>NC_092781.1:60040560-60654004 GCF_047496795.1 Chiloscyllium punctatum
TCATCCTTACAATTTCTCTACCTATCACACACTCTCCTTCAACCCCTCCCACTCTATCTGTACATTCCCACACACTCTCTCTACTACCCTCCACTACCTCTCTAAACTCCCTCCACACTTTTTCTTTCTCCGTCGTCCTCTCATTCTCACTGTCTCTTCCCTTTCCAACCTCTCTCTCTACCCGATCCGAATTTCTAGCTGCCTCTCCCTCGATGTGTACAACTTCCACTCTCGTTCTCTCTCTCTATCCCGTCTCAAGCTATCTCTCCCCTTCTTTCTCGATACTTCACTTCTCCTCAGTCTTTCTCTCGCACACACACTCCACACCACTCCCACACTTCCTCTTTCCCGCTGCCCGCCTCATACTCTTCCTCTAGCTCCATCTCAGTTTCCCTCTCTCTATACTTCTGTGACTGTGCACCGCCTCCCATGATCTCTATAAATAAACTTCTACCACTCTTTTCTCTCTCTACCCGAACGCAACTTCACACTCTCCACTCATCACTCTGTCTCTGGCTCTTTATGCCTGCCTCCGTCTCTCTGTAACCCCACACCCACTCTGTCCCTCTCTCTCTAACCCCGTCCAATCTCGCACCTGAACTCCTCCCACGCTGTCTGTTTAACCTGGGCCATTCTGTCTCTCTACCCACTTCCAATCTCTCTCTCTCTGCCCTGTTAAATTCTCTCCTCTAAACCTTACTCTCAGTATCTCTAAATCCTTCGATCACTGTCTCTCTCTTTTCCTGTCCCACTATCTTTCTTCTCTTAATATTCACATCTCTTCCATCCTCTCCTTCTACCACCTTCCCATTCTCTCTCACTCACTCAACTCCACCTCACTCTCACTGTCCGCTGCACACACTCTCTATTCCACTACCAGTTTCTCCCTGCCCTGCCCGCTCTCTATACCTACCTCCTCCCACTGTCTTTCTCTCCCGAACCCCTCCCACTCGTTCTCCCTCTCCTCCCTACACTCTTTCTCACTCTCTTTCTCTACAACACCATACACTCTCTCCGTCGTTCTGCACCCTTCCCACTATGTCTTTCTCGCTAACTGCCTCGCACTCTCTCCCTCCACAACCCCCAACATTCATTCTTCGAACTCGCTCCTTCTCTTACTTTCTCTCAAACACCTTTCACTCTTTGTCCCTGAACGCCTCCCACGCTCTCTCTTCCTCGATACATTCATTGTCTCCCTACCCACCTCCCGTTCTCTCGCTGTCTATACTCACTACAGTCTATCAATTAGCCTCCATCTTCATCTTTCTCTCTCCGTATCCCTACACTTTCGGTCTCTCCGTCCTTCCCACTCTCTCTCTACTTATCTCCAAGATTCTCTCTGTCTCTGTCTACCTCTCCTTTCTCTTTCTCTCACTATCATCATTTCATTCCTTCTCAATTTGTCTACCACTCACACACTCTCCTCCCACCCCTCCCTCTCTCTCTCTGTACATTCCCGCAGACTCGCTCTACTACCCTCGCATTCTCATTCCTTCTCTGTCTCTGTATACCACTTCCCACTCTTTACCTCCTTCTGACTCTCCTTCTGTCAGTGCGGACAGACTACTGCGATGACTAGGACTCATAACAGCACACAAACCAACAGCCACTCTCAGACAACAACTCACCAGAACGAAGGACCCGATACCCAACAAGAGCAAAACCAATGTATTGTACAAAATCCCATGCAAGGACTGCACAAAACACTACATCGGACAAACAGGAAGACATCTAACGATCCGTATCCATGAACACCAACTAGTCACGAAACGACACGACAAGCTATCCTTAGTAGCCACACACACAGATGACAAGCAACATGAATTCGAGTGGGACAACACGACCATTATATGGCAAGCCAAACAGAGAAAAACCAGGGAAGTCCTAGAGGCATGGCACTCATCCACAGACTCTATCAACAAACACATCGACCTGGACCTAATATACCGTCCACACAGCGGACAGCTGGAACTGACAACCGGAAGCGGCAGAAACAGGCCACTATAAATGCCGGAGGAAACATCACAGAAGCGCTTCACAGGAGGCTCCCAAGCACTGAGGATGTCACCTAGACAGGGGACGAAACGTTTGCAAGACAAATTCCCAGATCGGCGAACAGAACCACAACAACGAGCACCCGAGCTACAAAACTTTTCCCAAACTTTGTATTGTGTGTAGTTATGGTCTCCTTACGCTCCGAAAAAAGAAAAATCTGGCATTGAGAGAGCGTAGTGAAGGATGACCAGATTGGCTCTTCGGGATGAGAGGTTTGTTGTGGGCGCAGTGTTTCGGTCGACTGGGCATATATTCCATGGGCACCACAATGGCTCAGTGGTTTAGCACTGCTTCCTCACAGCGACAGAGACCCGGGTTCAATTCCTGTTTCAGGAGACTCTCTGTGTGGAGTTTGCACATTCTCACCGTGTCTGTGTGAGTTTCCTCCAGATGCTCCGATTCCGTCCCACAGTCCAAAAATGTGCAGTTCAGGTGAATTGACCATGCTCAGATGCTCGTAGTGTTAGGTGAAGGGGTAAATGTATTGGAATTAGTCTGAGTGGGTAGCGCTTCGGCAGGTCGTTTTGAGCTTGTTTCAACACTGTTAGTAAGGAATCTAATCAAAATGAGTGGGTGAGGCAGATTGGAAGCAGGCTGGGAGGTCGAAAACAACTGGTCATGGTATTAGGTACAGCAGGCTCCACTGCATTGAGATGAGAATAAATATCTTCACTCGAGGTGAACCTAGATAATTCTCTACAACGTTATCTGTCGAATGGAAGGCACTGAATATAAATAAAGATTTCTAAACACTAAAGGGATGGGAGCGAGCAGGACTAACGTGCACAGATGGGAATCAGGCATTACAATATTGAATGAGGCAGCCCATTTTATACACGAAATAATATACAGCGGTTCCTATTTTGTAGTTTTTTAATGGTTAATCATATTATTGGAAATGTACATCTTGTGCGAAAAGTGCATTGAGGAGATGTTCAATCATGAACTAGAAATTGGAGGATTAATATGCTGAATAGCCTAATGCTTACCGATTTTGCTGTGTTGTCTGTGGGAAATCTCTGCAAATGTTGTCACAAGCTGTCTGATGTTTGGGAGGAGGGCTCTGTAGTGTCGACAGGACTATGTTTCATATTCCATTTTGTGCCACTGAGGCTATTGCCAGGTGCTCTGTTCGATTTTAGCCTTTCAGACCTGGGAGCAGTTTGATACAATTGAGTGTCTCTCTTGGCCTTTTCAGAGACCATTGAAGAGGTTATCAATGTCTGTCTGCCTTGCTGCACTTTTTGGTCAGACCAGGACAGCACTGGAGATTTGCTACCTGAAAGAACATTGCTGAGTCAAATTGCTGTTCTTAATCGATAATTGTCTGAAAGTCAATATGACTGGCACCAGAATTTTGATCACGAAATCTAATTCGCCTGGTCTGGATGAGGACTCCAGTGACATTTCCAAATCTAAAGGTAAAAACAAAGACTGCAGATACTGGAAACCAGAGTTTAGATTAGAGTGGTGCTGGAAAAGCACGGCAGTTCAGGCAGCATCCGGGGAGCAGTAAAATCGACGTATCGGGCAGAAGCCCAACATCAGGAATATAGGTTGAATATAGGGTGGACAGAGAAATGAGAGGAGGAGAGAAAGAAGCATAGAGTACAATAGGTGAGTGGGGGAGGATATGGAGGTGATAAGTCGAGGAGGTGGGTGGAGTGGATAGGTGGAAAGGAAGATAGGCAGGCAAGAAAAATCACTGGGACAGTGCTAACCTGGAGGTTTGGAGCTGGGGTAAGGTGGGGCTAGGCCATCTCCACATGGTGACACGTCGGAAACAACACTGAGCAAGGTTATTTCTGTGCTGCTTGGCAGCTCTGTCAAAAAGAACTCCCACCAACTTGACTGTTGTGATAGGACCGAGGGAGTGGGATTTGGTCGAATTGTAATTGTTCTCATCTTAGGGGACTGGACATAGCTGACCAATTTTCCAATTACCAGTAGATGTCAGAGTTGGAGCTGGAATGAAACAACATCTCCAGGGATACGAATTGCTGTGCGACATAATTTTTCAGTCCTAATGCAGGAATGGTGTCAGGGCCTACTATATCGTCATATCTATTGTGTCGAACTGTTTTGTCATGTCATGTGCAGTGAATTGATTTGGGTGAAGACTCGATCTGTGATTCTGTGGACATCGTAACAGGGGTGAGGTGGCTCATCCACTCAACACTTCTTCCTGAGTGTGGTGCAAATACTGCAATCCTTGTTTTTATATATGTATATACTTTTGTGCTGGGCTGTTACATTTTATAGGTTTGGAATATTTGTGCAGCCCTATTCTCAAATGAGTTTTAAAAATAAAATCGAGCATTATTGACGACTGGATGTGGCACAACAGCGAGCTTCGAGCTGATCTGTTAGTTTTGGAAACGTTTCGCACTCTCTGTCAGATGTTAGTTCTGCTTTTTGGAATGTAAGCATTTCAATGCAGTCGCATTGACGGGATGGTCCTGACCCTGACATGTTCACTCACACTTATCACTGAGCCATAGAGCGTCTTGATGCTAATGGTAGACTGATGGATTATCCCAGGCATAAAGTTATAGGATCTGATCGAACACAATTCTGCGTCTGCTGCGGCTATAGTGTACAGCACCACATGAATACCCAATTTGAGGTTCATTTTCCGCAGTGGAATTCTGCTGCCTGTCGTTCATTTACACTGAGATCCGTTCACCCATCAGCTCTGTACTCAGTGATATACTTTGGTTTCTGATGCAGTCACACTTTCATTTTAATATTTTCATTCCGCTGAGGTTCTCTGCATAGTAACACTAACAACATACATCATTCCACAAAACACTTCAACATAATTTTCTGATTATTATGCTTTACAGAAGTCTTGTTTTCGCTATTGACAGTGAAAGTGCTTCCCTATGTTTCTGTGACTATGAATAAAAATTCGGTAGTGTCAGTGATGACAGTCTTATGTAGTTTCATAACCAATGTTTTTGTGCACCTTGTGGTATTGTTCCCGTCCCGGTGAATGGCGCTCCATGGTGGACTGGTCGTTTGAGCAGCTTTGACGCATACATTTGGAACTTGTTCAAAAACAGAAATCGCTAGAGAAACTAAGCAGGCCTGGCATCGAGTGTGGAGTGAAAACAGATTTAATCTTTCCTTCGATTGACCCTTATTAAATTTTCGCACGTTCCCCAGCAGGATAAGCTTTTGTTTCAGATTTTTAGGATCCAGATTTCATTGTTTGATTGAAAATGTCTCCGAGGCTATCATTTTCTAGAGAAACTCAGCAGGTCTGACATCATCTGTGTAGACAGGAAATAGAATTAACATTTCAAGTCCAGCGTGATACTGCTTCTGAACTGAAAAGGAATGGAAAATTGGCTTGTTAATACCTTTCGAGAGGGGGATGAGGAATAACAGGAAGCAAATGGCGTGGAGGCCGAGTGCAAATTACAAATGGGCTTTCATTTGTGGTGAAAGAGAAACATACATATACAGTGTGTAAATTCAGTTGTGAATGGGGCAAGTGAAGTGTTGCTTCATCCGAAATGTCTTTTTTGAGTTGCGAAGAAATGAAGCGTGAGTCAAATATCTGGCGTTTCGACTTCTTAACAATAGTTTTAAATTTCATAGATACCTATAACATCCTGTCTTCTGCGTCCCTCTTTCCTTAATCGGGCTGAGGTGTTTGGTTAAATTTTCCGTCCCCTGGGACTGTCCATGACTGCAATGATTTCTGAATGATCACGAACAATGCCTCCACCATCTCCTCAGCTTTCTCCTTAGAACTCGAACGTTTCGTCCATCTGGTCTGGGTGATGTATCTGCCTTCAGAACTTTGTGCTTCCTCAACACCTTCTCTTTAGTGATGGTCATTACACTCACCTCTGCATCCTGATGCTCTCGAAGATCAATCAGGCTGCTGGTGTCTTGGACCATGAAAACTGATGCAAAAGTATCTATTGAAAAACTTCTTTTACTTCACTCTCTTCTCTGTTATTTATCTAAATCCCCCTTGCAAATCTCTGTTATTTTATTTACAAGCTAACGGTCCTATTTTATCCTCTCCTTCCCATTGCTTTCATTTATTATTGTCCGCTGGTATTGAAAGTTTTCCTCATTCTCTGGATTGCTCATAATCATCACCACATTGTATGCTTTTGCGATTGGTTAATTTCTGTCTCTGACTTCCCTTACCACTCAATGTTACCTTGTCTTCTGCTGAGTATGATTTCTCTCCTTAGAATGAATTTAAGCTGTGCATCTGATTTATCCCGAGAAATTCCTGCCATTTCTGTTTCACCGTTTACCCTACTCTGCTCCCCTTTCCAGTTAACTCTTGTCATCTGGCCCTTTTGTGTTTGTTGATAAGTTGCTCAAGTATAATCACTTCTCATCCAAGAGTTATCAATAGGTATGAATTGAGAGAGGGAGTTTTCAGAGCTGGGATACGATTAGAAGATTAATTAACTATGTACACAGAGAGAAAGAAAGAGACAGAATATAGATGAAGAAAAAAATAAATAAAATAACAAAAAACTAGGTTATCGACAGAAGGTGACAGACGTCCTATCCCTTTTTTCAATGCACATTTACTGTGATACTTTGTAAAGTGGATGCACAGCGGAGTAATATGTTCAAGCATTGTGCCTGAAGCAACAACATTTATCCAGAATAATATGAAAAAACGCAGTTGTTGAAGGAACCTACCAGGACAATATGTTTTTTTCCAGGAAAAAGTGGATTAACTGAAATAGTTTAAGATAACAGAAGTAGGAATTTGCAAGACACATCCTGATATTAATGTGAGTTTCGAGCATTAAATCCCAGAATAGGTGAACGTTAAGATGTCAACATAGAATTAAATGATGTTTTCATGTTTTATAAATATTGGAAATTTCATGGATCATGTTTTATTAACTATATCTCCGTTGTTCATTCTCAAGGTCTTGTGCACATATGCACAAATGTATCCATCTGCGCAAACGCTGGTTAAACAGTGTGTATTAAATCATTTTCCGACATTCTATTTCAAATTAACGTGATTTGCTTACATTTCCACGCGCCATTCCTTTTTCCAAATTTGCTCTCTTCTCTCCCTGTACTTTATTTTATTCTGCCTGTCAAAAAGATATTGGTGTCTGGGAGAGGACATTTTATCGCTCTCCATTCTCCACAGCCACTGTCTCCTATTGCTTCATGTTCCCTAACCAATGACGCCCACATTCTGTCTCTGGCATTTAAATGCCAATGAATTATGCAATTGTAAATGGTACTTTTACTTCTGGGCTCAGGCCACAAAATCTGAGAAAAGTATATACAAACTGTGCAATACGAGGTTTAGAGCTCTACAAGCAAATTATTGAAATTTGTTGTGTTAAAGCAACAATGTTGCCTCATTAAAGTAGTATAACGGAAGTTCAGAGAAATTCACACCTGCATATTTCTATGTGTGTCCAGGGCAGTTGTGCCAAGAGGCAGTTTTTCGATTGACAGCTGTTGTGACAAAGGAGATTTCAGTGTAGTGACAGCATTTCAATTGACTTCTCCAAACGCATTTACATGGATCATTGCATGTGGATCACGCAGCAGATTAATTCAGCCTGTGAAGTGAAAGCTTCAACTTTCTCCTTTCGATTTAACATTGTTAAAGTAAATGAGTATGGTCAGTAAGACCACTAGCAGGCGATGTCAACCTGCCACCCAGACCAAGTATGATGGTTATGTTAAAAGTGTTATTGTGAAAAGGGTTAACTGGAACTGTTTGTTCAATGACTATGATTGATGTCAGTCTCCATGGATCCGAAATGTGTCACTAGAGTCCTTCCTATTTTTATGAAGAGATGGCTTATTTAATGTGTTATCCCATTGTATCTGCGGCAGCAGCATCCTCAATATGATTCAGATCAGCAACTCCAGAGAGAGGGAGAGATCAGAATCTGAGAACTGTACTGGCACGTTCCAAAATGGATGAAAATCAGGCAACATTCGACTGGAATGTTCCAGCCATGGTCAGGAGTTTATCCTGGGGTCTTTATTATATTTCTAAGGATTGGTTATGGTTATCTTTTCGGATAGATTGTGTACTGATGATTATTCAGGCAGGATACTATCCCATCCTCGCTATTGTTGGTGTTCCTGGTAAGTCTATCATTGTGCATTTAATAATTCCGTATACCATTTTGAACGCCATCGCTATTTCTATTATCTATATTTGCCAAAAAAATTAGTAAGCTATTGTATTAGCTTTGAATCACAAAGCCAATGCCAATTCCATGTAATGCATATCCTTCACTTACAAGCACCTGGGGAGGAACAAAAACGTTCACAAACAGCGCGGCCAATTTGGATCTGCGATGTTTTTACTCCATATTCCCTGCATCACGAAACTTGTCCACTACTACCTCGACAATATTCCCAGTCTTCACTTCTGCTTCCGTACTGTTTGTAAGTAAACCATCATTCATCCCTGCCAGTTGCAGTTCTCTTCTGGTCACTCTCCCAGTCATAATTATTTTGATCACAAACGTATTCAGGTCTCTCCCTTTAACTATATCAGTTGGAAACTGTGAAGCTAGTTGGATTCCAAAATGAGGTGGACACAGCTTTATGTCTTCTTTTTTAGCATAAACTGTGACCTCAGACGAGGCAGACGACTGTGCTGTTAGCGACTACGAAGTTGACAGTTTCATTCAAATGTTGTGACCTTAGGACTTTCCCAGTAGGAGTGGGTATCATGAACGTTATATTCTGGATGCAGTGCTTTGATGTATTCACACGGTCACGGAGTCTATTCTGCCGCTCAATGATCGGAATATAATAGTTCTATCTCCACAAAGGAAGATACAGGAAATGTGCCAGAAATTGTCCCCGACAGAGTGAGTGGTGAATATGAGAAACTTTGAGATTAGAAATAATAAAGAAAAACTGTCCAAAACCTAATAATTGAAGCTTGGTTAAGATGCTGCACTGGATGCACCCCATCACTGAGTGTTCATGGAGGTGGCAATAGTTAACAGCAGAGCAATAGTCACACAGCGCTGAAGCAGGCCCTTTAATCCAAGCAGTCTATAATAACCTATTCCCACCTGCCTGCGCTGACTCATATCCTTCCAAACCTTTCCGATTCATGTACTTATCCATTTTTTAAAAATGTTATAAGAAGAACTATGGAACATCCTTAAAATTTCTTTAGGTTTTGGAAATGCTGACTCCTGAAAGCTGTAAAGCAGCTATTGCATTCTGAAATATTTAGAACGGGAGTGGGTGGGAAAATTGAACGAAACTAAATATTGGACAACATGATGTAAATTGTGAGGAACACATTAGAATATTTTCGAAGTTTCGGCTGTGTAGGACCTTGGTTAAGCCACTTTTGCCATACTGCGTGCAATTCTGATCTCCTTCATTTAGAAGAATGTTGTGAAACTTGAAATGGTTCAGGAAAGAATTACAAGGATGTTGTCAGGGTTGGAGCATTTGAAGTATATTCAAAGGCTGAATAGGCTGGGGCTGTTTTTCCCGGAGCTTTGAAGGTTGAGGGTGACCTTTTAGAGGATTATAAAAAAGCATAAAGTGAATGTTTAGGATAAATGCAAAAAGTCTTTCCACTGGAATGGGGGAGTCCAGAACTGGAGGTCATGCGTTTCGGGTGAGAGGGGAATGAAAGAGGAGGAATCTAAGGAGAAACGTCTTCACACAGAGTGTGATGCATGTATGGAATGAGCTGCCACAAAAAGAGGCGGGGCTGGGTACAATTGCAACATTTAAAATGCATCTGGATGGTTTTACGAATAGGAAAGGTTTGTAAGGATATGGGCCACGTGCTAGCAAATGGGACTAGATTATGTTGGGATATCTGGATAGCATGAATAACTTGGACTGAAAGGTTTGTTTCCAAACTCTACATCTCTATTACTCCATGACTTTATGCAGAACCCAGAACATTTTAAACGTTGCAATCTCACGATAACTTTTAATATCTCAGCACGCACAGTGTATTCAACGTGTGAAGTTAAAATTCTTCTTTGTCATGATATTAGGTCAGACTAATTCCATTTCTCAAGTGAAACCAACGGAATCTTGCATGGAATCATGCAGTTCCTCGAGTTGAAATTCACCCCACAAAATGATATGTGTGCATATGCGTCTGAGTATGAGTGTAGGTTTGTTTGTATATGTGAGAAAGTGGGTGCCTGTGTGTGAGTGTAATGCGGTATGAGTCTGTGAGGAGGTGTGTGCGTGCGAGTTCAGAAAGTTATGTGTGAGAATATGAGACTGTGCCTATGTGAGAGAGAGGGTCCGTGTGAGTGTGTTTGTGTGTGTGTGTGTGCGCGTTCGTGTGATGTGTGTATATACAGTGCAGTGGGGTCACCTGTAGTGTGACATGAATGCAAGGTTCGGTTTGAGTTGATCCCCATGGGAACTGAACTTCGCAATCAGACTCTACTCAACCACTTTGCGTTTTGGATGTCCCGAAGTCCCCCTTGGACGGTGGTCACTCGAAGATCCGCGGCCAAATATCCCTTCCTCCAAAAGAGTTTCCCGGTTGGGAGGGATCACTCCTGTGCGGTGTACATTCATTCTTTGCTGCAGTCTCTGCTCAGTCCCACCATTGTACCATGCTCAGGTATCCTTGCATGCACTGGATGAGTAAGACCATGTTGATCTAGTCACAAGAGTACCTGTCACTTACAAGGTGGATTGTGTGACCAAGTGCAATGGCGGCATCTGTATCGACACTCTGACACTACGGCAACAAATGAATGGACTGACATTCCTCAGAACATCCTATACACAACATTTTGTTGCCGCAATTCCACAGAATATTCTGGACCCAACATTCTATAACTCATATTCACCAGAACATTCCATCCCCATCATTTCATTTCGGACATTCCCCAGAACATTCTGTAACCAACATTCTCCAGATTATTCTATACACAGCATTCCACAGAACACTATATAACTGACATTTCCCAGAACATTCTATACCAAACATTCTCCACCCGACATTCCCCGGAATATTCCAAAACTGACATTCCCGGAAGAGTTTATACCAACCATTCTCTACTTGGCATTCCTTTGAACATTCTGTAACGAACATTCTCCAGAACATTCAAAACCGGATATTTCCCAGAAACATTCTATAACTGACATTCACTGGAACTTTCTCTGCCCAACTTGCCCTGGAACATTCTGTGTCAGACATTCTCTGGAACATTCCATAACTGACATTCTCAGAAACATTCTATATCTGACATTCTCCGGAATATTCAATTCCTGAATTATTTGTGAAGGACCGGATGCCAGTGCACTGAACAAGGGATAAGATCCCGAAGGAAACGATTCCGTTCCAGGGAGAAGGAAACGCTGTTCCGAATTCCCCTCAGGTAGTTAAACGGATGAAGACTGTATCCCTTCGTTTACATTTGTTCACAACATCGTATCGCCTACAATTGAGACAAAAAGACAGAAATTTCCAACGTTCGTATGTCTTCAAGGAAGTCGGAGAGAAATCTTCAGGACAGCAACATTTTCAACCCCGTATTAGGAACAAGGAAGATTGACCCGTATCCGTGCTTGAGTGATTAAGTGTGTGCAATTTTTTGAGAAAACATCTGTTCCTATGGTTGGTGTCTCTGTAACGTTAAAGGAGCAATAGTTCCCTGTGTTTTAGGACACATTTTTGTCATGAATTCAGACCTTGCCATTTGTTGTTTTAAAGAGACATATTTCAAATTCTCACCGGATTCTCAATGAAACTGTTTCCTTTGCCTCCAGGCTGATGCATAATGTGTTGGTTTTCCTTTCTTACAGTTAACGTACTGACGATCTACGTCCTGCTTTATAAAGATTGTGGATTGTCTCCATGTGTCAGACGCTACCTGGGGGCGATGGCAGTAGCGGACCTACTGGTCATGATCGTCGACCTGATATTGCGACACATTCCTATTGTTTATGAGGAACAGTTCAATTTCCTGTCCTCTATTGAAGTGTGTAATATCCACGCTGTTCTTCTTTATGCAGCCACTGACTGTTCTGTCTGGTTCACTGTAACTTTTACCCTTGATCGGTTCGTGGCTATTTGTTCCCAGAAGCTGAAAAGTAAATGTTGCAGTGAAAAAACGGCGGCTGTGGTTCTCGGAGCAGTGACTGTGCTGAGCTGTTTAAAGAACGTTTTCTGGTATTTTATGTTCACAGGTCGGTATCAGCTTGGCAACATCCCCTGGTTTTGTCATGTACTATTCGCTGTTCGATTCTCCCCTGTCTGGATCACAATCGAGTTCCTCCACCACATTCTAACTCCGGCTCTCCCATTTGTCCTGATTCTGCTGCTCAATATTTTCACTGTCAGACACATTTTACTGACCAGCAGTGCCCGCAGGAGACTCCGGGCTCACACCAATGGAGATGGTCGGTCTGACACGGAAATGAGAAACCGAAGAAAATCCATCATATTACTGTTTGTGATCTCGGCCAATTTCATACTTTTATGGTCAACGTTAATGATGTATTCAATATGGACGCGGATGTATGAATTTGGGTTTAGGTCTGTGTCTCTAGATTTCTATGTACAGGAATTGGGCTTCATGCTGCAGCTCCTCAGTTGCTGCACAAACACTGCAATTTATGCCGTGACCCAGACAAAGTTCAGATGGCAGCTGAAATCGATGCTGAAATGTCCCCTTAACCAAATTCGTTAATAAATCAAATTCACCCATTCATCAATCCACCTGGGATCTCCTTAATTCAATTCAATGTTGCAGCAATGAAGTCGACTGTCGCTTTGGTAACAACCTAAGGATAGTCCTGGTTTGGCCAACCTTATCCCACAACGGGGTTGCAGGGACACAGTTCAATGTTTCTCTCAAATCAGTGTCGAGTGAGAATCGACAACATCCGATTGAATGTATTGATTACTTCAATTTGTAAACAATTGAAACAACCACTAAAACGTGCAGAGCAGAAGAGTGACTATGTGGTTCTTTGCGATTCTATTGAAGAAACTGAGCTGGAGAGAGAGAGAGATGGTGACTCAGCCCCAAGCCCTGTTCATCAGGGATGGGGAGGATAACGGGGAATGAGCTAGGCACTGCGTTCAAGTCACTGTCCTTGCTTTTATCTCTGAGCTCCACACTGAAATCTAGCCTTCAGCAGAAATCATCTCTCGTTTCCATTCCACCATCGCCACGCAACCACGTCCTCTTTCTCTTTCTCTATCCCTCACTCTTCTTCCTCCCTCCTCATCCCCTCTCTTGCACTCTCTCTCCCTGTATTGTTTAGTTCCGTTTCTCCTCGTTTCTCTCACTCTCTCACTGCTCGCTCTCTCTTTCTTTGCCTCTCTGCCTTTCGTTGTCTCTTCCCTCCTCTCTCTCACTGTCTCACTGTCTCCCCATCACTGCACTCGCTTCCACGCTTCTCACTCTCCATCACCATTTCTCTCACTCTCAGGCTGCCTTGTCGCGTTCCTGTCTTTCTTCCTCTCGCTCATCCTTCCCTCCTCCCACCACCTAAACCTTTCTATTCTCTCTCCACAACAGTCCAGCCTCTCTAGATACCACCTGTCTCTAGGTCAGAGAAAGAGTGAAGTGCAAGCGCGAGAGAGTGTTAGATAGAGACGGAGAGAGACCAATATATTCAGATGGAAAGGAAGGCTCGGGAGAGAGAATAAGTCAGACAGAAGGAGAGGGAGGAAATGAGAGAGGGAGAAGGTGAGTCAGAGACAGGGAGAGCGTTTTAGAGTGAGTCAGAGGAGGGGAGAGAGAGAGAGGGAGGGTCAAACAGAGGGACAGTGAGGTGTAGAGATTCAAACGGAGGGAGAACAGAGACAGAGACGGGATGGGGTGACAGGACGTGGAAGGGAGGAAAAGACAAATGGAAAGGGAGAGTTATAGAGGGAAGGAAGATTGATATGGAGATGTGTGTGTGAGAGAGGAAGTGATTGGGTGGGCAGGTGTGCGAGAGAGAGGGACGGGAGCGAGAGAGTGTGGGTGGATAGAGAGTGAGAGCGGGTGACAGGGGTAGGCGGGGCGAATACAGAGAGAGGGAGGGTGGAGAGAGTGTAGGGGGAGACACAGGATGGGAGTGGGTGCAGAGTCAGAACGTGGGTGGGTGTAAAGAGACAGAAGAAAGGAGCGAGAGGGAGAGGGAGGGGGACGACAGGAGATGAGAGAAAGAGAGGAGGAGAGAGAGAAAACTTGAGAGATTAGGGCAGAGAGGGAAGGGGAGACAGAGGGAAGGATATAGGGGTGAGGGCGCGGGAGCGGGTCGAGAGATTGAGAGAAGGGGGAGAGTGAGAGAGGCGCAGAGAGAGAGGAGGAGGGGTGTAGAGAGACGGAAGGGAGAGAAACACAGAAGGAGGTGGAGTGAGAAGGTCAGGGGAACAGATATAGAGGGAGAGTGTTGAGATATGGGTAGAGATGGGAGAGTGGGGGGAGCGGGGAGAGATGAAGGGACAGTACAGAGTGTGTGAGAGGGTCGAGAGAGTGCGAGACAAGCTAGGGAAGAGAAAGAGGAAGGGGAGAGAGAGGAGGATGGGAAAAGATACAAAAAATGACGGAGTGGTGTTGCAGAGCGTGGACAGAGAGAAAGGGGTGAGAGAAAGTAAGGAAAAAGGCGATAGTGAAACAGGTGCAGAGAGACAAGGAGGGGCATCGAGAGAGGGAGTGGAGGGAAAGTAGGAGGGGACAGATACAGAAGGAATGGAGTGAAATGGAGTCGAGGAGAGAGGGTGAGGGAGGATGCAAGGGATAGAAAACACCTGAGGAGAGAGATTGGGAGAGAAAAAGTAAAAGTGTGGGAGCGGGTGAGAGATAGATAGAGAGAGAGGGGTACAGGGAGTGCACGGAGAGGTAGATCGAGTTAAGTACGGAGGGAGAGACTGAGGGAGTGGAAAAGGGTGTGGGCGAAAAGCGAGAGAAAGGGGAAGACAAGGGGAGGGTGAGTGGGGGACAGACTAGAAGGGTGGAGTGAATGAAAGGGAAGGAAGAGAAAGAGAGTTTGAATGGGAATGGGGAAAGAGAGTGGGCGGGATGGAGACAGAGGGATAGGGAGAGAAAGACTGGGAGGTGGAGAGACATACAGTTGGGGAGAGTGGGGAGATAGAGAGTGTGGGAGTGGAGACAGAGAGAGGAAGTTGCGGAGGGGAAGAGAGAGAGTGGGCGGGGTAGAGAATGGCAAAAGGGGAGAGAAATTGACAGAGATAAACCGAGAGTGGTAACTGGTAAGAGGGTGGGAAAGTGAGGAAGAGGGATTGCGTAAGTGTGAGAGAGCCAACAGAGAGAGAGATGGTGGATTGAGCGAGAAAGAGACCAAGTATGAGGGATAGTCAGAGACATTGGGAGGGGATCTGACAGAGAGTGTGCGCAGGAGTCTGACATAGAGAGGTAGGTGTGAGATTGAGAGAGGATGGGGAGAGAGAGGGACAGCGACAGAGTTGGAGAGAGGAAGAGAGATAGAGAGAGGGAAAGAGGGAAGCGGGAGATGGGGAGTGAGGGGGAGATTGGGGGAGTAGACATTGACGGGAGAAGCAGAAAGAGCGAAAGTTTCGAGAGAGAGGCGGAGTGGATGAGAGAAATTGGGATCGAAGAACAGAGTGTGGGGTGTGAAAAGAGAGAGAAAGTGAGAAAGGGGAAGGGAGAGCGGGGAGACAGAGAATGAGGGCGAGAGAGAGGGGAGACACAAAAATTGGACGAGAGAGAGAGGGTCGCCGAGGAAGAGAGGGAGGGAGTGGGAGAGAGAGTCAAGGGGAGAGAGAGTGAGATCGACGAGAGAGATGGAAGAATGAGGGAGAGAATGGGGAGAGGAGGGAGCAGAGAGAGAGTGAGGTGGAGAGAGAGGGATGCGAAGAGAGGAGGGTGGCTGGAGAGGGAGAGAAAGGAATGGGAAGAGAGAAAGGGAGATGGAGGGAGAGTAGGAGGGTTAGAGAGATGGAGACATTGGGAAAGCGCGAGGGGTAGTGCACAGTGGAAGAAAGAGACTGAGAGCTGAGAGAGAGATTGGGGGAAAGAGAGAAAGACCTGAGTCAGAGGTACAGAGAGAGAGAGTGGGAGCAGACAGAGAGAGAGGGAGCTGGAGAGAGTGGTTCAGAGAGACAGGGACGGAGCACAGAGAGAGAGTTAGGGGAAAAGGAGTGTTGGATGTCGGGTAAGAACGGGAGAGGGGAGAGAGATGGATATAGTGAGAGACCTGGGGAATATGGAAGGGTGGGGGATGAGAGAGTGGGAAAAATTGAAACTTCAGGGTGAGAGCAAGACCGAATATGATGGAGATTGTTAAAGTGAGAGAGAGTGGAGAGGGAGTGAGGGCAGAGGGAGAGTGGGGAATGACACAGAAAGGAAGGTGGGAGAAGGAGAGAGTCAGTGAGTGGTGAAGAGAGACTCGCAGTGATCAGCGAGATAGAGTGGATGGAGAATGACTGAGAGTGGGGCGAGAGGGAGAAGGAGTTAGAGGGAGGAGAGAGAGGGAGAGATAGGAAAGTTCTGGAGAGACGAAGCAGAAGATGGGCGGGGCAGAGAGAGAGAGACGGTGTGTTATTAAGAGTGACAGAGGGAGCCGGAGAGAGAGAGATAGATGGAGGGTGATAAAGTCAACGGGGCGAGAGACAGGAGAGAGAAAGGGACGGGAGGAGACAGATTCGGATGGGTACAGTGAAGGAGGAAGTGTGGCAAAGAGAGATGGAGGGGGAAGAGTTTAAGAGATGGGGAGACAGAGTCGTAGAGTGGTGGGAATGGAGAGTGCGAGATCACGAAGTAAAACGGAGAGTGGGGAAAAGTGAGTGTGTTGATAGAGATAGTGGAGAGGTACAGTGAGGGAGACAAATGGGAAGAGAGTGAAGGAGAGAAAGATTTAGAGAGAAAGAGATTGGGGTGAGAGCGTGGCGAGAGAGAGACAAGGGAAGAGAGAGGGTGAGGGGCGAGAGAGAGAGAATGGGATTAGGGAGCGGATATAGAGAGAGCGGGGGAGAGAGAAGCATGTGAACAGAGGACGGAGTGGTGGACAGACAGAGAGAGGTGTGGGGAGACACAGAGAAAGAGAGAGAGAGATTGAAAGACGGAGCGGCAGAAAGGGAGATGAAGAGGGAAGAGAGAGGGATAGGCAGAGAGAAGGAAAGAAGGTCGGGAGAGAGAGGAGATAGAGAGAGGGCCATGACAGATAGCGAGAGGTGAGAGAGTGTTCTGGGTGAGCGTGGAAATGTTATGGAAGTGTAGAAACACAGTACATTTAAGAAATGGGGAGGAGAATGGAGTGAGTTGGGGAAGAGGGAGAGAGGAATGAGATAAAGAAAGAGGGCGAGAGAGATCAAGGAGTCGAGACAGAATATTAGAGGTTAGAGAGTGTGGAAAGAGAGGGGGAGCGAAAGCTCGATGGGCAAGATAGAGATGGGGAGAGACAGAATGGGGAAGTGTGTCAGTGTGGGGGAGAGAGAATGGGTGAGAGAGTATGGAGGGATACAGAGCCGGTGCGAGAGAGAAAGGAGAGCGTGAAAGGGAGAATGAGAGAGGCTTGGAGGGGGCGTGGGAGACGGTAAAAGAAGGAGAGAAGAGACAGAGACGCGAAGGAGAGAGGGGAAGGCAGAGACAAGGGAGAGGGCGGAAGAGAATGTGAAAGAGAGATGGTAAAAGAAAGAGAAAGAGGGAAGGAGGGACGGGGGTGAAGGGAGTGAGAGAGAGTGGTGTGGATGAAGAATGGGAGGGTCGAGCAAGGGAGTAAGGGGGAGGGGGAGTTAAGGCGGAGGAGAAAGAGGGAGATGGATGAGATACAGAAAGTTGGAAGGAAGACTGAGAGTTTCAGGGGGGAAAAACACCGTTGGGATTGAGAGAGGAGAGTGGACGTGTTATGAAGATGTAAGGATAGTGAGTTGAAAAGCTAGCAAGGACCGACAAATCAACGAGAATCCCGAATAAAGTCGGAATGCAATACTTTATTAAAACAAATACCTGCAGCTGAGTTGCTATGAAACAAAAACAAATTCAAATTCGGCCAATCTGTTCGAATTATGTCCGAAGATACGAAAATCTAATCAAATTTGAATTTAACATTTTGGTAATAGGAAAAGCAATGAAACGATCCGATGTTTTGGGCTATAAAACAGGACATAACGAAATGCTCGAGAGAGAACTGCTAAAAGATCAACACATGCAGACTGTTGGTTGACGAGCTTTCGGAAACGTAACTGTGTGTGGAAGGAGTTTGCACAGGAGAACAACGAAACCGACCTTATAGAGGAAAATCTATACAGGGGAGCTGACAAAGCTGACTGGTTTTGAAACTTGCCTTTTTTTTGTAAATTTCATTTAATTATTTTTTTATATCGGACTCGTATTGTAGAGTGGGAGGGAGAAGACTAGATTAAGAAAAAGGCCTGGGAAGTAGTTGGTGGCTTTAACATTCTCCATTGGACTTAGAGAATAATGTTGTTAATTTTTAATTTAAATGATGACCTCTGGGATGGTTCTTTGCTTCTCGATTTTAACAGATTACAGCATGGGGTGCATCTCTTCTGTTTAAATTGGTTTAAATTAGCAGGCGGGTTTAACCGGATGCCTTAACACCAACAGTAACTACACATGTCTTGCCCTCCTTTGTTTTACCAAAATGCAACATCTTACATTGATCTGCGTTCGGCTAATGAGCCTAAATACTCAAGGCCTCTTTATATCTTCGATAATCTTCTTAAATGCCACATTTACTCGAACTGATGTCATCTGCAAACTGGTTAGACATGCCTCCTCAGTTCTCACCCATATGGTTGATATAAATAAAGATCAAAACTCCTATCCCTGTGTAATCGCTCCACCCAGACCTCAAGTCCGCAGAACAACCCTCCACACCACTTCTCTCTGCTACTCTCAAGCCAATTCTGTCCCAAATCTGCTCCGGAAACCTATGTGATCTCTCTTTACTAAACAATCTACAATTGCAGATCCATGTCAAAGGTTACACTAGAGTCAATGTAAACAACGGCTACCACCTCAAGTCCTCAACAAAATCCTATCGAATTTTGACACCTATTTTATAGAGTCATAGAGTCAGAGAGATGTCCAGCGTTGAACCAGACCTTTCGTACCAACGCCTCAATGCCGACCAGATATCCCAACCCACTCTATTCCCACTGCCAGCACCCGGCCCATATCGCTACAAACCTTTCCTATTCATATATCCATTCTAATGCCTCTTAAATGTTGCAATTGTGCTAGCCTTCACGACATCCTCTGGCAGCTAATTCCATGCATTTCCCACGATCAGTCATGCAAACTTTCCCTGAACAATCGTTACCTCTCCAATTGCATGCAAATCCTTTGATAACTCCTTGAAATAAATTGACCACGACTGATTTCAGGCTCAGTCATCTATAGTTCCTAGGATTTTCTTTACAGACATTCTTTAATAAATTCAGTATGTCAGCAACTCTGTCCTTTTCAGGCATGTCACCTGCAGGTCTTCTTTTGAATAAGCGCAACATTGGCCACCCTCAACGTTTCAGGCATGTCGTCTCTGGCTGTAAGTGGTGCAGGTCCCTCTGCCAGGGCACCACAATTTCATCCTGACTTCCCGAATTTTCCATCATACACCTAACCAGTTCCTGCAAATTTATTTACTTCCATGCTTGTTTTAAGATTTCCGGAAGCTCCTTGTCTGACATGCGAACTGTTTCCAAGATATAAATATGTATTTGCCTTGACTCGTCAGACACCCTTTCTTTCTCCACTGTTAAAATTCCTGATGAAAAGCGAAATATCCGTTTAGTGTGTTCCCCATCTCCTGTGAATACAATCATGCACTATCTCGTTGACTTTTAAGGGGCGCTAATCTCTCATTGTTGATCATTTGCTCTTGATGTACTTGTCGAACTTATTCGCATTATTCTTAAGTTTATTTGCTAAGTTAATCTCATATTTATTTCTGCCATTCTAATTTCCCTCTTAACAATGCCTTGATACTCTTGAAGAGATTTATTTGAATTTAGTTGTCTGCACCGGCTATATATCTCCTTATTAAAATTGATACGAGTCACCTATTGTTCGCTCTTTCCTTATTGTTCAGTCTCACAGAAACATAATGTCTTCAACTTTCGGTGTCTCACGTTTGGAAAGCCTCCCATTTACCAGTCGTCCCTTTACATATCAATCTACTCTAATTAGGAAATGTAACTTTCATGCGATTCCTTTCCGTTGCCAAAATGATTTTAGTTCATTTTGTATTCCTTCAACTGATATGGGTGTCTCTGGCGAGGTCAGCATGTATTGCCTATCATTAATATTCCAGTGGACAGTGAAGAATCGACAACAATGCTGTATGGGTGGAGTCACATTTCGGACAGACGAGGTATGCCAGCTTTTTCCTTCACACCGTTCATTTGTAAATGTTTCCAGCAATTAAGAATGGATTATGTTGATGAGTTGAGTCTTCATTCCAGACGGTTATTCAATTCAAATTTTACAAACCAGCATGGAGAATATGAACCCGGGACCACGGTTCAATACCAGGGCCTCTGTATATATATATAGTCTCGTGATATTACCACCAGGCCATCTCCACGAACGAAACTAAAGGAATTATGATTACTGATTTCAACGTCATCCTCCATTAACACGTCCGTCAGTTGCACAGACTTCGATTATTGGAATAAAATAAAGAGACCAATTGGAAAATGGGAAAAGTTTCATTGTCACTATTGTTCGGCAGTACATCTGAAGAAAATATAGGTGCATTATTGGATATATCAGCTCTTTACCTTTGGAACGATTTGGACTTTGAAGTTATCGAATGATTCATTTCGGATCTCACACCCATCCATTAATGATATCGTTTTGTGCGTTTGTTACACAAAATAAAAACAATGTTTTGATCAACCATTCAATATTGAGTGTACTTTCCAAAATTGCTCAGTTAAAGCAGCAGTTGCGCGTGGAGGAAGTACAAAATTCTGAACAGGATAATTGATATATTATCTCCTGTTGTTTCCCTGTTCCTATTCAGTAACATTCCATAAACACATTTTTGGCAAAGTCAAATTCACGAAAAGAGATAGCCTCGCACGTTATTTATACGGACAGGAATAGAATCCCAACTTTTACCTGAAACACAGCAAGGAATAATTGCTTCCACATCCAGTTTCAAGACCCCAGAAACTATGATTACCTGGCTCTGTCTGTGCTTGACCTCAAGCAATCAGACTCCTTCCATTGTTCGAACGTTTTGTAAATAATAAGTGCTTCATGACCTCACAAGGTCTTTACTCTCTTGGCATTGAGCAGACAGCTCTTAACCTGTGTATGAAGCTTTCATAATTATCAAAAAGTCTGAAATCTTAAAGCCATATTATCGTCGAATGCCCCATTGAATAAAAATGAACAATCAATATACAAATATGACTTTGTGTGAATAGGAGTATGCAAATATTCATTCTTACAGTCTTTTCAGTATGCGTCTCCCCAGCACCAAACGCCTCCATTTTTGACATCAATTGCATTGTCTCATCTTGCTACATGTATTAATTTCAAATTCAATAGCTGCAATAATTAGTTCCATCTTAAAACATTGGGATTTTCATACCCAACTTTTTTTCCATATATTTTACGACTTATGATCAGAACATACAAATGATTTGGACACATTATTGCCAACAAACTTGATGAACTTATTCAATACCAACACTAAACGCAAGACCTTCTTTTCAGCTGTGGAAGATTACTGTGGATAAGTATTCCATTTTCAGGAGAAATATTATCGCTTTAAATTGGTACAGTTCATTGTATTTCCCAACGCCGAATTTACCTTTATCCCTTCAGAAAAGGAATACTTACCTCTATCCTTTGAGTAAATCCAACTTGCAATAAAGCCGTGTTTTATCTTCTCAATGTAGTCTTCAAAGCTTGGTGCTATATAGTAATCATATATTATAATTGCATTTACTTTGTGATGGTCCACATATAATCTTTCGGCACCACCTTTTGGATTTGATTTTACAGGCATGAATCTGGTGAGTTCCGGCTGCTGCGACTAACTTCCATTTTGTTGACTTTTAGCAAGTTTTCACTGTCTTTATGAAACACTGAAACCTTTAGAGAGTGAAATCGATTCGGATTCGAATTAATTGGAAAAGCTTTTCCTCAATGCAGATATAAACCTATTGCTTTGTCAGATTGGTACTTCCCAGCTTATTCCCTCATATCTCGTACTGCAATTGATATAACTGTTTCAGGTAATTTTGAAGTTCCTCTGGAAGTTGGCTCAAAAATGTTTCCCATTTATTGGCAACTTCTTTCTTATCCAATTTCATTTGTGAAATGTCCAATTCAGTATCACTTGAGGATCATACATCAGTTTGTGTCATTTGAACTTCATACACGAGTCTGTGTTGCAACCAATATATCATTCTCACTTTGATTTCCTTTGTGATTAAAGAAACTTTTGAGCATATTAACATCCGGAACTCTGATCGATTTCCTTCTACGTTCTTGTCAAATAATTTAGCTCGCACAATTTACTTTGAAGTCGATTAGGCACAGTAAAGCTTACATCTCGCTGGCTGCAATACTAACTCTTTATTTCCGCTCGCATTATTGAAAATATACGATTTTTGCTAACTTCCTGTTGCATCACGTGTCCTGCTAATTTCTAATACTGTCCAGCCACATCATCCGCTCTAGTTAATCTTTAACAAACATTTGACACAGAGTCCAAATATGCATCATATAAAACTTACCTTATCAATTCCTACTGAATTAATTCCAATTGTCCTTGCAAATCTGATCTAAAGTAAATTCACATGGAATGTATTGATTTGTTTCATTCGATGTCTTCCCAGTTGCAAGATCTACAAATTAGTTCATTTTTCCCAATACTCTGTTTTAATCTTTACTGTAAAGCCTCAAAATTGCCGTTAAAAATGGTGAAGCCATACTAATGGTCTTTGCGTTTCTGCATGGTACACCGTGGATTTGATTTATTCTTAAAACTTTAATAACTTCATGAATAACTTTGATGTAAATTTTGACCCTTTATCGGCTTCTGTTTCTGTGAGTAGTCAGCATCAATTTGAAATATGCAAACTTGAATACCACTTGTGCATTACTATTAGCCATGATACAGTCATAGAGTGACAAAGTCATAGAGACGGACAGCATGGAAACAGACCTTCGGTTCAACCCGTCATGCCGACCAGGTATCCCAAATCAATCTAGTGCCACCTGCCAGCACCCAGCCCATATCCCTCCAAACAATTCCTACTTATGTACCCAATCCAGATGTCTCTTAAATGATGCAATTGTATTAGCCTCCACCACTTCCTCTGGCAGCTCATTCGATACACTTACCGCCCTCTGCATGAAAAATATTGCCCCGAGATCTGTTTTATATCTGTCCCCTCTCTCTCTAAACCTTTGCCGTCTGGTTCTGGATTCCCCCACACATGGGGAAAGACTTTGTCTATTTGTTATACCTCTGCTCCTCACTATTTTGTAAACCTCTGTAAGGTCACGCCTCAGCCTCAGACGCTCCACGGAAAATAGCCCCAGCCTGTTCAGTCTCTCCCTTTGCCTCAAATCCTCCAACCTTGTCAACATTCTTTCAAATCTTTTCTGATCCCTTTCAAGTTTCACAACATCTTTCCGATAGGAAGGAGACCTGAATTGCATGAAATATTGCAACACTGATCTAAACAATGTCCTATACATTCGCAACATGGCCTTCCAACTCTTGTAGTCAATACTTCGACTAATAAAAGAAAACATACCAAACGCCTTCTATCTTGGACTTCACTTTCAAGGATCTATGAACCTGGACTCCAAGGTCTCTATGCTCAGCATCACTCCTTTGGACATTAACATTAAGTGTAATAGCGCTGCTAAGATTTGCTTTCCCATTTATGACAATTAAACACCATCTGCCACTTCTTAGCCCATTGGCCCAGCTCGTCAAGAACCTGTTGTAATCTGAGGTAACCCTCTTCGCTATCAACTGCACCTGCAATTTTGCAGTCAGCCGCAAACTTACTAACTTTTACCTCTTATTCTTGCATCCAAATCATTAATGTAAATGTCAAAACGTAGAGGACTCAGCACCGATCCTTGTGGCACTCAACTGGCCACAGACCTCCAGTCTGAAAAATTACCCTCCACCACCACTATCTGTATTCGACATTTGAGACAGTTCTGTATCCAAATGGCTAGTTCTCTCTGCAATCCATGAGATCTAATCTTGCTAACCAGTCTTCCATGGGGAAACCTTGTAGAACTCCTTTCTGAAGTCCACATATATAACATCTAACGCTCTGCTCTCATCAATCCTCCTTGTTACTTCTTCAAACAACTCAATCAATTTTGTGAGACATGATTTCCCATTGACAAAGCCATGTTAATTATCTCTAATCAATCCTTGCATTTCCAAATACACATATATCCTGTCACTCAGATGCCCTCCAACAACTTGCCCACCTTCAACATCAGGCTTACTGTTCTAAACTTCCCTGGATTGTCCTTACTACACTTCTTAAACAGTGTCACCACCTTAGCCAATCTCCAGTCTTCCAGCACCTCACCTCGGACATTTGATGGAACAAATATCTCAACAAGAGGCCCAGCAATCACTTCTCTAGATTCCCGCAGAGATCTAGTGGTACACTTGATCAGGTCCTGGTGCTGGACACGTCATCTGAAGCATTCTGGAATTCACGAAATATGAACAAATAAAACACGACATTTTTGAGCTCGCCTGCCGTGAATTACTTCTGGAAATTAAATATTTGGAAAGTGCTTAATATCGAATAACATAGCGTTATTCCGTTTCCTTCTTTCCTTCTCTTTCTTCGTGCAGTATACTGTCCTCAGAAACTGTGTAACCCATATTAGTTTCAAATTAGTTGAGTATTTAAGGAGTAAGGTAAAGAAGAGTGTTAAATTTGATTTCGAGCTTAAATGAAGGACATAATTAGAAAGCATTGCGTTTTTTCTTTGTTTATCAAGCATTCTACGACTAAATTATTTTTGGGGTCCTTGCCCTTGTAAATCTCTACCTGTGCAGAAATGTGCAAGCTCAAAGTTTGTGTTCAATACTATGATCTAAGATCTGAGTGTTATCCATCAGTGGCTGTCCATGTCACAGGAAAATCAGCATTTCTGAGAAGTATTCGACCACGTGGTCAGTAATGAGACAAGATCATAATTCAAACTTTGTCTAAACTTTAACAGAGGAATTCTTTTCAAGAAATGAGGCGCAAGTGAGTATTTCCAGAAGCCATTCAGAAATTAACATAAAATGACCAAGAGAATCGATCCTTGGTGAAAGCTATCCAAAGGTTTGAGCCTCTCATCGGGAGTAAAATAACGTCATGGCTGCTGAACTGGTTTGTGTCCAAGTTGAAATTGAAATGGTTCTTCCACGAGGAGTCAGGTGCTCAGCATTTGTCGGTGGAGGAGGCCCAGGTCCTCCACGTCCTCGGCAGAGTGGGAGGAGGATTTGAAGTGTTCAGCCACAGGACTGTCGGGTTGGTTGGTGTGGGTATCCCAGAGGTTTCTTGGAAATGGTCTGCAGGTTGGCATCAGTCTCCCTGATGTAGAGTAGACAACATTTGGTGCAATGGATATGGTAGATGGCATTGGAAAAGTTGCACTTAAATTTCTGCTGTGTGTCGAAAGAGCTTTGTGCCCCTGGACTTGAGTGAAGGGGAGGTGTGGGTGCAGGTTTTGAAATTCCTGCAGTGGCAGGGGAAGTGCAAGGTGTGGAGTTTGAGCTGGTAGTAAGCGTGAATCTGAAGAGTGATTCGCAGAGAGAATGGTCTCCCTGGAACGCTGACAGGCGTGGGGAGGAAGATACATCCAAAGTGGCGTGGTCTCTTGTGAGGTTGTGGAAGTCGCAGAAACTGATGCGATGTATCCAAAGGTTGATGTGGTGGAAGGTGAGGACTGTAGAGTCCTATCCTTGCTGAGTTGGCACGAATCGGATTCAAGGGATGAGGTGCCAGAAGTGGTTGAGATTCGCTGGAGTACATTGCTGAACACGTGAGAGGGGAAATTGCGATCTTTGAAGAAGGTCATTTGGGAATTTCTAAGGTGAAGTTGGTCATCCTGACAATCAGTGTGGCGGGAACAGAAGGATCAGAAATAACGAATGACGGTTTTGCAAAAGGCAGGGTGCGAGAATATGTTGCCGACGTAGCTGTGTGAGTCAATGGTTTTCTCCTACATGTCTGTTGTTAGTCGGTTGACAGAGATGGCGATTGACAGGTCCAGGAATGGTAGGGAGGTGTCCTAGATGGTCCAGGGCAAGTTGAGGCCGGCGTGAAACTTGTTTGTGGATTCGAAATCAGGTGAAGCGTGTTTGTGAGCTTGAGCAACAGTTTAACCTCCTCGTGGGAGCACGTGGTGGTGCCAATACCGTCATCGATGTATTGGAGGAAACAGTGGGAGATGGTGCTGGTGCAGCTGAGGTAGGTGCACTGTTACACGTGCTCGACAGAAGGCAGGTATAGCTGGGGGCCATGCGGTTCCCACGGCTAACTCTTCCGTGAGAGGAAGTGAGAGTTTTGGTACGAAATATTGTTAAGGGTAAGAACGAGTTCAGCCAGACGGATGAGGGTGTAAGTGGAAGTGGTTGCGAATGCGTGAGAAGAAGAAATAGAGGGCATCGTAGTCGTTGTTGTGGCAGGTAGACGTGCACAGAGACTTGACGTCCATGCTGAAGATGAAGCTTAGGCGGCTGGGGAAACGGATGTATTGGGCGAGTTGAAGAGCATGTTTGGTGTACAGAATTGAAATGGTGATTTCCTAGACTGAGTGTGAAAGGACAGTGTCAATTTATGCAGAGGTGAGTCCAACGGGACAGGAGTAGGCTGAGACAATGTGTCGATCAGTGAAGACAGGTTTGTGGATCTTCAGTAGGAGGTAGGATTTGTCAGTGTGGGGTTCACAGAAGATGAGCTTAGAGGCTGTGGGTGGGAGGTCCCAGAGCTGGTTGAGGAGATAATAGTTTTGTGATGGAAGTTAGAGATCGAAGGGGGAGTCGGAGATTGCTGTGAGTTGGTGTCAAGTTTCAGTGGTGCAGAAGTCCGTGCGCCAAAGTACCACCACTCCTCCTTGTTTGCGATTTGGTAGCGATGTTGGGCTTGGAGCAGACGGAGTGGAGGGCTGTGTGTTGTGAGTTCGAGAGATTGGAGAGTGTTAGCGGGGTGGACGGTGGCGGGCAATGTCATGGACGCATTTAGAAATGAAGAGTTCTTACCGGAAAGCAGTCCAGCACAGGGTAACAAGGTAAATTATATTTGTCGGAGGCAGGAGAAGGCATCGTTTGTGGGTGGGCGAGACTCTTGATTGAAAACGTGAGCCCGGAGGTGGAGGTGGCAGAAGAAAAGTTCAGCTTCGTGACCACAACCCACACCTCAGTCCAAGGTTCGAAATGATAATTCCATGTCTGACAGATATTTACCTGCACATCCGCCAATGTCATTTACTGCATCTGTTGCACCCGATGCGATCTCCTGTACATTGGGGAGACTGGACGCCAACTTTCGGATCATTTCAGAGAAAACCTCCCGGGAACTCGCAACAAGCAACATCACTGGCCCGTGGCTGAACACTTTGACGCCCGCTCCGACTCCACCAAGTACATGAAGGCCATGGGCCTCCTCCATCGACAAACTTCAACCATCCAACTAAAGGAGGAATAACGCCTCATCTTCCGCCCTGGGACACTGCAACCGCACAGGATTAATGTCTGGGACACTGAAACCACATGGGATTAATGTGGATGTCACTAGTTTCCTCAGTTCTCATCGCCCTCACATTATCATAGTCCCAAGCCTCAAAGTTGGCGCCACCGTCTTGACCCCTCCATTGCATTTCCCATTTCTCCACTCTACCTTGCTCTCTGACCAATTATTTTCTCTCCCAACTTAATCTACCTGTTGCACTCCCAGCTGCAGTAACACCAGCCCCATCTCCTCCAATATATCGCTCAATTACTGGCACAAAAATTCTTCCTGTCGATAACAAAAGAGAGTTCATTTGTCTTTCACAAATGATTTCGTGTGTTGGGTATTTCTTCGAGGAATGGAAAGTCCAACATGAAACTGGAGATGTTATGACCTCAAACTGATTTGTTCAGACAGATATTTTTTGGACTAAGCTAAATGTTCTCAAATAACAATAGTAAAATCTGCCGAAGATCTTAGCTTTTCTTATTTTATAGGCAAATGTTCGCTGTTAGATTCCAGATGCAATCTGATACGTCAAGCTGTCAATCTTGACGCAAAGCACATTCTATTCATACACAGTGCAGAAAATGCAACAAAAGGGAAAAAAATTAAAATTCCTTAACCCTAATGGAAACTTTGGAAAAAAGGTCATTACATTATGAAACTGCTAAACGTTAATTTTTTGAATGCAATACAATCCCCGAAACATACCCTTAGCAAAGGTGAATTCAGTATTCCATGCCTCATAAGCAATTAGCCTGTCCTGTAGGACAACATGAACAGAAAACTCAGAGAGAGAGGAAGGGGGGAGGGGTTAGAGAGATACAGAGAGAGAGATACAGAGATAGCGACAGAGACAGGAAGACAGAGACAGTGGTGCGTAGAAATATACGGAAGCTTCCAGCTACACATTTGAATATTCAGCAACTGTTCCGAAAAAAAAACAAAAAGAAAACAAACATCCTGTCACTGGTGCAGCTTGTCTCCATCCATTACAGTCTGCTTCCAAGGTTTCATTTAAAAGGAAGTCGTACAGATCTTTTAACTTTATTGAAGTCGAATCGAGAGTTCACACCTCAATAAAGAAAGACCAAATACACCTCTGAAAAACACATCGTCACATATCCCTCTTTAAAAATGCACCATCAATATGCAACGGTGGCGACAACTAAAATAAATAGTATTATGCAATTGTTATAATACAATAGATGAAAATTACCTTGGATGAAATCATAAAAACTTGCACTGCCAAAGTTCATTTCACTCAATTTTTCCACGCCACCGAACAGCTCTCTATTTCATCATAAAGTCGCAAACACGCCTCAGCAATAATGATTTCCCGCCCTGCGATGTGTATAATTTGAAAAACTGAATGGCTGCAATGATAATCGCTATCTAAACAATCTGGAAGTCTTGTCCTTAAATCTCAACAAACATGTAAAGGTGTTCAGGTAAGTATCAAAACTGTCTCAGGCACGAGAACTGATGAAATGTTTCAACGCCAAAACAAAACTGAAGGATTCCTTTTCAAACTTAGAATAATGCTGCTGATTTATGTTCTACAATCTGAAAAATACAGCAAATTGAATTTTCTAAGTTCTCATCGTTTTCTTGCAAAAGCACAGCATGGTATCTACATCACTCGCTTTCTCCTGATAAGTATTGGCAACCACAAAACATGTAAAAGTGATGGATATACTGCATGTACTGTAGTACTGACTGTATTCTCTTCCGATTCAAAAGGATTCATGCATATTTTTGATGACGATCAGTGAACATTTTTATGTAAAGTTGACAATTGGTGAGGTTCATTGGGTCAAAATAGATATAATCATGCAAGTTGCAAAGGAAGTAACTTTAGATTTAGATTTAGATTTAGATTTAGATTACTTACAGTGTGGAAACAGGCCCTTCGGCCCAACAAGTCCACACCGCCCCGCCGAAGCGTAACCCACCCATACCCCTACATTTACATTTACCCCTTACCTAACACTATGGGCAATTTAGCATGGCCAATTCACCTGGCCTGCACATCTTTGTGACTGTGGGAGGAAACCGGAGCACCCGGAGGAAACCCACGCAGACACGGGGAGAACGTGCAAACCCCACACAGTTAGTCGCCTGAGGCGGGAATTGAACCCGGGTCTCAGGCGCTGTGAGGCAGCAGTGCTAACCACTGTGCCACCGTGCCGCCCATGCAAGTGTAAACAAAAATGGTATTTACGAAAGAAAAATGGATAATATTTCCAAAGGCAATGAACAAGAGAAGGCTACATGCACACTGTAATTCCTCTACGAATCCATGAAGTGATACGTGAATTGATTTTGAAGTCAATTCTACCTGACTGCTTGTCACGAAGAATCTTCATGTCATTTGCGAGTCAAGGATCGCATTACTAGAGAGTAATGTTTCGATGTTGTGATTCTGTTCGCCGAGCTGGGAATTTGAGTTGCAGACGTGTCGCCCCCTGTCCAGGCAACATCCTCAGTGTTTGGCAATCTCCTGTGACGCGCTTCTGTGATCGTTCCTCCGACATTTGTAGTGGTTTTAATCTGCAGCTGCCGGTTGGCAGTTCCAGCTGTCCGTTGCAGAGGTCGGTATATTGGGTCCAGATCGATGTGCTCACTGATTGAATCTGTGGATGAGTGCCATGCCTCTAGGACTTCCATGGCTGTTCCCTGTTTGGCTTGTCCTATAATAGTAGCATTGTCCCAGTCGAATTCATGTTGCTTGTCATCTGTGTGTGTGGCTACTAGGGATAGATGGTCGTATCGTTTCGTGGCTAGTTGATGTTGATGGAATACGGATCTTTCGCTGTCTTCCTGTTTGTCCTATGTAGTGTTTTGTACAGTCCTTGCATGGGATTTTGTACCCTACATTGGTTTTGCTCATGCTGGGTATCGGGTCCTTCATTCTGGAGAGTTGTTGTCTGAGGGTGGCTGTTGGTTTGTGTGCTGTTATGATTCCTCGTGGTCGCAGTAGTCTGGCCGTCAGTTCGGAAATGCTCTTGATGTATGGTAGTGTGGCTAGTCCTTTGGGTTGTGACATGTCCTCGTTCCATTATCTTTCCCTAAGGCATCTGTTGATGAAATTGCGGCGGTATCCGTTTTTGGCGAATACATTGCATAGGTGTTTTTCTTCCTCTTTTTTCAGTTCTGGTGTACTGCAGTGTGTTGTGGCTCTTTTGAATAGTGCCTTGATGCAACTTCTATTGTGTGTGTTGGGGTGGTTGCTTTCGTAGTTTTGGACTTGGTGTCTGTGTGTGGCTTTCCTGTATACGTTTGTGGTTAATTCTCTGTTCAGTGTTCTCTGTACCATCACGTCTAGGAATGGGAGTTGGTTGTCCTTTTCTTCCTCACTAGTGAATTGGTTCCTGTGAGTGTGGCATTGATGATCCGGTGTGCGTTCACTATATCTGAGTTTTTAATGATTTCAAAGGTGTCATCCATATATCTGACCCAGAGTTTGGATTGAATTTGCGGAAAGACTGTTTGTTCTAATCCTTGCATTACCGCTTCTGTTATGAGTCCAGAGATGGGTGAGCCCATGGGTGTGCGTTGATTCGTTCATATATTTTGTTGTTGAATGTGAAGTGTGTTGTGAGGCACAGGTCCAGTAGTTTGAGTATGCAGTCTTCCAGCAGGTTGGCTATTTTTTCTCTGGCTCGGGTTTTATTGATACAGGTGAACAGTGCCGTTACATCGAATGAGACCATGGTTTCTTGCTTGTCTATGTGTATATTTCTGATGAAGTCCAAGAATTCCTGTGTTGATTCAATAGAGTGTCTGGATCCGCTGATCAGGTGTTTCAGTTTCTTTAGCCAGTTTGTGTGATGGTGTCCCTTGTAGTGATACTATGGGTCTGAGTGGGGTGTCTGTTTTGTGCACTTTAGGTAGTCCATAGAATCTGTAGGTGTTGTTGCTTTCAGGTTTCATTCATTGTAGGTCAAACCTGGTTATCTGTCCGTTTTTTGTAGGTTCCTCAGTGTGTTGTTTCTCCCATTGGTGAGCTGTGGGGTGAGGTGAAACTCCCTCTTTTGGTAGGTGTTGGTATCTGCAAGTAGTTGTTGCGCTGGACCCTTTATTCCGGCCACTGCAGTGGACAGCTGGAATGAACAATATGAAGCGGCAGATACAAATCACTATAAATGCCAGAGGAAACATCACAGAAGCCCTTCACTGGAGGCTACCAAGCACTGAGGATGTCACCGAGACAGGGGATGAAACGTCTGCAAAACAAATTCCTAGCTCGGCGAACAGTACCACAACAACGAGCACCCGAGCTATAAATCTTCTCACAAACTTTGAGTAATGTTTCGATTTGACTGTTCGGCAGCCATTACCATTTTAAGGGGGAATTGCAAAGTATTACAATTGTACGAAATGGCTTTTAATTTCCCCATCTGTGTTTTCAATGGGCCAACTTTTTTCAGTGTTCAGGGATTAGTATAGAGACCATAATTATTTTTAATTTACATAGATGAATTGACATTGGCACCCACGCATAGTTTGTTGAGGTTTTCAGTTTACATTAACACTAGTGACAGCGCAAAATGTGCAGCTGATTGTAAAACTTTGCAATGAAACAAAGATGCTTTACGTGACAGTGCTGAGGACTGGCAGCTAGAATATTATGTCAATAAATGGACATTCAGTATTTTTGATAAGAACGGCAGTAAAAACGGCAACTATTTAAATGGTAAGACGTTGCAGTATGCTGTGTAGAATTATGCATGAATCACAGAAAGTTGGTCTGCACTTACAATAGTTAATTAGGAAGGGAAATAGAATGTTGTCCTTCGTTGCGACGGGATTCGAGTCTAAAAATAGCGAGGTTACGATCTACCTGTATTAGACGTTGGGAAGGCGACACGGGGAGTGCTGGGTAAAGTTTTGATTAGCTTACTTGAAAAAGGATGCATGGTTGGTGATGCAGTGGACGTTCACTCGACTGATGCAAACATTGAGGCTTATGATGGTTGACTGAATCGGCTGGGATTTTCTTCATTGTAATTTAAAAGAATGAGGTGTGATCTTCGAGGAACATATGAAATGAAAAATGGAAAATATAAGACAGACGGAAAGAGGTGGCAGGTAAAATTCGAAACTTCTTCACCCAAAGGATTATGAATTTATGGAAATCCCTGCCCAGTGATGTCGTTGACGCTATTTAAGTAAATTGTTTTTAAGCTAACATGCATATTTTTGAACAATAAAGCAATTAAAGGTTACAGAGAGATGGCGTGTAAGAGGAGCTGAGGCCGAGAAAGATTAGCCATGATCTTACAGAATGGCGGATTTGGCTTGAAGTGTCACATGACCTATTCCTGCTCATAGGTCTCATGTTCTGAAGTTCTTTGAGAAATGAAGGACATCAGTTCTGGTTTCTCCCACAACTGGAAAATCATTCACAAATTTTGCCGCTTGACACTCCTCATGGTAGTTTAGTTTACAATGAATCACCCTTGACTTTTCTAAATACCCGAAGGATGCAGGCTGAGGTCAACAAACCTTTCCACAAAAAGGCAGTCACCTTATTGCCATTATTAGTCTTATAAATCGCGTTGAAATCCTTACAAAGAATTAACATCGTACAGTATGTATGCTGGCCAATCCGGCTGCAGTGCTCCAGTTTGGATCTAAAACAAAAGAATAATTTCCCCAAATCTATTGAATTGTAAATATTTCTTTTTCACTACTCACTTTCCGACCAATCGCACGATAATAAATTCCGTTCATTCCTTCAAATTGTTTTCGCAGTTGAAAAGCTAGCTTTGAAACACGAGCGATGATCCCTGATGGCACAACGCGCCTGATGTCTCGCCAGATTCATATAAATGCAAATTTAATCTTCTCTTCGCTTTCATACAAACAAGTCAATCTTCCTTCATTGACAATATTTTACCTGCCAAACCAATAATGTTTCCTGCTGCAACAGCTTTCGATGTGAAGTTTTTTTTTCCGTGATTTTTCTTTGGAAGTCTAAGTAAAATATATAATCGAACTCCCCTTTAGTGTTTGCGTCTTCAACTTAGTGCAATGAATTAGTTGCTTATAATTTAACTTTGACAAAACCATATCGGTTCCGCCTGGAAACCTGGAATAGCTTTGCAAAGGAAGAGCAAAGGACTGCTGGGAAGTTCTTAACTGGGTGTCAGATCTCGCGATGGGAGAACACTTTGGTTACAGTGATTGCAACTGCCCAACATTTTCCATAGCCTTGGAGAAGGATTGGAGCAGGTACCGAGGGAAGTTATGCAATTGTGGAAAGGAAAGTATGACGCTGTCATAAAGGAGTTGGAAGTACAGACTGTGAGCAATTGTTCCACAGAAAGGGCACAGCAGACATCTGGAGACTATTTAAGGAACAATTGCTTCGAGTGATGCACGAATTTGTTCCTCTAGGGGAGGTAAGTAGGATAAGTTTAAGGAAACTTGAATGTCGAGAACATAGGAGCTTCTCGTAGAATGGAAGAAGGCAGCATACGTAAGATGAAGGAAGCAAGGATCTAGCACAGCTTTCGAGGATTACAGGCTTGCTAGAAAGGAGCTCAGAAACGGAGTTCCGACAGCCAGGACGGTGCACGATAAAGGATCGACAACAAGGATTAGCAAGAACCCAATGGAATTTTGCTCATATGCGAAGGCAGGGACGATCAGGGACAGCGGAGGCAACGTGTGCGTGGATCTGAGCAGATAGGGAACCCCTAAATTATTCTTTGCATCGGTTGTCACTAAGGAAAATGACCTTGTTGTGAACGAAAATATTGAGGATCTGGGATACTGGCTTGACCGGATCAAGATTGATGAAGTTGATGTGCTGCAAATGTTTGAAAACATGAAGTTTGATAAGTTCCCAGAATCAGACCAAATTTTTCCTAGACTACTCCGGGAAGAGAGAAAGCAGATTGCTCAGCCGCTGGTGAGGATCTTTGCCTCCTCACTCTCCATGGGAGTCATACCAGAGGATTGGACGGAGGTGAATGTTTTTCGTCTTTTCAGGAAGGCTAATAGGGAAATCCCTGGCTATTACAAAGCAGTCAGTCTTAAGTCTGTGGTCAGCAAAGTTTTGGAACGCATTCTGAGGGATGGGATTTATGACTATTCGGAAAAGCATAGTCAGATTAAAGACAGTCAGCACGGCTTTGTGAGGGACAGGTCATGCCTCACACATCTTACTGAGTTCTCTGAGGAGGTGACAAGTCCGGTCGATGATGTTCGAGTCGTGGATGTGGTGAATGTAGACTTCAGCAAGGCATTTGGTAAGGTTCCCCATGGTACGCTCATTCATAAAGTCAGGAAGTATGGGATAGAGGGAGATTTGGCTCTCTGGATTCAGAATTGGTTGGCTGACAGAAGGCCAAGAATATTGTAGGTTGAAAGTACTCTGCTTGGAGGTCAATGTTGAGTGGTGTCCCGCAGGGCTGTATTCTTTTGCCTTTTTCTCTTTGCAGTTATTGTAAATGACTTGGATGAGGAGGATGAGGAGTGAGTTAGTAAAATTGCAGTTGACATAAAAGTTGGAGGTGCCATTGATAGTATAGATGGATATTGCAGGTTGCAGCAGACCTGGGCTGAGAAATGGCAGATGGAGTTCAACATGCAATTTGGAATGTAGAACTCGGAAGCTGAATATAGGTTTAAAGACAGGATTCTTGGCAGTGAGGAGGAACAGAGGGATCTGGGAGTGCAAGCACATAGATCCCTCAAAGTTGCCACCCAAGTCGACTTAGTTGTTAAGAAAGCATATGGAGTTTTGGATTTCTTTAAAAGGGCGATCGAGTTTACGTGCTGCTCGGTTTCGCTACAGCTCTACAAGTCATTGGTGAGATCACACTTCGAACATTGTGTCCAGTTCTTGTCGCCCACTATACGAAAAATACAGAGGCTTTAGAGAGGATGCAAATGTTTACCAGGATGTTGTCTGGACTGGAGGGCTTGCCTTATGAAAACAGGTTGAATAAACACAGTCGTTTTTCGCTGGAGAGAAAGAGGAAGATCGGTGACCTGATCGAGGTATACACAATGAGAAGAATAGATACAGTCAAAAGCCAGAGACTTTTCTGTAGGGCAGAATTGACGGGTGCGAATGGTCATAGAGTTAAGATAGTAAGGGAAAGTTATAGAGGAGACATCAGAGGTAGGTTCTTTACGTCGGCAGTTGTGAATGCACCGAATGCATTGCAAGTCGTAGTAGTTTGAAGCAGAGTCATTCGGGACATTAAAGTGACTACTGGGCATGGACATGGACAGTAGTGAGTTGAGGGATGCATAGGTTAAGGTATTATATTTTACATTAGGATGATGACTCGGCACAACAGCGTTGGCCAAAGGGCCTGTTCTGTGCGATAATTTTCTATGTCCTAATCTCGGACATTTCTCTCTGGAGAGAAGGGGGAAGACAGGTGACCTGATCGAGGTATACAAGATAATGAGAGGCGTGGATAGTGTCAATAGCCAGAGACTTTTCCCCAGGGCAGGGTTGATTGGCACGAGGGGTATTTGGGGAAAGATATACCGGACGTCAGAGGAATGTTCTTTGAGCAGAGAGTTATGAATACATGGAATGTGTTGCCAACGGTGGTGGTGGAAGCAGATAGGTTAAGGGAATTTCGGCGACTGCTGGACGTGCACATGGATAGCAGTGAATTGAGGGATGCGTAGGGTTTCATTATTTTATTTTACATTAGGATTAATCCTCGCAACAACATCGTGTACCAAAGGACCTGTTCTGTGTTGTAATGTTCCATGTTCTATGTTCGAAGACAAATGTGAAATTCTCAGAGGACTGTCCAAGTAACAAATCCCTTACCCAGACGTCTTGGTGCCTGGGTACTTGTATTTATTCAAAGTTGAGGTTGTTATGTTTTGACAGACAAGTGAACGTAGGTAATGTATACAGACAGAAAAGTGGTTCTGAAACCAAAAAAAAAGTCACGATCTTTGTGACTGGTGGAGTCGTGACAAAGTGTCCCTTGAACCGCTCCTGCTATCCAGTCCTAAATTCCTGTGATCTATTCAACCTCTCAAACGTTCTGCACAGCCACAGATGGAGGCCACGTGCTCCACACACCTGGTCCACATTGACACAGGATATCATTCAGTCCCTCAAGACAGTCACACACGGTTTGGTGTGCGTTGGAAAAAGGTTTTGTGAATCCAGACTGGGTTGTAAAAATGCCTCTGATGTCTTTGCAGGGTGCCTCTTCTCTTCAACCTCTATTTCATTCTTTGGTCTTGCTATAGACCCAGATACACTTTTAATACAACCCCCAGAGCTCACTCAGAGTTGATCTTTAAAATGATTTTATCTCTCTCATTGCAGTATTCAACAACAGAACGTTCATGAAAATTGGAATCTTTAAATTTCAACTTACACAATATGAGAACAGGAGGAATAGGATTGGTCTTGTCGAATGGTCTTGTCTGACATGCCATTGTATCAGATGACGGCTGATCTCCCGTTGGCATCAACTCCATTTTCATGCCGATTTTTTTAAAGCCCTCTCATCACTGACTGGTCAAAAATCTATCTAACTCCTCTTTAAATAATTTCCGGGATCCACTTCCACGAACTTTCTCGACCACTTAATTACTGATATTCCCGACTGTCTGTGAGAAGATAATTCTCCCCAAATATGCATCATAATGTAGTTATCTGTTCAAAGGAGGTGAAAACAGGGGCTCAGGTAAGAGTGACAGATCCTGACGTCAAGTTAGGCGTTGACTCGGCATGTTAACAAGAAAATCTGACAAATTGAATTTACTTGGAAATCAAGCACATTATAACCTCCAGTCGGGGTCATCCACAGCAAAAAAATAATTTGGCCGTGATTGGTGGCCATGAATCCTTCAAGTTCCGGGACAACTCTGTGGGAGATGCTGAGGATACCTTCCTCGTCAGAAACATCTTCAGCAGCTTTATCAATGTCTTTTCCCATAAGATCAGAAGTGGGAATGTTGACTGAAGGTCACATTATGTTCAGAACAGTTTGTCCTCCTTCAGTTTATGAAGGAATCTCTGTCCATGTGCAGCAAAAAACTAGAGAAAATTTGCTGTTCAAGTGTCGGGAACATACGTGTAACAGCACTGTCAGTCACTGCACATTTCCATCCTTAAAAGAGAACTCATTCAACATTTAAAGTTGATTGCATATGGATAAGTGGAAACAATTCAGCCCATCGAAACTGCTGAACACGAACAATGTATTCAATTCTCCTGTCTGTTACACAGGAAGATCGAGTCTGGTCAGAGTATCTAACTCTTAAACAGGAACAGGCCGAGTCTAATTAGGACTTTGACACTATTCCATGGGACCAGGAAGATACCATTCAGCCGCTTAAGGGCTTTTGGAGGAACAGGAGCATATTACTGATGCTTCAACATGACAAAACAATGGAGCAGAGACAGCATTGATAGAGCATTCCATGATGTTACTCGTGGCTGCATTGCTTGTGGAACACATGATTCATTAATATCGTTTTGCTGGCAGTGAAGAAGGAAGCCAAATGTTATGTGCGAAATCTGAACAAGAAATATTGCATCGCGAAAAGACACCCCATGTTCTTCATGTAGCTCAGAAGCTAGTGAGAACAGTTCAATGCTTTAGAATGAAGGTATTTTGTTTGATGTCGAGATTGTGGATAAGGTGATGTTCAGTGCAGGACCACACAGCAAATGCATTTTATTTATGAGAGAAGAGTTTATTTAAAGTCTGAACCTTGGTCTCCCAATCGCTTTAGGGAAGTGGGCTGCGGTAGAAAAATCAGCATGAGGGGGATTAAACGACCCAGATTCATGCTACCCGAGTAAGGTAAAAAATATGGAAATAATCAGCTTCTCTGTTTCTGTGTAGAACTAATGTCCATTCCTCTCAGGGTTGAATGCAATCACCTCTTATTCTCTCACAGCTGAACAGAGTAATTTTCACTAACTCCTCATGATAGCATTATCCCAGGGAGTAGTCTGGTGATAATGCTTTGCACTCTCTCTGTGGCAACGAGATCATTCCTTAAAAAGGAGAGAAATTCTGTATGCAATACCTCAAATGCTGCCTCAAAAACACTCTCACGGTTGATCACAACAATTGTTTTTCCTCACTTAGCTGTGTGCGTTTATTCATCTATCACAAAAAGCCACTCCTTCTCACTGCAATACGACTGACGTGGAATTTACAAGTTCATTTCATCTGCTCGTCAGCGTCAATGAAGTCAGCACCAGAGGTACCTCTGGAGATGACCATCACTCTCGGGAAAATCTCTAGATGCAGTGTTAGGTTAAGGGGTAAATTTAAAGAATGGGTCTGCGTGCGTTGTTCTTCAGAGGGTGGTTGTGGACTTGTTAGGCTGAAGGGCATGTTTCCACACTATTTGTAATCTATTCTATCGAATCTAATCTAATCTAATACAGCTAAGATAGAGATTGGTCACCAATCTGAATGGACATAAACTGGAGTAAAATGGGAAGCAGGTAGAGGAAGAGAGCTCTCTTTCCTTTTGTTCTTCTTTCATGGGATGTGTGCAGTCTTGGTAAGACCAGCACGTTATGCCGATCTTGAACTGCATGCCTGCTTCAGCTTTGCACAGGATAATAAAGAGTCAAACGCATTTCTGAAGGGCTTACACTCACGTGGGGTCTGACCAGGGAACGATAACACACTGCCTTCTCGAAAGGACATGAACCTACCAGATGGGTTTCTTATAACAAATGATAAGGGTTTCATTTAAATTTCCCCAATTTCCTTCATGAGATATCAACAGGTTATTATTCTGTGTGTCTGTAGTATCAGTCAATGATTTGACCACCATTCACTGTCTTCTTATCTGACAAATTCGGTGCAGAGAATAAATTAAACATTTCAAGGGCAATTAATTTGAAACCGCCACATTTTCAGAAGGGAAATTAAACAGTTGCATCCGGATTTAACAAAGGAATAAATTTGCGTTTATTCCGAAATTACACTGCGGCTGAGCAGGACACTACAATACATTATAGTGAACTTGGACAGGATTGATGAATGTAGAAGGCAGGAGGATGCAATTCTCGACAGGACATAAAATATTATTGAGTTGAAAGTGTCTGTTTCCTCCTTGGATTTCAGTGAATAATTTGTCAATAGTAATCTGCTAGTTGTCATTTATAAGAAAAGGAATTTATAAGAAAAGAAATTTTTACTTGGAACTGACGGCATTGACTTCCCCTTTTCCAAAGTTTTCACATCATGGGCAGAAATTCGGTTTAACACGTTTACTAGACAAATATGATGGCTTTTTTGGAACACCAACCATAGCGAGGATGGCATAGTAACCGACCTGAATAATCCAAATGTTTAAAATGTACACGTTGTCAGTTATCTGCCTTGTATATGGGAGGAATTTTAATAAAAACATTGTCGGAACTTCAGCAGGTTTCTCCGTTTATAAATGGAAACATAGAACCTGTAATTACTGATCAGTCGAGGGAGCAAACATGATTTTGCCCAGGCATCAATATTGGAACGTTCCTCTTGATAAATCATATAAAGATCAGATTCCAGAGTACATCTGCAATGACAAAAGAGGGGAACGAATATTAACGATAAGACCGGAAGACAAAGAAGCAGAAATTAGGGAATTCGGCGCGTTGAGTGTGCTCCACCTTTCAATCATAAGTGAAGTGCTTCTCAAACCAGTTCTCCCACGTTCTCACCGTAAACATTGACACAATTTAGAATCAGTAAACTGTCTATCTCAGTCTTATATACACTCAATGATCGTCCTCTGCAGTCTTCCATTGCAGAGAGTTCCATAGAACCATCGCTGTCTGCCTGAAGAAGATTCTCCTTATCACACGTCACTCTGTATCTTCAGGTCCTCTTTTTACCTACAAATAGAAACATCTTCCCAACATCCATTCTGTCTAGGTCATTCGATATTGTGTAAATTTCAATTAGATCCCCCCACATCATACAACCTCCTCGATATATAATCCTACAGCGCTCAAATTTTCCTTATACGTTAAGCATTTCATTCCTGGCATATTCTCGTGAATTTCCTCTGAGCACGTTCCAGGAGGCCTGCGTGCTTCCTGAGATATGGGGTTCAAATCTGCGTACAATATTCCAAATGTGGTCAAGCCAGAGTCTTATGGAGCTTCCGACGTACAACCCGGCTTTTATATTCAAGTCCTCTTGTATTAAAAGGCAACATTGTATTTACCTTCCCAACTACTGACAATCTGCAAGTTTACCTTGAGAGGTTCATGGACTATAACTCCCAATTCTCTTTGAACTTCACTTTTCTGAATTTACTCCCCATTTAGAAAATAGTCCATGCATTGCTTCTGCCTGCCAAACTGCATAACCTTACACTTTCCCGTGTTCTTTTACTTCTCCCATTGTTTTGCTTACTCTCCCATTGCTCTCCCATTTGCTTCCTCTCCAATTCTACCTGCCAAAGTTCATGGCCTCACACTTCCCCATGTACTTTTTCATCTCCCATTGTTTTGCTTAAATTGTCCAAATCCAACTGGAGGGGAAAGTGAGGACGACGGATGCTAGAGATCAGAATCAAAATGTACAGTCTCCAAGGTAGCTTCCGAAAAGCAGGAGATTCGACATTTTGTCCATTACTTCTTCATGAAGAATGAGCGGGTTGGCGGAAGTGGGATGAGAGATAATTGGGAGTGGAGCTCGGGGGAAGGTAGCTTGCAAGACGATAGCTAGATGAAGGTAGGTGGTGATTTTGACAGGTCAGAGTGGAAGGTAGAATGGATAGGTGGGAAGGAAAATGGACAGCTCAAGAGAATACTCAAATCTGGGATAAAGTGGGGGAGGGCAGATAAGGAAACAGGCTCAATTTACCTTGATACCACGTGGGTGGAGGGTATCAAGTTTACGATGTTGTGTTCTTTCAGCAGGGGTCAGTTGGCTGGAATTTGGCAGTGGAGTGGCCAAGAACTTGCATGTATTTGACGGAGTGAGTGGGGAAGTTGAAGTGTTTGGCCACAGAATGTGTGTGTTGGATGTGTGTGGCCCAGAGTGTTCCATGAACCGTTCCACAAATTGACGTTCTGTTTCTGCAAAAACAGGAGACTGGGAGCAACGGACAGTTGCTTGGATGCGCAGAAAAATCTCTGACGAATGCGAAAACAGCCACAGTTCCCTCAGCCTTTCCTCCTAAGAACTTCCTTCCAAACCAGGCAACATCGCAGTAATGGTACTCTGAATCCTTTCCAAAGCTTCCACATCCTCCCGATAATTTGGTGACCAGAACTGCGTGCAATACACCAGGTCCAGAGTTACCAGTGTCTAGTTCAGCTGAAGCATGACCTCGTGGTTCCGAAACTCAATCACCAAACCAATAAAAGGCAGCACATCATATGTCTTCTTAATTACCCATCACCCTGATTCGCAACTTTCAGGGATTATATCTGTGAACACTCTGTTCATTTACACTGCCAAGAATTTTACCATTAGCCCTAAACTCCGCATTCTTGTTACTTCTCCGAGGAGCAGGGAAATCGATGTTACAGGCAAAAGCCCTTCTACAGGAATGGCATTCGTGAAGAAGGGCTTATGCCCAAAACATCGATTTTCCTGCTCCACAGATGCTACCTGGTCTGCTGTGTTTTTACAACTTCACATTTTTCAACTCTGGCATCAATCGAATGCCAGCCTCACTATGCCAAACTTGCCAGGCACACTTATATACTTCAGTGGTGTAGCTCAGGGTGCACTGACAACTCTAATTGAAATACTGCTGCAAGGACGCTGTGCTCAGCGACACACACCCAGCATATGTCCTGCCCCTCTCGGCTGATCACTGGGTGTGAGTGTGTCTTCACACTCACTTTGAGCGAAATTGATCACTCACAGGATTAGTCCCTTGCCGTACCTTGCCCTTTCTGCCTTTGGGAGTATTTGCCCTCAGACAAAGTTGCCAGGGTGACACGAATGGTATATTGTCCTGTTACTTACAACAGACACAAAACCAAGAAGCTTGATATCATTGTCCAAAATCAGTCACGGTGCCCAGCACAGTGAGCCACGAGATCTGGTACACACTTTCAGTCTGCCTGTCGTGATTGTTAGGGTAAGGACCCTTCCCCTGTTATGGGTGAGGACCTGACTGTTGGGGAGACTCCGTTCCACTTGCTTCTTTCTGCCCTATTGTGGGATTGTTCCTTTGGGAATGTGAGAATTACCAGGAGGTATGAGGCAGATGCAAGTCGTTTATACAGTTTATAGCACTGGGACAGCTGGAGGAAAGGTCGGGAGGTTTCCTGAGTGATTGAATTGGCAGCACAGATAGACAGCAGAGTTGGGAAGATGGGGAGAGAATTGGTTAGAGAGAGACCCAGAGAAGATGTTGCATTCAATGAGAGTGGGAGAACATGAACCATAAGTGAGAGTGGGAGGGTGGGTGCAGTAACAGAGACAGAGTGATTGCGAGGTCACATAGTGTAGATGGTAACACCTACCGTGATAGAATGCTGAAGGTCACTGACCTGCATCCTACATGCAGGGCATTCCCCTCAAGGCCGGCACCTCACTGACCCAAGGGGTAAGCCTCAGACCAGGTTGGAAGGGACTGGATTCATGGCCTCCACTGTCACTCCTGGAGGAAGGTAATGGCTCTTCCCTGCACCATACCATCCACCAGAACCTCAGGGGTTTGTCCAGAAAATGGGGCCACAGTTTATTTCCCCTTCTGCCATGTCCATGGAGTTTCGGATTGACAATTCAAGAGTTTAATGACGTTTCAAATATGGCAACTGTAACAGGGAGGCTGCTCCATTTTGGGATATACGGGCAGTGGGCTGTTGTTGAGAGGAAGGGGAAAATCATCGTGTTCGTCTCAGATGAGAGGAAGAACATAGTAGCAGGGAAAGTCATTAATGAGGAAGATTGGGCATGGTATTATGAGGAAATGCATTTAAGGTTGGAGAGAGAATCCTTTCATTAACCTCGACTAAAAAGAGACTTGACAAAATCATACAATGCTTTCAGCCTCTGTCTGTCTTGATCAAAATCGGAAGTGCTCCAAATATGGTGTGAATATATTGGGAGTGAGAAACGTATGGAGAGCGGAATGATAGAGGAGATTTCATTCTTTAAAATGTACTAACGCAGTGTTTAAGGCTGTTAAAAGAAGCCGGGAAAATTTCCCCTGCCATTTACTGACTACCGTTAACCAGTCCATACTGGATAAAGGGATGGCGCAGGGGGAACGGGATAACTGCTAACACTGCAGCTTGTTTAATATGGAACAAGGGGCTAAGCGAAAGGTTCGAGGCTGGAATTCTGTGATCCAGGAAAACGGTCAACGAGGAAATCGCAGGGTCTCCAGGAGAGTAAACTTGTATTTCTTCGAGGAACATCGTGTGTGATTATCAGGGAGGGATTTAGTTCCGTTGAGGCTGTCGAGATCTGGAAGTGTGTAGGGTTGGAAGGTGGTTACACCATCAGAAATCTGACAGGACTAGTGGATGTAACACAGCTGGTTAGACATTGGAGATGGTAACATAGTAGGGAAAATTGTTGGGTTTGGATGAAGGTAAAGATATGGAGAGTTCCAGGTGCTGGAGGAAGTCGCAGACATGGTTAGCACGCTAGTGGCTGACAAATTATGAAGATAATAGTTTTTGTCAGGTCAGGAGGGTGTTACCGATATTGATGGCTGTGTTGACTGGAGGTGATTACAAAGATCTGGAGGCTTGTATGAATTGGAGCAAATACAGAGAAAGTGAGATGTGTAAGTGCTTGACGGTTATTAAGTGAAGAGGAATGAATCTCATGGAGATTCCAGTGAAAGGACGTTGACAGGGCCTGTATGAGTTACAGAGATATCAGGGCAGCATTGACAGATATAAAGTGTAGATGTAAAGTGAAGAAGATTCACAGTTCGCATATTATGAGCATTGAGTAACGCGACTACATTAACAATATCGCACTGAAACACACAGAAGTCTTATAACACAGAAGGATGTCATTCGGCCGATTATATTCAACTCCTAACTGCACATGTTGCTGATTAGATGACTTACAGTGTTGAAACAGGCTCTTCGGCCCAAAACGTCCACACCAACCCGCCGAAGTGCAACCCACCCAGAACCATTCCCCTACATTTACCCCTTCACTAACACTATGGGCAATTTAGTGTGGCCAATTCACCTGCAGGAGGAAACCGGAGCTCCCGGAGAAAACCCACGCAGACACGGGGAGAATGTGAAAACCCCACACACTCAGTCGCCTGAGGTAGGAATTGAACTGAGGTCACCATGCAGCCCATTTGTCCTGAATAATGATCTTCCGCTTTCCTCCACATCTAAACACGTCATTTTAGTTCCAATAATCATCTAGTTTCATCTTGAATATTTCAGTTGAACGTGCAGCTACAAAATATCCAAATGCATCCGAACAAATCCCAGAGAAATTCTTCAGGTTATATAATGCCTTTCTCATCTCAACCAGCTGAATTCCTCTTTAAGCACTCCCAATTTGAGTTGACCACAGAGGATTGTGGGAGAGCTCCATGTTGTCTGTCAGTTTTCTACTAATTCCACCTGGTCTTACCAACTGGCCTGTGAACACTCCTCTGAGTGTTCCTTCTGCTTCGCAATTCGATTCTCTATCTGATGTTGATTCTATCGTTCGTCTCCGTCATCCAGGGAACGTTGCATTTGTTTATCGTGGTCCATTTGATGAACTATTGCTCGACTGGACGCGAGCCATCTTCTCTTTCAAGGGATCCCATTGGTCAGTTTTTTTTTTCGTTTTCTCACCAAGTTTGTGTTAAAGTCAAACATTTCCAGCTTTATTCTTTCCCCATTGAAGACAGCTCTCAGTCAACTCATTTTTTTCACTCTCAATTATTGAATATCATTCTCGACCATAATCATGACATTTAAAGCGAAATTAGCGCTATGCAAAAAACGTTAACCCACTGACATTGGGTATGCTTCCCCCTCCTTTTTCCCAAGGACCAGGTCCAAAAGTACATGCCCTCTCGGGCTGGACACAGACTCCTGTAGTGTGCTCTCCTCCATGTAATCCAGGAACACTCGTGACCTGCACGACCACTAGCCCAGTGTATATCGGGATAATTTAAATTTCTCAACTTTACTACTCTATCATGTTACCATTTCTCTGGTAATGTATTGTGGGTTTGTTCTCCAAATCCTTTCAACTATCTGGTGGCCGACAGACTATACCTCACAGAATTATTGTGTACCTCTAGCCAAATCCATTCTTCCGTTGGAGAAATCCTCTTTCTCTCGGACACTTCCCCTCATCTTATTTACTCTACTCCAAGTATTCGTATGGATGCAACATCACTGTGATTCAGGATTTCTTTCTGACGCCATCTTTTACCGTTAAACTTGCTGTTAGAAAATGTTACCAGCTACATGTCCATGTATGTTGTGAATCCAAGTAGTTTCCTCTAGTATTCCGTTTTGTTATCAAAGCCCTGCCAAATTAATTTAAATCCCTCCCAATTGCACTAGACAAGCGCTGCATCAGGATCACAGTCCCAGCTCTCTCACTTGCAACCCACCCAGCCTGTACGTTTGTTGCCTCACCCAGAACCAGTCTCAATGTCGCAGGAATCTGAAGCCCTTTCTTCTGCAAAATCAACCTAATGATACTAATGCTGCAATGCTTTGCACACGACACAGTGAGTATTCCAAGGATTGCTACATTTGTGGTCCTGCTTACGAAAGTTCTATATAATTCGCTACCTTCTGATTACCAGACCACGTCACACTTCTTACCCAAATCACTGAGACCGACACGGAACATGGTCTGTGGCTGTTCGAATTCTCACAGAGTAGTATGCTGCAGACACTGACATTCTTGACCTCACCATCCTTGGAGACACGCCAACAGTCACAGAAATGCTTGCATTTTTCTCAACTGACTGAATCCCCTCTAACGATTGCTCCTTCTTTTTTCTCCTTTTGCTCCTGTACAGACCAGTTGCTTGTGGCGCCAGAAAGATGGCACTGACTGCACTCCACTGAGCAGACAGCACCTTCAGCAGATTCCAAAAGGTAATCTGATTTGTGGGTGAGATGTTAGGCTATTCCTGTGTTCCCTGACTGTTTTTCTTGGATTGACTGGAGGCCCATTCCCTTCCTTCTTCCAGGTCGCCATTTTTGCAGGGTGATTCCCTCTCTGTATGTTCTATCCCCTTAACTCTCTGCACCACAGATATTCCATAGTGTCAACAGTCACTGTCCGAACTCCAAGTTCCAGTTTCATCTGGGACATCAACAGTGGCTGCGATTTTCCAGTGTAACATAAAGTGTTTCTATTCAAGGGACCGTGCCGCCATGTCTTAAACTGAGAAGTTTTACTTCGTTAACTATTTGGCGTAAAGTTAACAGGAAGGAAATACATTTGAACTTTGTTCCCTTATGGAAATGTGGCTTAATAAATCACTTCACTAGACTCCCTCAGATTTTCAGTTACTCCTCATATTTCTGGGTTCCACACTTCTTTCAGAAGAATACATTTGCCATCTTTAAGCAAGAGACTGGTGTATTATCATCCAATGAACTTGCCGGGTTTTTCCTATTGATGTCCCTTGTGTTTCTTTCAAACTTGGTACAGGCAGGGCGCAGCAGTAGAAACTTCTCTCTGTACCTCCCAGCAACGTGTAATCCTCGAGCTCCCAACTCAACTCAGCTGCATCATAGGGACAGAGTCTCTTTGACTCCCAGGTAAATGTAACGCTACAGCTCCGACTCCACTCTGCTCCCTCACCGGTCAACGCATCTGTGACTCTCAGGTACGTGTAAAACTCCAGCTCTCACTCCACTCTACCTCTTCACAGGTTCGCCAGAGATGTGACTCCAGGTATGACGAGGCGTCGATTCTCACTGCTGCTTTATCGTCTCCAGTTTGCTGCCTCTTTAATTCCACGGTGTGAGTTAGTCTCAGGATCCTGCTCTATGTTTGTCACTAACATGTTCACTCCCTCGGTACTGATTGAGAGACTCCTGTTCTCCAGCTTCTCCAACTCCGATTCCCAGAAGTCCTCGATCCGCGCTGCTAATTTATATTTTCTCCCTCTTTGTTGCTCACACTCAGGTCCGCTGCTGTTGTGACTCAACGGTAATGGTACATCTGAAACCTCAATTGCGATTTATAACATCCTATTCGGGACCTCTTGCTCACAAGATTGTCGTTGTGTGTGGAACATTGCAGTGAAACAATAAAGGGGTTTAGAGGGGATAGAGGGTGGTACAGAGTTTTATCGAGCTGTCAGGGTTGGAGCAATTTATCGGGTCAGGTAGGCAGACCGGCAGCGCCTAAAACAGTTTACTGGAAGCCTCGGGGAGGTTTGCAAGAACTGAAGAAGGGAAAGAGAAGAGAGAGGTGGTGACTTTTTTCGTCATGGAACTGTGTAGAGTGAAAAGGGCTTTTTGTGAGCTTCTGAAAGAGGTATGAAGACATCATCAAAATGTACAATGACAGCGAGTTGTGTTGCTCCTACAGTAGACTGTTGGATTTCACACAGTTAGAAGACTTGTAATAACTGGGGAGAATACAGATTTTTGGAGTAGTTTTTGGTTACTTAGTGACCTTACACTGGTTCTCCTGTTCCTTTTTATTCTCCATTTCATACTCAGATCTCAACATCCCCTAGCTTTTAGGGGCTCCATCTGCTAGGCATAACCTCTATCCCCCTAGCACTTGCATAATTCCTCCATCTGGCCAGTAAGGTGTATTTGAATTTATTATCAGCATCATCCTCCCATTTTTTAATTAATGCCTAATCAAAGCAGCCATGAGACAATGGCACAGATCGCTGACAATGCATAACGGTCTAAAAACCAATCGATCCTCCTAATTAATTCTGATTTCGTAATTTAGAGCTTATGCAATTTTTTTTTGCATTTAAAATAAGCAATATTATCATTATACCTATTAAGAGGTGGAAACTGAACAAGTGGCTAAGGTATTTAAGAATTAGCAATGTTAACTGGAAATTCGTTTATTCGAAATCCAGTTTTATAATGTGAAATGAGTTCAATTTCCAACTCTGAAATCTATTATACTTACTTGGCTCTCGTCCGTCAATGCAAAGCTCAGAAGTCTTTCAGCGGTTGTGACCAGTCATTGCTCATTAATAATGTTATGGGCCCTGAAATGACTGCAGCTGCATGAAAACAATTTGTCTACTCATGCACAAATAATGACCTCACGCAAAGCCACAGAAGTTAACAACAGTATCTTAATGTTTATTACATGGTTCTTCACAAAATAATGTTGAACTGAAACTTCAATTCTCAGTGAGGGAGGGAAATTGATAAATAATAAAGCTATTACTGGCACTCCATAATCACCAATGAAATGCAAGGGTCGTAAAATTAAGTGGAAACAAATGAGTGCAGAAGCAAAAAAAAAGCTGTGAATATCGTTTTCTGAAAACAACATTGGTGGTTTAGAATTTTTCCGATCCATCTTCATCCTTTCAGGTTTACAATATTTAAGTAAATTAAATAAAGATCATATCATACCTCCAGTCAACGAGCAAATACTCATATCTGAGGTCATTGTATACAATCTTTGGTTTAGATTATTTTAAAAAGAGGATCGGTCATCTACTGAGGTTACTATTGTTACTTGCTTTATTCAATTATTCGCTTATTTCAACACCTGGGCCTGAAAAGGGATGAAATGATCTTTGACAGTAGCATGAACTTATGGCTGATTTACTGGCGTCAAATGGTGTAAATTATATGGAAAATATGCTTTTTTCAGATTGTAATATAACCTTCCTCCACTTTAAACTGATTCGAATTTAAATACGATTAACTTTTTTGGAAGCATAACATAATGATTAGTTAGAAATTGACATTCGGGCACTCATGATCTTTGAGAAGAATTGATGGATTACTTCCTCATTAATATTGACGTTTTTTTAATATGCATATCATAATTATTGATAGTTTCCCTAATCTGATCTCGAGATCCAGGGAACCAAATGCAAGCATACAATCATCAACAAGTAAATGTGCATTCAAACCAGACCACAAAGAAGCCAACTTTCTAAAAGCTTCAGTGAAATAATGTTGAGCTGGTCTCTCTCTCTCTTTCTCTCTCTCTCTCTCTCTCTCCCTCTCCCCCTCCTCTCTCTCTCACTCACACACACGAACATTTTAAAACGTTCTTCCTAACTCAGTTTTTAGCTTTGACTTTATTCGTTGCTTGAAAGGGTAATGTGGAATTCACTTTCCGGAACAGTCGATTAAAAGCAAATTACTGCGGATGCATATATCTGAAACCAAAAGAGAAAATGCTGGAAAATCTCAGCAGATCTGGAAGCATTCGTAAGGAGAGAAAAGAGCTGACGTTTAGAGTCTAACTCGAAACTTGTAAAAGGGTCAGTTAGCCGCTCCATTTGCATTACCAACAATATTTGCAAGGCAAATTATTAGTAACTCTGCATTAATCCGCAGGACTGGGGAAATACAACAGATTCTTTAATAATTGTCGAATGTATTTATTATGCCAAATTCATTAATGTCTGCATATCCTGAAGCAAATAACCATAATCACTTCAGAATTGTACGTGTCAATTAAAATACTGAAGGCCATATGCATCGATCCGGGGCATCTTGAATCAGTAGTGGACATCAGAGTGGGTTCAGAGCTTATCAGATGGGGTTTCTCCTGTCATAACACTGGGGGAAGCAAATTCATTACTACTAACTTGTAAATCGTAAAGCTTTTAGCAAGTGTTTCCATTAGCATGCTGGGACCCTGTTGAATACTCACACTAGTATCTTCTGTCCCAGTCTCGAAATTTGTGTCAGTATTTCTCACAGTACTTTTGTCCCTGGCCAGCTTCCCTTTATTTTGTGCTGGACAAAAAGCAGCAATCACACTCTATATTTCATCCCTCAGACAACATCGGCCGGTGACCTGGCAGGACCAGGGTACCCCAAACCTTACATTTGGTTGGAAAAGATTTACCACTGCGTTTCTTGGCTTTCTTCGAGACAGCAAACAGACGCTGTCCGTCCTTCTTAGTTCGACAATATTTACTTGTCCCTGGGGGCCGCCTTTCTGCGAGGTGTTTGAAACTCACCAATTTGATTTGAATGTCATCGGTCCGTAGTGCAAGTCTGTCACCAGCAAAAGAAAAATGAATAAAACCACACAGAGAGAAATAGGTCCGGGAGCAGCTACTAATAACAGAAGGTCGAATGAATTTAGAAATTATTCTTACCGATAGTGTGTTGCCACAGAGTCTTGCCCATAAATTTGCCAGTTAACTCATTTCGAAATCCAAGGCTAATGCAGCTCTGTGGATGCTGTCGTTCTGCACACAGTCTTGCCACATCTTTTTTTTCCTTTAAAAAGGGATCAGCCTGTTAACTGAGGTCGGACTATCATGTTCCCTACAGCTCTCCGACTGCGGTCTTTCTGCAACATCTCTTTCCTTTTTTGTTCTAAAAATGGATCAGCATGTTACATCAAATCCAGGTCATGCTGCTAACCGATATTATAACTCGCTCGTTTTCCTCCTGTTTTCAAACAAAAACTAACACAAAAAGTCAATCAACGTTCACAGCAGGCTCAGTGGCATTCCTCAAAATGGGTTCAAGTGAATCATTATTCAAGCGGGTTTAACGAGGATCTCGTAAAATCGCAACAGGTTCAAGAAAACCACGTAAAAAGAGAAGTAAATATTTTGCCAAATCGTTTAAAACTATATAGTCAGGAGAGGAGACCTTGAGTAATTACATAGATTTAATCATGGCCATGGGGAGTATATCTTCGTTCAGAGAAGACCGACGCCATTCCAACGAAATACAGAATGTTACAAGAGATATAGCAAAACAGAAACCCATTAACCATTAACTATGGAGTCTCACGATTGTCATAAGGTCCACATACATTGTCCACACCAACATCTGCTAATGTCTACAAAACTAAATGTTACCTTATACTGCAGGTCCAGCTCGGCATAAGCAACCAACAGGGAACATAATGAAACAATAAATGATCTGTGAAGCAGAACCTTGTCTCAGGGAACGGAGGAGCACGGACAGCCTACCGCTCCAAGGTCAGGCTGTCATAACAGAATTCCTCAAACAGGCCTCAAGGCGGAGGAATTGGGACTACGGGATGGCATATTTTGCAGGATGTAGGGTGGGAAGAGTTGTAATCCAGGTAGGTATAGGAATCGGTGTGTTTGTAACAAATTGTCAGTGTCAAGTCGGTCGTCATTAATGGAGATGGAGAGGTCCAGGAAGGGGAGGGAGGTGTCAGTGATGGTCCAGGTGAATTTAATGTCGGAGTGTAATGTGTTGGTGAAGTTGATGAATTGCTCAACCTCCTCGCACAGTAGGGAAGTACTCCAGTTTGAGACGGATACAGCTAAATCTATCGTGTTCCCAGTGAAGGAGTGAGACAACAGTGAACAACTGCAAGAACAAATTTTCTTTTATCTAACGTGAACTCCCGTCATCAAATTTCACTTCAATAACCTTTTCAATTCACTTTTATGGAAGCTAAACGTTTCTGGAAAATTATACAGAGAAGTAATACCTCAGCTGGTGACTTCCTGAATAAACCGATCATGATCATGAAAGACTCCATTGTAGTTCGTTTATGTGAGTGCAGCAATAGAAGCTCACACGGCACTCTCAATTGAACATTTAAGACAGTTGAAGTCATTGCCGGGATTGTAAATTTACAAATGGACATACTTTTAAAAAATCTAAATATTCGGTCAGAGACAAACAAGCGTCCTTGTTTCCTTACTGGTGAACTCATTGAATTAAAACCAAATAAACTTTTGAATCGGCGTGTTTGTAACGCGGGCAAAGCTAAAATCAATGAAAAACAAACGCATTGATATTTCCACTGACAGGTGACAAATTCCACAGGCGAAAATAGCAAGGACAGCCTTTTCAATTCCTTATACTTTGGCTGATTCGAAAAGATGTAATGTTTTCAATACGACAGTTTTACCACGTTTCAACATTTTTTAAAATATAAAATTTGAGACCAGACCTCCATGCTTGTTCCTCATTGCATTTATGGAGACTGTCTGCATTGTAATGCCAACACATGAATCAACCACCTCCTCTGTGATTAAGGAGTTGCTATTTAAGGAAATGGCAGTAGTGAATGATACTAATTGAAGGGAATGAAATATAGTGACTGAGACATGTCGGATGTGATGGCCGATGAGTGTGAAACCAGTGACTGCGGGTAGAAAATTGGAGTGACTGAGGGAATGGACGGGGTGACGAAGGTGAGTGGTATGAAGTTACTTACTGAAGTGGTATTCTGTTATGGAGGAGTGGTTGAATGGTTGATTCACTGTAGTATGTTGCCAAAAACTAATAGAGACAGGGAAAGCAATACAGTTATCATAGAGTGTCTGAGATGAGTAAAAGTAATCTGACTCATCATAGCATATCATGCATTATCAATATTCTGATAATATTTGGATAGATTGTTTCAGCTAATCTTCTGCCTTGAGTTCACAAACACACAACAAAATATGTTTTCAATGTCATGGCCGCTTCAGCCTGCAACACCGTGACAGACAGTCGGATCCACAATCTCATCACACTCGCTGTGAAAAGACCCTGACGATGCATTCGGCCAGCAATTAATGAAACGAACAGATTCCCTGAAAACAAAGCAGACAATGAAACTAATGCAGATACAACATACATACAAAATCCCTCCGATTAAGAGAGACTCTGATGGCAACATTTTCAAGTCGTTTGGGCCACAACTGGACGATTGCATGCAGTCTGCAATCCGCATTGAGAGGAACATCTTTGAACTGGAAAGGGTATCAAAGCCATTTGCGAAGTGGATGTCTTGGCTGAAGATTTTCAGTAACAGGAGCTATTGGACAGACGGGGATTGTTTCCCGCATCGGAGAGGAAATTGAGAGGGGCACACGAATGAGATATCCAAATTTAGGAAGAACAACAGCAGAATAGAAAGGAAGAAACTCTTCCTCTCGATGGAGAGATCAATGACAGAGTTGCAGCCGCGAGCATAGGGTTCGCTTAAGAGGCAGAAGGATGAGAGGATGAATAAGGAAGATCCTTCTCATTCAGTTGGTGTTGGGTATTTAGAACAAACTGTCTGCAAGGGTGATCAAGACTCAAAAATATAATAACATTGGACGATAAATCTCGATGTGCAACTGTGGGGGCAAGGCGTACAAGGCTATAGACAAATAGTGTTACATGGTATCATAATTGTTGTGCTACTTATATTTTGGATGGCAGGGGTGTAAATGATAGCTTACATTAGTTTCCCAATAGTGTAGAGTCAGCCCCTTCGGTTCACCGACACTCTGAAATGAGTCAAACAGGCCAGGGCAGGCAGGGACAAGGTAGGATTAATAAATTAAACCTCATTTATTTCATTGCAAGGGGCCTAACAGAGAAGGAAGATGAACACAGGGCATGGCTAGGAACATGGGACTGGGATATCATAGCGATTACAGAAACATGGACCAGGGAGGGACAGGACTGGCAGCTTAAATATCCAGGGCAAATATGCTACAGGAAGGAAAGAAAGGGAGGCAAGAGAGATGGGGAGTGGCATTTTTGATACGGGAGAGCATTACAGCTGTGCTGAGAGAGGATACTCCCAGAAATACATCCTGGGAAGTTATTTGAGTGTTACTGAGAAATAAGAAAGGGATGATCACATTATTGGGATTGTATTATAGAACACCTCCCCCCTCCCCCAATAGTCAGAGTGAAATTGAGAAACAAGCTTGTAAGGAGATCTCAGCTATCTGTAAGAATGATAGGGAAGTTATCATAGGGGAATTTAACTTTCCAAACATCGATTGGGACTGCCATAGTATTAAGGTTTAGACGGAGAGGAATTTCTTAAATGTGTATAAGATAATTTTCTCATTCAGTATGTGGATGGACCTACAAGAGAAGTTGCAAAACTTGACCTAATCTTGGGAAATAAGGCAAGGCACGTGACTGAGCACTTTGGGGCCAGCGACCATAATTATATTCGTTTTAAAATAATCATGGAAAAGGATAGACCAGATCTAAAAGTTGAAGTTCTAAATTGGAGAAGGGCCAATTTTGACGGTATTAGGCAAGAACTTTTGAAAGCTGATTGGACGCAGATGTTCACAGGTAAAGGGACGGCTGGAAAATGGGAAACCTTCAGAAATGAGAGAACAAGAATCCGGAGAAAGTATATTCCAGTTAGGGTGAAAGGGAATGCTGTTAGGTATAGGGAATGCTGGACGACTAAAGAAATTGAGGGATTGGTTAAGAAAAAGAAGGAAGCATATGTCAGGTATAGTCAGCAAAGATCGAGTGAATCCTTAGAAGAGTATAAAGAAAGTAGGAATATACTTAAGAGGGAAATCAGGAGGGCAAAACGGGGACATGAGATAGCTTTGGCAAATAGAATTAAGGAGAAACCAAAGGGTTTATACAAATATATTAAGGAGAAAAGGTAACTGGAAAGAAAATAGGGCCCCTCAAATATCAGCAAGGCGACCTCTGTGTGGAGACACAGAAAATGTGGGAGATGCTAAATGAATATTTTGCACCAATATTTACTGTGGACAAGGATATGGAATGCATAGACTGTAACTTGTTGCAAAATGTCCAGATTACAGAGCAGGAAGTGCTGGATGTCTTGAAACGGCTAAAGGTGGGCAAATCCCCAGGACCTGATCAGGTGTAACCGCGAGCTCTGTGGGAAGCTACGAAAGTGATTTCTTCGCCTCTTGCTGAGATATTTGAATCATCGATCGTCACAGGTGAGGTGCCCGAAGACTGGAGGTTGGCAAACGTGATGTCACTGTTTAAGAAGGGTGGTAAAGACAAGCCAGGGAACTATAGACCGGTGAGCCTGACCTCGGTGGTGCGCAAGTTGTTGGAGGGAATCCTGAGGAACAGAATGTACATGTACTTGGAAAGGCAAGGATTGATTCGGGACAGTCAACATGACTTTGTGCGTGGGAAATCATGTCTCAAAAACTTAATTGAATTTTTTGAAGATGTAACAAAGAAGATTGATGAGGGCAGAGCAGTAAATGTGATCTGTAAGGACCTCAGTAAGGCGTTCGACAAGTTTCCCCATGGGAGACTGATTAGCATGGTTAGACCTCATGGAATAAAGGGAGAACTAGCCATTTGGATACAGAACTGGCTCAAAGGTAGAAGACCTTTGGTGGTGGAGAGTTCTTTTTCAGATTGGAGTCCTGTGAACAGTGGAGTGCCACAAGGATCTGTGCTGGGCCCTCGACGTTTTGTCATTTACCTAAATGATTTGATTCGGAGCAAAAGAGCTACAGTTAGTAAGTTTGCAGGTGACATCAGAATTGGAGGTGTAGTGGACAGCGAAGAGGGTTACCTCAGATTTCAGCAGGATCTGGACCAGATGGGCCAATGGGCTGAAAAGTGGCAGATGGTGTTTAATTGAGAAGAATGCGAGGTGCTGCATTTTGGGAAAGCAAATCTTAGAAGGACTCATACACTTAATACTAAGGTCCTCGGGAGTGTTGCGGAACAATGAAACCTGGGATTCCAAGTTCATAGCTTCTTGAAAGTGGAGTTGCAGGTAGATCGGACAGTGAAGAAGGCGTTAGGTATGATTTCCTTTATTGGTCAGCGTATTGAGTGCAGGAGTTGGGAGGTCATGTTGCGGCTGTACAGGACATTGGGTAGGCCACTGTTGGAATATTGCGTGCAATTCTGGTCTCCTTCCTATCGGAAAGATGTTGGAAACCTTGAAAGGCTTCAGAAAAGATTTACAAGGATGTTGCCAGGGTTGACAGATCTGGGCTACAGGGAGAGGCTGAACAGGCTGGGGCTGTTTTCCCTGGAACGTCGAAGGCTGAGGGGTGATCTTATCGAGTTTTACAAATTATGAGGGGCATGAATAGGATAATGAGACAAAGTGTTTTTCCCTGGGATTGGGGAGTCCAGAACGAGATGGCATAGTTTTAGTGTGAGAGGAATGATATAAAAGAGACCTAAGGGGCTACTTTTTTAAGCAGAGGGTGGTACGTTTATAGAATGAGCTGCTAGAGGAATTCGTGGAGGCTGGTAAAATTGTAACATTTAAGTGACATTTGGATGGGTTTATGAATAGGAAGGGATTGGAGGGATATGTGCTGGCTTCTGGCAGGTGGGACTAGATTGCGTGGGATATCGGATCGGCACGGACGGTTTGGACCAAAGCGTCTGTTTTCATGCTGTACATCTCTATGACTATATGACTCTAATCCACCGAGACTCATTTCACGGTGACAAATGCACCTAACACTATGTGCAATTTAGCATGACAAATTTTCACCTCCCTTGCACATCGTTGTACTAAAGGGAGGAAACCGGAAGGGCCTTTGCTGCGTTATCGATTTGTGAGGTTCAGTACCTGATTGTTAGGTGTGTCTTAAGTACGTCAGCAACCTTGGTGATTGAGTGGTCATTTGGCAGGTCAACTGATTTGTAATGCACAGTTATGCCAAAAGTGTGCGCTATTCTTACAACTCATGTGACTATGGTGGGTTCTTCTTCTCAAAGATTCAATCCAATTAAAAAGCACTAATGGTCATGTTAACCTGCCACCCATGCTTTCTTTCATCGAATCTGGCAACACAGAAGAAAACTGTCATCCTATTTTGTCTCGACTAGTGAAAATGCACTGCAGCCTACACTAATCCAATTTGCTGCTCCAGGTATGGAGCTGGAATGGCATGACACTTGAAGTGTTCCACAAAATAATTCTTAATGGATACAATATTTTCCAATCTCTACTACCGTCCCGGGCTCTGAAATTCAGACTCCTCTGCTCTTTACGTGAAAAGGTTTATTTTATTGCTTCAAATTCTTCATCAAATTCAACACTTTCTTGTTATGGACAGTTAGTGATAAGCAGAACAGTTTTTTTTAAATTTTCTCTAATAGCGCATCAATCGTATTGTCTTACAAGTCTAGGGCAGACTTACAACCTGTTAATAAATCAAACTGTGTCATTGACAGTGTATTGTAATATTTAACTTGTTGTCCCTGTTTATTTCATATTCGACTTCTTGATTCCATTATGCCGATAAAAGAGGATTATATATCATTTCTTTGTAATAGATGACTTCTTTCCATCCTTTAGCCCACACACGAAACCCATCCAGATCTCTTCTCAGGCTATTTCTTTCATCCCAGAATATTTTACTGGGCTACAAATAAATGTCCATTCCTTCGAACAATGTCAATTATATTACAGCCTATCTGATACGTTTCACAATGGGAAGTGTTTGACATGACCTAAAATATAATTAAGAAAACAAGAACATTCTTCAGAAACAAAAGAAATACGAGGTTGACATACATTCATAAAGATATACGGCACAGAAACAGAACATTCTGTTTAACTTGTCCAAATCCACCAGATATCCCAACCCAATCTAGTCCCACCTGCCAGCACTCGGTCCATAACCTTCCAAACACCTCCGATTCATATACCCTTCCAGATGCATTTTAAATGTTGCAATTGTACAAGCTTTCATCCCTATTCCTCTGGCAGCAAATTCCATACACATACCATCCTCTGCGTGAAAAATTTGTCCCTTCGATCTCTTTCATACCTTTCCCCTCTCACGCTAGACCTATCTCCTGTAGTTCTGAGCTCTCCGACCCCAGTGAAGAGAGTGTTTTTTTTCTTTTATCCTAGCCATGCACCTCATGGCTTTATAAACTTCTATAAGGTCACTACATAGCCCCCGACGCTCCAGGGAAAGCAGACACAACCTATTCAATTTCTTCCAAGAGCTGAAATCATCAAAGCCTAGCAACATCCTTATAAAACTGGTAAAAACAATGACTGCAGATGCTGGAAAACAGATTCTGGATTAGTGGTGCTGGAAGAGCACAGCAGTTCAGGCAGCATCCCAAGAGCAGTAAAATCGACGTTTCGGGCAAAAGCCCTTTATCAGGAATTTCTTATGATGTGGTTTTGCCCGAAACATTGATTTTACTGCTCCTCGCATGCTGCCTGAACTGCTGTGCTCTTCCAACATCACTAATCCAGAACATCCTTATAAAACCTTTCTGAACCCTTTCAAGTTTCACAACGTCTTGCCGATAAGAAAGAGACCAGAATTGCCAGCAATATTCCAAAAGTGGCCTAACCAATGTCACGTACAGCCGCAACATGACCTCCCACACCCTGTACTCAATGCTCTGACCCAAAGGAAAGCATACCAAACGCCTTCTTCACTATCTTAGCAATTTGCTACTCAATTTTCAAGAAACAATGTACCTGCATACAAGGTCTCTTTGTTCGACAGCACTCCCTTGGACCTTATCATTAAATGTGTAAGTCCTGCTAAGATTTGCTTTCTCAAAAGTACTGCACCTTGCATTTATCTGTAGGCATAGATTAGCTGTTCTCAGAAATAGGGGCGTGTAAACGTTGAGAGTTTGGCAATGAGATATTTGGAAAGATGTTCATTTGGCGTCCTGAATTTCTCTTTTCTAAAAATGTAAACATATTAAAACGTCGTTCATTTTTTCGGTCAGGTTGATGAAAATGAAGTTAGGTATTAACCATCCTGAATGCCACTGAGGTGGAATTGTGGAATTTTAACATCGAATATCCTTGTAATTTTGAGTGTGGATAGTAAATTTCAAATATTTGCGGACACTAACGAAAAAAGCAGAAGATTGCACACTGTCTTTTGTCGTCACACTGAGGAACAGGATCGAACTCACACCTTTGCTTAGAATCTGAGTGAGTGAATGAGAGTGAGTGTGCGCATGAGTGGGTGAGTGTGTGTGTGATTGATTGAGTATTTGAGTGAGCGAGGGAGGGATTAAATAAGGTCTCAATTTGTTCAAGTGCTAGCGTAAAAATGTAGTGGAAAGAATACATGCCGAGGCATGAATTCATGAACAACAAGCTGAATGTGGTTCGCAACATGTAATGTGAAATAATAGATGCTTGTCACAATTCAAAGGAAATCGTCATGAATATGGTTAATCTACGCATGATATCGAGCAAAAACAATGTGTCGCTATTACTAGGTTACATGAGGAGATCTCTGGAAACTTTTGCGATATTTTCTTGTTCCAATCCGTCACAGAAACCTTCGGTTTTCTTTTAGTCTGTGGAACAAAGGGAATAAATATTTTTGTCCCCTGGAGATGTAATCATAAATGCGGGTAATCCGGAGTTGAACAATTTTCAAAAATTATAAGTAAATGATTGTAAACAAAATTTTGATTGTCCCCTGAACAGATAGGTTCCCAGCATCATACAAGACAGAAGAGTCCCTTCCAATCGATTAATTCTATACTACCAAAATTAAATATGCCATTACAATCGTCGAAATTTCCTGCATTATTCCAACCTTACTGAATCTTACAATGATTCAATTGCACTTGCATGCACGTGACGTAAACTTTATGAAATTTTTCGTGTCCAATGTCTCCAAAAAAATCAAATATAGGACAGATGTAAAGTTCACTATGCAGTGTGCGCTGTAATTGAATCATGCAGATTCTACTCTATGCGAATACCCTGACGTCAGAGTAATGGACCTGTGTTTGACCACCGCAGACCCAGTGAGGGATCGAGATAACACTAAACTGTATCAAGACGACATCCTATTTTATCTGATGTGTACTCCCCTGACTAATTTCCATTCCAATTACCTGTTGAACATACTTTTTGAAACTAACTGTTATGTTTTATTTTGTGGAAAATTATGCAACCAAATAAGGACTCAGCTCGTGATTTACTGTGTAATTAGTTTTCATGATATCCAAATAATCCATTGTAGTGTACTTATGTTAGTATGGCAGGAAATGCTGTCATAGCACTATCAATTGAAAATGTCTGATGGTGAAAGTCACTGTCATGACTGCGTCAGAAAGAAGGACAACTGTTTTCAGAGAAAACACACAATATAAAGTTACATTTGAGATATTCTTGTTAAAAAATCCGAATGGGCAACATGTTTAAAAATACTTTTTCTTACTCACCTCAGTGGTGATCTTATTGAATTCTGACTGGATAATATATTAAAAGTCTGTTCTTTTTTATGACGTGAATCAAAGTTAGCATCAATGGAAAATAAAGGGGGTTCTTTGTTCCCACTAAGAACTCATGGCAAATTCCAAGTACAACAACAGTTAGCCCTTTCGATTCTTTTTATTTGTGCTGATTACAAGAAGTGTTCATACTTCAAATTCACCAATTCGTCTGCTGTACGGCATTGTTTCTGTGAAATATCAGTTAAGACAGGACATTCATGCTTGTTCCTTGTGGTCTTAATGGAGAGTACTTCTTGAATTCTTGAGATGATTCTTATCTCAGGTAATGGATGAAGTCGTGGATTCGTTTGCCGAGCCAGTGAGTATTTTCCACAAGTATTTTGTGACTTTGCTAGGTGATACCAAACAGTGAAAGTACCAAGAAACAGAGACACATAAATGCCAGGTGGGCCAAACCAGGAAGAACCTTTTTCAAGGGTGCAGTGATGATGCCTCCTAGCGAAGCGATGGAAAGTTTGCAGAAAAAGATGTATTGGCTCGGCGACAAATTCACGACTTCAGTTCTTCTCCCTGTCTGCCCAGTGTCACCACATAAGTTTCGAACTTGTCTGTCCAACCTTTCCCAACCTTGTCCATCACGAGGAAACGCATTTCAGAAACTTCCTTCCTGTCAAAGAAATGCAGTTACGTCGGCAGAACATTCAACATCTCAATAGGTTGATCCATTGAGTTGAATCTTGTCAGCAGTATGACGATAGTAATCAAGATTAAAAACTGCACCAGCGTATTTGTGTACATGGTGAAGACGGTTCTGCATGCTGATTGTTCTCAAGATAAATATTTTTTAAAAATACCTACTCACAGAAGTCATGTATTATCAACAGCGTTTCGAGACTTACACACAGTACTCGTCTTCACAGAGAAGGAAGTGATAAAAGACAGACAAATAAATGTGAGACTTTCACTGCAGTGAAATAGTTAAACGGCCTATTTCTCCTCTCCTGGCACCCAAGGAAGGTCACAGTTCGGGGGAACTCAAATCGGTAACTAAATAAAGCATCAGTTATCCAAATAGGAATAGCGAGTTGGGGTGGAATGTGTGGGACTGACGCTTTAGGGAAGTCATCACTGAGGCGAGTGCAATAATGTCACGGAGTTCAATGGGGTAGAGTATCTGAGAGCAGGGTTAATACAGTGATCGAATGCAATTAGATATAGTGACTGAGTGAAATGCAATAATATGAATTGTAGTACCACATGTAATGCCTAATTGTAATAGGTTCAAGTAAACGCGGGAGGTGGAATATCGTAACTGAGTCATGTGGGATGTGATTACCGAGTAGATTGCATTGATCTGACTGAACACAGTAGGACGGAATGATTGGGTGAGTGCGAATTGAGAGAGTTGGTATAATGAAATATAATGACGGATCGTAGTGCAATGTAGTGACAAAAACGAGTGGGGTTTAGTTATTGATTGGAGAGAAATCAGTGACTCACGTTAGAATGATTGAAGCGAGTCGACGCCGTGGCTTATGGGTGTGGTAGGTCGTGACGACGAAAGTGGGATTCAGTAAAAGACAATCAGTTGAATTGATGACTGACTACATCATGGTGCGTGAAATTAACAGCGATACTGAGATTAAAACAGATTGAATCAGAAAGTGGCAGATATCACACCACAGAGTAAATTCCCTTTGACTTATCACACAACATCATGCACATCAGTGTTCTGATCACTATTCCAGAACTTGTTACAGAGATTTTGCGGCATAGAATTATCAAGGGCACAAATAAATGCATATTTCGTGTCATTATGGAGTCAACCTCGACCACCCTTACTGAATGCCGAATCCAGATTCTCACTAACTCTGTGTGAAATGATCTTGTCTATACAATGCGTTAGGAAATAATAATGCAGTGAAAGCCGTCATTTACTCTGAAACACTAGACAATAATACGAATGAAGATATTAAAGCAACATAAAGAGCTCTAAGATGAAGACAGATACTGAAGACAAACTGTCAATTTGTTTCAACCACCGCTACATTATTGCATGTGGTCTGGAATCCACCTTTTGAGACTGAAGTCTTTTATCTGGAAAATTCCGCAAAGGCGATTGCCAAGGATGCTGTCTTGGTTGAGAATTTTGCTCATGGATCGCGATAAGACAGACTGGGATCGTATGCCTCAGAGCTGAAAAAAACAGAGAGTGTCATAAATGTGGTATAAAAATTTAGGTTTTGCATAGATAGCTCTTCCTGATGGCAATCTTTTGTTCCAAACGTCGACTCTACTGGTCCTCGCATGCTGTTCGAACGGCTGTGCTTTTCATTCATCACACTTTTTGTCACAGACCGAATAGGTAACAAGAATCATCTGTGCTAAATGCAGTGATAAATGGCAGGTTTGGAGTACAGAGTTAATAATAGGGGCAGAATGATTAGAGGATGGGTGAGAGAAATCTTTCTCATGTTCTTGACTGTCTAAAACATATTCAATGCAAGTGTGATAAAGGCAGAAAATTACATAACATGAAAAAAGTCTACATCGGCACTTGTGATGCCAAGGATTGGAAGATTAAGAGCAAATGATGGAACATGGCATCAGAATTTTGTTGCTTCCTATTTGATTGACTGACGGGGTATTTAAAATCTTCAAGGGTTTGCTGTGCTTTGGATTTCTAAGACTCAGTGATTGAATGAAAACCGAGCCTTATCTGCATCCTGCAAGCAACCCAGGTGGTTCAGTGTTCATTTTGCAGGTCAACTGCACCGTGATGCAAAAGCGTGCACTCATTTCACGGCTGAGGTGAACATGGCAGACTAGGTTTATTAACATTTCTAGCTAGTTATGGGGCACTGACGCTCAGATTAATCAGTCGTCCATTCTCTCTTTCAGATAAACCTACACGACAAAAGATTACCCGTTATCCTTTTGTGTCTGTCACTATAAAAAAATGAGCTAGGGTTGCGCTAACCCAGTTTGCTACTGTAGGCTTTGGCCCTGAGTGGAGTGACAATTCAGGCATTCATTCAAGTGTCTACTTCCCTCCTAGATAGTAAAGTTCAGACTCTGCTGCACTCTGCATTAAAAGATTGTTTTTAGTCACTCAGGTTCTCCGTCAACTTCGTGACTTTCACTGTAAAGCAGTGCCTCCTTGAAATTAAATATTATGACGAGCTGAGTAGTTGTTCTTTCTTTTTTCCTCAGATGACAGATCACTCCCCAAATCCTTAAGGTAAATGAAACATTATAATGGTCTTCATCAAGAAAGTGGCAAAAAAATTGTGGTGCTGGAAAGCAGAGCTGGTCATACAGCTTCCGAGGAGCATTGGAGTCGTTGCTTCGTACATAAGCTCTTCATCTGGAATGATGAACGATTCCTGAAGAGATGATGCTCAGAAGTCTTTTCTCCTTCTCCTCGGATGCTGGCTGCCCAGTTGTGCATTTCGACGACCACATTGTTTGTGTCTATTCTCCATCATCTGCATTCGTCACTTTTTCGTAATCAATAAACGTGTGTAAATTCCTCTGTATTGCAGCTAATGCTTGTTTCATATTCGAACTCATCTTTACAATCTGACCGTAAAGCAGTGTAACATCGCATTTCCTCGCACTACTTGCACTTTTTACACTCTCCAGCTTACGCAGGAAAACTGTCCTAATGTCTTCACAGCCTTCTTCTTTTTTCCATGAGGTTTTACTAGGTCAAAAATAAATGCCCAGTGTTTTGTGAATGTGACGGAGTTTGTGAGGGAGATCTCAATCCGTACCTGTACAAATATAAAATTGTAGGATAAAAATAGACTCTTAGAGGTAGAGTCTCGAACAAAAGCTGAACGTGACCCATAACATGCCATGTGAGATATTTTTAATGCTTGTCATAATTCCATGAAAATGGTCATGGTATCTTTAATCCACACATTAATTCGAGCAAACACAGTATGCAAGTTTTGAAACTTACATAAGGAGATGATTGGTAACATTATCTTACTTTCTTGGAACAATCAGTTCTGGAAACCTGAATTTTTGTCTTAGCTTGAGATCAACAGATAAACATAGAGTTGTCTACTAGACTTGTAAACGAATTCAAGAAAAAAAAGACGAGAAAATCATTGGCCAAAACTTTTTGAATGCCCCAGAATAGATAGAGGCCGGGTATCATACTGCATAAAAGAGGCCCTTTTAGACCATTCATTTGACGTTATGTGGAGACTGATACCCCTGAGATTTGCATCTTACAAAGATAGATACATATTTTTGCAGTACATATAGAATCTAAGTGGCAATTCACTCAACTGAATTGAATGGCTGCTCTTTGCCAAATCGACTTCCTCGTTCCCGATCGTGAGCTCATTCATTTTGAACTGATAAAGGCTAAACCACTTCTTTTGTTCAAAAAGGGAATGGCTCCAAACAGGAGAGGCTGACGTTATTGATTTTCTACACGCATATCTCACTAAATTGTAGAGGGGGTTGAGGAGCAACACCAAGACATGCTCTACGTAGTCACCAAATGCATACATAGGAAACTAGAAGGGGATTTAAAGCAGAAATTCAAGGAGCTGGAGTCGAAACTTTGAGCTAGGACAGAGTTTTGTTTCTAGTTTTTTACCCATGTCCCGTGCTTGCAAGATGAGGAATAGGTGGAGAGAGGGGTTAAACACGTTGCTACATGGACGTTGCAGAGGGAAGGAATTGGATTACTTGATAATTGGGGCTCTTTGTGGGGTAAGTGGGACCTCTAAAAACAGGATGGGCTTAACTTGAACCAGACGGGTTCCAATATGTTTTTGGGGGTCGGGGTGGGGTGGGGGAAGTATTTGCTAATCCTCTTCAGATGAATTTAAACTAAATCAGCCAGCGAATGGAAATGGAAATTTTAGTTCGACTATACGGGATGATGAAAGCAATGAAGTCAGAACTAAGATGCCGAGATACAAGAAGGAATCAGCAAGTCATACTTCAGTTTGATCTTTGTCCACTTCAATGCCAGGAGCAGCCGGAATAAAGTGGGTGAAGTTGCAGGTTGGGTTAGTAATTGGGATTTCCATGTTGTGACCATTTCATAAACATGGGTAGATGAGGGACAGGAACCGTTCTTGCAGTTGCTGGATTTAGATGTTTCAGAAAGTATCGAGAAAATGGCAAAAGAGGGTGTGGCGTCACACGATTCTTCAAGATCAACATTATCTTTGCAGAACGGTCGTTTGAGGACTGTCTACTGAGGTAATAGTTGCTGAAATCAGAAACATGAAAGGAGAGGCTACCCTGTTGGTAGTTTTCGATAGGCCTCCAAGCAGTTCCAGACATGTAGAGGACAGAGTAGGAAACATTCTTCTCGATAGGAGCGAGCGTGACAGGGTAATTGTTATGGTGAACTTTCACTGTCCAGATATTGACAAGGAATATTACAGTTCAAGTTCTTTAAATGGGTTAGTTTTAGAACAATGTGTGCAGGAGGCTTTCCTGACACAGTTGGAAGAAACGCCAAGAAGGAGGGAGGCCGTATTAGATTTGGTATTGCGTAAGGAACACGGCAAAATGTTAGATTTGAATGGAGGTGAGAACCTTCGTGACAGAAACCACAATTTGGTCATATTTACTTTCGTGTTGGAAAGGAATAGGTGTACACCACAAGGGGAAATTTATAGCTGCAGATAGGCAATTGCCATGCGATTAGGCCAGATTTAGGTAGAATAGGAAGTTGATGGGAACTGCAGTGTTGACAAAGTTGAAATGTGGAGATTCGTCAAGGACCAGCTGCTGCGGGTCTTTGTCAATTATGTGCCGGTCAGGCAGACAGGAGGTTGTTGAGCACGGGTGCTTTGGTTTACTAAGGAAAATGAACCTGTTGTCAAGAGAAAGAAGAAGTCTTATGTTAGGATAAGGTAGGATAGCTCAGTTAATGCGCTCAAGAGTTGCAATTTAGTCATGAAAGGAATAAAGCGAGAATTAAGAAGACTTAAGGGGACATGTGAAATTGTTGGCAGATAGAAACAAGATAAATATTAAGGCTTTCTGTAGGTATATCAGCAATAAAAGAATGGCTGTCTTAACATTATGGCCAATCATTCACAGTACGTGGAGTCAGCGGAGATAGTGGAAGTGAAAAATGAATACCTTTCGTCAGTATTCACAATAAAAATGGCAATGTGGTCGAGGTGGACACGAAGATAAAGACTAATGGACCAGATGGGATTGAGGTGCTGAACGAGGAGGTATTTGCATGTCTTGTAATGTGCAAAACTTGGTTCGTCCCCTAGGCCAATGTCTTTGATGCGAGGTTTCCCTTGGAAACCGGGGAAGAGAATGCCAAGCCATTGGCGTTAATCTTTGTGGCGTAATTGTTTATAAGAATAGTGCAAGAAGACGAGAGGATAGCAAATGTTGCTCCCTTTTTCAAGAAGGGGACGAGAGACAATCCTGGGAGTGGGAGATCTGTGAGCCTTACTTTGGTTGTAGGTGAAGTGTTGGAAAAGGTGAGAAAACATTGTATTTATAATCATCTAGAAAAGAATAAGGTAGTTCGGGATAAACAACACGGTTTTGTGAAGGGTAGGTCGTGCCTCACTAAACTTATTGAGTTTTCTGATAAAGCTACCCAACAGGTGGATGAGGGTCAAACGGTTGTTGTGGTGTACATGGATTGAGCAAGGCGTTTGATAAGGTTCCGCACGGTTAGCTTTGCACAAAATATGGAAGCATGGGATTGAGCGTGATTTCCCGATTTGAATCAGGTATCGGCTAGCTGAAAGTAGACACCAGGTGGTTGTTGATAGAAATATTCATCCTAGAGTTTAGTTACGAGTGTGGTACAGCAAGGATCTGTTTTGGGTCCTCTGTTCTTTTGTCATTTTGGTAAATTATATGGATGAGGGCATGAAAGGATGGGTTAGTACATTTGTGGATGACACGAAGGTCAGTAGAGATGTGAATAGTGATGAAGAATGCTGCAGGTAACGGAGACACATGGATAAGCTGCAGAGCTCAGCTGAGAGTTGGGAAGTGGAGACGAATGCAGAAAAGTGTAAGGTGATTCAATTTGGAAGGAGTCACAGAAATGCAGAGTACTGAACCAAGGGGAACATTCGTGGATGTGTAGATGAGCAGACATATTTCGGTGTCCAGGTACATACATCCTTGTGAGTTACCACACAGTTTGACAGGATTGTTCAGAAGGCATACAGTGTGTTAGCTTTTACTGGTCGATGTTTTGAGTTTCTGAATTTCTGATCATGCTGCAGCTGTGCAAAACTCTGGTGCAGCCACACCTGGAGGTTTGTACACAGTTCTCGGCTCCACATTACAGGAAGACTGTAGAATCTTTGGAAAGATTTCAGAGGACATTTGCTAGGATATTGTCTGGTATGGAGGGAAGGTATCCTAAAAGCCTTCAGGCTGTTTTCGTTCGAGAGGAGATGATTGGGAGGTGACTTAATTGAAAGAAATCAAATAGCCAGAAGGTAAGATAGTTAGGACAGGGACATCCATTTGCCTCGGATGGCGATGGCTGGCGAGAGGCAACATACCTTTAATTTGAAGAGTGATAGATACAGGGCAGAAGTCAGAGGTAATTTCTTAACTCAGAGATGAGGAGTGCCGTGGAACGCACTACCTGCAACAGCAGTCGACACGCCAAAATTAAGGACATTTAAACGGTCATTGGAGAGGCATATTGAGAAGAATTGAACAGTATCGGCTGGATTGTGTTCAGATGGGTTCCACAGGTCGGCAAAACATCGAGGACGAAGGGCCTATAATGCGCTGTAATGTTCTGTGTTCTTTGTTCCCTACAAAGCACCAATTCACCAAATTCAATTTAGACTCTTTTCATCACGATCTGAATTAAGACTGTACCGACACAGGTTGACGTTTCTCCTTGTATTAATGAAACAGTTCCTCCCTGTACACAAAACATTGCAATGATACCAACAAAAATGTATCTGACAGATCTGCTATTAACCTTGCAGCATGGGAGAAAGAAAAATGAACGACACCTCTCCAGTATTTCATTGCAAAATTTTGTCTCTTAAGCCCGTTCGAGTGTTCAGTGAGATCGTGGCTGGTCTGTGATCATACAAATCAAGGTTTCTTTCAGTTTAAGTCTTTATTCCATTTAGAGATATAGGAAAAATGGTTATGTCTATTATGCTGGGAATGGTAAAGACACAGCGCTGTTTATTAATCACATACTGCGTGATTCTGTGCATCACATCGGGCGAACAGAACTGCGATTGTGAGACATAGCCTTCAAATTCGTAAGTGAAGGAAATGATAAAAGCCGATACACAATATTAACCATTCAGACGGTGAAATAAATGCCCGGCGGTTTCAGCAATTCCTGTCACTCACACGGTACGGGAACGAGGTTACAGTTGTGTGAGAACCTAATAATGACACTGATAAAGGTACAGATAATGCCAAGTGGGAGAAAGATTTGGACGCGGGATGTATGAAAGCGAGCTCATGGGAAATAATCACTGAGGTGAATGTAATACTGTACCTGAGGTTATTAGCACATTGTAACAGGGTGTCAAATTTAGTGACTGCATCGAATGGGTTGAAGTGAATGAGAAGAGTGGAAGGTAATAATGAGTGGAGAGTGATGTGAAGACTGAGGTGAGTGAGATATGTTGACTGAGTGTAGTCGGAACGAATGAGTTGGTTGGAATTGGATTTAGTGATTGAGCGGTTTTGGATATAGTGATTCAGGTGAGTGGGATACGGTGAATGACAACAGTGGGTATCAGTAACTCAGGGTGGCGAGGTTTAGTGAAAGAGGAGAATGGGACACAGAAACGGAAAGACATGAAATATGGAGAATGTGATCATAATGTGGTGATTGAGGATGGTTGAATACAGTGACTGAGAGAAACAGGACAGACTACTTTATTGGAATGAGATGTAGCAATAGAGGGAATTAAGAAGTGGTGACAGAGGGAATTGAAATGTCGTCACTGAGCGCAATGGAATGCAGTGTTTTTGAGGAGTGGAAAACAATTCTTGAGTGTCATGCTGTCACTGACGGGAATGGATTGCCATGAATTACTGAAGTGGGATTGAATAACCGAGAAGTGAGATATGCCGAGATTGTGGTGAGTACAGTTCTGTGAAAAAGAGGATCATGATGCCATGGCTTTTCTGAGTGGTGCTCCCAGAATGTGGGAAGCAGAACCGAAATAGTGAGAGGATGTGACATAGTGATTGACAAGAATATGTTGAAGAGATGAAATTAGTGATATTTAATGATTTGTCGGAATGGGATGTGTTCACTGAAGTTGGCAACTGGGAGAAGTGGGATGTAGTGACTAAGGGCAATTCCATGTTGCAACGCAGGACGGTATCATACAGTAACTGAAAGATAAGGAACACAGTCACTGACGGGAATGGAGTTTATTAAGTCTTGGAAATGAGGAACAGTGTCTTACATGAGTAGGATACATTGAAGAAGGAGAGTGGGAGGCAGTGGACGTTCGGAATTTGATGGAGTGACTCTGGGAATAGATGTGAGGGGAGTAGAAATATTTACTGCGAACAGTAGCATGCTGTCACTGAGAAGAGTGTTAAACCTTGAATGATTAGTCCGGAATGTTGCAACTGGCAGGTGAAGCATGCAGAGATTGTGATGAATTGCATTTTGTGAACACGTGGAATGTGATGTAAAGTATGTTGTAAGGGAGGTCGTGGCTCGGGAAGTAGGACATAAAGACTGATTCCAAGGTAGGGACAGAAGGAACTTGAGTAGAGTGACTGAAATGAACGACATGCAGAGACCTATTGAAAATGGATGGAGTGCCTGAGGAATATAACATGAAATCATTTAGAGGAGTGGTATACAGTGAATTCATGAATGATGTTGTGGTCATTGGGGAAAATTGTGATGCAGTGATTGAGCGAAATGGGATGTTGTGATTGAGGGGATGGGATTATGTGATTGAATGCAGTGGAATGTGGTGAATTAAAGGACTGGGTTGCAGCAATCGCGGCGAGTTGTACGGAGTGATGATGGATGTGCAATGTAATTTTCGAGGGGAGTTGAATTAAATGCTGGAGAATTGTGGGATCTAGCAGAAAAGCTAAAATAAAGTGGTGCCTTAGATGAGTGGGGCGCCGTGTCAGAGTAGATTGTGAGGCAATAATACAGGGAAATGAGATGGATTTCTTCGAAGCGTGGCATCGAATTATTCAATGAAGGCTAATCTTTGGTTGAGACGAAGTGAGATGGGGTGATGAGGAATATGGTATGCAATGAGTCATGGAAGTCGGATCTAGTGACTGAAGGAAAGTGAAGTGCAGTAACTGAGTGTTGTAATGTAATGAATGATGAGTTTGGCATTTAAAGTTTGGTGCAGGGGATGTTATGTCTGAAGAGAGTCAGATGTTGTTACTGAGGTGTGTGGCATTTGGGTTTGTGATTTTAATAACACAGAATAAGATGACAAGAAGCAATTGGGCAATGCCATTGCTTTCGAAGTGGGTTGTAGTGTTTGATCGTAGTTTTGTCCAGTGACTGACGGGCGAACATTGCAATGCCTGTAGAGGGTGCAACGTTGACACTGAGGAATTATGATATGTTGGCTTATTTGGATTGCAATGTAGGGCCAGGGTGACATGGAATAATCTCATTGAAGGAATTGAGTTGTCGTGACAGACTGGGACGCAATGACTGAGGGAAATGTTATCTCATAGTTGAGTGAAGTAGTACATAATGACAGGAAAATTGGGTGCGATGCTGTGGGAAGTTGAATGTCGTGATTGACGGGTGTGGAATCCAGTCGCTGAGGTAAGTGAGAAATTGTTGTTTCAGCTGGCTGCTCCGTACTGTTTCTGTGAAAATTGAAGCAATTACTAATGGTGCACATTTTAGTTTCTTGGAATAAAGTAACACATTTTACTTTGGGGACCTCCCCATTGAATTGAAATGAATTAGTTTTATTCTCATATGTACTCAAGTGACAACAGTGAATTCGTCACCACTTACAGCACCATATCATTTATAGAGGTACATATATACCTTCTTCAATTACAAGATTTAGGAAACAGAGAAATATATATCCCAATATTGTAGAATTAAAGTTTCAGATCAACAGTCTTCGAACCTAGAATACGTTCTCACCTCGCCTTCAGGACACATCAGACCTTGGTTCCAGACAACGCCGTGGTTCACCTCATGTTTCTTTGGTCATTGCTCTGGAATTGCCTCGAGGCTATGTAACCATGCGGAGTCTTTTCCAGGCCGAGGGACCAACATGAGCTACAAGACGACCACCACAGGGATTCAGTAATTGAGGGGTGTGAAATGCACTGTGTTATGGCAGTGTGGGTGCAGTGATTAAGGAGACTGGCTCTGCAGTGCCTGAGGTGTGCCACCTTCCCTGAATGACAAGAGGTAGATTCTGTGACTGAGCCGAGTGGGGTGCTGTGACAAAGTGGATGATGGATGCTTGAACGAGGAGAGTGGCATAAAATGAAGAAGGGAAATGGAATGTTAGGTGACATTTGGGTGTAATCCCTCAGCTGACAGTGGTGCTGTAACTGAGGGGAGGGGAATGTATTTACTGAGATGAGTGTGATGTGATGAATGAGGGAACTAGGACACAGTCACGTCTGCAGTGACTGAAAAGAGTAGAACGTAGTATCTCAGGTGAGTCTGATGTATCTACAGAAGTGAGTTTGATACACTGACTGAGGGGTTTAGAATGGAGTGACTCAGTAAGTGTAATACACTATCTGAGTTGAGGGAGAAATGTGGCTGAGGCCGTAAGATTTGTTGACTGACGGTAATATCTTATAATAACACAGTGAATTGGGAGTAGGTGAGCACCAGAGTTGAGGTACAGCGACTGATTGTTGTGTTTCAACGTTACAGTGATAATGTTTTGGACTTCGGCCCTTTTCAAATTTCTATCACATCACATCCTGAAAAACCAGGATGAGTCTATTTCTGCACATTTAGGCTGTGCCTTCCAGAACATAAAGAATTGTTGTGTCAAATTAAAGCCGATATTCTCTCTCAATTCCTATTTTCCCATCGATGTGTTCATCGTCACCTCTAGTTCGAAAGTGCCACATCTCTGGGAAGCGGTTATCCAGATCTACACTTCCCAGACACATCAGAACCTTGCGTAGCATGATCAAGTGTCTGCACATGTTTTTTTTCTTTCATTAGGGAACTGATTTTCCAGATGGCACAGTGACGATTCTTATTTCCAGGTCACTATGATACCTTGAGATTGCAATTGAATGGTAGAGGCTTGACAGGTAACAGGGAAGTCGTGCAGTATTTCGGGAGGGTGCTACAACATAGTAACAATGTGTAATATCATACTCTTGCCGTTTGGACAAGAATGTGGAAATACATGGCAGCGTTTAAGCGAGAACTACAATAGTTGCAGAGCAAATAGAAAGAGGACAACATGCAAAGCAGGGGAATGTAAAAAAACTGCACAAAATAGGGGCCTTTTAAAGAATAAATACATAAGTAACGGGTGACATGAAAGAAATCGAATAGATAGTGAATAGGGGAATTGAAGGTTGAATGAAGACGATTTGTTGGAATGTATTTGAAGGAGACACAGCGTTGTCCTACATGGGAGATTGATGAAGAAAATAAACCACAAAGGATCCATGCAACTGGAAAGTTTGTATTCAAAGTTTGCTCAGTGGAGTACACAAAGTATGGTTGTTGAAAATTGTTGCATGCCAAGATCCTGTTGTGCAATGCTATCCCAGACAGATCAGCGCTGACTCATTTAGTGTTTGTGTTTTTTTTTAAAGAATCGAATCCCTATACTTTGGAAGCAGGACGTTGGACTCATCGAGTTCACATTGACACTCCAAAGAGCATCACACCTTGACCCAAATTCCGACCCTATTTCTGTAAACTGATATTTCCCATTGTTAACATTCCTGTACACTATGGAGCAATCTCGCAATGCCCGTCCACCAAAATCGCGCATCTTCATACGAATAGGATTAAACTAGCAGATCTGGAGAAAATCAACACAGGCGCCAATTTAACGAGCAGAATTCACACAGATAGTCCTCCGAGGCCAAAACTGAACTTGACTTCCTGAAGCTTTCAGGCTGCAGTTCAAACCACTGAGCTACTGTGCCTCCAAATTTACTGATACAAATGTGGTGGCAGGGAGAATGTGGGGTGCATTTGTTCAGTCAGACAAATCAGTTGTTGATTAGCGATAATATTGGTAAGTCCAAAATGGAAAAGGAACATAACAAACGAATAATCAATGCCAAGAAGAGTGACCTCGGAGAAATAAAGGGACGAGTGATGCTGCTCTGCAGATCGCTGAAATTGGCAAGAGAGTGCAATGAGATACCTAACGAGGCTCGAAAAATTCGACCCTTTTTCAGTCCAGGCATTGATGATAAGAGCGAGGAGTACAAGTTAGAAGGCTGCAGAACTATGACGATTCACAGCAGGAGTATTGAACATTGATGAAAATTTGCTCACCACACGAATGAAAAGAAGTGATCGCATTGGATGGGGAGCAAAGGAGTTTCATCAGGTTGTTTCCTGTGGTGCAGCACCTTCGCAATGAATAAGGCTGTATGGCTTTTTCTGTACAGAAAGATGAATGAAGACCTGATAGAAGTTTATGAGATTATGAGGAAAATTGTCAAGAGTTTCTAGAAAGTATTTGCACTGATAATAACGGGAACCCTTCCCTCTCTCACCTCCGTCCCCGACATTCGCAATAAGAACGAGAGAGCATTATTGTGAAGTGGTATTGAGTGGATTGAAGAAAGAACCATTACAAATAGACGGTGAGTGGTAGTGCTTGCATGAACATTTTAAATGTCAAAGCATTCAAGTCTATGGATCGAGTGTTGGCGGACTCGTGTCGTCATCAGTGTTTTGGGGCAGTGCAGACTCAATGGCTAAAAGGACTCTGGTAGACTGTTTTAATCCCTGATTCTACAGTTCTCGGAACTAGAGAAAAAATCATCATAAGACTGGCACGAAAAAAATCTAGTTTCGAATTTAATAGAAACATATTTGCTCAGACAATGGAAGCACTGTTCGCAATAAGATTGCAATGAATGAAATGTGAAGTTGCTAATTTGAGAAGGAAGGACAACAAAACAGAGTACGACAAGCTGTGCATCTTTGGAAATGTTTGTTCAAAGAATTATATGGTACTCGTGTTTATTTAAAGTTGTAATGACAAATCCTTAATCATGAGAGAATTCAAAGATCATGGGGAAAAAGGCAAGGAAGTTGAAATAATTAATCGCTCAATAGTCAAAATCGTAGTGAATGGCGGAGATTGCTAAAGGTCCATTTAGCTGATTGCTATTCTTAATTTCTTCATGGCCCTATCATTTTAATATTTCACTAAATAAGATAGGCGGGATAAGAATCAAGCATGACTTCCCAATACCTGGGGAAAAGCGTGATTTAAACATGAGGTAAAAATAAAGATGAGGTGTGCACTTATTGGAAAGATAAAATGCAATACGTGAAGGCTTATGTTTAAGGCAAGTGTCAGTCTATCACTGCTAAATGAGTAGCGAGTATACGTTGATAATGTACATTGAAAATAAATGTCCGGGATCCCAGTCTGAGAACAGGGACAAGAGTGTTCAGCACAAACATTAGAAAGCATTTCCATGCCCATGGTGTGATAGACGTTTCGAAATGTATTCCATAACCGGCAGTATATGCTGGATCGGTTTTTCTCTTTAAATCTGTGACGCGTTTTCTTTCATGTATGCGTTAAGTAAAGCATGAAGGAATTTGGGCGAATGGCTGGTCGGCGGATTTCGGCCACAGATCAGCCATGAGTTTGTTGTGGGAACATCACAACAAATTACCTTTAATTTGGCTAATTATTACAAAATCTCACAGACGACGAAATATTGAAACAACAATTCAAAATTTATTCCACGTATTATGAAATATTAGACCTCTCAAGTAAGCAAGTACAAGCCTGGACCAAACCTAGCTATTATGTGATTAATGCTGAAAGCTAGACAGGACCTCAAACAACTGACATTTCCAGGGTTCTCTGCTTCTGCGGAGCTGTTCTATTGTTTGATACATATTTAGGTTATCGTCTTTCGGTCTCGCAAGTGATAAACTGATGAGTTTTTTTTTTCTTAAAGTCCTTTGGTCCAAATTACTACTCGTTTGCAATTTGCTTTCTTAGAAAAAAAACATATTGATTGTTGTTACATTTGGTCTTAACTGCCCAATAGAAGACACAGTTTTAATTATCTCCGTAAATTCTTTTGCAGGACAATCAGTTATCCTTGTGAGGATATAGAAAATAGATAATAGAAAAATACAGCGCAGTACAGGCCCTTCAGCCCTCGATGTTGCGCCGACCGAAGCCTACCTAATCTACACTAGCCCAATAACCTCCATATGCTTGTCCAATGCCCGCTTAAATGACCATAAAGAGGGAGAGTCCACCACTGATACCGGCAGGGCATTTCATGAACTCACAACCCGCTGAATAAAAAATCTACCCCTAACATCTGTCCTATACCTACCACCCCTTAATTTAAAGCTGTGTTCCCTAGTAACAGCTGACTCCATACGCGGAAAAACGTTCTCACTGTCAACCCTATCTAAACCCCTAATCATCTTGTACACCTCTATCAAATCTCCCCTAAACCTTCTTTTCTCCAATGAGAAAAGTCCCAAGTGCCTCAGCCTTTCCTCATTCGATCTTCCTACCATGCCAGGCAACATCCTGATAAACCTCCTCTGCACTCGTTCCAATGCCTCCACATCCTTCCTGTAGTATGGCGACCAAGACTGCGCACAATACTCCAGATGAGGCCGCAGCAGAGTCTTATACAACTGCATCATGACCTCAGGACTCCGGAACTCAATTCCTCGACCAATAAAGCCCAGTACACCATATGCCTTCTTCACAGCACTTTTTACCTGGGTGGCAACTTTCAAAGATCTGTGTACATGGACTCCAAGATCCCTCTGCTCATCCACACTACCAAGTAGTCTACCTTTCGCCCAGTAATCCATCTTCTTGTTACTCCTACCAAAGTTAATGACTTCACACTTAGCTACATTGAATTCCATTTGCCACCTTACTGCCCAGCTCTGCAACTTATCTATATCGTGCTGTAACCTGCCACATCCTTCTTCGTTGTCCACAACTCCACCGACTTTCGCGTCATCCGCAAACTTGCTCACCCAAACTTCTAGCCCCTCCTCCAGGTCATTTATAAAAATGACAAACAGCAATGGTCCCAATACAGATCCTTGTGGAACAGCGCTAGTAACTGCGCTCCAAGATGAGCCTATACCATCAACTACTACCCTCTGTCTCCTTCCAGCCAGCCAATTCCTAATCCAAACCTCTAATGCACCCTCAATGCCATACCTCCATAGTTTTTGCATTAGCCTGCCATAGGGTACCTTATCGAACGCCTTGCTAAAATCCATATACACCACATCTACTGCTTTACCCTCGTCCACTTCCTTGGTCACCTTCTTAAAGAATTCAATAAGGTTTGTGAGGCACGACCTGCCCTTCACAAAACCATGCTGACTATCCTTGATCACATTATTCCTATCCAGATGTTCATAAATCCTATCCCTTCCAATTCTCTCCAAGACTTTGCCCACAACTGAAGTGAGACTGACTGACCTATAGTTACTCAGGCTATCCCTGCTCCCCTTCTTAAACAAGGGGACCACATTCGCTATACTCCAGTCTTCTGGCACTGTTCCCGAAGACAACGACGACCGAAAAATCAAGGCCAATGGCTCCGCTATCTTCTCCCTATCTTCCCAGAGGATCCTAGGATAAATGCCATCAGACCCAGGGGACATATCTATTTTCATCCTTCCCAGTATTCCCCAGACCATAGCAAACATTTGTTTTCAGATAATGTCAAAGGCTTTTGCTCATGTTCTCGACAATACATAATAGGTGCAGGAGTAAGCCCTTCTGCCCTTCGAGCCAGCACCACCATTCATTATGATCATGGCTGATCATCCTCAATCAGTATCCTGTTCCAGCCTTATCGCCATAACCCACGATTCCACTATCCTTAAGAGCTCTATCCAAATCTTTCTTGAAAGCATCCAAAGTCTTGACCCAACAGACTTCTGGTGCATAGCATTCCATACACCCACCACTCTCTGGATGAAGAAGTTTCTATTCAACTCTCTAAGTTGCCTCGCCTTATTTTTCAACTGTGTCCTCTGGTTCGGGACGCAACCATCAGTGGAAACATGTTTCCTGCCTGCTGAGTGTCCAATCCTTTAATAATCTTACACATCTCAATCAGATCCCCTGTCAGCCTTCCAAACTCAAGCGTATACACGCCCTTTCCCTCCAATCTTTCAGCGTAAGATAGTCCCGCGATTCCGGAATTGAACTCGTGAACCTACGCTGCACTCCCCTCAATAGCCAGAAAGTCTTTCCTCAAATATGGAGACCAGAACTACGCAAAATATTCCAGGTGCGGTCTCACCAGGGCACTGTACAGCTGCAGAAGGACCTCTTTGCTTCTATACTCAATTCCTCTTGTTATTAAGGCGATTAGATTTCTTCACTGCCTGCTGGACCTGCATGCTTGCTTTCATTGACTGATGTACATGAACAACTAGATCTCGTTGTACTGCCTCTTTACCTAACTTGACACCATTTAGGTAGGAATCTGCCTTCCTGTTCTTGCCACCAAATTGGATAACGACACAATTATCCACCTTAAACTGTATCTGCCATGCAATCATCCGTTCACCTAGCCTGTCCTAGTCACTCTGTATTCTCCTTGTTGTCTCCTCTCATTTCGCCCTGCCACCTAGCTTTGTATCATCAGCAAATTTGCTGATATTACTTTTAATACCTTCATCTATATCATTAATGTACATTGTAAAAAGCTGCGGTCCTGGCACTGATCCCTGCGGCACACCACTGGTCACCGCCTGCCAATTAAAAGAGAGCCGTTTATCACTACTGTTTGTTTCCTGTCGGCCAACCAATTTTCAAATCATGTCAGTATTTTGCCCCTAATACCATTTGCCCTAATTTTGCTCACTAACCTCTTATGTGGGAATTTATCCAGGGCATTCTGAAAATCCAGGTATACTACATCCACTGGATCGCTTTTGTCCATCTTCAGAGTTACAACCTTAACAAATTCCAGAAGATTAGTCAAGCATGATTTCCACTTCATAATCCATGCTGACTCTGAACTATCCTGCTACTGCTATCCAGCCGTTTCGTAATTTCGTCCTTTTCAATAGACTTCAGCATTTTTCCCACCACTGAGGTCAGACTAACTGGTCTATAATTCTGTTTTCTCTATCCCTACATCCTTAAAAAGTGGGACAACATTTGCCATCCTCCAATCCGCGGGAACTGATCCTGCATCTGTAGAACATTGGAAAATGATCACCAATGTATTTACGATTTCTATAGCCAGCTCCTTCAGTAACCTGGGATGCAGATCATTATGTCCTGGGGACTTACCAGCCATTAGACCTAACTGGTCTTTCCAACACCATTTCCTGCCTTATATAACTTCCCTTCACTTCAGGTCCTTCAGCCACTATTACGTCTGGGAGATTGCTTGTGTCTTCCCAAAGAAAGCCAGATCTAAAGTACCAATTCAACTCTTCTGCCATTTTCGATTCGATTACATTTCAATGTGGAAACTGGCCCTTTGGCCCAACAAGTCCACACTGACCCGCCGAAGCGTAACCCACCCATACCCCTACATTTACCATTTACCTAACACTACGGGCAAATTAGTATGGCCAATTTACCTGGCCTGCACATCTTTGGACTGTGGGAGGAAACCGGACCACCCGGAGGAAACCCACGCAGACACGGGGAGAACGTGCAAACTCCACACAGTCAGTCGCATGTGGCGGGAATTGAACCTGAGAATTGAACGCTGAGAGGCAGCAGTGCTAACCACCGTGCCACTGTGCCACAGTGCCGCCTCGTAATAAATTCAACCGTGTCTATCTTTAATGGTCCAATTTTAGTTTAAACTTTTTTCTTTTCACATACCTAAATAAAGCCTTTACGAGCAATCTTGAGTGTCAGAGGTTGAGCAGCAATCTAATAGTGTTGAATAATATCATGAAGGGGATATATAAGGTCAATAGTCAAATTCGTTACCTCTCGATCGAGGACACCAACATTGCAAGGCATAGGTTTAACACAAAGAGTCGATTGATTTAGAATGGAGCTAAGGAGCAACTTTTTCACTCAGAAGGTGGTGTGTATGGAACGAACTGCCCGATGAAGAAATGGGAGCAGAATTTAGAACATTTAAAACGCAAATAAATTTGGTATACGAACGGAAAACGTTCAGAGGGTAATCGGTCAAGGTGGGAAAGGAGGTTAGATTAGTTAAGGATATTTGGTCGGCATGAACAAGTTGGTGCGAAGGTATCTGTTTCCGTGTTGGACCTTTCGATGATGATCTGACTCTCTCTCTGATTGTCATCTTTCCCATCCAGACACTGTATCTTTTTAACCATTTGTCAGTCGCGAGTATATTAAACACAACTTAATGAAATCCATGCGCTTATACCCTCAGCTGTCGAAACCAGATGTTTCAAAGACTATTACAGGCGAGGATTAGTTGGCCGATACATTTTCCACGCCACAGCCAGAGCATTGTCTGCAGTTCAGGAAGCTGCGAAATAGAAGGATTGTGATAGTACAGGAGACGGTATGACGAAAATTCCCAAGGAATGTACGCTGAACTGGTAGGTTTGACATGTTGTTCACAGAGCTACAGATTTTCAGTGATGAAAAGAGATGGAACAATTTGAGTCTCTTTTCCTTGAAGCAGAGTTGACTGAAGGCAACACGCTTAAGATTCATCAAAAGTCATGAAAGGCACAGATACGTTCAATAGGAATAAACTTTATTTCCCTTTGATGAAGGCATGAATGGCGAGGAATCTTAAAATTAGGGTAAGGATTAAATGATTTCGACAACACATGAGGAAAAAATATTTTTGCCCAGAGGTAATGGTAATCTGACACTTAGCATCACTTACAAGAATTCAAGGAAAAATACTGACATGACGAAAATGTATTCAGCTGGACATTTACGACACAATTTCAATCAAGGTTGAGGGTTAAGTGCTGGAAAATTTGGAAAAATATGTAGACGGCTGTTTTTAACTGGTGCAATGCTATGTACTGAAGGACGTTTCCATATGCTCTCGATTTCGTTCAGTCTGTTACCATGACGAGCTTCGGAGTAAGGTAATCTGTTTTGGAAAGGGAAGCATGATAATTTCAAGGCGCAATAATTTGGTACGCTGTTTTGGAAGTTTGCCCTTCATCATCTGTCTCTGTTATTCAGCTCCGTTACATGGAAGGTTCCAGAGAGGTTGCCTCACCAGAGCACCACTCCACACATAGCACATCGTAGTAACAGGGTCACTTCAAAATTTTATGTGGTATATGCTAACTATCCAGCACTGTTCATGTTGATTACATTGTAAAATATTTATAAATCTTATGTTATGTTCTCAACCCATCATGACCAATGCGGAAGTGACCAGGAGAGTTTCCTTAAAGATGGATAGAAAACAATGTCACTTGGTTCATGAGATAAAGATGAAAAAAAACAATTACTTCGTTCATGAGTTTAAGGCGTTGGGTCAATATTCATGCATACTGCACAGTTACAGGCCTCTTTCTAAGTTTTGGAACTCACGCTTAGGAAATGGCAGACAGGCTGCCGAATGGGATTTTATCCATTTCATTTTATTTGTCACAGAGGAGCAGGGAAGTCTAAACAGAGAGGGATAGGAAAAAAAACATGCAGCTCTGGTGAAACACCTCTTTTCTGAATCGGTCAGCAACAAAAGGTGTGAAGTTGACTCAGACGTGAGAGCTTTTCACACCTCGACAAAGAACAATCACGTACAGTTAGCACCTCTTTGAAATCTCAGATCGACTTTTACCTTCTGCCAACATGTTTATAAACTGACATTGATACATATATCAGTTAGCACCGTGTGAATTAGCAACAGTTAGTGAGTCACTGCTCTTCTCTTCATTACACAGGTTGCGAACTCAGCTGGCAGCTATGTGACAGTTGTCATATCAAGGTGTGTAAAGCTGTTCAGGAAAGTGCCCGTTTAAGAGGCAGACAAGGAAATTAAGAACTCATACCAGCACAGCAACCTCGCAATTTAATCTGTCACTCTCCGACTCGTCTGCTAATTCAGCATTTCCCGGGAAGGACTTCCTTTGAGCTGCTTATTGAGCTGCTACAGAATAGGCGCTGTAAAAATGAACATACTTCAAGGTATCATCACAAACGTATAGTATATTTTTGCGTGGCCCAGTGGTCAAAGGCGCCGTTGTGAAGTTATGGACGGATTGATGGAAGCTGCAAATGAGTTGCTGGAAAAGCACAGCAGGTCAGGCAGCATCCAAGGAGCAGGAGAATCGATGTTTCGGGCATGAGACCTTCTTCAGGAATGAGGAAAGTGTGTCCAGCAGGCTCAGATAAAAGGTAGGGAGGACGGACTTGGGGGAGGGGCGTTGGAGATGCGATAGGTGGAAGGAGCATAAGGTGAGGGTGATCGGCAGGAGTGGGAGTGGGGGCGGAGAGGTCAGGAAGAAGATTTCAGGTTAGGAAGGTGGTGCTGAGTTCGAGGGTTGGGACTGAGACAAGGTGGGTTTGAGGGTAAATGAGGAAACTGGAGAAACCTGAGTCCATCCCTTAAGGTTGGAGGGTTCTAGACGGAAGATGAGGCGCTATTCCTCCAATGGTAGTGTTGGTATGGTCTGGCGATGGAGGAGTCCAAGGACCTGCATGTCCTTGGTGGTGTGGGAGGGGGAGTTGAAGTGTTGAGTCAGGGGATGTTTGGGTTGGTTCGTCCGGGTGGACCAGAGGTGTTCTCTGAAACGTTCTGCAAGTAGTCAGCCTGTTTGCCCAATATAGTGGAGGTCGTATCGGGTGCAGCGGATGCAGTAAATGATGTGTGTGGAGGTGCAGGTGAATTTGTGGCGGATATGGAAGGATCCCTTGCGGCCTTGGAGGGAAGTAAGGGGAGGTGTGGGCGCAAGTTTTGCATTTCTTGCGGTTGCAGGGGAAGGTGCTGGGAGTGGAGTCTGGGCTGTTCGGGGGTGTGGACCTGACGGTGGAGTCACGGAGGGAGTGGTCTTTTCGGAACGCTGATAGGGGAGAGGAGGGAAATATATCCCTGGTGGTGGGATCTGTTTAGAGATGGCGAAAATGACGACGGATGATACGCTGTATATAGAGGTTGATGTGGTGGTAGGTGACGACCAGTGCGATTCTATCCTGGTCGCGATTGGAGGGCGGGGCTCAAGGGCGGAGGAGCGGGAAGTGGAGGCGATGCAGTGGAGAGCATCGTCGATCACGTCTGGGGGGAAATTGCAGTCTTTGAAGAAGGACGTCATCTGGGTTGTGTGCTATTGGAACTGGTCCTCCTGGGAGCAGATACGGCAGAGACGAAGTAATTGGGAAAATTGGATGGCGTTTTTACAGGGGGCTGGGTGAGAGGAGGTGTAGTCTATGTAGCTGTGGGAGTCGGTCGGTGTATAGTAAATGTCCGTACTGATTCGGTCGCCCGAGATAGAAATGGAAAGGTCTCGGAAGGGGAGGGAGGAGTCTGAGACGATCCAGGTAAATTTGAGGTCGGGGTGGAAGGTGTTGGTTAAGTGGATGAACTGTTCAACTTCCTCGTGGGAGCATGAGGCAGCGCCGATGTAGTCGTCGATGTAGTGGAGGAAATGGTGGGGGGTGTTGCCAGTGTAGCAGCGGACGATGGACATTTCCCCCCATCCTACGAAGAAGCAGGCATAGCTGGGGACCATGCGGGTACCCATGGATACTCCTTTGGTTTGCAGGAAGTGGTAGGATTGGAAAGAGAAGTTGTTCGGGGTGAGGACCAGTTCAGTCAGTCGAAGGAGGGTGTCAGTGGAAGGGTACTAGGGCGAGATTAAGTACCACTGCTGCGAATTGTGCTAACTGTTATGGCAAACTATAACCGGGATAATACGGTTTGAAATTGAAGACAAAATAAATGTAATCGAGCGCTGTAAGGCGCTTTGTGATGTGGGACAACACAGAGGCTCCATTTGGTGAATGCCTACGTCTGTAATTTTAAAGAAATCGGTTGGGAACATAACTTGGTGACTTTTGAATCACTACTTAATTGCCACCTGTTTTTGTGTCATCCAAAGCTGACGATGTACATTCACGTCTGTCAAATTAGTAATTGATTGTGCCTGGGGGAATTTGACAAAAGTGAAGGGATTCTGAAACTTCCATGACTCACTCAAACTGAATGGACTCAGGACAATACTTCTGATGCTCTTGTGTCATCGTTTCGATTAGAGTACGATCACGGAAGATGATGATGTGCTTGTTTTGTGCTTATTTTCTAAAGGAAGATGACTGACAATCTGAAACTAACAAGTCACCGAAACTCTCCACCTTCTCTTCTTAATTTAGTTTCCTTCTTATATTCGTGTCATCATCAATAGCGGTTACAGTGCACACAACAACTTCAAGAAAAACATAATTTGCTGGAGAATGCCAGCAGCTCTGGCAGCATTTGTGAAGAAAAATCATGGACAACGTTTCGCGTCTGGTTATCTTTCCTCAGAACAATTATAGTACATTTGTCCCATTCCTCCATCTGATTGATATAGATGGCACATATTGACGGACCAGCACTGTTCACTTTGTGACTCCACTGGCTGCATTCCGTCAAATTGATTAAAACTGATTTATCCCGAGTGTCTGCTTCCTGTCTGATTACCAGTCCGCCCGATGCCTGTGTCGACTATTCGACGGGCTGAGTAAAAAAGAGGACGATCAGTCGGCACTTCAGCCCCTTCAGCCTGCTCTGCGATTTAATGCAAACACGGCTGACGTCACCTCGTCCTCAATTCCACTTTCCCGACCAGTCCACATATTCCTTCATGTCCTCAGTGTCCCAGCATCGATTGCAAGCTGTGGCAGTGAGGAACACAGAGAGAAAAATGTTCTCGTCACACTTTTCATACCAAAACTCTGTTCTACCTTTTCCTAAAAGTATGATATCATCTTCTAGATTGCCGCAAATGAGGATATATCCACTCCAGACCTACAGCATCAATCACATTTCGCATCTTGCAGACCTCAATGAGATTTCCTCTCCTTCTTCTAAATTTCAGAATGTACGAACTGCTCAATCTGACCCCAGATGACAAACTCTTCATCTCTGGAAGGTATACAGTAAACATCTTCTGAACTGCCTCCAATGCAAACGCATCTTTCCATCATTCATGGCAACAAAAATGAAAATCCTACTCCTGTTGCACTCTCACTAATACCTTGCATAGTTACAGTAATTCTTCTCTTGTTTTATACCCGATTATTTTATAAATGAATGCTGACATTTTAATTGACTTACAAATTCCCTGCTGCACCTGCCAGTGAGTTTTCTGTGATACACACGAGAACACTCAGATCACTCCGCATGTATGTTCTCTGAAATTTCACCCCATTTACATATCAAGTTGCAGTCGTATTCCTCTGAACAAAATGGATAACGGCATAATGATCCATTTTCAGTTGTATCAGCCAAATATTATACCACTCATCTAAACTATTCATGTTCTTTTGTAAACATTTTACATCTTCAATGTGTCAACGTATTCTTCCATCTCTTCTACTTTCATCTGAAAATGTGACTGTAGCATTTTCTCAAACCTCATACAAGTAATCCAGTATGTGGAGAATAGTTGGGACCTGCGATCAGAAAACTATGCATGCCCTAAATTGTCAATCAATAAAATGACCCGCCCATTCCATCTCTCTACGTTTTGTTTTGTTCAGCGAACCTCTATCCAAGCAAATAAATTCCTCCAGAATGCATGCCCATTTTTGTATTGAAGCGGAACATTTTGTGAAGAATTTTATTCAATGCTTCTTGAAGCGCAGGTTCTTTACATTTCCATGATTTAATTTGTCTACTTTACTTGACGCAGCTTTAAGAAATTCGAGTAAATGAATTCTTCATGAACGATGCAGAAATGTATGTATCGTGGTTTACGTTGGCTAATATCCTGTTAGCAATGAATTAATAATGGATTTGAACAAGTTGCTTTAAATCCCAGTTGTTTGCTCACTGCTTTGTGTTCACTAGTGAACATACTTCGTTATCTGTAACCTCCTTGTCCCTTTCAATTCCTGTGGAACAGGAACAAGGTTTTAAAAGATCTGCTCCAATTTGTGTTTAAGGCAAGAATGACTGATTGTACTCTCTCTATTCCATGTTTACACCTCGGATGTGCTGAATGTCCGTCTGGTGTACCTACATTAAAGTTTCGTCGGGCGGAATGTCGTGAGTAATAAACTCAAGGTTGGCTTATACTCTCCTGATGATATGTTAGCTGCATCAAGGTTTTATCCAATCTTCCTGTTGATCTGTGTTAGTTCGATGGGCTAAACTGTCTCCTCATATTCTTCCAACAAGGACTTCAGTCACTGAATGGTCCCTTCCAGCCTTCCTGATCGGGGGAGTGATTAGTTTATTGTTGTTCCCATACAACGAACAGATGGCTGATTTACCTCTTCCTTCACAATAAAAAGTCTCAAATTGTTTTGTCACCTTCACCAATTACCATGCAGCAGGCTCATTAGACTGAAAGGCCTCATGTTGTTCTCGTGTAACAATGTCTTCCAGCTTTTCTGTTGCAGACTTCAAGAAACTAAATGAACTAATTTTCTCCCTGTGTAACAAGATTTTGGTGTTGCATGGCCGACTCTGGGTACAGTGTTGAAGGCTGGAGGGGTTGATTGTCTCCCTTCTTTAAATGTATATCAGGCTCAAAGTGATTGAGTAGCCTTGTCCGGTTCTGCTGCAACACGGTGTAAATTAGATGTACAATTTTTTTCAGTACTGGAGTAATTAGTCAAGTTACAGGATAAAATCACTTTACATTTAAACTGTGTTAACCCATGTGAATGCTTATGCAGGGAAAATGAATTTCATGTTCACGTATGAGAAGGTTTGAACGTACAGGCTTTTGAGCACTGAGTTAGGCTGTTTTGGCATTAATGCAGTGTGATAAGAAAAGCTAACTGCAAACCTTGCTGCAGTGGAAGTTTTTGGAAGACTTGAGAATAACACATTGGTTTTCTTTTATGTCATAAAACAATACATTTTTTTTTGAAATTTTGTTTTTAGATCTGAATCATCCAAGCCATAAAGGTGTGAGGGGAAGTTGGCTTCAGTGAGTCGGAGAAGGTGGTGAAACAGATTTCTTTCGAAGGATGACAATGGGCATTACCCATTGAAACCCTCTAAGCAGTACAATAACCATATCTCCCGCAAACGTGGAAACAGCAAAAAGTGACTCAATGATGGTTACTAAAAGTTAAATTAAATGTGGCATGAGATCAAAAGAAAACAGCTGAGATAAATTGAAGGCATTGTGGGAAAACATGGATGCAATGAAACGTACAATCCAGCAAAGAAGGAGCAAAAGGCTAATAAGTAAATCATAAAACGAAACAAGATTGTAAAATAAATAGAAACATAAAGACTGCCAATAGCTTCCAGATATAGTTCAGAGGAAATGCAATAAAGGTCAATGGTGAAAGAGAATGTGAGGGCAGAATAATTCATTGCTAAGAACAGAGAAATTGCAAGAAAACTAAACAACTACATTCTGGGTGGCTTCATTGAGGAAGATCCATAATATCTCCAAGAAATACCAAGTTACGATGTGACTTGCATATCTGAAGACTAAAAATAAAATTCATTTCAGCGACGATGCATTGTTTACGACTGGATTGAGCAATGTTACGACTGATGAACCACATGTACTTCAGAATAGAATTTTAGAGAAAACGATAATAGTCCCATTAATTGTCTTGGGGAATCACAATTGTTTCTTTTCCCTGCTCATTCTGGGAAGGCATTAACGCAGTTTGTGTTGTGTAATGTTTCAAAGAATGAGTGGTGATCGCACTAAAAGTCAGAAAATACACACCGAGGGGACCGACTGTCACAGGAACATGGAGAGGTGCTGCCAGGTAAGGTTAGGGAGAATCCCAAAATATTCGACTCATACATCAAGCAGAAGAGAAAAACATGGAGCAATTAGGGCTCATTAGGAATCAAGGTTCAATCTGTGTATCAAGCTGGAGAACATTTATCGATTGTTACATGAGAGCTTCACATCTATTTTAATATGGAGAAGGAGGATACAGGATGAGAATTCATAAAGATGGACACTGAAGATCCTGAACAGATTGAAACAAAATGCGAAGAGGCCTTGATGGTTTTTAATGGATGCAAAGTGGACAGATTGCTAGGTCCGGATGAGTTTTGTGAGAGGCTGCTGTTGGAGAAAAGGAAGGAAAACCACTGATCCAAATGCTTAAGAAGAATCTTGACACGGGGGAGGTGTCCCCGTAAGACAGGATGCAACAACTTCGAAGGGGTGAATAAGAGCAAGTAGCATGCGTCGAAAATTAAGCCTCTCGAACCTGTTACGTCATTTAAAATGTTCATGGCTGATGTCATATCAGTCTCAGTTCCACTTTTCAGTCCACTCTCCATATCGCTTCATTAACGTAATGTCCCAGCATACACTGCACTCTGGGACAGTGAATTACATAGGTTCACAATCCTTTGCGAGAAGTAAGACCTCGTCATCCCTTTTTAAAATCTGCTCCACTGTATCCTAAAACTGTGATTACTTCCTGTCGGTTGGCCTACGAGGAAATATCCAATCCACCTCTGCATTGTCAATCGGTTTTCACATCCAACAGAGTTCAATGTGGTCTTCTCTCATTCTTCTAAACTCTAGAAAGTATAGACCTGAACTGCTCAATCTCTCTTCAGAAGATAACTGTTCATTTCTGGAATCGATCGAGTGAACCATTTCTGAACTGCCTTCATTGCAACTAGGTCCCTCCTGCAGTCAGTGTACTAAAGACTGTGCACAGTACTCCAGTTGCGATTTGAATAACTCCTTGCCAAAATGAAGTAGTTCTTCCCTCGATTTATACTTGATTCTTTTACAAGATAGTGTTGAAATTACACTTGTTTTTCTCATTCTTTGCTGGACCTTCATGTGAGTTTTAGTGATAGGCAAGAGGACGCCCCGATCTCTCTGCACATAAGCTCACTGGCATTCTCTCCACTTACTTAGCTGGTTGCCTGTGTATTCTGCAGATCAAAATAGATAAGCGCGTTCTTAACCATATTAAATATTGTATATCAAGGTTTGGCCCATTCATCTAAAATATTCATGTTCACTGTTTTTTTTTACATCTTCAGAACAACAAACTACTTTGCCTCCTGTTGTCTTATCATCTTAAAAGGTAAATGTCGCGTTTTCTATCTACTGATCCATTAAATACAATAGATGTCAAATGTTTGGGTCCTGAGAACTGAACTCGATGGCATTCCAAAAATTGCCAACAAAAAAGAGACGCAACTATTCCATTTCTCTGCAGTTTGTTGGTTCACCAACATATTCCCAAGATAATAAATTCCTTGCTTTACCGATGTGCTGCTATTTTGCAGCTTCGTATTGCGTGTACCATTTTACACAATGCCTTTTCCAGTTGACATTTCCAAGATCCCCATTATCTATGTTGCTTGTGTCGGCTTTAAAGAATTGAGCAAATAAATCCTTCATAAACTGTGCTAACTCTGATGGATTGTTGCTTGACCTTCCAGATATCTTTTGATTGATTAATTAATAATGGATTATGACAAATTGCCTTAAATCCTGACACATTGCTCACCGCTTTTATAGTGATGAATGAAGATTATTATTCCCCGTTCTTCCCTTTCGTTTACTTCCACGTTTCACTTTGTTTTACTTTACTTTCAACTCCTGCGTAAAAGGCACAAGGTTTTAACAGGTCTCCTTCGATTGCTGTGGAAGAGGCATGAGTGGCTGAATGACGTCATTCTGTTCCTGGTTGACACACTCGATAATTTGCATGTCCGCCTGGTGTTCTTATATTATTCACCAAATTGCAGGAATGTCTTCAATAACCAACTCGAGCACGTTGGCTAAGTGATGAGCACTGCTGCCTTACAGTATTAGGGTTCAAGGTGCGACACCACTCTCAGAATTGTTTGGGTGGAGTTTGCAGATACTACATGTGTTCCCTCCGAATGTCCAAAGATGTGTAGGTCATCTGAATTGGCTGTAGTAAATTGTCTGTAGTGTTAGGTGCATTGGTCAGAGGGAATTTGTTGGGTGCACTGGCCAACTGTAGTTAACTGTAGTTAACCTAACGTCTGCTTTTCTCCTGTTGATATGCATGAGATTTGCGGACTCATGGAATTTTCTTGTGACTGTGTAACATTTTGAGGGGCTGAAGGGTCACCTCCTGTCAATCTATAACAGCTGGCGATACTGACCGTTCATCTGCTGCACGACTGAAATATAATTGTGGAAGTGATTGGTTCCCATACAACAGACACGTAGCTGATTTACCTTCGCCTTTCACATAATAATTCTCAGGTAGGTTTTTTGGCGTCTCTAATTCCCGTGCAACAGGCTTAGTGCGCTGAATGGCCTCCTGTTTTCTCAGTGTAACAATCTCCAGTCACTGTTTGGCCTCTTCCAGTTCCTGTGTGACAGACCTCAGAAGGCAGATACTCTTGCCATGTTACAGGATACTGGTGCTTCATTGTCTCCTATGGTCCGCTGTTATTGGCTTGAGGGGCTTATTGGTCTTCTACTGTAACTGTAACTCGGACTCCAGGGGCTGAACAGCCTCGTTCTGTTCTCCTGTAATAGCGTAATTGCCTGAATGTACTTCCGCTGTTCCCTGTAATTCCTGTGTAATTAGCATTTGTTGCGAACTCCTTCCGGTGTTTGATGGGGAAAACTTCGACCATGTTTTATTCTTGTAATCTTCCGAAAAGGTGAACGTCGTCATTGCAGGAATTAGTTGAGGGAATCCTCTTTGAGCTGCTTCCTATGTTACAATATCCTTTCCTCTGTGAGGGAGACTGAGCTGTGCACATTACGCGAGGTGTGATTTCACCAAGTTCCCGTAGAGCAGCGGCAACACTTTGCCAGCCTGCTGTAGGGTTCCCACCAAGTTCAAACAGTCCTAACTGTATGTAGGAATGCACAGTATTGTTAAAAATGTTCATTGTGCTTCTCTTCACAAGCATCATATGGGGACTTCTAGTAAAAATGATACAATGATGCTTGAGAAGAACGAATAAGGTGTGATAAGACGAGCTTAACATCGAGATCGAGCTCTCCAAATATCTCGCCTGAATCTCCAATTAAACCACCCAAAATACACATTGCTCAGATTCCACAGAATCTACTCGGGGGTTGCTGAGAAACAACAAAATTAAGTAAACATTGTTCGAAGTTACATATCAAAGTGAAAAATTAAATGCAAATTTTGAGTAAGTCATAAATCAGGAAATTAGGTATACACGTTTGTGGGTACTGCACGAATAATCGAGAGCTTAAAATTGTAGCTAAACTGTGCTGATCCAAGCGAATGTTCATGATGGGAGAAATGGAACCCGTGAGCGTGTGTGCGATGTTTTGAATTAACAATATGTTGACACTGCGTTGGAGAGCAAGCCATGTTGGAATTGTTCAGAGGATGTAATTGAAAACCTTGCGGTGGAATACATTTTGGGAATAGCGATCATAACATATTGATTTTTAAAAGACGCCTGAATATAAAACATTTGTTTTTATTTGAAGTTACGGTTATTACCTCGAGTCATGCAAACCATGAAGTTGTGAGAGGCAAATTGACTTCTGTAGATGGCAATAGTATATGGAAAGGATTCACAGAAAATTCATGGCAATGAAACAATAGCTTTTTAAAATAAACAGTGTAATATGAACAATACACATATACCCACATCAGTGCAAACAACAAAATGGTAAGATGGCTAAACGATATTTAAAAATACAAGTTAAAGATTGCATTAGGTCAAAGGAAGCGGCTCACAGACTTACCATGTATTGGAGAAATCCTGGATTTGGAGACATTTCGGACCGAGCAAAGGAGGAACAATGATCTGATTAGGACCATAAAGGGAAGAAGAATTCAAACCAGCATCAAACACTTGGTCGAGCAAAGGCTTCAATCGATACTTGAAAGGAAAGGGAATGTAAGGGACAAATATGGAATGGTGAATATCCGGATTGCATCATTATTTTCGCAGAGGATTGCGAAATTACAGAGAAACTAAACAGTCACTTTCATGTCTCTCGTCACAAAGGCAAGATTATCTAATGTGGAAATTCTATTCACTCGTGATTCAAAAATATCAGAGGCGATGGCAGTGAAAATTTACACTGAGACCACATGCCTATCATTAGGAGCATGGACAAATACAAGCAGTCAAAGTTCACAAGAATGCCAAAGTATTCTGCACATACTTCAAGCGGAACGTAACAACCAGGGAACAATGAGCGCCCAAGAGAAGCCAAGGGGTCAATCCAAATATGAAGCTGGAGAATTTGACAGTTTGTTACATGACCGCTTCAAATTTATTTAAATTGGACAAAGGAGGACGGAGGTACAGACGTGCACAAGTTGGACTATGAAGCTCTTGAGCAGACTGAAATAACATGGAACAGGCATTGACGGGTTTGGCTTGTATGATACTGGACAAATCACCAGAACCGGTCACGTATCACAGTGTTGGAGATGAAATGAATCATTTCAGTGAGTGACTCGCTCACAGCTGCCTAATTCAGATAAGTAATCGTGCCACACAAAATTTAAATTGTTGACTGTATACTTGTGAGCTCACGGGGTGAGACAAGTCGACCAAATGGTAACATGTCACTCCGACGAGATACAGAATGCTGCATGATTATATTTGTCACAATCAATATTAATTAGCAAACTGCTGATAGAACGGTAATTAGTAAGTGGGCAATCGGTCCAGTCACTCGCCCTAGTCACGTAGCTGTCTGGACAATGCTGGTTGGTAGTTGATCGCATATGTTAGTATAACAATAGATTACTCTAAAAGAAGAACATTCCCACGCTGGGAAAGTATTCACTGTCAGGTGGCAGAACAGCAGAAAGATCAGCCAACTCACTGAGCTTAGGAACGCACAAGTCCATACTAATTTTAAAATTAAAATGAATTCCCAGCTTTAATATATCATCAAATGTCGGTTTGGGTTCTAACAAATTGTCCAGGGTTCACGTTTTAACCAATCAGACGGTCAGTTTAGAAGATTTGGCAAAATGATGGAGACAACCAGACACACGTGTTTGTCAGACGGTGGCCCTTCATGGTCACATACAGAGAAATCCAAACTAATAGAATTAGAGAATTCATAAACTGGCAGGGAAATTTGAAACAGAAAAAAACATACAAACAGGGAAAAAAATAGTTTAAATCGGTAGCAGTAGTGACACAAAGCTGGCACAGCATCGTTCAAAGAAAACAATGGGAAGCAAGAGCAGAATAAAAATAGCAACGAGAACCATGTTTCCTGAAAAAGTGTCGGCGCACAAAAGTCAAGTAGACTACCTACTCAAGTCCAAAGCTCACATTGTGAACAAGTGTCAAGGGGAGAAGAATCCGAATTGAGAATATTTGTGGCTCTGTTTCTAATGTTTTGACGTGAGTCATGGATATCAGTGCAACATTTGGAGCTGATCAGGGCACAAGTGCCCCATTTCGCTCGAAAAACATAGTTGAGAGTGATATGATTCTGAAGGTCAATAGCGCAGATAGCCATGATCTCTGCATTTAGTATGCCACAAGTCAAAGTAGTGGCATTTGTAAACTCTTCCAGAGTGGTGGCAATCGTTCGAACTTCAACCTCAAGTTGAAGAGTGGGATAAAGAGGGGAAAGAATAGTTAAAATGTCATGACAAGCAGGAAGAATTCTCTTCCTACGAGGCATCGGAGTATCAAAAGATGAATTGTGGGATTGGTAAAGAAAAGGGATTGCTTACCCGAGATAACAGCTGCCAGTCCTGGAGGCATGCAGACAGTGGTAAGCCTTGTGGCCATAAATGAAAAATAATGCCATTGAAAGCGAATAACTGACGAATTTGGACACCAAGCCAAAATTGGGGAAGAGGAATTAATGGCAGTCCTGTCGAAAACGGTGAGAATAAATATGCTGCCAACCATACTGGATCAGAAGTCAGACGCTGAAAGGAGGATGGAGTCAAGGTATTTATTGAACCCATCCCGCCAACCCAAACGAGATTGACTTTCAATGCAAATACTTGGTAGTTTTGTGATCGTTGTCATGATATTAGAGAGAAACAGAGACGGGGATGTATGTCATAGATTATAGCGTGGCAAGAATCACCCTTCAAAAGTGTTCATCCTATCATCCGCTTATCACAATTGTAATGTCCCCATAAGTGGAAGGGGCGCCGATCATTTATACGAAGGTGGCAGGGATTTGAAAAAGTCGTGACAGCAGCAGATCAACGTTGATTAAACAATTCAGCACTGTCAGATTCATTAAAAAGGACCTGCTGTCCAAGAATCCTATGTTTAGGATGGAAAGGATTGTGGGCACAACCCCAAGAGACAGAGTGGCTGATCGTCTGTGCACAGCGATATGTCATACAAAGGAAGTATTAAAATGCAATTAGTAGAGTAGATATCTGCGGTCGTTGCTTTGCAGGTAACACAGCAGGAATCAATCCATTTTCTTCAAGGTGTGGTGCTCTGATGCACTGTGTCCCGTCCTCCATGCGGCCTCCCCTTGAACTTGACTGCTGACCGGGTCACCAGCCGAACGAGGAAAGAGTCTTTCCACCTCAGCTCCAATTTGCCCTGTTTCTATTTCTTTCACTTGGCGTTCCGTGAACGAAAACTTTGAACAGCTTTGGCTAACTCATGCAAGTACTTCCACTTGTCCAACACAATAGTGGGAACTGTAAGAATTATTAGGATAGTTTTGGTTCAAACACAATATGCACCTGTTTTATTTTTAGATTAGATTACCTACAGCGTGGAAACATGCCCTTCGGCCTAACCAGTCCACACCGACTCTCCGAAGAGTAACACACGCAGACCAATTTCCCTCCGACTAATGCAACGAACGCTATGGGCAATTTATCATGGCCAATTCACCTCCCTCCACATCTAAGGACTGTGGGAGGAAACCGGATCACCTGGAGGAAACCCACGCAGAAACAAGGAGAATGTGTAAACTACACAGACAGTCATATTGATAGGCAATGTTCATAACAATGTGCATGAGGTGGTTCTATAAAAGCAAGTTGTGGACAAGTAGAAAGACCCCCCTTAGACAACCACAGGGCATCCTTCTTAAAACATGTGTTTCGTTTGTTGACAAATTAAACACGCTTCAGCTCTTTTCCAAGATGCTTTCTGAAACTCTCGGTGCCACCAAGTTTGTAATGCAATATTTACCATTCCCTCCTTGCACACATGTTCACAAAGTTCACATAACCAAGTAAAAAAGGCAGCAGTAAATATGGAACGTAAACTTGTCTTGTAGGGGTCACCAACATTTTGGTTTGGGTATCGAGGGATTACAATAATTGAGGCCATAGTTTGTGCTCTTCAGCAGGGGGCTTCCCCGGGAATATTGTATCTGGCATACCGATACACATGCTGCCTCCATCAAGGTTTTCCTGACGACCAAATAGGACCAGATATTTGTGGTGTAAGGCTGCCTGCTTGACAGCAGCACCTTCCTGCTCATTCCTTTGGAGACTATGTTAGTTACCGCAGCGTGAGCCAAACATCTTGATAAGTGCTAGATTGATTAGATAAAACAGGATTACTATCACACTGCACAGTGGGGGTTAAACGTCCTCTGTTCCCACAAGTCTGCATAATCGTGGGTCACACCAAAAACACAATGGCGATTCAGTGTGCATCAGCAGATTTTCCTTTTGCTCGAATGCAAGCATTCGATATCTATGTTCGCTCCAACGTAACATTAAAGAAACATCAATCTCCAGTGGCCATATTTCCACAGTTAAAACAAGGGCCAGCCGTTTTGTTCCTAGATTGAAAGTTGTCGTACTGGAGCTTGCCTGTCCGCATTTCCAGTCTACCCTCGGGAATGGGTTGCTCAGAGGTGTGGCTGCGTGAGCAAATAAGGTGGGTTCTGCACCCAGTGGGTATCCATGCTCCCAATCAACCCTGTCAGGGCTGAAATACGGCATTTAGGATCACGAGGGCACTGGACATAATCTGTTCTACCTGTAACTTGCATCGTGATCCAGCCTAGCTCTCACAACACCAGTCAACTCATATGCGACTGGATATTATGGACTAGGTCATATAATTTGGCTGGATCATTTCGGTGAGACCAGGAGGAAAAATATCACAAAATCATAGAGTTAAAAAAGGCGAATCAGCTTTCCGATTTTTTTTCTATTGTGGATTGCAGACCACTTCTGTCGGACAGATGGCCACTTATTTAAGTCTCATAACATGAACAGTTCGTATTCAGGCTACTCCTGGAATTTCGCTGCGTTTATATTTGTATCATCCTTTGAACATATTGACCAAACTGGCCGGTTTGTTCTTACCTTAAGGGGCATGCTTCATTAACATAACTCTAATTCCGGGGATGGGTTCTATTTGAGGATGGCACAGGCCATGTATCAGTAATGAAGACTGGATGCTTCATTTTCAAAATAAGGAAATATTTGTAATGGGGGTGTGTGCTGGGAACAATTAGGAAATGTTACGAGTTAAGCCATAATCCAGGAATAAAATCCCAATCCTCATCCCTATGAGTGTCATCCCCATCCTCACATAGAGTTGGTACGCCAGGTATCACCTCAGGATTCTGAATTTAACATAATTCTTTATATTACAGTGTTGTTGCTTTAACCCTGGTTATATAATACTCACCCTTCGTGGCTTTACACTGTTTCAAATGCCTTTTTCATTAATTTAATCTCGCCATTCACAGTCAGCTGTGAACATCTCCCACGTTTTGGGAGTTCCGTCCACTACGCATACCCCTATTCCCCAATCACATGCAAAGCTCCTTCAACTGGCCATTAAGGCACATTTCCATTCTTTACATAGCAATAAATTACTGCAGTTATGCTTCAAATTTCCCATGGGGAAACGAGACTCTTCACTGACAACGTTTAAGAGGAATAAAACAAGCGATCCTACCAAATAATTCTGAGTTTCTGGTTCAGGGCTAATACAATTGATTTAAAAAATAAATAAATAAAATAACCCTAATCTGTAATTCAGAGTGGAAACTGAAAAAGTGACAACAGCATTTCAAAAGTCATCAATATAAACTGCAAATTTGAACATGAAAAATGTGCACAGATTCCAACTCTGAAATTCATTATAATTACCACACCAGCTCCTCAACCATCCACTCATCTGCTCAAACTCCTACTCCTACACATACTAGTCTGAAGCACCGGGAGTAATCAAGGGAGTGGCGTTTTCGGTTATGGATCGTTTTACAACTGCACTTATGGATGATATTCCCGGAAATACAGTCAGGGAAGTTATTTTGAGTTGAACTGAGAAATAAGAAAAGAATGATCACCTTACTGGGATTATATTATAGACCCGCTACTAGTAAAAGTGAAATTGAGAAGCATATTTGTACGGAGATCTCAGTTATCAACAACCATAATGGGGTAGTTATGGAAGGGGATATTTAACTTGCCAAACATAGATGGGGCTGGAAAAGCGCAGCAGGTCAGGCAGCATCAAATGAGAAGGTGAATCGACGTTTTGAGCATGAGTACCTCTTCAGGAATGAGGAGGTTGTGCCAAGCAGGATAAGATAAAAGGTCGGGCGGTGGGACTTGGTGGAGGGGCGTTGGGATTGCGATCGGTGGAAGCATGTTAAGGTGAGGGTGATAGGCCGGAGAGGGGGTGGTGGCAGGTCAAGAATTTGATGCTGAGTCTGAGGGTTGGGACTGAAAAATGGTGGACGGAGGGAAAATGAGGAAGCTGGAGAAATCTGCATTCATCCCTTATGGTTGAAGGGTTCATAGGTGGAAGATGACTCTCTCTTCCTCGAGACCTCGTGTTGCCATGGTGAGGCGATAGAGGAGCCCAAGGACCTGCATGTCCTTGGCGGAGTGGGAGGGGAATTAATGTGTTCAGCCACGGGTCAGTTGGGTTGGTTGCTGCGGGGGACCAAGAGGTGTTCTCTGAAACGTTTCGCAAGTAGGCAGTCTGTCTCCCCAACGTATAGGAGGCCACATCGGGTGCAGCGGATGCATTAAGTGATGTGTGTGCAGGTGCAGGTAAATTTCTGATGGATATTGAAAAATCCCTTGGGGCCTTGGGGAGAAGTGAGGGGGGAGGTGTGAGTGCAAGTTTTGCATTTTTTGCGGTTGCAGGGGAAGGTGCTGGCAGTGGAGGTTGGGTTGGTGGGGGGGGGTTCGATCTGACGAGGGAGTCACGGAGGGAGTGGTCTTTCCAAAACTCTGATAGGGGTGGGGAGGGAAATATATCCTTGGTGGTGGGGTCCGTTTGGAGTTGACGGAAATGCAAAAGGATGATCCGATGTGTCTGGAGTTTGGTGGGGTGGTCGGTGAGGACCACTGGGGTTTTGTCCTCGTGGCGATTGGATGGGCTGGTTCAAATGCGGAGTAGCGGGAAGTGGAGGAGATGCGGTGGAGAGCATCGTCAAACACATCGCAGGGGAAATTGCGGTCTTTGGAGAAGGAAGCCATCTGGGTTGTTCGATACTGGGATTGGTCCTCTTGGGAGCAGATGCGGCGAAGGCAAAGGAATTGGGAACATGGGATGGCGTTTTTACAGGGGGCATGGTGGGAAGAGGTGTAATCCAGGTAGCTGTGGGAGTCAGTCAGTTTATAGTATACGACCATGTTGAGTCGGTCGTCCGAGATAGAGACGGTGAGGTCTAGGCAGGGGAGGGAGGAGTCTGAGACGGTCCAGGTAAATTTGAGGTCGGGGTGGAAGGTGTTAATAAAGTGGATGAACTGTTCAACCTCCTCGTGGGAGCACGAGGTAGCGCCGATACAGTCATCAATGTAGCGGAGGAAAAGGTGGGGGGGGGGTGCCAGTGTAGCTGCTGAGCATGGACTGTTCCACATATCCAACGAAGAGGCAGGCATAGCTACGGCCCATGCGGGTGCCCATAATTACCACACCAGCTCCTCAACCATCCACTGCTTTGGTTTGGAGGAGTGGGAGGATTGGAAGGAGACGTTGTTAATAGTGAGTACGAGTCCAGTCAGTCGAAGGAGAGTGTCAGACGAAGAGTCCTGGTGGGTTTGGCGGGAGAGGAAGAAGCGTAGGGCGTTGAGGCCTTCGTGAGGGGGGATCGAGGTGTATAGGGGCTGGATGTCCATGGTGAAGATAAGGCGTTGGAGGTCAGGGAAGCGAAAATCATGGAGGAGGTGGAGGGCGTGGGTGGTGTCCCGAACGTAGGTGGGGAGTTCTTGGACTAAGGTGGACAGGACCGTGTCAAGGTATACAGAAATGAGTTCGGTGGGGCAGGAGCAGGCTGACAGAATGGGTCGGCCGGGGCAGTCAGGTTTGAGGAATTTGTGCACGAGGTAGAAACGGGCGGTACGGGTTGTGGGACTATGAAGTTGGAGGCGGTGGATGGGAGATCCCCTGAGGTGATGATTTTATGAATGGTCTGGGAGATGATGGTTTGGTGTTGGGAGGTGGGGTAAAGGTCAAGGGGCCAGTAGAAGGATGTGTCCGCGAGCTGGCATTTAGCTAAACACCTCCTCCTCCTACTGCCCCCTTGAGCTTGACCCCAGCTCCTACCACCAAACCATCATCTCCCAGATCATCCATTACCTCATCACCTCAGGGGATCTCCCATCCACCGCGTCCAACCTCATAGTCCCACAACCCCACACCGCCCGTTTCTACCTCCAGCCCAAAATCCACAAACCTGACTACCCCGGCCGACCCATTGTCTCAGCCTGCTCCTGCCTCAGCGAACTCATTTCTGCATACCTTGACATGGTCCGGTCCCCCTTAGTCCTAGAACTACACACCTATGTTCGGAACACCACCCACGACCTCCACCTCCTCCATGATTTTCGCTTCCCTGGTCCCCAATGCCTTATCTTCACCATGGACATCCAGTCCCTATACATCTCCATCCCCCACCATGAAGGTCTCAAAGCCCTCCGTTTCTTCCTTTCCCCCGAACCAACCAGTAACCTTCCTCTGACACTCTCCTTCGACTGACTGGACTGGTCCTCACTCTTAACAACTTCTCCTTCGAATCCTCCCACCTCCTCCAAACCAAAGGAGTAGCCATGGGCCCCAGCTATGCCCGCCTCTTCGTTGGATATGTGGAACAGTCCATCATCCGCAGCTACACTGGCACCACTCCCCACCTTTTCCTCCGCTACATTGATAACTGTATCGGCGCTACCGCGTGCTTCCACGAGGAGGTTAAACAGTTCATCCACTTTATTAACAACTTCCACCTCGACCGCAAAATTACCTGGACCGTCTCAGACTCCTCCCTCGCCTTCCTCGACCTCTCCATCTCTATCTGGGACGACCAACTCAACACGGATGGAGACTATAAACTGACCTATTCCCACAGCTACCTGGATTACACCTCTTTCCACCCTGCCCCCTGTAAAAACGCCATCCCATATTCCCAATTCCTTCGCCTTCACCGCATCTGCTCCCAGGAGGTTCAATTCCAATACTGAACAACCCAGATGGCCTCCTTCTCCAATGACCGCAATTTCCCCTCAGACGTGGTTGACAATGCTCTCCACCGCATCTCCTCCACTTCCCGATACTCCGCCCTTGAACCCCGCCCGTTCAATCGCCACCAGGACGGAACTCCACTCGTTCTCACTTACCACCCCACCAACCTCCAGATACATCGGATCATCCTTCGCCATTCCCGCCACCTCTAAACGGACCCCACTACCAAGGATATATTTCCCTCCCCACCCGAAACAGCGTTCTGGAAAGACCACTCCCTCCGCGACTCCCTTTGTCAGGTCCACGCCCCTCACCAACCCAACCTCCAATCCTTGCACCTTCCCCTGCAACCGTAAAAAATGCAAAACTTGCGCCCACACCTCACCCCTCACTTCCCGCCAAGGCCGCAACTGATCCTTCAATATCCATCAGAAATTCACCTGCACCTGAACACACATCATTTACTGCACCTGCTGCAAACGATGTGTCCTCCTATACATTGGGGAGATAGGCCGACTACTTGTGGAACGTTTCCGAGAACACCTCTGGGACCCTCGCACCAAACGACCCAACCTCCCCGTGGCTGAAAACTTTAATTCCCCCTCTCTCTCCGCCAAGGACTTGCAGGTCCTTGGGCTCGTCCATCGCCAGATCATGGAAACACGACGCCTGGAGGAAGAGCGACTCATCTTCCACCTAGGAACCCTCCGACCACAAGGGATGAATACAGATTTCTCCAGCTTCCTCATTTCCTCTCTCCGCACCTTATCTCAGTCCCAACCCTCAGACTCAGCACCGCCTTCTTGACCGGCAATCTTCTACCCGACCTCTCCGTCCCCACCCCCTCTCCGGCCTATCACCCTCACCTTAAGCTCCTTGCACCTATTCCATTCCCAAAGCCCCTCCCCGAAGTCCCTCCTCCCTATCATTTATCATATCCTGCATGTCACACCCTCCTCATTTCTGAAGAAGGGCTTATGCCCGAAACGTTGAATCTCTTTCTCCTTTGATGCTGCCTGACCTGCTGCGCTATTCCAACATCACATATTTAAGCTCTGATCCCCAGCATCTGCAGTCCCTACTTTCTCATAAATGTGGCTGCCATCGTGTTAAGGGTTTATTTAGAGAAGAAATTGCAAAGTGTGTACAAGAACATTTTCTGATTCACTCTGTGGATACTCCTATTGGAGAAAGTGCAAAACATGAAAAATTCTGGGAAATAAGGTGGGGAAGTGGCTGAGGTGTCAGTTGGTAGGGGCACTTTGGGGCCATCGACCAGAATTATGTTAGTTTTTAAATCGTGATGGAACAGGACAGACCAGATGTAAAAGCTGAAGTTCTAAATTGGAGGAACGCTAATTTTCGACCGTATTCGTATTAGGGTGAAATTAAAGCCTGGTAGGTGGAGGAAATGAAGGATGACGGAAGAAATTGTGTGCTTGGTTAAGAAAAAGACGGAAGCATATACCAGGTAAAGACAAGATTCATCGAATGAAACCTTGGAAGAGTATAAAGGAAGTGTAGTATACCTTCGAGGGAAGTCGGGAGGGCAAAGTGGGTACATGAGATAGATTTGGCAAATAGAGTGAAGGAGAATTCAAAGGGTTTTGCAAATACATTAAGGACAAAAGTGTAATTAAGGAGAGATTGAGGTCCCTCAATGATCAGCAAGGCGACCTTTCTTTGGAAATGCAGGAGATGGTGGGGACCTAGACGAATATTTTGCATCAGTGCTTACTGTGGAAAAGACGTGGAAGGAGTTGATCGCACGGAGAAAATGGTGATGTCTTGAAAAAAGTCCATATTACATAGGAAGGAGTATTGGATGATGTCAAATGCATAAAAGTTGAATAAAGCTCAGGAATCGATCAGGTGTACCTGGAAATCTGTGAGAAGTTAAGAAAATAATTGGTCGACCCCTTGCTGAGAAATTTGTATCATCGATATTCATAGTTGAGGAGCCTAAAGACTAAACGTGATGCGGCTGCTGAACAAGATTAAGCCCCGGAACTATAGACCTGTAAGTCTGATGTTGGTGGGCAAGTTTTTGGAGGGGGTACTGAGGGACAGGGTGTACACGCATTTGGAAAGTCAAGAACTGATAAGGGAAATTCAACATGGCGTTGTGAGTGGGAAATCATGCCTCACAATATTGACAGAGTTTTTTTTGAAGAAATAAGAAAGATGATTGATGAGGGAAGAGTGGTGGCTGTGGTCTATCTTGATTTCAGTAAGGAGTTCGAAAAGGTTCCCCATGGGAGACTGTTCAGCAAGGTTAAATCTCATGGAATACAGCAAGAACGAGCCTTTTGGATACAGAGCTGGTTCAAAGTAGAAGACAGAGGGCGGTGTTGGAGGGTTGCTTTTCAAACTGGAGACGTGTGACCAGTGGATTGCCACAAGGATTGGTGCTTTTCGTCATCTCTTTAAATGATTTGGATTTGAGCAGAAGAGGTCTAATTCGTAAGTTTGCCGATGACACCAAAATTGGAGGTGGCGTGGACAGTCAAGAAGGTTACCTCAGATTACAACAGGACGTTTATCAGATGGGCAAATGAGCTGAGAACTGGCTGATGGAATTTAATTGAGATAAATGTGTGGTGTTGAATTTTGGGAAAGCAAACTTTAGCAGGACTTATACACTAAATGGTAAGTTCCCGGGGAGTATTGCTGAACAAAGAGATCTTGGAGTGCAGGTTCATAGCTCCGTGCAAGTCGAGCCGGAGATAGATTGGGTAGTGAAGAAAGCGTTCGGTATGTTTTCCTTTTTTGGTCAGAGTACTGAGTAGAAGAGTTGAGAGGTCACATTGCGGTGCTCCAAGGCATTGTTCGTCCACTTTTGGAATATTACGTGCAAATTTGGTCTCGTGCCTATCGGAAGGATGTTGTGAAACCTGAATTAGCTCAGAAAATATTTATTAAGAATATTGCTAGGGATGGAGGATTTGAGCTACAGGGAGAGGTTGAAGAGGCTCGGGCTGTTTTCCCTGGAGCGTCGACGGCTGAGGGGTGTCCCTGTAGATGTTTATAAAATCATGAGGGGCTTGGATAGGATTAATAGGCAAAGATTTTATTATCTGTCTGGTTGGGAGAGTCCAGAACTAGAGGAAATAGCTTGAGGGTGAGAGGAGAATGATATAAAAGAGAAATAGGATGCAGAGGATTATATGTGTGTGGAATGAGCTGCCAGATGAAATGGTTAAGTCGAGTACGACTGCAACATTTAAAAGTTATTTAAAAAGGTATATGAAGAGGAAGGGTTTGGAGGGAAATGGTTCGGGTGCTGGCAGGTGGGAGTAGATTGGCAGGTGGGTTGGGAGATCTGGATGATCCTGAATCTGGAGGATTCCTGAATCAATGTGTAGAAAGCTGACTCGGGGGAAAGTCATATTGGATTTAGTTCTTCACAACGAACAAGGTCAAGTGTTAGACCTGTCGGTGGGAGAGCATTTCGGTGTTAGTGATCACAATTCCTAGACCTTTACTATCGTTACAGAGAGGGATAGAAACAGGGAGTATGGGAAAGTAATTAATTGGGGAGAGGGAAATCAAATTCTATTAGGCAGGAATTGAGCAGCATAAATTGTGAACAGATATTCTCAGTAAAGTGCATGGCAGAAATGTGAAAGTTACTGAGGAAGCAATGGCTGATACTATTGGACAGGTTTGTCCCACTAATGCAAGGAGGGATGGTCGGGTGAAGGAACCTTGTCATCAAGAGATGCAAACATCTCGGAGAAATAGAGGATTGTAGATGCTGGACATTAGAATCGAGAGGGTAGTGCTGGAGGAGCACAGCAAGTCAGGCAGCATCCAATGTGCAAGAGAATAAATATTTCAATCATTAGCTCTTCATCAGAAATGAGGCTTGTGAGCCTGCTGGCAGAGAGATAAATGGGAATTAGGAGGCTGGGGAAACGTAGCTGAGGTTGCAGTGGGCCGTTGAAGATGGAAGAGAAGTGATAGTTCGGAGAATAGGGTGGGGCAGATGGATGGGAAAGAGGATGCACAGGTCAAGATGGAGGATTCCAACTGAGATAAGATGGGGAAGAGGAAACTGGTGAGATCCACATTTATCCTATGTGGAGGCTGGGTCCCAAGGCGGAAGATGATAAGTTCTTCCTCCAGGCGTCGTCTGGCTAAGGTATGGGGTGGAGTAGGCCCAGGACCTGCATGCTCTTTGTGAAGTTTGAGGGGGAATTAAAGTGTTCAGACACGGGCGGTGGCATTGATTGCTGTCGGAATATCCCGAAAACATTCCTGAAACGATCTCGAAGTTGGCGTCCTGTCTTCTCAAAGTAGAAGAGACCACATTGGGTGCTTCATATACAGTAGATGACATTTGTGGTGGTGCACGTAAAGTTCTGTCGGACGTGAAAGGATCATTTAGAGCCTGGATTGAGGTGAGGGGTAGGTGTGGATACAGGTTTTGCACTTACTACGGTGGCATGTGAAAGCGTCGGGGTGGGGTGAGACTGTGAAGCCATCAGACAGGGGAGTGGAAGCAAGACCATTCGGTCCATCAAGTTCACTCTACCATTTAGTCATCGCTGATGCACGTTTCAATTTCATTCACCCACAGTTTCCCCGTAGCCCTGAATTCCTTGCGAGATCAAGAATTAATTAATTCCATAGGTCCACCACTCTTGCTGAAGAAATGTGTCCTCATTTCCATTCCAAATCCATCCCCTCTAATTTTGAGGCTGTTCACACTTTTCCAGTCACGCCGCCTGACGGCAACAATTTCCCAGCGTCCACCATTTCAAAGCCATGCATTATTTTGTACATTTCTATGAGATCTCCCCTCAATTTTCTAAATTCTCATGTATACAGTCACAGGATCCTCAGCCATTCTTCATATATAGGCATACTATTTCAGGGATCATCTATGTGAATCTTTTGCTGGACACAGTCCAGTGCAAGTGTGTCCTTCTTGAGCTGTGCAGTCCAAACTTGGACACAGTATTCGAAATGCGGCCATACAGAAGCTTTATAAATACTCAGAAATACATCGCTACTTTTACATTCCAACCGTCCTGAGATAAATAACAGCATTACATTTGCTTTCTTAATCACAGACTCAACTTGCAAACTAACTTGTCGAGAATCCTGCACCAGCATTCCCAGATCCCTTTGTACTTTGGCTTGATGCATTTTCTCAAAGCTAAGAAAATAGCCTGAGCCTGTAATCTTTTTTTTACAGTGTGCAAGACCAAATATTTGCTCACGTTGAAATTCATCAGCCATTTTCTGGAACACTCTCCTGCACTGTCTAAATCTTTCTGCAGCCTCTCCACCTCGTCGGTACTACCTGCCTGTCAGCCTAACTTCATAACATCGGGAAACTTCACCTGAATGCCCCCAACCCCGTCATCCAGATCATTAATATCTGAAGTGAACAGCTGCGGCACAAACACTCAACCCTCTGGGTCACCACGTGTCAATTGTTGCCATTGCTAAAAATAAACTTTTAGTCCAACTCTCTGCCTTTTGTCAGACAACCAATCCCCAGTTCATGCCAGTAGTTTACCTCGAACAACATGGGACCTCACCTTACTCAGCAACCTCCCGTGAGGCACATTATCAAAGGCCTTTTGGAAGTTCAGACAGATAATATCCACTGGGTTTCCCGGTCTAACCTACTTGTTACCTATTCAAAGAATTCTAAAAAGTTTGTCAGGCACGATGTCTCCTTACCAAACCTATGCCGACTATTTCTAATCCGACCCTGCACTTACATGAATTCAGAAATCTCATTCTTCATGAGGGATGCTAAAACTTTACTTACAACCGAGGTTAGGCAAATCGGCATATAATTTTCCATCTTTTGCCTTGATCCTTTCTTGAACAAGCCTGGTTGCAATTGCGGTTTTCAATCATGTGGGACTTTCGATTGACTCCAGTGATTTGTGAAAGATCACAGTCAGCGCCTTCTTTATTTCCTCAAACACCTCTCTCAGAAGTCTAGGATGTAACCCATCATGGCCAGGAGAGTTATTGATGTTTAGACCTTTTAGCTTTTCGAGCACGTTCTCCTTTGTAATTGCTACCATACTGAACTCTACTCCCTGACTCTCCCTAGTTTTTGAGATATTACTCATGTCTTCCACTGTGAAGAATGACACAGAGTACTTATTAAGTTGTTCAGTTACATCCTTATCTCTCAGCACAACATTCCAGCATCCGTTTGGAGGGGACCAATTTCTAATTTTGCCTCTTGTTTGTTTCTCACGTATTGAAAGAAAATTGCACTCTGATTTCTCATATTTCTAGCTAGTGTACCTTCATCTTTGATCCTCTCCTTCATTATTTCTCTCTTGTTATCCTCTGTTTGTTTTTGCAGTCTTCCCAATCTTCTTGTTTCTTACTAATCTTGGCCACATTATAGCTTCTCTCTTTTCCTTTGATACATTTCCTGTCTTCCTTTGTCTTCCATAGCTGTCTAATTCTTCACAGGATAATCACACCAGTCTCTTGGCCACGTGTTTACTTCCCTAATGTTCTTATCACTATGCCAATTGACACGTGGCTCGGGCTGTAATCCAGAGGTTATGACCATTGAGGATCCATTCTTCCATTACCTTGCTCGTGCTTGACTATCCCCAAATAGGTCCACCTTCCTAGTCTTAACTATGTTGTTAGTGCCATCGTGTACCCCAACAACTGGATCCTCCCCCTCTTCCCCTCTTGCTCCAAAATCCATTCAAAACGGTCGGAGTTGTCCTACACCCCGGCAGCGTGCAGGCAACACACCGTGCAGGATTCCTGGTCCAGCTAGCAAAGCATACGAACTGTCCCCCCAATTACAGAATCCCCAATCACAACTACTTGTCTTTTTGCTCCTCTCTCTCATATGGACTTCTGCAACATGGTGCTGTGGTCAGCTGGCTCATCCTGTCCACAGCCATTTTCTCCATCGATAAAGGTAATAAAAGTCTCATAACTATTGGACATGGTCAAGGGCGGAGCCTCCTCCACTCCTGACTTCTGAATCCTGCCTGCTTCACTTACAGTCTCACTCTGCTCTCCCTGACCATTCACAGAGTTTGAATTGCTTAAACCACCGATTGTGACTGCCTCCTGAAACAATGCGTCCAGGTTACTCTCCCGCTCCTGAATGTGTCGCAGTGTTTGAAGTTCAGATTCCTGATTATCTGTTTTGATTCAGAGTTCTTCCAGCATCCAACACTTGCCGCAGATGCAGCCACTGCCGTTCACAATGGGATCAGCCAACTCCCACATCATACAGCTACAGCACATCACCTGGCCAGCTTAATGAGTTAAATAATTTCCAGTACTTCTCGATAATCTTAATCAACTAACCAACTAATAACAAAATTTCAATCTATTGCGTGATACACAAGAAATATAAATTGAAGTGCCTTACCTCAGCAACACACGAAAGTCCCTTTTTTGGTTAGAGAGGAGGACGGTTGGGAGACATGACAAGTATAATGCCTCGGGATTTAGCCTGTGTCAAAATATATACCCAGCAGTCCTCTGCTGCTTCTTGGAAAAGAGAGAGCATTCCTAATTCTCACCTCGCGAAAAATGGAGTCCCTGACGCCTAAGGGAAGGTTTTTAAACATTTCACTAAGCTTCCCAGTAGTCGTCTGCTGCTCACTCTCATCGCTCGACAAATGGAGACCCCGACTCTTGAGGTAAGTTTTTTAAACGGTTTTACTCACCTTCCCAGCAGTCCTCTACTCCTCACTCTCACATCTCGAAAAATGCAGGCACCGAGGTTTATTGTGTGTCGTGGATCTGAAAACGGTCATCAGACATGTGGACGTTTCGTCAAGAGGAATAAGGAATCTTTCTTACGATTGCAGTAGCAATGATCAGACAGGGCTCGAGAATTCTGTAAGGTGGCCACGAAGGAACTCATTAATGAACTTCCGAGAGTTAGAAGAACACGCCAAAAAAATGAGAACATGAAGGAAAACCCCAAGGTATTCTGCACTTACTTGAGGAGCAAGAGAATGGACAGAGTGATATTAGGGCCGATCAGGGATAGTGGAGTGTACTTGTGCCTGTCGTTGGAGGTCATAGTGGAAGTGCTTATTGACGATGCTGCTTCATTATTCACTACTGAGGAGGAACTTGTCTTTTGTGAGGACAGCGTGAAACAGGCTGATTTGCTCGAAAAGTTTTCTATTAAGAAAACGGATGCGCCGGAGGTTTTTAAGCATATGAGGACAGATAAATTCCCTGGATGAGATGGGATGTACTCTGGATAATACAGGATCCGAGAAAAAAAATTTCTGCCCATTTGGCGATGATCTTTGAATCCTCACTGTGCAATGAGTAGTGTCAGATTATTGGATGGTCGCAAATGTTATTGACTTGTTCAAAGGAAGGGAATATAGACGGCTCTCATAATTACAACAATCAGTCCTGCATCGGTGTTGGAGAAATTCTGGACGATGATTCTGAGAGAAATGAATTATTATAATTTGGAAAAGCATTGTGTAATTAAGGATAGTCAGCATGGCTTTCTGAGTGACAGGTCATGCTTCACAGGTGAATTCTTTGAGAGTTTTACAAAGCACATTAATGAAGAATAGGCAGTGGATTTCTTGTACGTGGATTTTGTGAGGCGTTTGATTATGTTCCCAGTGGTAACCTCATTCAGAAAGTAAGGAGGCACGGAATGCATGGAAATTTGGCTATCTGGATACAGATTTGGCTGACCCACTAAAGAAAGAAAGTGCTATTAAATGGAATGTATTCAGCCTAGAACAGGAGCTCGGTAACCAGTGGTTTTCTGCAGGGTTCACGTGGCCTTCATGAGCAGGTGGAACGATTTTAAGATACACAAGGTTATGCTGCAGATCTATGTAGTCCCTGTTAGATTACACTGAGAATATTGTGTTCAGTTGTGGTCGCCTCATTTTAAGAGAGATGTCGAAGGTTCACGGAATATTCAGTTGACACTTACCGTATTCTGCCTGGACTCGAGGGCATGCCTTATGCGGAATTTTTGAAGGAGATTTTTCTTTTCTTTTTGGAGTGACTGAGGGGAACAGTTGACTTGACAGAGGTGTACAAGATGATAAGAGGCATAGATCGAATAAATACTCAGAGACGTTTTCCAGGTCAGAAATAGCCATCACAAGGGGCATAATTTTAAAGTGATTGGAGGGTAGTATAAGGGAAATATGACAAGGAGGCTCTGTACACAGAGAGTGGTGGGTGTGTGAAATGCATTGTCAACAGTAGTAGTAGTGTCAGACACATTAGGGACATTTAAGCGACTCTTGGACAAACACATATATGGCAGTGGAATGAAGTGCTTGTAGATTGGTTTGATCTGAGAGTATAATAAAATTTCGGCGCAACCATCGACGGCAGAAGGGCCTGTCATCTGCCGTACTGCTGTATGTTCTATACCTCCACAACGTCTTCCACTCCGACGATCCTTCTTATCTCTGTAAACGCCACGCGTCATTAAGCCCTCGTGGTTGATTTAACCCACTGCAGATTTTACTATCCTACCTTTCTCTGTACCCTCCTCTAATCCTCTTATCCTCCTTCTCTCTTTCACCTCCTCCAGCATCTATATCCATCCATCTAACTGCAGCTCTTTCCAGTCCATGTATCCCTTCATATTTCTGCATTCTGCTGCAGCATTTACACTCCTCCCTATATCTGTCACAGCCTGCACAACACATCCCATCATTATACCAGCCAGCTCATCCGGCATTAACACCATTTGGCATCTGTGCAACGGTCTCAAGCCTCAATTTCCCAAACTACCTTCCTAAAGGTTGCAGCTCCAGTACCAGTCATGGCCACTTTTCACTTCTTGAACACCTTCACTTCAACTATATCTGTAACCTCCTCGAGGACCTACACCCGTCACTATCTCTATAAACTTCTCTAACACCTGCACAGCTCCATTTCATTTTAATCTCCATCAGATGTCCCAACCCTCCCGATATCTACTGTGTCCTCCGGCTCCTGCATCCCTCCCTCACTCTAAAAACATTCTCGATACCAACACTGCCTCCTTATGTCTTTAACATCCTCCAGTCCCTAGTCCCTTCTCTATCTCTTATATTTTATCTATATACTCCTGCCGATATGTGAAACCTTCCGCAGACCCGACACAGCTTTGAATCTGTGTAACTTCATCTAGGCCCTCCACGTTTTTGTATCTGTATAAAATCCTCCAGATACCTCAGCCCGAGCTAACTCTGGAACTTCCGCCAGCCGCAACAAATCTCCCTGCTTCTATAATCTCCTTTAGCCGAAACACACCTTCCTTTCTCTGTAATATTCTCTAATCTCAACACTCCTCCTTATCTCTGTAACCTCCTCCAAGCGTTGCATCTTCCACCATTCCAACCCACCGATCACCAGCATCTTCAACCCATCCTAACACTCTGGATTCCTTCAGCATGGTATTCATCCATATCTCTGGAACCCATTTCAGCTATTGCATGCTTCGCTATCACCATAAACTCCTCAAGCACGTCGGATCCTCCCTATCTTTTTGTAAACTCTTTCAGCTTCTACTTCCAGCCCAGACACCCATCGCATCAGAGGCATTCTCTCTGTTAATTTACAGCTTCACCGTATCTGTAGTTTCCTCCTTCACTTATGCAAATCTATCTCTGTGACCTTCTCCAACCCTGAGCACCACCATTTTCTGTGAACTTTCCACTGCATTCATTGACAGTGCATCCACAATCCTTGCGATGGCGAAGACAGAAATCTCTTCTCCCGTTGAGTGAATTGTTTTCACAAGATTTCAGTCCCAAATACGTTGCCCCTTTTCCTGAGATTCTGACCTCATGTTTTGGACTTCCACACCCTCACAAGTAATTTCCCAGCGTTTGCCCTGTCGTGCACTAGCCATTTGGATTAATTTACATTTCAATCAAATCACTTATCAATTCCCTGAAACTCAAGAATACAGAAAACCTTTATTCACAAACTCAGCAAGTGATACCCAGGTACCAAAGAGTGAAACATTATTTTATTATTTATTGATAGGTTTCAGAAATTGCTGGCTGGGCTATCCTTTCTTGCCCATTTCACAGTTGTTCTGGACATGGTTGCGCTGCGATGCCTACTTGATAAATTGTAGCCAGTTTGGTGCAGGCACACCAACAATAATGTTAGAGAATGAAAGCCAGGATTTTCATCAAGTGAAACCCATGAAAGAGCGATATATTCCAAGTCAGGATGGCCATTGACTTCCGTTGTAATTTGCAGGGGGTGGTGTTCACATGTGTCTGTTGCCCTTGCCATTCCATTTGGTCATGGCTTCGAGGTGCTGTCGCATAGATATTGGTAAATATCTGAAATAAATCTTGTAGCTGGTACACGCTGCTTCTATTGGGAGTCGATGGTGGAGGCTTTGTATATTGTGGATGTGATGGCAAACAAGCTGAACTGCAAACGTACCCTTCCTTATACATGAACAGCATAACGCTTCCAGGTATCTTCTTAGCTTTTTCTTTATTACAAAATTAATTCGTATCGCCAATCAGTGAGTACCAGCAATTAAATTAAACAATTATCTGTTTAAATTAGTTTGCAATTGGCCACATGACTATTGTGGAACTGCAAAATGAAACACAAGACCACAGGAACAGGACAAGGCTGTTAAGCGCCTTGTACCTGTTCCACAATTTAAGGAGATTGTGGCTGATTTGATACTGAACTGCTTATACGCCTTTGGCGCAAATCTGTCACGACCTTTCCGTAGCAAATGTGTTTCTATCTTAGGTATTAAGGTGTCAACAAAGAACTAAACAATTCCAATTTAAAAAGTAACAAGTGAGATGGAGAATGGATAATCTGAAACTTGTCAACTGATAGTTCACTGCAAAAGGCTACCAAGGGTCAATTTGAATGACGAGGTGATATACTTCCTTCAGTGCCTTTGATTCTGTTGAAAATATTTACTTAGAGGAGGTTGTTCTTCTACAAATACGAGTATACTGTTTTTCAAAATAAGATATATAAGATGTAGATTGTGTTCAGGATGAGTCAGGTAGGGTACAAAGGAAAGGCAGGAGGGTGCAGGTAATGGTGCTATTTGAAGAGCATGTGATGGCACCATCGGCCTTCTCTATCCTAACAATTCTATCATTATGAATGTACTCATATCGATTAATAATTCACGAAAAGACAAATAAACTGAGTGAAGGATTGTACAGGTCATTCTTGTATGTGAATGTGTGCTGTGAGGAGGGGGTAAAGATATGTGAAGACTGAACAGTCGTCCACATGGACATGATCGATGTTAAGGGCATGATGCGGAAACGAGAAGTTATCCAGATTCTTGGAGAAATAGATGTGCAGTGTATTTCATACATCGTAAAATATTGGAAAGTACAGATGGAAATAAAATTTAAAGTGTCCTTGTCTATAACCTGCTGATGTCTAACAGACAAGTTATTTGTTAACTAGCTATTTGTTAATCCAGTGGGAATATAACCTTTATTGTCAGATGATTTATCCATATGAAGAGTGATGTCTTGCTTCATTTGGATAAAGATATTGGTCAGATTGCACCTGGAGGACTGCGTGCAGGTTTGATTGTTTATCTTGGGAAATATATTATTTCCACAGATAGACGGCAAAGGCAGTTTTAATGGACTTCTGCCAAGGACAACTATTTCCAATAGGGCCATGACAAACCAAGCCTGTGTTCTCCGGTGTTTCAAAGAGTGATAAATTATTTCATTGAACGTGACAAAATCCTGATTGGATTTCTGCTTCTGACGTATTTCTGTCTATTGGTGTAGCATTTATAAATTCCTTGAAACAGTGAACTGCATTCCCAACTGATTTTCACTGCAATGGGAGACAGGTTGTTCTTCCAGGAACAGAGGGATAAGAACAGACTGTTACAATAAGGCGTACGAGCAATAGCACTTCAGGGAGAATACACTGAATATAATTTCAATTATGTTTGTTCTGATAATCCTAAACTCAAATTTCCTGTATGTTCCCTGTAACAGTTGACTCGCTGAATGATTAAAATATCTCTCTCTGACGAAGATACTCATGATCCAGGCTCAATAGCTTTCAAAATCTTCTCCAATTGTGTCCTTACCTCTGATGAAAGATTTGCTGGTCTTTATTCGTCCTGCTTATTTCGACAACTCCGTGTGAAACCCAAACCTCCATTGGATGTTTTTCTTTTCCTTATCGCCAAAGACAAAACAAATAAAAATGTTTCAGAACATGCACTTTTTTGCCATCATCTTCAAAGTCAGTCTAAAATACAACTCAGCCAGATTTGAGGATATGTTTATTTCATCAAAACTTCCAATTCATCCTCACAATCTGCATCAATATGCTCATGGATCACACTATCACTCTCTCTGAATCCCTGCTTCTCCAGGGTGAAGACGGATATGAAGTACATGTTTAATGTATTCGCTACTTCCACGCACAGGTTGCAGTCTTGGTCTCTAAAAGAACATTGACCATAGAAAAATACAGCGCAGAACACGTCTTTCGTCTCTCGACGTTGCGCCGACCTGTGAACTTATCTAAGTGCATTCTCATACACTATCCCATCATCATGAGCTTGTTCAAGAATTGTTTAAATCGCCTTAATGTAGCTGAGTTAATTACATTGGCAGGCTGGGCATTCGACGCCCATGCCACTCTCTTAGTAAAGAATCTGTCATAAATCTATCGCCCCTCAATTTGCAGTGATGCCCCCTCATACAAGCTGACGTCATCATCCTGGAAAAGACATTTCCACCATCTACTCTATCTAATCGTCTGATCATCTTGTATATCTCCCTCAAATCACTTCTTAGCCTTTTTTCTCCGATGAGAACAGACCCAAGTCTTTCAGCCTTTCCTCATATTACCTGCCCTCCAGACCAGGGAACATCTCCTCTGCACATTTTCCAACGCTTACACATCTTTCCTGTAAAGGGGCGAACGGAAATGTACACAATTTTCCAAGTGCGACTGCAATTACTTTTTTTTTGTTGCAGCAAAGGTTTCTGGCTCCGGAACTCAATCCCTCTACCAATACAATATGACATACTGTATGCATTCTTAACAGCACTATCGACCTTTTTTTGGCATTTTTCAGAGATCTATGCTCATGGAAATCAAGATCCCTCTGCACATCCACACTGTCAAGAATCTTTCCATTTACCCATTATGCTGCCGTCCTCTTATTCATCCCAAAGTGAACCACCTCACGCTTATCTGCAGTGAACCCCATTTGCCACCTCTCAGCCAGACTCAGCATTTTATCCAAGTCCCTCTACAACCTGCAACACTCTTCTACACTGTCGTGTATTCCTCCGACTTCAGTGTCGCCTGCAAATAGACTTATCCAACCACCTATGCCTACGTCTAAGACATTTACAAAAATTACAAACAAGAGTCGTCCCAAAACAGATTCTTGTGGAACACAACTAAAACCGGACTCCAGGCTGAATATTTTTTCATCAACCACCATTCGCTTCCTTCCTAAAGAAAGTCACTTTCTCATCCGCACTGCTAAATCACCATCAATCCGATGCCTCTGCAGTTTCTCCAAACGCCTACCATATGGAACTTTATCAAAACCCTTACTGAAGTCCATGTACACTATGTCAACTGCCCTACCATCGTCGGCATGCTTGGACACCTTCTCAAACAACTCAATGACGTTTGTGAGGCATAACCTGCCGTTGACAAACTATGTTGACTATCTGCAATCAAATTGCTGCTTGACAGATGATTATAAACCCTATCTCTCATAATCCATTGCGAAACTTTTCTTACAAATAACGTAAGGCTCACTGGTCTATAATTACCTGGGTTATCCCCAATGCCCCATTTGAACAAGGGCACAACATTTCAAATCCTCCAATCCTCTGGTACGAAAACTGTAGACAATAATAACTCAAAGATCAAAGCCAAAGGCTCCAAAATCTCCTCGCTAGCTTCCGAGAGAATCCTCGGATTAATCCCAACCCGCCAAGCCGACTTGTCCATTTTCAGTCCTTCCAGAGTTGATAACACCTCCTCCTTACTAATCTCGGTCATTTCTGGTCAAATGTCTCGTATCTCATTCTCCTCCTCTACAGTATTCTACTTTGCCTGACTAAAAACAAAGAGGAATAATCATTTAGACTCTGCGATCACCACAGGTTCCATACACAACTTCCCACTTCTGTCTTTGACTGCCCCTATTCCTGCGTTCGTTTTTTTTAAAAATTCGTTATCTGGTAAGAGAAAGTTGATGGTTCTTCTTTATTCTACCTGTTAAAGAATTCCCATGCCCACTCCTTGCTTATCTAATCTCTCCCTTAAAACCCTTCCTCGCTCATCCGTAACTCTCCATCGCCTCATCTGAACAATCTCGTATCATTGTGACATAAGGCCCCTTCTTCGGATTAAGAAGCGAAGCAATTTCTGAGATAAACCAGAGGCTATTTACCTTTTCACTTCTCTCCCATTGTTTATTTTAATAGGCGCATTCTTTCCTGCGTTATCATCTTCCCGTTGATATGCAGATAGACTATCTTGGGATTCTTCATAATCTTAGCCTTTACTGTTTAATCATGCCGAAGTTTTGCAGTTCTACTTATTTTCTCAAGTTTCGCGCTACAATTTCTCTGGGCCTGAATGACCTCCGTTCGTCTGCTCACTTTATACTGATCTTAAGCTTTTCCTTTAGTTTTTATTCCGTTCTTAATATTTCCAGGCATTAAATCTTCTCCGGGTTTGTTTTCATAGATTTGATCAAAGATGCAACATGTTGGGCCCATACGCTTGAAAAATCCATATTAAGAATGAACTGTCAAACCCCCTCAGTCAAAACACTATTTTGCTAGAACTTTACCCAAAAGTAATTGTGCTCGATGACCTTCGCCGTTTCCTGTCTTTTCTTTACCAAATCTCACTCCCCAATCCAGAAAACTTTTTTTTCCAATCATCTTTTGTTTTTTGTCATTTCCTTCACAAAGTTAACGTGTAGAAAGGAATAGTTACTGGTCCCAAAATGCTCTCATTTCATTCTGCAGGTAATACCCGACTGGCTTCATTTTCAAAAGGAAGGCCCAGCACTGCGCCGTCCCTTCTTGTATCTTCAAGCTATAGGTATAAAAAAACTCTCTAAAATAAATTTCAAAACATATGCTCCCCCCCCCCCCAGTTATAACACTAGATTTCTTCTATAAATGTGGGGAGTTTAATCCCAGAGTATTGTTGGTTTTTTTCACACACTTCATCGAATTGGCTACACATCTATTACTGTCTTTCCTTTTAACTGACAGTCAATAAGACATGCCCAGCATTTTGTATTTTGTCTTCTTCTTCCGAAGCTCTATGCACAAAGCCACATTTGAAGACTCCTCGAAGATATCCTCCATCCTTACTATTTTAACTGATTCCTTAATTAATAGTGAAACAAGTCCTGCTCGTTTACACACTGTCCCGTCCTCCTTGAGTTCCTATTTACCAGAATACCGATTTGCTCGTCCTGACCTCCCTCAACCAAGTTTCTGCAATGGTAAAAAATGTCTCAATTCCACATGTCAACCACTCGCTTACCTCATCTATCTGACGCTTAATATTCTCAGCATTAAGGTAAAGGACATCCAAACAACATTATAACACACAGAACAACCTGTATCTCGGCGTTCTCTTGTCATTCACTGGTTGTTATCAGGCTTCCTGAAATGACCGAAAATGCCTTACTGGAGCTGAAAAAGCTTATATTTATTCAATCGGCATTTTGTTTTTTTGCGACATTTCAAAAACGAGCAATCCCCGCCGCATGGTATGAGTTTCTGGTTATTAAGTACCCCCTCAGTACTCAGAGAGGACAGCCCTTACGAATGGGCAGCATTGATTTTGTCTCTCCCCAAGGCCGATACTAAAATTGTAATCCCTAAATTGGAGAATGGCTAATTTTGATGGTATGAGGTAAGAACATTCGAAGGCTGATTGGGGTATATTCTCGCCGTTAAAAGTAGAACTAGAAACTGGGAAGCCTTCAAAAATGAGAAAAAGAGAGACCAGAGACAGTGTATTCTTATTAGGGTGAAAAGAAACGCTGGTAGGTGTCGTGGATGCTGGATGACGTGAACAATTGAGGTTTGATTACAGGAAAGAAGGACGCATGTGAGAGGGCTAGAGAGGAGAGATCGAATGAATTCTTAGAATAGTACAAAGGCAAGTTACTTAATTGGGAAATCAGGAGGACAAAATGGGATATGAGATAGCGTTGTAAAGGGTTTTCATAAATCCATTAAAGAGAAACGGGTGACGAGGGAGAGAATAGGGCTCCACAAATATCAAGAAGGCAACCTATGCATTGAGCCGCAGGAGGTAGGGGAAATACTAAACGATTATTTTGCACCAGTGTTTCATGTGGAGCAGGACATGAAAAACATGGAATGTTGGCAAGTACATGGTGACAGCTTGGAAAATGTCTATATGACAGGTGAGGAAATCCTGGATGTCTTGAAACATATGAAAATTGATTAATCCCCAGGGAACAGATCGGCGGCATCCTCGAACTCTGAGAGAAGCTATGAAAGTAATTGCTGAGATATTTGTATAATCGATAGTCACAAGTGAGGTGCTGGAAGACTCGAAGTTAGCTAACATGTTGTCACTGTTTAAAAATGCAGTAAAGAAAGCCAGTGAACAATGCAGCACTGAGTCTGACATTGTGATAGGCAAGTTGTTGAAGAGCGTCCTCACGGACAGGATTTACATGTATTTGGAAAGATAAGGAGAGATTAGGGATAGTCAGCATGGCTTTGAACGTGGGTGATCATGTTCCGTGAGCTTGACTGAGTTGTGTTTGAAGAAGTAACAAAGAGTATTGATGATGACAGATTAGTGGACGTGATCGATGTGGACGACATTGAGGCGTTGAACAAGATTCCTCAGCAGAGACTGCTGTTAAGGTTAGATCTCATGTGATACGGAATAACTAGCCATTTCGAGACCGATATAACTCAGAGGTAAAAGACAGAGGATGATAGAGTGTTGTTGTTTGTTCAGGAGGCCAGTGGTGTGCCACAACGGTCGATGCTGGGGCCGCTACTTTTCATCATTTCTTTCAACGATTTGGATGTGATCATAAGAGGTACATCTCGGAAGTTTGTAGATGACAGGAAAATTGGAGGTGCAGTGGAGAGCGAAGAAGGTTCCCTGAGATTGCAACAGGATCTCGATCAGTTCGGCCAATGGGCTGAGTAATGGCAGATGGAGAATAATTTAGATAAATGTGAGGTGCTGCATTTTGGAAAAGCAATCAGAACAAGACTTATATGCTTCGGGGTAGGGAGTGTTGCTGAACAGGGAGACTTTGGATTGCAGGTTCCACGCTGCTTGAAATTAGATTCGCTGCTAGATCGGACAGTGAAGACGCCATTTGGTAAGGTTTCCTTTATTGCTCAGAACATTGAGTGTCAGAGTTAGCAGGTCATATTTCGGCTGTAAAGGACTTTGGTTAGGCCAATTTTGGAATATTGCGTGTAGTTCTTGTTTCCTTCCAATGGAAAGGATGTTGAGAAACTTAAAAGAGTTCAGAAAGATTTTACAAGATGTTGCCAGATTTGGAATATTTGAGCTACAGGGAGAGGGTGCATTGGCTAGGGCTGTTTTACCTGGAGTGTCGAAATCTGAGCGGTGGCCTTGCAGAGCTTTGTAAAATCATGAGGGGCAGGAAAGGGCAATTAGACAATGTATTTTCCACGGGGTGCCGGCGTCCAGAACCAGAGGGAACAGGTTCACGGTGGCAGGGGCAAAATATAAAATGGACATAAGATGCAATACTTTAACACAGAGCGTGGTGCGTGTATGGAATGAGCAGCCAGAGTAAGTCGTGGTGGCTGGTAAAATTATAACAAATAAATGGCATCTGGATGCGTAAATGAATCGGAAGATTTTGGAGGTATATCGGCCAAATCCTGGCAAATGGATTTGGATTAGGTTAGGATACTTTGTCAGCATGCTCGAGTTGGATTGAAGAGTCTGTTTCCATGCTGTTGACTCAGCGACTGTAAGTCAACATGCTCCCACCGATGCTGTTCATCTGTGCAGGGTCCTGGCTTATGCTGACGCTTTGTGAGCAATGATCACTCTCGCCCTGGTAATTCAAAACTGTCTTTCTACAGATAAAGTTTATCACAATGAAATGGTTTGTGCTTTTCACTGTTTTCCATTCCATGATCCACAGGATATTGGGAACCCTACTGGTTGAGGATGACAGCACCATCTATCGCCCTGAAATGAAAACCCGTGAGTCAGGGGTTGAGCAGGATAATTTGAAATAGGAAAGTTGAGGTGAAGCACAAACCGATTCACGCAGCTTTTGGATTGATGAATGTGGGAAGGAGTGGCGTGTGTGAGATCAGAAAGATGGGGAGGGGTGTTAGTCCAAGACTTCCAGTTATGGTGCACATTGTTAGTTTCAACTGAGTGTCAGTACAAAATGTTTGGTGACCAACGCCCAACAAAATCCACATGTCTTAGTTACTATTGTGATTCTTGCCTTACCATTTGCTGCTTTTTTTTCAGATGCAATCTACTGGAACGATTTATATTTAAGCCCACTAAAAAGCACTTTCGATGACCCATGTTTTAATCTCTGACCATACACGCAGATGTATAATTGTATGTTGCTATTGGCGAATATGAAGGTGACATTTATGGATACTAGTTTAGAGAATTTACTGTGAGATATCAATTGCGACAGGAGTTTATTCAATTGTTAAAATATTCACCAAGGGTCTGGTCCAGGGTGCAGATGAATGAAGTATGGGAGGCAGACCTCATGTCATCAATATAAGGAGCATGTGAGGAGCATTCTGATAATTCCTGATCATGCATCTACTCCCTGCAACAGACTCCGACCGAAGATGAATCTGTTGGAGCTGGTTGCTGTTCAGTCATTGTTGTGTGTAATTTGGAAAGCATTTGTACCTGCACTGAGACCAGTGATAGTACCTACACTGAGAGCAGTGACACTCTGTTGATTAGGTATCCCACTGCCAAAGGCGGATGGTTGTGAAGGAATGTTTAAGTAATAGCCCGGATCCAGCTTGGAAGATCTCAGTACAGTTTCAGGAGGTGGCCAATGTATCACTCAGCGTCACAGGAAGCTGTAAGGTCCAGTCACACTGCGTGAATTCAATGTTGATTATAATCGCAAAGTTTACTGATCCGAACGAAATATTTGCCATTTTCATGTATTGGGCAATACGAAGACATGAGGACAAGTATACAACAGAACATTATTTGCATTATCTCTCAAAATAATGACATTGTTATCCAATCTATGGAACGATGTCAATACAAAAGTAAAGAACGTACATTTTTTTTAATCGAGAAAATGAACACGTTGTCTCACTGATGTGGTGATGGCAATTGCATATTCAATGTCAGTATTAAAAGTAATACATTGTCGCTCTAATATTTTCAAAGTGGTTGATTTCTGATACAGTCACAGTGAGGAAACGATTGAACAATTTAATGAACGGTTCATTGGTTTAGAAATAATTAATTAATGGAAGTTCACCATACAATATTCAAGCTCCAGCTGTTTAGCAACAACTTAAACATGATAATAAGTGTACTCAACATAAAAAAAAATCAAGGCCCTTCGTCCCTGGACGTCACGCGGACCTGTGGATCTGAAGCCCGTCAATCCTACACTATTCCTTTTTAATTCAAATGTTTATCCAATGTCCATCTAAACGCCCTTAACTTTGGTGAGTCTTGTACTTTTTCAGACAGTGAGTTCCACTACCTTACGACTCTGAGTAAAGAAACTATCTCTGACAGCTGTCCCATACCTATCAATCCTCAATTTAAAGCTATGTCCCTTCGTAAGAGTCATCGCCATTCGAGGAAAAGGACTGTCACAGTCCACCCTATCTAACCTTCTGATTATCTTTTATGTCTCAATGAAGACATCTCTCAACCTTCTCTCTAACGAAAACAGCCTCACATTCTTCTGCCTTTCCTCATAAGATCTTCCTTCCATACCAAGCAACATACTCCTAAATCTCCTCTGAATCCTTTCCAAAGCCTCCTCACCTTTCCTTTAATTCAGTGACCAGAACTGTACACGAGACTCCATGTGTGGCTGCACCATTGTTTTGGACAGCTGCAACATGATCTCATGTTTCCGAAGCTCAATCACTCTACCAAATAAATGTAACCCATTGTATGTATTCTTCACAATCCGATCAGTCTGGGTGTCAAGTTTCAGGGATCTAAGTGAGTGAAAACCGCGATCTCTCTGCTCATTCTTACTACCAAAAATCTTACCATGAGCCGAGTAAACCTTATTCTGTTCCTCCTTCCAAAGTGAATCACACTTTTCCTCATTCAACCCATTTTTAACTCTCAGCCCAGCACTGCAGCTTATTTCTGTCCCTCTGTGACCAGCAAATTTCTTCGGCGCTATCGACAACTCCACCGACCTTAATGTCATCCACAAATTGACTAAAACATCCTTCTATGCCCTCATGTCGGACATTTATTAAAATGACGAACAGAAGCTGTCCCAAAACAGATCCTGAAGGTACACCACGAGAACATGAATACCAGGCTGAACATTTCCCATTAACCAACGCACTCTGTCTTCTTTCAGCGAGCCAATTTCTGATCTAAACTGATATATCATACTCAGTACCATGCCTCTGTATTTTGTGCAATAGTATAGAATGGTGAACCTTTTCGATCGCCTTACTGAAATCCAAATGACACACATCAACTCGTATCTCCTCATCCACCTGTATGATCATCTTCTCAAAGAATTCAACAAGGTTTGTAAGGTAGAGCCTACCTTCGCAAAACCATGTTGACTTACCCAGAAGACCGAATAACTCTCGAGATGATGAGCAATCCAATCTCTTATAAACATTTTGAACACTATACCCACAAAAACACGTAAGGCTCACTTGTCTACATTTAACACGGTTGTCTCTAATCCCCTTCTTGAAGCAGGGGACAATATTTGTTATCCTCCAGTCTTCTGGCACTATTCTTGCAGAAAATGACAACATAAAGATCAAAGCCAAAGTCTCTGCTAGTCTGCTCCCTGGGTTCCCAGCGAGTCCGAGAATAAATCTCATCCGGACCAGGGAACCTATTTAATTTGATACTTTCCAGATTTGTTCCTCCTTATGAACATCAATCCCGTCTTGTCATGCAACCTGTATCACAGTATTCGCCTCGACAACATCGTCTTTTTTAACTGTTTATATTGTTGAAAAATACTCATTTAGCGCTTTCCCTCTCTCTTCAGACTCCACGCACAACTTCCCACGACTATCCTTGATTGTCCCTCACCTTTTGTTCATCATTCTTTTATTTCTGATATTCCTATAGATCCTACTTACTGTAATGCAAACTAACGAACACAAAGTGATGTTCATGCACTGAAAAACAAATTATTTGACATTGTTGAACAACCAAACATCTCGATATTTAGGAGGACTTCAAATTAAGATTTATTTTCAATACCGGGTGGCACCTGTTTTCTTTTATCAAAACACAATCATAGTTGGTGACAAAATGAGAAATTACTGGAAATGCTCAGTAAGCGTGGTAATAGGTACATTGTTGCAGAACAAGAATCACTGGTACCAAAGTCAAGGATATTTCTGAGTATGCTCAGGAGATACAAAGGGTGCGCGTGGTGCACATCAGAAACTGTGGTGCACATTAGAACCAATGACACAGGCAGGTAGAGAAACAAGTTCCTGCAAAGAGAGGTCATGGAGGGGAACTCAAAAACAGTATCTTTGTGATTTAAATTTCAAGATTACTCCATGTACCATGTTGAGGTGCGGCAGGGTTGAAAGATAGTATCACTCAAAATGTGACCAAATGATTTTTGCGGGAGGAGCGCTTCATATGTTTGCAGCATTGAGATCTCTTCCAGGGCAGGTGGGATCTGTAAGAAAAGGGACACCAATATAATAGTGGAAGGATTAGATAGTGTAACACGTGTGGATTTAAACTAATAATGCAGGATGTTGGGAACCAAAGAAACCGTTCAGAAAATGAGCCATAGGTAGATGTGACTATCAGAAACAGGCATAGCCAGACCAATGATGGTGGGGAGGGAAGAAACTATAACAGTTCAAATGTCAGTTGTAGTTTGAAGGGATTAATACATAAGAATAGAAAGTGTGGAAAGCAGAGAGCAGACGATAATATTAAAAGAGAAAGCAAATCAATGGAAGTTATTGAATAGCCTTGTGGAAAATTGCAAGCAGTGCTTGAAATACAATTGACAGGTTGATATCACAAATAGTGACAAATAAGTATGACGTGATGGAGATTACCTGAAGGTCAATGCTGAGGTGTTAAAGTCCAAAGTTACTCAGTATTCTGAAAGGATAGACAAGAAGGAGCCGGAGGTGCAACTGCTCATAGAAGCATAGTACAGAGCCTCTACAGTGTTGAAACAGGCCCTTCGGTCCAACAACTTGACCCTGACCGTGCGAATTGTTACCCAACCAGACCTATTCCCATACTAGATTTCAGAGTCTTTGACTTTGAACTTTTTGCATTCATTGTCTAGAGGAAGAGTGCCAGAAGACTGGAGGAAGGAAAAACTTTTCCTGTTGTTCAAGAAGGGGAGTGGAGACAATGCTAATAATTATGCACCAGTCAGCTTAACGTTGATTGTGTGTAACGTGTTGGAAAAGGTGATAACTGATAGGAATTATAATCATTTAGAGAGGAATAAGTTCATGAGGGATATTCAACACGGTTTTGTGAAGTCTACGTCATTCCTCATAAACCTTATTGAGTTATTTGAGAATGGAACCAAACAGGTGCATGAGGGGAAAGTGTTTGATGTGATGTATATGCATTTCTGTAAGGCGTTTAAAAATAGTCCCCAAAGTAGACATTTGCACAAAATCTGGAGGCATGGGATTGAAGGCGATTTTGCAGTTTGATTCAGAAATTGTCGAGCTGAAAGAAAACAGAGGGTGGTGTTTAATGGAAAATGTTCATCCTGGAGTTGACATAATAGTGGTGGACCCGCAGGGATCAGTTTTAGGGCTTCTGCTGTTCGTCATTCTTATAAATGATCTGGATGAGGGCGTAGAACGATGAGTTAGGCAATTTGCGGACAACACCAAGGTCGGTAGAGCTGTGCACAATTCCGAAGAGTATCAGATTACACAAGGACGTCGATAAATTCCAGAACCGTACTGAGAGGTGGAAAATACAGTTCAATGTGATTCACTTTGGAAGAACCAACAGGAATAAAGGGTACTGGACTAATGGTAAGATTCTTGGCAGTGTTGATGCGCAGTGGGATCTTGGTTCAACATACAAAGATCCCTGAAAGTTGCCACGCATGTTGATAAAGTTGGTAAGAATGCATGCCGTGTGTCAGCTTTTTCTGGGAGAAGGATTGCGTTTCGGAGTCACGAGGTCATGATGCTTTTGTCAAAAACTCTGGTGCAGCAGCACTTGGGGTATTGCGTAGTTTGGGTCACCACATTATATGAAGGACGTGAAAGCTTTGGAAAGGGTTCAGAGGCGATTTACGAGGATGTTGCCGGGAATGGAAGGAAGATCTTATGTGGAAGGCTGAGGGATTTGATGTTCTTTCAGTTGAGAAAGAGTACAGTTGAGAGTTATCATAATTGTGACATGTAAGATAAACGGAGCGTTAGATAGGGTGGACAGTGAGAGCCTTTTCCTTAGATGGTGAGAGCTAACACCATGGGATATAGCCTTAAATTGAGCGGTGGTAGATATTGGACAGGTGTCAGAGATAATTTTTACACTCAGAGGGGAGTACAAGCGTGAAATGCCTTCTCTTCAATAGAATGAGATTCGCCAAATTTAAAGGCACTTGAATTGTCATGGGATAAATAAATGCTTGAAAATCTAAGAATGTAGGATAGATAGGTTTCAGTTTGGTTCGACTGGACGGCGCAACATTGAGCACTGAAGACTTTGTACTGCACTGAAATGTACGATGACCTTGGTATAAATCTGCATTTACAGCTGGCTAATGCACCTGACCTACACATCCATGAAAACTACTGGCAATTTAGCATGGTCAATACAATAAATCTGTGCATCTTTGGATTACAGCATAACCTGGAGCACCCGGGGAAATCTAAGGAGACATGAGTAGAATGTGCGACACAGACAGTCTACCAAGGCTGGAATCTCACCCGGGCGCCTGGAGCTGTGACGCCGCAGTGTGAACCACTGAGCAACCGTGCCGACCTACTGGTTAAGAATTATTTAAAAGCTGAATCAAAAAATGTTATTGGCAGGTGGGAGAAGAATGATGCATCACTCTGGTTGGAAATACAAGGGAAAGGAAGTAACCCATGAAAAGGAATGAATTCCACTCCCATCCCACCACCAAAAGAAGAGAACAATATAATGCAGGGCATAAGAGGACTTGTGCGAGAAGCACGTAAGTGATTATGGGAGGTCTGAAGATGCGTATTGACTGGTTGAATACCTTATAAGATCAGCTTCGGAGAACGATTCATTAAGGGTACAAGTGATTGTTTCTTCGATCAACATGACATGTATCAACCAGAAAACTGCCTCCTTCAGATTCAGTGCGATATAATATGGAAGAACTGATTAATGGCCATGTATTTAAGTATCTTTTTGGAACGGGTGATCACAACATGCCGGAGATGAATATTCAGATTGAAAGAGTGAAGTCACGGTGTCTTACGGGAGTTTTGGTGTTGGGGAATAATATTTATACTGGCCTGAGGGAGAAGTTGGTACTGGAATGCACTGGGCAATATGATTTGAAGGGCAGGGCAGTTGAAGTACAGTGGCAAATACTTAGGCAATTGCCAAACACCTCTCAAACAAAATATATTCCTGAGCACGAGAGGAATTTTACCAAGGTGAAAAGACATCCATCTTCCAGAATTGAATTGGATTGAATTCATCATCACGTATTCCGAGGCACAGTGAAAAGCTGTGTCTCGCGAGCAACAGAGGGAGATCACAGAGTTAAGTATCATAGATAGGTAAACAATAATTTATCAGCGGCAAAAACAAAAACACAGGTGCAGACAAATGTTAAGAGTTTGTGAGTCCTTTCAGTTTTCTAACAACAGTCGGATAGACACTGTTACGAAATCGGCTGGTGCTTGTATTTTTTGCCTTCTGCACCTTCTCTCCGACGTCGAGGTTTTAGAAAAACATTGCCAGTGTTGCATGTTTATTTGAGAATGTTGGTCGCCTTCCCTTGACAGCAGGCCTGGTAAATCGATTCTATCGATGGGAGTTGACTTTTGTGATTGTCCGGGCTTAGTTCACCACTTTCTGTGACCATCTCCAATCTTGAATGGTACAGTCGCCACACTAGTTAATGATACATCCAAACAGAATGCAGTCGATGGCGCATTTATAAAAGTTGGCAAGAGTATTCGCCGTCATGCCAATTTACTCAGCTGCCTGTGGAAGTTGAGACGCCAATCGGCCTTTGAACCTCGTGTGTCCACATGAACAGTCCAAGAAAACTTGCTGTTAATGAAACGCCCGGGAGAATGACACTCTCAAATCGTTCATCCTCTGTAATGTTAATGTGTGGGGGAGCATTTGTACCATCCTGCCAAAAGTCATTCATGATTTTCTTGGTTTTGCCAGCATTGAGAGCGAGGTTGTTCTCAGTGCACCATTTTTCCAGGTCTTCCACCTCCCTTCTGTGGCCTGTTTCGTCGCCCTCTGAGGTTCGACCGACGATGTTGGTGTCTTCCGCGAACTTGTAAATCACATTAGTCTGGTAATTGGCGACACAGTCATGGATATTAAGTGAGTACAGTAGGCCTGAGAACGGACCATGCAGTTAATGCGGGGCGTGGGGATGCTCCAGTGTTGAGTGTTAGTGAGGATGAAATATTGTCCCCGATCTTCACTGATTGTGGCCTGTCAGTCAGGAAACTGAGGATCCAATTGCAGAGAGTGGGACTTGGTCCGATATCACTAAGTTTAGCAATCAGTCTCGAGGGGATAATTGTGTTGAACGCTGAACTGTGATCACTGAGTAGGATTCTTACGTTGCTCTAATTGATGTCAAGATGTTCGTGGGAGGAGTGAAGGACAACTGATATGGTATCTGGTATAGATCTGTTGGTCCGAGGGGCAAATTAGAGTCCGTCAGGAGTAGTGTGGATGCGGGGGTTGATTAATGCCATGACCAGCAGTTAAAAGCACTTCATTACCACCGAAGTTCGGGCAACTGGGCAGTCGTCGTTGACACAGGCTGCATGAGCCTTCTCAGGCACAGAAATGATGTTGGCCCTCTTGAAACAGGCAGATACAATGGTCTGCTGCTTGTACAGTTTGAAGATCACCAAGAAGACCTCTTCCAGTTGATCCGTGCATGCTCTGAGTGCACAGCCTGGTGCTCCGTGTGATCCCATTGCTTTCCTTGGATTCACACAAAGGAAAACTGATCGGAATTTTGATGTCGTGACCGTTTCGACAGGTTCGTTGGGACTTGTCAGAAGAGGTGTTACTTCTCCGCCGAAATTCTGCTCAAACTAGCATAAAAGGCGTAGAGACAGTCTGGGAGAGATATGCCATCGTCTGCTATCATGCACTGTCTCTTTTTAGCACGTGTGATGTCATCCAGCCCTAACCATATTCGCTGGTTGTCTGTCTGATTTATTAGTTTGGATCAGTATTGGTCCTTGTCTGTCCTAAAGACTCTGTGAAGATAATTCTTGGATTCCTTATCTTTGAGTGTCTCCCCTGATCTGAAGGCTTCACGCTAGGTTTTAAGCAAGTTCAGTATGTCCGGGGTCATGCAGGGTTTCTTGTTGGGGAACACCCAGAATGATTTCCTTGGTATTCAGTTCTCCACACACTTGCTCATAATGACTGTGGTGTACTCGTCAAATGTGTCTGCGGATTGTTTGAACATGGCTCAGTAAGCCGATTCAAAACAGCGCTGGATTTGAAATTCTGTCTGCTCAAAACAGCACTTGACCTGCATCCGCGAGAGGGTCTCTTCCTTGAGCTTTTGACTGCACGCTGGGTGAAGAAAAGCGGCACTGTGGTCGGAGTTCCCAAAATGAATGTGGGGGAATGGAGCGGTAGCCATTCTCACAGTGGTGTAGCAGTGGTCTACAATGTTCGGTCTGCAGTGAGACAGATAATGTTTTGGTGGCCCTTGGGCAACACCTTCCCTTCATTGGCTTGACTTATACCGCTAGTTACAATAAACAGGACCACGGGGTATTCCATCTCCAGGCTGTTCGTCGTGGAGTCCAGCACATCCTGAGCTTCCTCAACATTTGCTTGTGGCGGTATGTACACAGCAGTTAGTAAAACAGCGAAAAATTCAAATTGTCGATACAAGGGTCGGCTTTTGATGATGAGGATTTCAAGGTTTGTGGAGCAATGGCTGCGCCAGGTTGCAATGTCCATGCACCAGAAGTTGCTGATTAAAAAGCAAACCTTTGCACCCTTTTTAACTCAGATGTCATGGATAACATTTGAGCAAAATTGGGACATGTCATACTGGCACAAGGTAGTTTCATTGTGCAGGATTCGAATCGGCGTCATAGGAACGCTCATATTAACGCACGATTGTTAATCCAATGAACAGATAAATTTCTCAGTACTTGGGTTTGCAACCTTCCAGGGTAGATGGTGGAGTTTGAGTTTACATCTTGAATTACGACACGAATGGTGATCATGAATCGATTGTCAGGAAATCCCAAATAGTTCGTTAATGTCTTTTAAGGAAGAAAACTGCTATCAATGCCTGGTCTGGCCTGGCCTACATGCGATTCCAGACACACAGCAACGTGGTTGCCTCTTAATTGATACTGGAAGAGTTTGGAAAACAGGTTCTGGTGAGGAGACAGATTTCACAGATAAATAGTGACACGTCAGGAACGTGAGGGAGAACTTTGCAGGTGGAGTTTGACGGGCTAAGTGCGAGGTTGTCCAATTTGGCCAAAAACATAACAGGGCAAATTATGATTTAAATGGGAAACAGATTCAAAGTGGATTAACGAGGGCTTCTCTGGCTGTCTTCCTGTATTAATTGCAGAAAGTAGGTCGTCAGATGCAGCATTTAATAAGATAGGCAAACAACATTAATGAATATCACAAACAACCCCTAATTTTCTTCTTGCACACCAGATGTTATTTTCAGAAGACGAATGGAGAATTCCAGTCTCTTCTTTTTTTCTTATTTCGGTAAATTAACAGAGTGATGCAGTTGAGATCTTTATGACGGAAACACAAATAATATTTTGGACACGCAGATGAATTCTGCTTTTTTTTTTACTCGGCCCCATCTGCATGCCTTATTCATAACACTTGTATGTCATTAATATTGGACTACATATTGGCACTTGGTATTTTAGGTGAGGTGGAGAATATTCTTTGCAACATTCCCTGCAGTAGTCAGAGATTAAGGAAGCTTTCATCTGCAGGATGGATATAGACTCATTCATTAAGTATGCTTTAATGAAATAGAGTGTTGAGAATAAATATTGCTTTAAATTAGTTGTTAAAGACACACTGTCTGAGATCAAACTGAAATCTAATGTCTACCTTCAATTGGAAGCAAATTGCTCAATAACTGCCCATTGTTCTTCATATTGAAAAGAAGAGCAAAATGTTGACAACACACTTTGGGGGAGAAACATTGGCGTCTGTAATTGATGGGGACACATAAATCCAGTGTGTATGCATGATGTGAACGGGAATCAAGTGTTAGAAAAATAGAAATGTGCCATCAACTATCAATTGAAACCAGGTCCCGGTTTTCCTCAACATTGATGTTTGATCGCCCATCAATCTCTTTTTTCCAAGTACTGTATTTTCTCTGTTGTGCACATTCCAGTGGTCACTCCTCCACCTTCTTCCTACTCTTTCCTTACATTCCTACTTGCTTTGTACTCTTACCGCTGCTGCTACAAATCCTCCCACTGACCATCTCCTTTTACACTCCTCTTCTACCATTCCTACTGTATGTCACACAAATCTGCCTGTTACTCGCACTTACCCGAACCCTCGCTTTCTGTTTTCAGTCTCCGACGAGGGTGATGGATGCTGCTGAGTGTCGTTATTGGTTATCATTCAATGATGAGTTTGGATTTAACACTGTTCATTAGGAACAGACAATAGTGCTTCTTTGTCACTGCTGGATACACATGTTCCCCATGGTACAATGTGGAGCTTCTTTGTGAACTTTATCATGGGACTAAAGTACACAGCCTCATTACAAGTAGGGAAAATGTCTCCTTAATAGAATCGGAAGTCCATGTAACAATTTTGTTTTGAACGTGTGAGAGCAGTGAGCACATTCTTCCAACAAATCATGATCTATCCTTTTGATTTTCCTTGTTTCAGCTGATACTCCAATATCATTTGAGGTGCGGTCAGAGTGACTTCCCTTCCCACCAAAGCAGTACTTGGCTGAATGTGGCGTCCTGAATGTGGCAACACGGATCCTGAGCAAAACTGTGATCAATGGGAATATTAGACAATTCTGCACAGGTAATGTCCGCGAGATAAATATGGTTGATCCAATCTCTGCAAATTGTCTTCTAAGAATTTTGCCAAACTGACTAAGGGCTAATTTGCTTCTCTTTCACGATCACTTCTTAATAATTTTGGAATACCCTTGCATATCAGCACTGCATGTGTATGTGCACCACTTAGATAGAACATGTCCAAGAAGGTACCTTTCGGTCACCTGCTGCGTTGCGAAGTCCAGATGACAAATAAACTCGCCCCTTGCTGGTGGCTCCCAAAACCCATGAATGAACATGGCCTGTTAAAAAATGCCAAGCTAATTCATGCTTTCACAGGTTGAGCTAAAGTCTCAGAAAAGTGAGTCCTTGCTTCATGCATGTGACGCCAATAACACCAGAAGCCCGGCATGACATTGAGATAGCATTTCCAAATACATTTTCATCTGTTAATTTCGGAGATGCTATGTCAGTGCCATTGAGTTAAATATTACCATAGCAAGTTTACAATTACAACAATATTAAGGACCATTACTGCCTATCATTTGTATTTCATCATTTAATGTACATTACCAATTACTTGAGAGTCAAGTGAAACACTCGTCTCGTTGTTCAGGTTCAGAGAAGAAACTTTGTCGCAGCTCAGAAATAAAAATAAAAATAACACATAACAACAGAGAACAAACATAGAAAAGCACAGCACAGAACAGGCCCTTTAGGAACACGATGTTGGACCTGAGGGTTAATCCCAATGCAAAATAAAATAATTTAACCCCTCAATTCACTGCAATCCATGTGCATGTCCAGCAGTCGCTTCATTGTCCCCAAGGAAACTTCTTCCACCACCACCACTGGCAATGCATTCGATGCATTCCCAACTCTCTGTGAAAAGGAGCTTCCACTGATGTCCCCTCTCTCCATTTCTCCGGATTATTAAAAAAATATGACCACTCGTATCAGTCAATCCTGCCCTTGGGAAAGGTCTCTGGCTATTGACTCGATCCATCCCTCGGATTATCTTATCTACATCGACCATTTCACCACTCTTCCACCTTTTCTCCAGAGAGAAAGGTCCGAGCTCATTTAACCTCTCTTCATAAGGCAAGCCCGCCAGTCCAGGCAGCATTCTGGTAAACCTCCTTTGCACTCTCTCCAAAGCCTCTGTATCTTTCCTATACAAGAAAGACCTCCAAAACTGGATGCAATATTCCAAGTGTAGTCTCACCAGGGACTTGTAGAGCTGTAGCAAAACCTCGCGGCTCTCAAGCTCGATTCCCGTGTTAATGAAAGCCTAAACACTATATGCTTTCTTAACAACCCTATCTACTTGGGTGGCAACTTTGAGGGATCTATGTACTTGCTCAACAAAATCCCTGTGTTCCTCCATACTGCCAGTAATTCTGACTTTAATCCTATATTCAGCATTCGAGTTCGACCGTCCAACATGCATCCCTCGCAGTTATCCAATTTGAAATCCATCTGCCATTTATCAGCACATTTCCACATCCTGTCCATATCGCGCTGCAGACTGCAATAGCCCTCGATACTATCGATGGCATCTCCAACCTTTGTGTTAGCTGGAAGTTTACTAACCCACCCCTCAACCTCCTCATCCAAGTCATTTATAAAAACTGTAAAGAGCAGAGCACAAGAACAGACCCTGCAGGACCCCATGCAACACTGAACTGCAGGCAGAATGCTTTCTATCTGCCTTCTGTCAGCCAACCAATTATGTATCCAATAGGTAAATCTCCCTGTATCCCATACTTCCTGAGTAGAACTCGAATACAGAACAGTACAGCACAGTACAGGCACTTCGGCCCAACATGCTGTGCTGAACATTTATCTCAATCTAAGATCAAATACACCTATACATACCTTGACTTAATGCCGTGCTGTTGCTCGTAAAGCAGTCCCTTAACTGTCCGTTATGTAATTGACTTTATGACCACCACTGGCAGTGCATTCCACGCACCCACCACACTCTGTACACAGGCTCGTCCTCTGACATCTCCTCTATAATTTCCTCCAATCACCTTAAGGCTATGACACCTCGTTTCAGCAATCTCCAGCTATCTACTCTAACTATGTCTCTCATTACTTTGTACGCCTGTATCAAATCACATATCTTCCTTCTCACTACAGTCCTTCCTGCCTGAGATCACTGAGGATGCAGTTCAGGAAGCATCCTGGTCAATCTCCTCAGCACCCTCTCGAAAGCATCTATGTCATCTCCATCCTTCCAATAATGAAGCGACCAGAACTGGACAAAATATTCCAACTGTGGTCTAAACAGGATTTTGCAGAACTGCAGCAAACTATCGCGTCTTTTAAACTCATTTCCCCCTTAATGAAACCCAAACACCACACACATGCATAACAACCCGCTCATCTTGGGTGGCAACGATGAGCGATCTATGTACATGGACCACAAGATCCTGCAGTTCCTCCACACTGCCGATAATCTTTGACTTCGTATTCAGCATTCAAATTCGACTGTCCAGAATGAATCAATTCAGTCTATCCAAGTTGAACTCCATCAGCCACTTCTCCTTCTGGCTCTGCATCCTGTCAATGTCATGTTTTAGCCTGCGACAGTACTCGATGCTGCCTGCAAATCCACTGACTTTTGTGTCAACGTCGAATTACCAAATCACACTTCCAATTACTCATCTAATAAATTTATAAACCGCACAGAACAGAGACTCAAGAACTGACCACTGCTGAACAACACTGTTCACCATTCTCTCGGTGGAATACTTTCCATCCAAAACCACTCGCTGTCCTCGTTCGGCCATCCTGTTCTGTATCCAAGCAGCGCGTATTTCCTGTATTGCACATCTCCAAGTCTTCTGCATGAGCCTACCTTCGGGAACCTTATCAAATGCCTCATTGAAATCCATGTACTCCACACCCACTGCTCAACGTTCATCAACGTGTCTCATTAAGTTCTCAAGGAACTCAAGACAGGTTATGAGGCATGAACTGACCCTCAGAAAGCCATGTTGAGTATTTTTAATCAAGCTACTTTTTTTCCAAATGGTCATCAATCCTATCTCTCAGAACACTTCCCATCACTGTGCTTACCACAGATCGAAGACTGACTCATCTGTAATTCCCAGAGGTTTCCCTGTTCCATTTTGTTGAACAGTGGATCAACATTCAACTCCTCCCAATTATTCGGTCCTACTCCCATGGAGATTGTGAAAGCAAATATCATCGCTGGAGGCACAGCAATCTCATTCATCGCTTTCCGTAGTAACCTCAATATATCTGGTCCAGCACTGGGGTCTTATCTAACTTGATGCTTCCCAGATTTCCAAACAAATCCACTTCCTTTATTTCAATCTGTTCATGCCAATTAACGTGGTCCACCGTATTCTTACTTTCAACAATTCCCTATTTCGAGTGAATACTGAAGCAAAACATTCATTTAGATCTTCCCCTACCTATTCTGATCCCAGAAAAAAGTTCCCTCAACTATTCTGTATCGGCCTTAACCTCTCGATGGTCATTCTTTTATTCCTCACGTAATTGTAGAACGCCTTCGGTTTTCCCTAATCCATCCTGCCAAAGCTTATTAGTGCCCCTCTCAGCTCTCCTCAGTGTATTTTTTTAGTTCTTTCCTAGCTACACTCTAATCATGTAAAGCTGCGGCACAGCCTTATCTCCTGAACCTTAAGAAAGCTTCCTTATTCGTCTTGTCGAGAAGCTCTTCTTCTGTTGTCATCCAAGGCTTCTTCTTCCAATTCCTTGCCTGTCGCAGTGGGACAAAGTTATCCAAAACTCACAACAAGCGCTCCTTAAACAGCTTCCACATTTTTTGTGACTTTCCCAGAGAGTAATTGTTCCCAATTTATATTCCACAGCTCCTGTCTCATAGCAGTCTAATTTCACCTCCCTCAAATAAGTACATTGCATACTGTCTGATCCTATCCCACTCCATGGCTGTTGTAAAATGAAGCAGTTGTGGTCACTGTCATCAAAACGTTCTCCCACCGAGAGTTCTAACACTTTGCCTGAGTAGTTAACTAACAGTAAATATAAATAGCCTCACCCCTTGCCGGTCTATCTGCATAAGGAGTCGGGAATCCTTCCTGGAAACAGCTGACACAGTCAGCTCCATCCAGACCATCTGCACGAAGGATGCTACAGTCAAATATTGTGTCAGTTGAAGTCATCCATAATAGCTCAGTTACATTGGAACATTTCCAAATTTGTTATCCAATCTGTTTTTCTATCTATTTGCTGCAATTGACGGGTCTATGAAAAACACCCACAAAACACTCCTCAACAAACCCTCCCCGTCAGAATATTGCAGACTCGATCGGAGACATCCCAGACCCTGGCACCTAGGAGACAACGTACGTCCAGGGAGTCGTGTTCCCGAACAGAGAATCTGCTGACTGTTCTGCTAACTATTGAAATGCAAAGTGCTGGAGAGAAACTCAACACGCCTGATAGGATCTCAGCAGAGAGAAAGAGAATTAACGCTTTGAGTTCAGTACATAATTAAATAAGACTCTGCATATTAACTCTAAATTTGTTTCCAATTTTCCGCTCATCCACTGTGTTTCTCTACAATTTTCTGTTTTTATTTCAGGTTTCCATTGTCCCCAGTATGTGCTTTTCCTTGACAAGTTTCGATGTTGAATTTGCTTATAATTGGACAATATTGCCCATTTCTGTTCCATTAAACAACTGTTGTGTACTTGCATTGCACATGAATCCGTTTCTTCTTCACATTCCCAATACAAATCATTTTGCAATACCTTTTTAAGTGTGTAAATCTCACGAAATCGATTTTGTTTGAAAGGCAGCTGCATTCCATGGAAAAACAATTCATGGAGAGTACATTGATGATGACACATTCTGACCTTCACTGTACAGGTTTATTTCTCAGGTTCTGAAAGTTTTTAATCCATGCCATAGAATAATTACAGCAAAGATAACCAACAATCAGAGTATCATTTCTGCACCAGATTGGAATTAATTCACTTGTGCTGTTATTGTATTGTAATGTCCCTGCATTCCTAAACACGATGGTAGTTGTGTCTATTTTAAAAATCTGAATATCACGTCCAGATATGAACATTCTTATCAAGCTGCATACTCTGTAATTAAATTATCCTGTCCTATTCAAAGTTTAGATCAACAGTCCATCTCCCAAGTGTAACCTGTTTCCTTGTTGCGTGTTATATTTCATTCTATCTATCAGAGTGAATGTCAACTACTGGTGATTGAGATTATTACTGAATTCGCCTGCTATCTCCATAGCCGCTGGCCTCATTTCTTTCTGCCTCCTAACCAATATCGTATTCATATTGTATCTGGATCATTAATACATGTGTTTTAAGGAGCAAGTTCATTGTTTATATCATAATTCGCTTTCGACTGAAGTTTCAAATGTAAATGTTCCCTCATTAATGTCAATGAACTGCAACAAGATTTGCCTTGCTAGAGTAACGAAGGGGAAGTTCAGACAAATCCATACTTCCTCTTTCTGGTTCGAGCAAGCCTGCCCAGTGACAATCATTTGCTTGGCGTGTTCTAGTGGACGAGTGATCAGAAAAGGAACAACATCTTCATTGCGTGTGCTGTTTTGCGATGGGGCTGGTGGGACATGGTGCATTATACATAAAAACAAGGCAAAATCATTTGGCCCGCAAAAAGCAAACATCCAAACCTCTCTGTTTACTGAATAGAGCAATTGCTGATGTGAAATGAGACCGATAGTCAGTGATGTCAACATCGAAACCGATCACATTACTGGAAGTGCTGTAGTGAAAGGTGTTAACTGGAGATGTTTGTTTAGTGACCGAGATTAATGTCACTCTCCAAGGATTCGAACTGTGTCACTGAAGGCTTTCCTTCTCCTTTTATTCAGAGGCTTACTTTCAGTGATTTATCCCTTTGTAGCAGCAGATGGATCAACTCCGATACTAACAAGGATCAACACCTGCATAGACATGGAAAGAAGAGATCAGAATCTGAGACCATTTGACTGGAATGTTCAAACAATGGATCAGGATCTGAGAACGTTAGATTGCAATGTTCCAACAATCGACAGGAGTTTATCATTGGGTCTTTTAGCTCTTTCCTGTTGTTGGGAAACTGTATCATATTGGATATTAGGTGTATTGCTTATTATTCAGGCGGGTTACTATCCCATACTTGCTATCATTGGTGCACCTGGTAAGTGTCTCTATCTCTGTCCTTTTATTAATTCCATAAACTATGTTTAATTTCATTGTTATTTCGATTTTTATTCCCTTTTGACAATGCCTGAAACTAACGTAATCAGTCTCAGAAACCAACTCCACTCATTACTCATCAACATCACATCTCTCCCTCATATCTGAGAACGAAATTGTTCATAATATCGAGGACTTGTTTGTCTTGAACTGAATTATGTCTCACTGTTCTCTTCATTGCAAAACCTGCCCACCAGCACCTCCATTCTCTCCCACGTTCCACCTCTGTGTCAGTGTTTTTCCTGAATAAAACGTTTTCTGTGCCTTGGTAAAATCAGACTTTATGGATCCAGCTCTCCAGCGCCCACTGTTCCAGTTACAAATATTTCGATCACATTGTTTTCTTGTCTCTAAGCTTCACAATCGTGTCTCCATATCACAGTAGTTTTGTTGTCGAGCAGTCATTCAGAAGTGCAGGATATTACTCTTAAGGCACTATTTCAAATCCTACCACAGCTGATGGCAGAACTTAAAATCAAATTATAAGAATTGTAATAAATGCCAAATTCACTTATAGCAAACGTGGAAGCCTATCTGTTTCACTGGTGTCCTTTGCCAAAGAAATCTATCATTATTATCTGGTTTGGTATAGGAGTGACTATAGACCCGCAACAATGTGCTGACCATATACTGCCTTGTAGATTGGCCTCCAAATCAAGGGCTAATAATAATGATTAGCAAAGTTGCCCTTGGCAGGGAGGCCGACATCTCACGAAATAGCAAAATTAAAAGTTGAAACAAACAAAAAAAGGCGGAGATTTGAAATTGAAAGAAACAGATAAGTGCTGGGGAAGTGGAGCAGGTTTGGACACCTCTGTTAAGACAAAAATAGAATTAACATTTCGAGTCCATTGGAAATAGCAGCTGGGACATAGTGAGATTGATGCTGGCGACAGGGACCTCTGTTTTTAAGATGTGTGAGTTGAGTAGATGGAGAAAAAACAGACAGATAGACAGAAAAGAAAACAAGTAAACAATGGGATTGTTGATCATTAACGGGGATTGGGAATAAAATGTGAGATTAATCTAATTTATTTTTCACCTTCTCACATATTCATGAATGTCCTGCCGAGGTAGCTCCCCTCTGTCTCTTTTCTTTGAGTATGATCATGTTTATTCATTAATTAATGGGTTGTGAGTGTCGCTGGCTGGGTCAGCATTTATATCCCTTTCCCAGTTGCCATTGAGAAAGTGTTGATGAGCTGCTGTCTTGAACCACTGCAATCAAAGTGCTGTAAATTGCCAACGCATTGGTTCATGCACTTTCTTTGGCACATCGAAGCGATTAATATAACTGAGTGGCTTGGTAATTTCAAAGGGCAATTGAGATTCAACCACATTTCTGTCGGCGTGCGGTCATAAGTAGACCAGACCACGAGAAGATTGAGATTTCCTTCCGTGAAGGACAATTTTGAATCAGCTATTTGTTTTTTTCTGACAATCGGCGATAGTTTCAGTGTGTTATTAAATTCTTCATTCCAGCGGTTATATTGAATTCAAATTCCACCGTCTGCCGTGGCATGATTCGAATCCAACGTACATTTCTTGGGACCGTGGATCATTAGCGTGGAGGTAATACCTAGCCCATTGCCACCCCAGTATTTTCAATCATCTCAAGCGGGAATAGTCATGTTGCCCTTATCGTTACTGTGGGACAGAAAGTTGAGCAGGAACATTGTCAAGTAGTTCTATGGAGAGCGAAACTGTTCATATTTCAGATCACTGGGACTGTACAGAGCTGTAATCAGTCAGGTAAAGCAACTGTTGACAGGAAAGCATTTCCAGCACCGAATGGGTGTTCCATGCATGCACGGATTTGACTTGCTACATTCCAGTCGAAGTTCTGGAAATTATTTCTCACGTTTGCGTTGTCAGTTGCTGCATTCATTCATGGAAACCTTAGGATCTATTGACGCCACTGTGAGTGAAGTATGTGCACTGCCTTCACAGTGTATCTGGGTTTGCAAAATGGCTAACAAATGGAGCAGAAGTTGCATAGAAGGGAAACTCTGTAACCAGAGAAAAGGACACTGCACAATCCTCTCTGGATGTTCAGGAATATTTTCTTATTTATACATATTCCAGGGGCAAAGTTTGAAGCCAGCTTGATTCAGCAATGGGAAGGTAACAGAGCTGTGTCATCTCCTTCAGCGTAACCTATAATCTCACACTAGAGAGAGGACTCTGCTAGCACTGGCCATGAGTGAACTGTTTGGATTCTGGAACTTTCCGAGCAGGAGTGGCTAACACACCGATCCTGTGGCAGAGTGCCGTCCTCTGATGTATTCACAACATGACAGAGGCCATCTCTGTCCAATGCAGTATATATGTTGATTCTATCTCCACAGAGGAAGGAACAGAATAACAGATAGGCCTGGGGAACTGGGCAAGTTCGATCGCTCTTTTCGAGGTGCTACTGACATGGTGGGTAAAGGGTCTCCTCTTGTACTGACAATTGCTTGGTTCTGTGAGCTACGTCTCTGTGTCTTGATGGATGAAAATTTCTTCAAAGCTGTTTAGTTATTGGGACCGCACATGTTGAAAACAGGACGGAGAGGGAAAACAGAAAACTAAATCCTGGAAAGCTCGATGCCAGCTGTCAGGAAAATAATAGTACTTTTTGACTAGACACTTCAAGAATGATGATATGATTTGATAGAGTCAGTCTAAATTCAGGAATGTGAAATTATGTTTGATAAACCTACTGAGGTTTGCACAGAATATTGTTTGTGACTTCAATAAACAGGAGCGAGTGGGAGATGAACAGTTGAATTTTCTGAAGACGTATGATGCTGTTGCACGCTGGTGAGTCAACAAAGTTAAGAGTCCTTCTGAAAGGGGTGTATATATACTTGCATTGTGAATTGGATCATGGGGAGAATACAAAGAGTACGTTCCTGCTCTTGGTTGAAGGACACGAACGTATTTACGAACGAGAGGGACTGTATTGTTGAAGAGGAGAGTGTGAAACGGACTGATAAGCTAGAAGAGATATCTGTTAGGAAGGAAGATGTGTTGGACATTTTGAACAACTTGAGGATAGACAAGTCCCCCGGGCCTGACGGGATATATCCTAGGATTATGTGGGAAGCAAGAGAGGAAATTGCAGTACCGTTGGCAATGATCTTCTCGTCTTCACTGGCAACGGGGGTGGTACCAGGGGACTGGAGAGTAGCGAATGTTGTGCCCCTGTTCAAAAAAGGGAATAGGGATAACCCCGGGAATTACAGGCCAGTTAGTCTTACTTCTGTGGTAGGCAAAGAAATGGAAAGGGTACTGAGGGATAGGATTTACGAGTATCTGGAACGGCACTGCTTGATTAGGGACAGCCAGCACGGATTTGTGAAGGGTAGGTCTTGCCTTACAAGTCTTATTGAATTCTTCGAGGAGGTGACCAAGCATGTGGATGAGGGTAGAGCAGTGGATGTAGTGTACATGGATTTTAGTAAGGCATTTGATAAGGTTCCCCATGGTAGGCTTATGCGGAAAGTCAGGAGGCATGGGATAGAGGGAAATTTGGCCAATTGGATAGAAAACTGGCTAACCGGTCGAAGTCAGAGAGTGGTAGTAGATGGTAAATATTCAGCATGGAGTCCAGTTACAAGTGGAGTTCCGCAGGGATCAGTTCTGGGTCCTCTGTTGTTTGTAATTTTTATTAATGACTTAGATGAGGGAGTCGAAGGGTGGGTCAGTAAATTTGCAGATGATACAAAGATAGGTGGAGTTGTGGACAGTGAGGAGGGCTGTTGTCGGCTGCAGAGGGACTTGATATGATGCAGAACTGGGCTGAGGAGTGGCAGATGGAGTTCAACCCTGCCAAGTGTGAAGTTGTCCATTTTGGAAGAACAAATAAGAATGCGGAATACAGGGTTAATGGTAGGGTTCTTGGTCAGGTGGAGGAACAGAGGGATCTTGGGGTCTATGTACATAGATCTTTGAAGGTTGCCACTCAGGTGGATAGAGTTTGTAAAAAGGCCTATGGAGTATTATCGTTCATTAGCAGAGGGATTGAATTCAAGAGTCGTGAGGTGATGTTGCAGCTGTACAGGACTTTGGTTAGGCCACATTTGGAGTACTGTGTGCAGTTCTGGTCGCCTCACTTTAGGAAAGATGTGGAAGCTTTGGAGAGGGTGCAGAGAAGATTTACCAGGATGTTGCCTGGAATGGAGAGTAGGTCATACGAGGATAGGTTGAGAGTTCTCGGCCTTTTCTCGTTGGAACGGCGAAGGATGAGGGGTGACTTGATAGAGGTTTATAAGATGATCAGAGGAATAGATAGAGTAGACAGTCAGAAACTTATTCCCCGGGTACAAGCGAGTGTTACAAGGGGACATAAATTTAAGGTGAAGGGTGGAAGGTATAGGGGAGATGTCAGGGGTGGGTTCTTCACCCAGAGAGTGGTGGGGGCATGGAATGCGCTGCCCGTGGGAGTGGTAGAGTCAGATTCATTGGCGACCTTTAAGCGGCATTTGGATAGGTACATGGATGGGTGCTTAATCTAGGATAGAAGTTCGGCACAACATCGTGGGCCGAAGGGCCTGTTCTGTGCTGTATTGTTCTATGTTCTATGTTCTATGTTCTATGACACTGCTCATAGGGTAAACATATATCAGTGCTTTGAGCATAGCTATTCACACGGCAAATGAATGATTTGATTGTGAGATTCATATACCATCATTCTCATTTAGTATTTGTTACAAGGTGAGAGGATGGGAAATGCTGTTGGTGAAAGGGACCTCGGTGTCCCCGGCCATGAGGACAACAAATAATCAGCACAAGAAATATTATGTTGCCCATAACTGCGAAAGTATTCAAGTACAGGAATAAATTATCATCCTGATATTGTCGAGTATTGTTGAGGCAATATTTGTGGCAACTTGTACAAATTGTCTGTCTGTTATAAGGAATGTTCAATTTTCCACAGAGTCAGTGCAAAGGAGTATTAACAGACGATGATGGCACCATGAGGCGAATGTGACGTAAATGCGTGTTTAATCAGTCACACTGTGAGACAGTAAGAGGTGAATCCCTTGCAACTTGGGGGTTGTAGACTGACAACTATTATATTAGATTAGATTAGATTAGATTAGATTAGATTAGATTAGATTACTTACAGTGTGGAAACAGGCCCTTCGGCCCAACAAGTCCACACCGCCCCGCCGAAGCGTAACCCACCCATACCCCTACCCCTACCCCTACATCTACATCTACATCTACCCCTTACCTAACACTACGGGCAATTTAGCATGGCCAATTCACCTGACCTGCACATCTTTGAATATCTTTGCACATATTCAGAAATTACAGCATAGAGTAAGAAATTGGATATTTCTTTCTCCATGATATGTGATTCCTGATAGTTCACGTACCTGTGTGGAGCCCCATGCTGGTTGAGAGGGAGCTCCAGGCTCTGAATGAATTCTCACGATCTCAACGTCAAGTTGGTGTGTGATCCTGCACTGTACACAAATCTCTCAGCAGCCACAATGCTTTACTCCAGAAAACGTTAGCTATTCCTAAAAGCTTCTGACATCCATAGGAATGCAGTCTGTCTCCTCGGTGAGGGAAAGTGCCTGTTTCAGACGTGTCATACGTCATTGAATTTCCATCCTCACTGTCAACAAACTATGTTAAAGTAACATCTGTGTACCGTTAACAATGGTTCCTGATGAACACCTCGGTGTCCTAACTGGACTCTTTGCCTCCCTATGCAATTGGCAGGTGGGACTGAATGAGCGTTCTTCTTATCAAATCGGTTCGAAGCGATGAATGGCTTCGTCATATTACTGTGAAATCAGTTTGAGGTGTTGAATAATCTCTTATTACGGTGGTAATGACTAGTGTCTAGCAGTACTGTTACGTGAATGTTCGTGTTGTCCAGGTCATTCTGCACATGGTTACAGACAGCGTCAGGAGCTGGAGGGGTAGAGGGAGGGGAGACGGGGTTGGGGTGCTTTTTCCTAAACATTTATTAATCTTCAGTGAACATCCCCACTTCTGATCTTATGGTGTGGTCAAGGCATTTATTGAACAGCTGAAGATGTTTGTGCTGTGGAAGCAATGCTGAGGATCTCCTATTGAGATATCCCATGACTGAGAAGAGTGAGTTCCATTAACTACAAATATCACGCTTTGTGCTCTGGATGATCTCAAGCAGTGGGAAGTTAACAACGGATTCCATTTACTTCAATTTTGTTCTGGTCCCTTGATACGATCATCAGTCAAATCCTGCCTTGATATCAGGGCCAGTCATTCCTACCTTGTGTTCATGTCTTTTGTTAATGTCTTTTAGTCATCGTGTATGTGTGGGGAGTGTTTCCTTTTCACAGAGGGTAGTGACTGTCTTGACATCACTATTCCAGAGATTTAGGGGAGATGGTGTACGAGATGTGTGGAAGGGAGAGTACAACGAATTTTAAAAGCATTAGAGAGTTGAGGGCTGCAGGGATTTGGAACAAGAGAGGAGTTGAGGCCTGGAATAGATCAGCCATAATATTATTCAAGTGTAAATTCGGATTGAGGAGCTGAATGACTTACTCCTGTTTCTTATGTTTTTGAATTCTGTTACAGGAAATTCAGTTGTTGTAATCCTCCTCGAATTCTTGTTATTGAATGTTGCAGTCAGGGAGACCAGAGGAATTTGTGGGCAGATTCTGTTTGTTGTATTCACAGTAGAGCTGTGCTAACAAATTGACCCATAAATGGAGAGAGGGTAACTTTTGTTAACAAGAGAGGAAGGGGATGTTCCACATTGGCACCACATTCCCTTCCCAATTACATTTTCCGATCCATCAAAAACCGTGACTGACAGTCTTGAGGGCCTGAAATGTCTCTTCTGTTTCTGCACACTAGGTATTATCACCAAGCGGCCTCTAATGTGTAGCATATTTTGGGGGCAGAATTGAACCATTGGGAAACCAGACTGAGGGGCATGAATTGTTCAGGATACCCTTTGCCCTGCTCCAACATACCATAAGGTCGTAGTTGATTTGTTTGTAAAAAGAGTTGCACTTTCTTCCATTTCTTATCATTGACTCACTTCACTGTCAAATACCTTAATGAAACAGTTTTGAATAAATTCAACACGTAACACCAGAACCTTTGGGGAAGAAAGTACCAACTCATGTGGCCCGTTGAAAAGTTTGATCGATGTTGGAAGGTAACTGTGCCCTTTTCTAGTCTCACTATCGACGAAGTTCAATTGTAATCAGATTGGTGATATGGTTAGTTATGTAACCCTCAGACCGATTTGTGTTCAGTGGTCGGGACAAGTTAGGTAGCTGTCCTAAATTTGTAAAAATAACTCATCCGTTATTAAGCAAAGTTAGTGAAGCTACGATGGAATGATAGATGAAAAATAAATTGTTCATTTAACATGTGCACATGAGTACTTATCTTTCTAAAAATTCTGCGGCACATGCACAAAAACACATCAGACATTGTTTGACACATACAGAAACACACACACTTCCTGAACACAAACACAAAAAGAAAACGCTGTCGACAAATTAACCTGAAAGAGGATTGTCAAAATAATTGTTAAACTCATGACAAAAAGAAAATCAGAGCGTGTTGAAAGATATACTGCCTCTGAAGTTATTCTGCCCTGAAAAGCTGTTGACAATGGAGTTTCCTTCTGGTATCTATCTGAACTCCCTTTGCTAAAGGCAGTGGAGAGATTCCAGTGCATGCCTAAAGTTAATCCTCCACGAGTGGGAACGATGACTGTCGGGTTTTCAACTCTTGTATGCTGCTGTGAGCAGGAGCCATGAAAGACAGGGAGCTGTTCCTCAGGTATGTTCCATGTTCTCAGTGTCTGAGATGAAACGTATAGTAATGTTATCCGACCACTAAACTGTGTCATGTGATGTCTGTGTGAATACTCTCTGGACTCTATGACACCATCCCTGTTCCATTCTCCATGTGGGAGCGATTTATAATTTGAAGAATTTTTCTTGTCATTTTTGTATAATGCCTGTCTTCATAATATCAGTGTCAAAATGAATATTGTGCATTGTTTTCTTAAAGGCGAATGCTTAGTCTTATTCTCCAAAAAAAGCGGAAACATTAATAAGCTACAAATCTTATTTACTCAATTTAATATCTTCTACGTTTCAAATGAATATGTCTCATTCTCAGTCCTAAAGTGTTATGAACTGGCGAAAGTTCTAAAAGTCATGACGGACATGAATACAGTGAATTACTATTTTGCTAGAGTGGGGATGTCGAAAACTAGATGGCCGAGTGGAAATGTTTAAAGAGGTGCTGCTGCATAACATTTTATCAGCCAGAGGATGTCACTTGCATGGAATGAGCTGCCAGACGAAGTGGTGGAGGCTGGTAAAATTACAATAGTTAAAAAGCCATCTGGATGGAAATATGAAAGGAAGTGTTACGAGGGATATGGGCCAAATGCTGGTAAATGGGATTAGATCAATTTGCAATGTCTGTTCATCACGGACGAGTCAGATTGAAGTGTCCGTTTCCATACTGCATTACTCTGATACACATAAGACCGTAAATCCCTGAACAAGTTATTTGAAACATATTGAAATCCTTCTGAAGCGATTGATTTTTTTTTCAGTTGAGCGAATTATAACTGCATCTAATACATCATATGTGATCTGAACAATTCCATGTACTAATGCACTAAAACATCACGATGAGTTTTCACCTATAACCTTTGCATGAAACAATATCATTTCAAATACCTTGCAAGACACGTGCTGATTTGCAGTTTAACTGCAGATTCGTGTGTCAGAAACACATGAATTCTTTTGCTCCACTTATTTCTGCAATCTCTCTCAATTTATGTCTTTCACTGTTATTGTACGTTTCCATCATAGTTCAAAACATCCAGAACCCACATTATTGCACTTTTGCTGAAGTTTTGTACACTAATCTCCCCAATCCATATCCAAGTGCAGACCCTCCCTCCCCAATTAAATGATTATCTTGGTGAATGAGTTAATTCATCTCCATCCAAACCGTCCCCTGATCCACATCATTCATATAAGTTGTAAACATTTGATGATCTCACACGGATGCCTGATACACTCTATCAAGTTATAGCTTTCCAACCTGAAAATAAATGTTTCTCCCTGCTGTCTATTTCCTATTAGTTACCCAGTGCTTCCCTTTGCTGTGTCCAAGCCTGGAAGGTTGGATAGTCTCATCCTGTGCTGTGCAATTACATGAAATGCAGAACAGTTCATTGTATTTGTGCACAACTACGTGGAGGGCAGAATGGTCTCCTCCCATCTCATCATAACGATACTCACTGGCTGAATGGGATCTTCCTCTAAGTTTGTATCAGCTTCGTTGGTTAGGGAATGGAGAAGGACACATGGGATAGGAGCTGTAGCTGACCATTCTGACTATTGAACCTACTGCACCAATCAGAATTCTTTGATTGTGATGTGATTGCGGCTGAACATCCTTTTCCTGTTTGTTCCCCAAAAAACATGGATTCTGTTGTTCTATGGAACTCAAGCTTGAATGTTTTCAGTGAACCAGTCTTCACTGGTGTTTGGTGATGGGAAGAGCAGAGAAGCCACAACCCATAACACAAAGGATAATTCCTTCTCAGCCTGAAATTTGAAGGCCGTTTATTCTCTAAAATGTGTTCAACTCAAAACTATCATCACACTATTGAGGCACAAGGCCACCACAATGAGAAACAGATATAGACCATACACCCTCTCAACCTTGTCCTCATTTGCATTAATCCTCGACAGTTAAATCCTTATTCAATTCAGCCTCCACTGAACGTACCGGAAGATAACTGCACATACCATAATTTCGCAGGAGTCTAAGAAATTGGAGCAGATTTAGGCTATTCGGGCCAACGAGTCTGCAGTAGCGTGTGATTTAGGCTGAAGGTTTTTTTGACCTCTATTCTCCTGCCTTCTCCAACTGAACATTATAGAGTAGTAGTGATAGAGATGTACAGCATGGAAACAGACCCTTCGGTTCAATCCGTCCATGCCAACCAAATATCCCAACCCAATCTCGTCACACTTGCCAGCACCTGCCCCATATCCCTTCAAACCCTTCCTATTCATATACCAATCCAAATGCCTCATAAAAGTTTCAATTGTACCAGCCTCCACCACTTTCTCTGGCAGCTCATTCCATACACATACAACTCTCTGTGTGAAACAGTTGCCCCAATGCTGTCTTTTATATCTTTCCCGTGTCACCATAAACCGATGCCCTCCAGTTCTGAACTCCTCACCCGCAGGGAAGGGACTTTGTCTCTTTGCCCGAACCATGCCCCTCATGTTTTTTTTCAACCTCCATAAGGTCACTCCTCAGCCTCCGACGCTCCAGGGTAAAGAGGCCCAGCTTGTTCAGCCGCTGCTGTTCGCTCAAATCCTCCAAACCTGGCAATATCCGTGTAAATTCTTTTCTGAACCCTTTCAAGTTTCACAATTTTATTCCGGTCGGAATGAGAGCAGAATTGCACGCAATATTCCAACAGTGGCCTAAGCAATGTCCTGTACAGCCGCACCATGACCTCCCAACTCCTGTACTCATTAACCTGAACAAAAAAAGAAAGTATAACAAACGCCTTCTTCACTATCCTATCTACCTGCGACTCCACTTTCAAGGAGCTATGAACCGGCACTCCAAAGTCTCTTTGCTAACCAACACTCCCTAGGTAATTACCATTAAGTGTATAAGTCCTGCTAAGATCGGCTCTCCCAAAATTCAGCACCTCGCATTTATCTGAATTAAACTCCATCTGCCACTTCTCAGCCCATTCGCCCATCTGATCAACATCCTGTTCATATCTGAGGAAACCCTCTTCGCTATCCACTACATCTCCAATTTTGGTGTCATCTACAAACTTACTAACTGTACCTCTTATGCTCGCATCCAAATCATTTACGTAAATGACAAAAAGTAGAGGACCCAGCACCGATTCTTGTGGCACTCCAGTGGTCACAGACCCCCAGTCTGAAAAACAACCCTCTACCACCACCCTCTGTCTTCGATCTTTGAGCCAGTTCTGTGTCCAAATGTTTAGTTCACCCTGTATTCCGTGAGATCTAACCTTGCTAATCAGTCTCCCATGGGTAACCTTGTTGAACATCTTACTGAAGTCCATATAGATCACATCTACCGCTCTGCTTTCATCAATCCTCTTCGTTACTTATTCATTCCCATTAACGATAAACATAACGACCTCTGTCTGAAATGTACGATTTAATGAATTGGTCACTGCAGGTTGGCATTCCTGAGCAAGACAGTGAATGGGTGACCAAAATGCAGGAAAGAACATGTAAGAAGACTGTGCATATGCCCACTGCGGTCAGCACACTCCAAAGCAAGCTTACTGTTTAAGAGTACTGTTTGTGGAGATGGCTCACCAGGGGAGGGCAGCAGTTTCCAAGATCATGGCACTGCGGTGGGCCCTGCTGTTCAGAAGGGCTGAAAAAAGAATCGTGTGACCGTATTCATAAGGTATTTCGGTATGGTATGTAGCCTCCCAAGTGCTTAGTCATGGATGTCACCAGTGGCCTTCAGAGCATTCTAAATGGGGAGTTTGAATAGCCAGTTGTCTTGGTGCATACAGGCAACAACAATAAAAGTAAATAACGAGTTGAGTTCCTGAAAGCAATATTGTGGGAGCAAGGAGAGAAGTTAAAATGGAGAACCTGAATGGTAGTGATCTCGGGATATTAGCCAGTGTAGAAATGAGAAAATATGCAGGATGCCCACGAGGCTGACGGATGGTGTAAGAGGGAGGGGTTCAGATTTGTTTGACATTGGGACCGCTTCTTCAGAAGGTGACACGATTGCAAATTGGACTGTCTGCATCTAAACCAAACAGGAACTGATAGCCTTGGAGCAGATTTTGCTACTGCAGGGGCTGGGAACCAGAAGAGAAAACAAGTAGAGAGCGAGGTGGTAACTGGACACTTTAAGAACGAAGAAGATAGCATGAATAGGGAGAAGAGTAGACGGGGAGCAGATGAACGCAAAAGAACTGGTAGCATGACGCGCATATAATTTAATGCAAGTGTGTAGTGGGGAAGGCGGATGAACTTCGGTCTTAGATTCGTGCCTCCGAGTATGACGTGTTTGCAATCACAGAGATTTGGTTGAAGGAAAGTCATGATTGGCAATTAAATATTCCAGGATATAGACCCTTTAGACACGACAGAGATGGAAGTAAAAGCGGGAGAGGAGTTGCATTGCTGGTCAGGGATAATATCACGGTTGTGCTAAAGGAAGATTCTATAGAGGGCTTGTGTAGTGAGAAATTAAAAGTGGAGCTCATGTGTAAGAGGGGTGCAGTTCCATTGTTGGGGCTGGATCTCAGACATCCCGACAGTGAGCGTGAGGTAGAAAAAACAAATAGGTAAACAGATTATGGAAAGAACTAGAGGCAACGTGATGGTTGTGATGGGAGATTTTAAGTTTCCCAACATAGACTGGGATGCACTTAGTGTCAGTGGTCTGGATGGGGCAGAACTTGTAACAAACGTCCAGGAGACTTTCTTAGAACAATATGTCAATAGTCCGACGAGGGACGGGCCAGTATTGGAACTGGTGTTGGGGAATGAGCCAGGCTAGGTGGTAAATTTTGTGGTGGGGATTTCTTTGGGAACAGTGACCACAATTCTGTTATTTTTAGAATACTCGTAGACAAAGATGAGAGTGGTCGTCAGGGAAATGGACTAACCTGGGCCAAGGCCAATTATATCAAAATTAGACAGGAGCTGAGAAATGTGGATTCCACACAGCTATTTGAATGGTAGTTCTCATTTGATATGTGGTAGGATGTCAAAGATAGTTAAACAAATAATGCGAGTTCAGCATGTCCTGTTGAAAGTAAAGGATAGGAAAGGAAAGATTCGTGACAGGCGAAATCGTACGTCTAGCCAAGAGGAAAAGGGAAGTGTACACAAAATCTAGGCAGCTAAGAATGGACGGGCCTTGGTGGAAAATCCGAAGAGTATGACCAATCTTCAATGAAGAATCGTGCGGGCTAAGAAGGGTCATGGAGTAGCATTGTCGACCAGAGGTAAGGAGAATCTCAATCCCTTTATTCTTATGTAAGAAACAAGTGGGTAACAAGAGAAAAGATTGTCCAACGAAAGGATAATGAAGGAAGGCTGCTTGTCGAACTTGAGAGAATGGGTGAGATGCTGAATGATGATTGTGTATTAGTGTTCACTGAGGAGAGAAACATGATGAATGTTGAGGTTGGAGACAGGCGATTGATTGCTCTGGATCACGTTGACATACTGAGGGAAGATGTGTTGGATCGGCTTGAGGTTGTTCAGGTGAACAAATTCGCAGGACCGGATGGGATTTTTCCCATGTTGCTGAGGGAGGCGACAGAGGAAATAGTTGTGGCCCTTACAGATATCTTTGCAGCATTTTTCAATGCAGATGAGTTGGTGGAGTCCTGAAGAGCTGCTCACGTTGTTCCCCCGATACAACGAAGGTAGTAGGGATATTCTGGGTAACTACAGACGAGTCGTCCTGACGTCAGTCGTGGGAAGGTTGCTGGCGAAGGTTCCGAGGGGTAAAATCTATTTGTATTTGAAAAAGAATGTGCTTATCAGTGATAGGCAACATGTTCATGTGCCGGGGAGATTGTGCCTTTCTAACATAATAGACTGTTTGATGAAGTTGATCGATGAGGGAAGGGCTGTAGATGGTATATACATGGACTTTAGTAAGGCATTTGATTATGTTCCACATGGTAAACTAATAGAGAAAGTGAAGTCACATGGTGCACAGCGTGTTCTTGCGAGGTGGATAAAGAACTGGTTTAGCAACCACAGACAGAGAGTATTAGTTGAAGAGAATTTCTCGAAATGGAGAGAGATGACCAATGGAGTTCCACAGGGGTCAGTGCTGCGGTCCCTGTTATTTGTGATAGACATAAATCACCTGGAAGAGGGCACTCTTTGAATGATCAGCAAGTTTACTGACGACACGAAGATTGATGGAGTAGCAGGAGTAGACAATAGACAATAGTGCAGGAGTAGGCCATTCTGCCCTTCGAGCCAGCACCAACATTCATTATTTTCATGCCTGGTCATCCTCAATCAGTATCCTGTTGCTGCCTTATCTCTATAACCCTTGATTCCAATATCCTTAACAGCTCTATCCAACTCTTTCTTGAAAGTATCCAGAGACTTGGCCTCCGTAGCCTGCTGGACAGAGCATTCCAAACACCCACCACTCTCTGGGTGAAGTCGTTTCCCTCGTCTCTGTTCTAAATGGTCTAACCCTTATTTTTAAACTGTGTCCTCTGTTTTGGGACTCACCCATCAGTGGAAACATGCTTCCTGACTCCAGAGTGTCTAATCCTTTAATAATCTTATATGTCTCAATCAGATCCCCTCTCAGCCTTCTGAACTCAAGGTTATTCAAGCTCAGTCGCTCCAATCTTTCACCGTAAGATAGTCCCGCCATTCCGGGAATTGACCTCGTGAACCTACGCTGCACTCCCTCAATAGCCAGAATGTCTTTCCTCAAATTTGGAGACCACAACTGCACACAATATTCAAGGTGCGGACTCACCACGGCCCTGTACAGCTGTAAAGCATAGCGAACTGTCAAAGAATGCAGGAGGAAATACATAGACTGGAAAATTGGGCGGAGAAGTGGCAGATGGAGTTCAATCAAGGCAAACGTGAGGTGATTCGTTTTGGGAAGCAAAATTCTAGAGCGAATTATAGAGCAAACGGAAGAGCCTTGGGAAATTTGATGAACGGAGAAATCTGGGAGTTCAGGAACATTGCACACATAAAGCCACAGCACAGGTAGATAGAGTGTTCAATGAGGCATATGGTATGCTTGACTTCATTGGACGTTGTATTGAGGATAAGAGCTGGCAAGGCATGTTAAAATTTAAACAAAATTGGTTCGGCCGCGTTTAGAATATTGTTTATAGTTCTGGTCACCACATTACCAAAAGGATGTGGACGCTTTGGAGAGCGTGCATGGAAGGTTGACGAAGACGTTGCCTGGTATGGAAGGTGCTAGCTATGATGAGAGGTTGAGTAGGTTATGTTATTTTCATTAGAAAAAGGCGATAGAGGGGTGTCCTGATTGAAGTCGATAAAATCAGGAAGGGTATAGAGAGGGTAGATAGAGATACGCTTTTTCCCAGTGTGAAGGATTCAATAATAGGAGGACATGCTTTCAAGGTGAGAGGTGAAATTCTTAAGGGGGATACATGCGGTAAGTACTATACACAGAAGATGGTAAGTGCCTGGAAGGCGTTGCCAGCAGATGTAGTAGAGGTCGATTCATTTAAGATGCTTCTGGACAGATGCATGAGTAGGTGAGGAGCAGAGGGATCCAGATGCTTAGGAATTGGGTGACTGGTTAGGAAGTAGACTTGAATCAGGTCAGGCTTGGAGTGCCGGAAGGCATCTTCCTGTGCTTTAAATTTTCTTTGTTCTTTCTTCTTTGATTATGTCAACGTGAATGGGTGTATTAATGTGTTTGTGTTCGTCTGAAACTCTCCATTACTGAGTTAAAAATTGTGTTTGTATGTTTTGGGTGTATTAGTATGCTTATTGATGCTTCTGTGTATCTCTGTCTACATCGCTGTCTACCGTGGTGCTCTGTATTAAAAATATTTTCTCAGCTGTTTTTTCGCGTCAATACACTGAAACTGGTGTCAAATCCCCACTCTTTCCTTCTCCCTGTTTGTCATTTCTGTGATAAATGCCCTCTCCCCGCCTTCCACACCACTGCACAAGTGGTAGACACTGCTTCTTGAAAATACATCAGCTACTGTGACACATGACACGTCTGTTTGGTTCTTTAATGTGTGTCTTTGGAAGCACAGGGCAGTTTCATCGGATACGTAGAGATGTTGTTCCTGAAATATTACTACCACCATCGGGGCTGTCTCTGGAAATATCAATCCTTTCTCAAATTTTCAAGACTGCCCTACAAACACTACAGTGGAAAGAACGTGAAATACACTTCATTTCACATTTTTGGAAAACCGTTCACTCGGAGTTGCTCTGATATTGCTGCAGTGGAAATACCCTTTAATGTGTCCACGCCATGTCAGTGATAATGACAAATCATTTCCACGTTGCAGAGGGAACACAGACATTGATCTACATTAGCATTGTCCACTTTGAGCGGCCTCAGATTAATTGCAATTCTCTGCGTAAATGGCCATCTGTGGTGGTTTGAAAATGCTATATTACTAACCATTTCAGCTGATCCGACAATGCCTTTAGTTCACATTCTTGTGATTGGATCCTCTGGATCCAACTCCATTAATCTTGCCGGGTTACCATGCATTGTATACCATGTTGGTGAATATCGAGTGTCCTGGCAGCAGCCAGGGTCGCTTCATTCAGAAGCAGTCAGTCATTGACATCGTCTTCGGTTCTCCACGTAGAAAGAAAGGATTCCCTGTCGGACACACGTCATCCGCTCGATACACGGTTCAAAATATCCCCACATCACTCCCCACCGTGATGTGTCCTGAGTACAATGGGGTCACTGGGAACATCAGGGAACAAATCATTGGGGAGATGGAACAACACTTTCAATGTCTGAACTGGTCTGAGTGCATAATTTATCACTAAGTCCAGTAACCTCTCTGCATTTATGTAATATACCGCCGTTTATTCTTCTTGAAAGAAAACGAAAATACAGTTTGCCCGTTGCCCACGTTATATTCCAGCTGCCAAATTGTTATCTACTCTTATCCAAATCAAGATTCTCTAAATCCACTTGAGAACTTAATTTCCTGCCTAACCCAGTAACAAGGCCTTTGCTGAACTGACCGAAACCGTTGATGTTGGCTGCAAATATTTGAGGTCCCTGCACTAGTCGCTGTGCCACTGCAGTCGTTAATTTGCTTTAACTGATGAAGGTAGATTTATCACAAATTATGCCTAGTCCAGGTCCAGTAACCATTTCTAGGAGAAAGTGTGGACTGCAGATGCTGGAGATCAGATAAAAATGTATTGCTGGAAAAGCGCAGCAGGTCAGGCAGCATCGAAGGAGCAGGAGAATGGACGTTTCGGGCATGAGCCCTTCTTTAGGAATGAGAAAGGTTTGCCCAGCAGGCTAAGATAAAAGGTAGGGAGGAGGGACTTTGGGGAGGGGCGTTGGAAATGCGATATCTGGAAGGAGGTTAAGGTGAGGGTGATTAGGTGAGTGTGATAGGCCGAAGTGGAGGTAGGGGTGGAGAGGTCAGGAAGAAGATTTCAGGTTAGGTAGGTGGTGCTGAGTTCGAGGGTTGGGACTGAGACAAGGTGGGAGGAGGGGAAATGAGGAAACTGGAGAAATCTGAGTTCATCCCTTGTGGTTGGAGGGTTCCTAGGTGGAAGATGAGGCACTCTTCCTCCAGCTGACGTGTTGCTATGGTCTGGCGATGGAGGAGTCCAAGGACCTGCATGCCCTTGGTGGAGTGGGAGGAGGAGTGGAAGTGTTGAGCCACGGGGTGGTTGGGTTGGTTGGTCCAGGAGTCCCAGAGGTGTTCTCTGAAACGTTCCACAAGTAGGCAGCCTGTCTCCCCAATATAGAGGAGGCCACATCGTGTGCAGTGGATGCAGTTAATGATGTGTGTGGAGGTGCAGGTGAATTTGTGGCGTATATGGAAGGATCCCTTGGGGCCTTGGAGGGAAGTAAGGGGGGAGGTGTGGGCGCAAGTTTTGCATTTCCTGTGGTTGCAGGGGAAGGTGCCTAGAATGGAGGTTGGGTTGGTGGGAGGTGTGGACCTGACAAGGGAGCAACTGAAGGAGTGGTCTTTTCGGAACGCTGATAGGGGAGGGGAGGGAAATATATCCCTGGTAGTGGGGTCCGTTTGGAGTTGGCGGAAATGACGACGGATGATACGATGTATATGGAGGTTGGTGGGGTGGTAAGTGAGGACCAGTGGTCATCTGTCCTGGTGGCGATTGGAGGGGCGGGGTTCAAGTGTGGCGGAGCGGGAAGTGGAGGAGATGCGGTGGAGAGCTTCGTCGTTCACGTCTGGGGGGAAATTGTGGTCTTTGAAGACCATTTGGGTTGTTCAGTATTGGAACTGGTCCTCCTGGGAGCAGATGCGGCGGAGATTTATTATAAACCGACCGACTCCCACAGCTACCTAGACTACACCTCCTCCCACCCTCCCCCCTATAAAAACCGCCATCCCATATTCCCAATTCCTTCGTCTCGACCGCATTTGTTCCCAGGAGGACCAGTCATTTCAGCCACCTCCAAACGTTGCCCGTTTGGCAGACTTTGAATGAGGTAGTGACACATAACACAGTAGGCAGTATCTTCAATATGAAGCTGAGACTTTCTCTCCGCCAGAACTGTGCTCTGGCTGCTGCTACAGATGCTGCTATTGACAGATCCACGTGACAAGTTTGAGAATATTCTCATCTTGTTGATTTCCCCATCACTCCCAAGTGTCCGATTGTTGTCTATTTAAGCCCTCTCACTGCTCAGGCAGTGCTAGCCCAGTGGAGACACTCTTGGTAAGAGACAATGAGCTCCCACAACCAGAGTACAAACTGTGTCTTTGTCAACGTCAGTGCTTCCTTTGATTTCTTTTCAACATCGACGGCAATTGACTTTTCCCTGAGGGTGGCGTGGAGGGCAGAAGGTGTCCACTATCAGGCGATTTTCTTGATCATCTTTGATCTGTTACGATGAGTTTTCCCTGGTTCTGGAATCAATGTTGGGGAATTACAGGGTCACTCTTTCCCTGACTGTCTCCCACTGTGCTCCCTCCACTGAAGGGTCAGTCTTGCCAGTGGGACAGTTTATCTGCAGGAATGGTGATGGGGCTTGGTAATGGTAGGAACCTCCCACCCCACCAACCTCCATATACATCGTATCATCCGTTGTCATTTCCGCCACCCCCAAACGGACCCCACCACCAGGGATATATTTCCCTCCCCTCCCTTATCAGCGTTCCGAAAAGACCACTCCCTCCATGACTCCCTCGACAGGTCCACACCCCCCAGGAATGGTAATGGATACCTTATCCATTCGGTCTGATTCTGTGAGTATGACGAAATCAGACCGTTTCCTGACCGATTGAACAAAGGGATAAAGTTGACAATGGAACAGGACCGAATGTGCTATAAAGGTGAATGAGAGGCACACGATCTGCTTGTGCGTTTTATTCTCAAAACAGATTGAGGAAATCAACGCATACCTTGAGGAAAATTGACTTAGTTTAATGATATTAGAGAGACATGACGACAGGGTGGCCAATATTGGAACTAAATATCCATAACACTTTATAGCCGGTAGTGTAAGACAGAACTGAGAGGAAATCGCTGAATAAGGGATAACACCTATGTTTTCGTGAAAAGTAATCTTATATAAAATTTGTGAGCTATCATCTTTATCTTATTCATTTCTTGTACGAAGTGCCAGTTGAGTTGAGTTTGAAGAGAAATTCCCACCGTGAGGCTGAGTGGGTCTCACGCAACTTGATGGGGAGAAGGACCTCTGTTTTTATGTGTTTTTATGTTTTTATGACTCCATCTCATTCCATACCCAACATTCCCCTGAAAATTCTACACCCGATCTTCTCCGGAACATTCTATACCCAACATTCCCTGGAACATTCTGAACACGACATTGCTGGGCGCATTCTGTTTGCAACATTCTCCAGTGATTCTGTCCCTGACATTATCTGTGAACGGCCAGACTTCAGTCAATTGAACAGAAGATAAGATCGCGAGATAAGGAGAGAAGGAGACCCTGTTCCAAAGTCCCCTCGGGCAGTACAATAAATTATTACGTGTTCCCTGCGTTTACATTTATTCACGAAAAAGGATTGATCACAACTTAGACTACAGCACAGAAATTTCCAAACTCTGTTTGTCTTCAAGGAACTGGGAGATAATCCTTTAGGCCAGCAATGTTTCCAAGCTCCACATTGGGAGAAGGAAACAACTGACCTGTATCTGCTCTCCAGTGATTGAGCGTGTGAAAGTTCTCAAAACTTTCTGTTCTTATGGATATGTCTCTGTGTTTGGTGCTTGTGTTGTTTAATATATTTTTGTCAATAATTCAGACCATCCCATTTGTTACTTCAGCTCCAATTATATCAATAAATCTCTGAATACAGTAACACATTTGAAAATCTCAATCAAACTGGCAACTTTGACTCCAGGCTGATGTATAACATATTCGTTATCCATCCTCACAGTTAACGTAGTGACGGTCTATGTCCTGCTTTATAAAGATTGTGGATTATCTCCATGTGTCCAACGTTACCTGGGGGCCATGGCAGTGGCAGATCTACTGGTCATTATCCTTGACCTGATGCTGAGACACATTCCCATTGTTTACCGGGAGCAGTTTTATTTCCTTTGGGACATCCCTGTGTGTAATATTCACGCCGTCCTGCTTTATGCAGCCACTGACTGTTCTGTCTGGTTCACCGTCACTTTCACTTTTGATCGGTTTGTGGCCATTTATACCCATAATCTGAAAATGAAATATTGCAATGAGAAAACGGCGGTTGTGCTTCTGGGAGCAATTACTGTGCTGAGCTGTTTAAAGAACATTTTCTGGTATTTTATGCTCACACCTTGGTATCAGCTGGGGAACGACCCCTGGTTTTGTATGGTAACAAACATTGTTCAATTCTCTCGTGTCTGGGTCACAATCGAGTTCCTCCACCACATTCTGACCCCCACTATACCTTTTCTCCTGATTCTGCTACTCAATGTTATCACCGTCAGACACATTTTGGTGAGCAGCAGAGCCCGCAGGCGACTTCGGGCTCACACCAAAGGGGCCGCTCAGTCTGACACAGAAATGAAAAATCGAAAAAAATCCATCGTTTTACTGTGTGTGATTTCAGCCAATTTAATCCTGTTATGGTCAACGTTAATGGTATTTTCGATATGGAGACGGATGTGGTATATAGTGGATAATCTTGCGTCTTTGGATTATTTTGTGCGGGAACTGGGCTTCATGCTGCAGCTCCTCAGTTGCTGTACAAACACCGCGATCTATGCCGTGACCCAGACGAAGTTCAGGCAGCAACTGAAGAATGTGCTTAAATATCCCTTTACCCAAATTCATCAGTCAATCAAATTCATTCATTAATCAATCCATCCGGAATTTTCTCATTTCATTTCAGTGCTTCAGCAGTGAAGCAACTGTTGCTATGGTATCAGACTGAGGGTATCGCTGTTTCGTCCAATCATATTCCACAGGGTATTGCAAGGAGACATTCCAATGTTTCTCTCAACACAGGGGCCAATGAGAAATGGAAACATCCCACTGACTATATCAAATATATTGTAAACAATAAAAATGTTCATTAAAAATTGCCGAGCCGAAGAGTGAATCATATTGTTGCCTGTCTTTGTGTTGGGGAAACTGATCTGGAGAGAAATTGACTTGGCCCAAAGTCTAAGTACACAGGGAAGGAAAGCGGACCGGTGCCTGATCTCAGGAGTGCGCTTACAGTCACTCTGTCCTTGCTTTCGCAGGTGACCCCCAATCCGATCTGGCCTTTGGCAGAATTCACAGCTCTACCCCGTTTTTTCCGTCTCCACTCAACTGCATCCGTCTCTCCCATTCACCATCTCGCGCTACTACCATCACTTGCTTTTCTTTCTCCCCATTCACCCGCTCTCTTTCACTCCCGCCCCATTTCCTCTCCCCCTTTCGCCTCTTTTCGCTCCCTCTCTTCCTCCACATATTCTCTCTTTCTCGTCCCCTCCGCTTCACACACTCTTTCTTTTACCGTACCTTCCACTCTCTCTCTTCCCAATTCTCTCTTTCTCTCGTTATCTGTCGCTCCACCTGCATCCACTGCATCCATTTTTCAACCTACCTTCCTCTGTCACACCACTGTTCTCTCTGTCTCTTTCCCACCTTACTGTCTTTCCAGCATTTCCTCACTCCTCCAACCCCGCCCGATCTCTCGATTCTCCCTTCCCCTCCCCAGCTTCTCAACCCACCTCACGTCAATGTGCCAGAGGGAGAGCGTAGGAGGAGCGAGAAAGTGTGTCAGATAGAGATTGATGGAGAGGAGAGAGTTTCAGTGAGAGGTATTAGGGCGGATGTGAGGGAGAGTGGGAATGGGGGAGAGGGGCATTGAAAGAGAAACGGGTAGAAAGATGAGTGGGCGAGACAGAAGTGGACGGTGTAGAGACAAGGTATTGAAGCGGGTAGACAGAAAGCGAGAGCGTGGTGGGAGTAAAGAGAGAGAATGGGAAGGTGTGAGAGTGGGGGAGGGATGCAGAGGTCAGGAGAGAGAGGACGAAACAGACTGGGAAGGGGTAGCTAGAGTGGGAAGGGATACAGACAGATGGAGATGGTGAGAGAGGAAGTAGGGGTATGGGAAGAGACAGCGAGAGATGGACAATTGGAGTGTGCAGAGAGGCTTGGATGGAGGGTGTATTGAGAGAGGGAGAATTTGTGGGATGTGTGTAGACAGAGAGTGAGAGGCAGAAGCAAGACAATGAAAAATGGTGGGGGTAGGAGAGAGATAGGGAGAGAAAGACAGAGTGGGAGCAGGGTAGATAGAATGAGAGAAAGGGAGTGAGGTAGAGAGTGAGCGTGCAATTGGAGAGAGTGTGGGAGGGTGTCGAGACAGAGAAACTGAATGCAGGGTAGAGAGAGAGACAAAGAGAGAATGTCGGAGGGCTTAGAGCGAGAATGGGGGGTGGGGAAGATAGATGGACGGTGGTGTATACAGATAGAGTAAGAGCGTGAGAGAGGGGTGAAGAGCTAGAGAGTAGAAGCGGGTTGAGATTGTGAGAGATTTGGAGGCCTGCAGATGGTGATAGAGAGGGAGAAAACGGTGGGAGTATAGTGAGTGTAGTGGTGGTAGAGAGAGTTTGGAAGTGAGGGAGAAAGAGTGTGAGATGGGGCGAGAGAGAGTGAGAGAGTGTGAAGTATTTAAGGAGAGGGAGAGATAGAGAGAGAGTGGGGACGCGGGAGAGAGTGTATGGGAATGTGATCGAGAGACAGAGGGAGGCGGGAGAGAGAGAGAGGGTGGGTTGGAGAGAGAGGGATAAAATGGGAGAGTTTAGAGAAGGACAGAGTGGGAGGAGAGTAGAGAGACAGTGCCTGACAGAAAGACAAAGAGTGGGAGACAGACAGCAAGCCGCGACAGAGAGGAGAAGGCGTTTGCGCAGAGAGAGAGGCAGAGACGGAGAAAGTGAGTGGGAGGGAGTACAGAGAGAGACATAGAGAGGGAGAGAGAGTCGTTGGGGTGTAGCTAGAAAGAGAGAGATGGGGAGAGAAGTAGCGAGAGTGAGTCCAGGAGTAGAAATGGTTTAGAGAGAGAGAAGGATGAGATGTAGCGAGAGACCATGGAGGAGGTGTATAGAGAGATTCGGAGGGAACAGCGAGAGTGTTGAAAGGGGTGATGAGTGTGAAAGTGGGAGAGGGTCGGCAGAGAGAGTACGATAGAGCCCGACAGAGAGCAAGAAACAGTATAGAGACAGAGTGGGAGGTGGTGAGAGAGAGAGTGGGGAGTAAGAGGGAGAGATCACGGTGGCACAGTGGTTAGCACTGCTGCCTCACAGCGCCAGAGACCCGGGTTCAATTCCCACCTCAGGCGACTGACTGTGTGGAGTTTGCACGTTCTCCCCCTGTCTGCGTGGGTTTCCTCCGGGTGCTCCGGTTTCCTCCCACAGTCCAAAGATGTGCAGGTCAGGTGAATTGGCCATGCTAAATTGCCCGTAGTGTTAGGTAAGGGGTAGATGTAGGGGTATGGGTGGGTTGCGCTTCGGCGGGGCGGGGCGGTGTGGACTTGTTGGGCCGAAGGGCCTGTTTCCACACTGTAAGTAATCTAATCTAATCATGGAAGGGAGATAGAGAGACAGTGTGGGAGTGGGGACGAGGGAGAGTCGGGGGGTGCAGGGACAACGATTTGGAAGGAGAAAAGTCAGAGAGAAATTGGGATGGGATAGAGAGAAAGACAAGGCGGCGGGAGAGTGATGGTGAGCATAGGGGTTGGAGACAAAGAGAGTGGAAGAGTTTTGAGGGAGAGAGTGTAGGAGGAGGGAAGATACAGTGTGAAAAACAGATACTGAAAAAGGGAAAGAGCGAGTCGAAGGCGGTTGCAGAGAGAGAGAGTGGGAAGGAGTGCTTGAAGTGTAGGCAGAAAGACAGAGAGAGAGGGAGGGGAGTGGAGACAGAGAGCTGCAGTGTGAATTGGGTAGAGAGACGCAGAGAGTGATGGGGATCGTGCGAAAGAGTGAGTCGGTGGCGGTAGATAGTGGGACGATGGTCGAGAATGGGAGAGGGGGTCGAGAGAAAGACGACGGAGCAGAGAGATTGATAGTTGCAGAGAGCGAGCGAGGTAGAGGGAGCAGAGAGAGTGGGAGAGTGTGCGAGGGCAACAGAGTTAGAGAACGTAGGAACAGAGCAGAGGGAAAGAGACAGAGAGAGAATATAGGATGGGGAAGAGAGTGTGGGGAAGGGGAAGAGAGAGAGGGTGGTATATACATATCGAAAAAGAGAGTGAGTGTGAGGTGTAGAGAGAGATTAGGAGGGGTGCACAGAGAGAGCGATAGAGAGGTTGGTGGGTAGACAGAGCTGGGTGTGGCTAGAGAAAGAGTGGAAAAGGGGTCGAAAGACATTGAGAGAGGGGCAGAGACATAATGGGAGAGTGGGAAGGGTCAGAGAGAAAGTGGGAGGGAGTAGATAGACAGATGGATGGGAAGAGAGAGAGTGTGTGGTGGTGGAGAGAGAGAGAGAGTGTTTGAGAGAGCGCGAGTGGGAGGATGGTAGAGAGAGACTGCGAGGCGGGAGAGAGAGAATGGGTGGTGTGTAGAGAGAGAGGATGGGAGAGTTCAGAGGTAGGGACAGTGTGAGGAGGATAGAGAGTGACAGACAGAGAGACCGATAGAGATAGACAGACAACGAGAGAGAGAGTAGAGGGTTTTGCAGAGAGAAAGAGACAGAGAGAAAGTGTGGGATGGAGTATAATGAGAGATAGAGAGCGAGAGACTGTGCTTGGGATGAAGAGAGAAAGAGAGAGTGACATTGACAGTGGGAGTGGGGCAAGACAGAGTGAGAAGGGGGTAAACAGAGAGAGAGTCTTTCGGCTGTAGTGAGAGAGTCGGAAGGAATAGAGGCAGAGTGGGAATTGGTGTTGAGTGACAGAGAGTGTGAGGGAGGAGAGAGGCGAAAGGGATAGAGTAGAGACAGAGAGAATGGGAGGGGTTTAGAGACAGGGAGAGCGGGAGAGAGTGGAGAGAGAGGCAAAGACAGGGACAGTCAGAGAGAGTCAGAGAGAAGGAGAGAGTAGGAGGTTGGTAGCGAAAGAAAGAGAGTGACAGATTGTGAGATCGGAGAGGAAAATAGAGAGACAAGAAGAGTAGAGAAAGAGGGAGCGGAAGGGGAAGAGAGACCGTGAGAGGGGGTTAGAGAGAGAGAGCATGGAAAGTGAAAGAGAACAAGAGTGCCGGAGTGAGGTAGAGAGAGTGGGAGTAGGGCAGAAAGAGAGAGATTGGGAGAGGAGTAAAGACAGAGAGAGGGAGAGGGCGGGTGGGGTTAAACAGAAAGAGAGGGAGGCGGGAGAGAAGGTGTAAATATGGATGGGGACAGAGAGAGAGTTGGAGGGTGTTTCGTGACAGAGTGAGAGGAGGGTATGGAAAGTGTGACTGACAGAGACACAGAGAAAGAGAGAGAGAGGAAGGTGTTTGAAGAAAGCGAGCGACAGAGAGAGTGGGAGGGGAGTAAAGACAGAGAGAGGGAGAGCGAGAGGGGAGAGATGAGGGGGTAGAGAGAGAAACGGAAGTGAGCGAGTAAGAGAGGGAAGAGGAGGGAGGAGGAAGAGAGAGGGAGGAGAAAAGAAGCAGAGTGGGAGGGGAGAGAGGGAGAATTGGGGGAGTTTGGGAAAAAGAGAGAATGTGGTGGGGAGGGAGATAAGGAAGGCTTATAGAGGGAGAAAGTGGTATGGCATAGCGAGAGACAGTGGGAGGGAAGGTGAGAGAGAGAGTGAGTGGGCAGTAGAAAAAGAGAGAGTCGGATGCGGGTAGAAAGAGTGCAGTTATAGAGAGAGGGGTGAGGTGTAGAGAGGTGTGAGAGAGGTAGAGTAGGGGAGAGAGGGAGAGAGGGAGGGGTAAGACAGTGAGAGTGGGGGAAGTGAGGGAATGAGTAGGTGTTAGAGGGAGAGAGAGAGAGCGATAGAGGTTGGGGGTGCAGCGAGAGAGAAAGTGGGAAGTGAGTAGAGATTGTGGGGGGAAGCCAGATAAAAAGTGGGAATAGAGAGAGAGGGATGGGAGTAGAGAGAGAGTGGGAAGGTGGTAGAGAGAGAGAGAGTAGGAAGGGATTAGGGACAGAGTGGAGGGTCTGAGAAAGAGTGGGAGAGAGAGGAGGGGTTAGAGAGAAAGAGTAGGAGGGAGTAAAACAAGAGTCGGTGAGAGAGCGAGAGAGACAGGGAGGGATGTAGACAGAAAGATAAAGACAACGACTGAGGGGGAAGAGAGAGAGAGAATGAAGGGGTGCAGAAAGAGTGGAATGAGTTTAGAGAGAGAGTGGCAGTAGCGTACATCGTGAGTGAGTTGTTGGGCTAGGACGGGGAGAGTGGGAAGGTGTTAGAGAGAGAGAGAGAGAGAGGGAGCGAGAGAGACTGACGGGAGAGTGAAAGAGAGAATGAGGGGAGTGATAGATAGAACGTGGGTAGAGAGTAAGAGGGAGATACAGTGGATACTGAAAATGTGTTGCTGGAAAAGCGCAGCAGGTCAGGCAGCATCCCAGGAGCAGGAGAATCGACGTTTCAGGCATGAGCCCTTCTTCAGGAATTCCTGAAAAAGGGCTCATGCCCGAAACGTCGAAACTTCTGCTCCTTGGATGCTGCCTGACCTGCTGCACTTTTCCAGCAACACATTTTCAGCTCTGATCTCCAGCATCTGCAGTCCTCACTTTCTCCTCAGAGATACAGTGGGATCGAGTAGAGAGGGAAGGAGAGTGTCAGTGGGAGTCTGTAGCGAGAGAGTCGGAGGGTGTAAAGAGAGAGAGAGAGAGCGGGAAGGCAATAGCGAGAGAGAATGGGAGGAGGATAGAGAGAAAGAAAGTGGAAGAACCAGAGAGAGAGTGGGAGGAGGGTATGGAGAGAGAGAGTGGGAGGTGTGTAGAGAGAGACAGGCAGAGAGTGGGATGAGGAAGAGATAGAGTTGGAGTGGGATAGAGAGAGTGGGAGGAGTTTTAAGAGAGGGAGGGTGGGATAGAGAGAGAGACAAAGAAAGAGAGAGAGTGACGCAGATTGAGAGACTGAAAAAGACTGAAGAACAGTAGGAAGGGGGTATAGAGAGAAGGATTGGGAAGGTGTTAGACAGACAGTGTGGGAGTCCCGTAGACAGAGAGACAGAAAGAGAGAGGCAGACGAGAGAGAGAGAGTGGGAGACAGGTGGAGAGAGAGAATAGGAGGAAGGTAGAGGTAGCGAGAGACAGAGAGTGTGGAAGGCTGTGAAGTCAGAGTAGACAGGGGAAGAGAGAGAGAGAGTGGGAGGGAAGAAGAGAGAGTCGGAATTGGAGAGAGAGAGAGTGCAAGTTGTGTAGAGAGAGAGTGGGAGGGGTAGGGAGAGAGAATGTGTAGTTGGTGAAGAGAGAGGAACATTAGGACGATTTGGAGAGAGTGAGTGGGAGGGTAGAGAGAGAGTTATTGACAGAAAGACAGACAGAGTGAGACAGACAGACAACGAAGGAGATTGCAAGTAGTTTGCAGAGAGAGGGAGACAGAAAGAGAAAGAGTGGGAGAGGCGTCGAGAGAGTGGAAGAGTTTGATGTGTGTAGAGAGAGAGGGAGAGGGAGAGGGGTAGAGAGAGGGGGACGTGTGATAGATAGAGTTTGCAGGTGGAGGTGGAGAATGAGAGAGAATGGGAGAGTTTAGAGATGTAGAGATTGGGAGGAGGGTGGAGAGACAGTGACTGACAGAGAGAAATGGAGAGAGAGAAACAGACATTTAGATCGCGAGTGGGAGTGGAAGGCATTTGCAGAGAGAGAAATAGAGAGTGGTTCGGAGTGCGGGAGTGGCAGTGGGCTAGAGAGAGAGTAGGAAGGCGTGTCGGGAGAGACAATGGAGTAGGTGTAGAGAGAGAGTCTGAGGGCGTAGCTAGAGAGTGTGAAGGAGCAGAGAGTGATAAAGATAAAGATAGATCGAGACACAGCAAACGAGAGTGGGAGGAAGGTAGACAGAGAATGAGGCATGGAAAGAGAGGTCAGGACGCAGAAGGAGACAGTACAGACGGGAGGGGACGAGAGAGAGACAGCGGGACGTGGTTAGAGAGAGAGAGGGATGGGAGTAGAGAGAGAGTGGGAAGGTGGTAGAGAGAGAGAGAGTAGGAAGGGATTAGGGACAGAGTGGAGGGTCTGAGAAAGAGTGGGAGAGAGAGGAGGGGTTAGAGAGAAAGAGTAGGAGGGAGTAAAACAAGAGTCGGTGAGAGAGCGAGAGAGACAGGGAGGGATGTAGACAGAAAGATAAAGACAACGACTGAGGGGGAAGAGAGAGAGAGAATGAAGGGGTGCAGAAAGAGTGGAATGAGTTTAGAGAGAGAGTGGCAGTAGCGTACATCGTGAGTGAGTTGTTGGGCTAGGACGGGGAGAGTGGGAAGGTGTTAGAGAGAGAGAGAGAGAGAGAGGGAGCGAGAGAGACTGACGGGAGAGTGAAAGAGAGAATGAGGGGAGTGATAGAGAGAACGTGGGTAGAGAGTAAGAGGGAGATACAGTGGATACTGAAAATGTGTTGCTGGAAAAGCGCAGCAGGTCAGGCAGCATCCCAGGAGCAGGAGAATCGACGTTTCAGGCATGAGCCCTTCTTCAGGAATTCCTGAAAAAGGGCTCATGCCCGAAACGTCGAAACTTCTGCTCCTTGGATGCTGCCTGACCTGCTGCACTTTTCCAGCAACACATTTTCAGCTCTGATCTCCAGCATCTGCAGTCCTCACTTTCTCCTCAGAGATACAGTGGGATCGAGTAGAGAGGGAAGGAGAGTGTCAGTGGGAGTCTGTAGCGAGAGAGTCGGAGGGTGTAAAGAGAGAGAGAGAGCGGGAAGGCAATAGAGAGAGAGAATGGGAGGAGGGTAGAGAGAAAGAAAGTGGAAGAACCAGAGAGAGAGTGGGAGGTGGGTATGGAGAGAGAGAGTGGGAGGTGTGTAGAGAGAGACAGGCAGAGAGTGGGATGAGGAAGAGATAGAGTTGGAGTGGGATAGAGAGAGTGGGAGGAGTTTTAAGAGAGGGAGGGTGGGATAGAGAGAGAGACAAAGAAAGAGAGAGAGTGACGCAGATTGAGAGACTGAAAAAGACTGAAGAACAGTAGGAAGGGGGTATAGAGAGAAGGATTGGGAAGGTGTTAGACAGACAGTGTGGGAGTCCCGTAGACAGAGAGACAGAAAGAGAGAGGCAGACGGGAGAGAGAGAGTGGGAGACAGGTGGAGAGAGAGAATAGGAGGAAGGTAGAGGTAGCGAGAGACAGAGAGTGTGGAAGGCTGTGAAGTCAGAGTAGACAGGGGAAGAGAGAGAGAGAGTGGGAGGGAAGAAGAGAGAGTCGGAATTGGAGAGAGAGAGAGTGCAAGTTGTGTAGAGAGAGAGTGGGAGGGGTAGGGAGAGAGAATGTGTAGTTGGTGAAGAGAGAGGAACATTAGGACGATTTGGAGAGAGAGAGTGGGAGTGTAGAGAGAGAGTTATTGACAGAAAGACAGACAGAGTGAGACAGACAGACAACGAAGGAGATTGCAAGTAGTTTGCAGAGAGAGGGAGACAGAAAGAGAAAGAGTGGGAGAGGAGTCGAGAGAGTGGAAGAGTTTGATGTGTGTAGAGAGAGAGGGAGAGGGAGAGGGGTAGAGAGAGGGGGACGTGTGATAGATAGAGTTTGCAGGTGGAGGTGGAGAATGAGAGAGAATGGGAGAGTTTAGAGATGTAGAGATTGGGAGGAGGGTGGAGAGACAGTGACTGACAGAGAGAAATGGAGAGAGAGAAACAGACATTTAGATCGCGAGTGGGAGTGGAAGGCATTTGCAGAGAGAGAAATAGAGAGTGGTTCGGAGTGCGGGAGTGGCAGTGGGCTAGAGAGAGAGTAGGAAGGCGTGTCGGGAGAGACAATGGAGTAGGTGTAGAGAGAGAGTCTGAGGGCGTAGCTAGAGAGTGTGAAGGAGCAGAGAGTGATAAAGATAAAGATAGATCGAGACACAGCAAACGAGAGTGGGAGGAAGGTAGACAGAGAATGAGGCATGGAAAGAGAGGTCAGGACGCAGAAGGAGACAGTGCAGACGGGAGGGGACGAGAGAGAGAGAGCGGGACGTAGTTAGAGAGAGAGAGGGAGGGGGTTGAGAGAGCACGGAAGGGGGAAAGAAAGAGACAGTGTGGGAGTGGGATCGAGACAGAGAGGGGTGGGGCAGAGAGAGAGATTGGGGAGGAGTAAATAGAGAGAGGGAGAATGCGATGGGTTTGAGGGAAGGAGACGGAAGCGGGGGAATTAGGGTGTGGGTGGGGTGGAGACAAAAAGAGTAGGAGGGTTTAGAGAGAGAGACTGGGAAGAGGTTACATAAAGAGTAACTAACAGAGAGACAGACAGAGAAAAAGAGATAGTGGAAGACGTTTGTAGAGAGAGATAGACATAGAGAGAGTGAGAGGGAGAGCTTGAGGAGTAGACTGAAAAACAGAGAGAGAGGGAAAGGAGTAGAGAAGAGAGCGGGAGTGGGAACGGCATCGGAAAAGGTAGGGAGTGATGGTTCGTGGGGGTGACAGTTAGTGGTGGAGGTCGAGAGAAGGTGCGAATGGTGTACAGAGAGAGAGGTGCTCGAGAGAGAGCAGAGGGTAGCAGAGTGAAAGAGTGAGCGAGGTCGAGGGAGGGCGAGTGTGTAGAGACAGAGACGAAGGGGGTAGAGAGTGTGGGATTTTCAGGGAGCGAGAGAGTTGAAGGGGGTAGAGAGAGGGAAGGAGAGTGTGGAAGTGCTGTAGATTAAGTGAACGTGGGAGTAGTTTAGAGTGAAAAAGACAGAGAGTGAATGGGGTAGAGAGAGAGTGCGGATTGGGATGAGAGGGCGACGTGGCATATACATATAGAGAAAGTGAGGGAGGGAGCGCTGTCGAGAGAGAAAGAGGAAGCGGGAAGACACTGTGAGAGATTAGGAGGAGTGCACAGAGAGAGGGACATAAATAGTGGTGAGGGTAGTCAGAGTGGTGGGGTAGAGAAAGAGTTGAAGTGAAGTTATCACAGCTTGATAACCTGAGAATGACTCTTTCAATATGATCTTCATAAATAGCAGGACGGTTTGAAGAACTTATTGGCTTCTTGTTCCTATTTGCTTTGGGATTGCGAGGACCATGTGACGGTCTACAATGAGATACCCGGAATATGGGCTGCGTGGTTATTAATAAAGATGTAACGGAACGTATTACCAACATTGAAGTCTTCATGCTGAGTACCAAGTGAAATCAGCTGATAATTGAAACATTTTTTGATCCTTGTCCACTTTCACGTGTTTTCTATGAACAGATCCAATTGTTGCACGCAGGTGGATTGAAGTAGGAATTGCCAAATCATGAAATGGTATTGAGGAATTGTTGTAATGAGAATATAGCTAATATTGAGAACTGTTTTCTCTTTGTTTCACTTGAAGGTGTTCAACAGAAACACAAGTAGATACTCCGGATACAAACTGAAAAGCTGAGTGGACACTACCCTAAGAAAGGAGAAGATGTGTTTCCAGCTTTTTGATCGATATGCTGAGTTAATGTTCATCACCAATGTATGATATTAGACATTTCGAGACGATGAACTTCGGGTAAGAGGCTGAGACCATGAAGAGTGGAGAGAGAAACATCCCTGGATAGAACTAGAAAAAATACAAACTGATCAGTTGCTCCAGAGCAATGTTTTCATCCCAGAGAACTTCCACATCTGGGAGTACGGTAGCAGTGAATATTGGACCATGGAACTGGAGAAAAAACAATGGTAGGAGAGACTGTATGTGATTGGGACACTGGGAAAATATACCCAAATTTTAATTTGTTTTCCATTTAAATTTCAGGATTTGAATGTTAGTCACAATGGAATAAACCTGAGGATCCCGATGCTGGAACGGTATCGTAACTTTGGGAATGTTATTGGAGAGGTCTGGAAGACCCAGAGGAATTGCTCTTTATAGTTGATGGTTTGGAAGAAATCAAAAACAGTATTTATATTTCTGATGTTCGGAAAAATAGACCCTCAATTCATGGGCACTGATCTTGAATGCTGGAGTGACAGTGTCATACCCTGTGTGTACAGTTTAATCCAGCACAAGCTGCTCCAGGGATCTTCTGTGCTAGTGGTCAGCAGTCCCTGAACGGAATGAATATTTCATCAGAATTATTGAAGATCAGATGATGGCAGCAGCTGTTTTGAAATTCGTGAAGGAGATACGTGATGGGCGGTACGGTGGCACAGTGGTTAGCACTGCTGCCTCACAGCGCCAGAGACCTGGGTTCAACTTCCGCCTCAGGCGACTGACTGTGTGAAGTTTGCACGTTTTCCCCGTGTCTGTGTGGGTTTCCTCGGGGTGCTCCGGTTTCCTCCCACAGTCCAAAGATGTGCAGGTCAGGTGAATTGGTCATGCTAAATTGCCCGTAGTGTTAGGTAAGGGGTAAATGTAGGGGTATGGGTGGGTTGCGCTTCGGCGGGTTCAGTGTGGACTTGTTGGGCCGAAGGACCTTTTTCCACACTGTAATCTAATCTAATCAAACAAGGTCTAATATACCATGGGCTACGACCCTTCGCACTACTGGATCCTCGGTCTGTTATTGAGTCCCTTTTTCACAGAACAATATAGGAAACTACAACAACTTCCGAAGACCATCATCCAACTATATTCTGACTATAGTTACAACATTTTGGAAAACCATGGCTGAGAGATTGAAGACCCCTGTGCTGTATTACTGAAGCTTGGTGAGATGGCTTTCACAGGATTCCGAAGAAGAAGGTTGTATTCAGGAATGAACTTCCTTTCTAGTTTCCTAATGGAGCTATTGGAGAGAGATTTCACTGTACACTGTGTGGTTTACACGCTCCCACACGTCGCCAGCCAAGAGTTTGTCGCTGCACTCACACAATGCCAGACCTCAGACCCCAGGGACATTGGGAAGCTCCGCAGTGAAGCACTTGGGAAGGAAAAGGAGATTGATGGATTGAGGCTGGCTCCTGGTGAAACTGTGGAATGTCAGTGAATTCAATGACACAAATAAACACAGCGATGTAGAAGGCAATTCTGAAGGATTCCAAAATCTGGCCCCCGAAGGCCAAGTATTGAGGTAATGCTATGTTGGTTCTGAAATCCTTTCTGAATCTTCTCCAGTAAAATAATATCCTTCCTGTAGCAAGGTCACCAGAACTGCCAGATGGAAGGATGATGTTGTCTCATTTTAACGGAGGTTGGAATTTACGAAGTAACAGAAATAGAGCAAATTTTGCAGTCACGATTATTTCATATCTTGGAGAGTATTTCTGATAAGGGATTTAGAGTGAACTAAGGGGGATTGAGAGGTTTTACAGGTGGTGGTACATTTGTATAGATCTTCTGAGCTGAGATGAATGCTGGGATCTTTTGCAAGATCTGAAGCATGGACTTTGGTGTGAATTTTCCATGAATTTTGAACTTGTTAATGTGCAATTTCCTTTCTACACATGACTCTCTGTAACTCTGGGATGGAGAAGAAGCGTTCTGCCAATTCTGACGCATTGACTTGATTAGTTCTCCAGCAAAAAGATAGTATGAAGCCGAGTGATAACTCCTGTGAGATTGGAAAACTGAATTCACAGTCATGACATGAACACGCTCGTGCCACCAAATCTTGGAATCATGGAATCATGCAACATGGAAACAACAGACCCTTCTTTCCAATTGATCCTCGCTGACCAGGTTTCCCAAACTAAACTAGTTTGTCTGCAGTGATTTATATCCCTCTGAACCTTTGCGATTCACATACCTGTCCAGGGAGCTTCCTCTGGCTGTTCATTCTGCATACAAACCACCCTCTGTGGAAAATGTTGCCCTACACGTTCTACCTCCTCACCCCGCAATGTCTCGGTCTCTGCTCGAAACACTAACCAGTTCGCCACCATTAATGGATCAAATCATGCCCTCCTTTATTGTACAAAAATGCAATAAACTCCATCTGCCGCTCCTCAGCCTATTTTCCCAATTGGTCGCGATCCCTTTGTAATTTCAGCTAACATCCTTCGCTATTGAGCATACTAACAAAGAGATTGGTGTCAGGAAGCGGCTGTGCACTATTTCTGAAGCACTGGCGTGGACACTGGTATCAACAGGACAAGAAAATGGCGATGGGGTGGGGAGCATGAAAGATATCGGCGTCTGTGAGCTGATACATGCAATTGCCTGAAATGGAACAGGAGAAAGTGAAGGCAGGAGAAAGGTACCACAGAAGGTCCACCAAACAAAGGGCATTTGTGGAAACTGAAAAAAGGTGAATGAATTTACTCCATATCCAGCTGATTGAAGTGGATGGAGTAAAGACAGTCAAGACAGTACTGGCTGTAGCAAGGCAGCTGAGTAAGACTGGAACAAAACCGAATTCACAAAGGCAGCATCACCAGGGCGTCCTACACCAACACGATTAAAACGGGGATACGGGGATGCTCCAGTGTTTCCACCCAGCAGCCACACAAACACCCCTTACAACAGCACACGGGCTAGCAGCAGGAACAGTGTTTTTTTTTCATTTCCTGATCAGAACTGTTCTTTAACAGAGGAATTCCAGCAGGACTGGGTGAATGAGCAGCAATGGATTAAGTCCAAATTGGGTCTGGCACCCACCAGTGATGGTTGAAGGAAGCTGAAATGGATAGGGACTGATGTTTCCTTCTCAGGGAAGATCCCAAGCACTGATAATTTTATTCAACTCCTTTTCTCTGAGCTTCACATCAGTTAGAGGTATTTCAACGTGGGAGTTGAACTTTAACACAAACACACAAAACTAACCCCCAGTCTGACTGCATCCCTTCATCAGTCTTGAATAGCCCTTGAACTGAGTATCTCATGACCCAAACTGACTAATTTTGACTTACCTCTGGAACCTGCCACGCTCTGCATCCATCATCCTCCTAACATGCCACTCTAGCCACTTGCATCCCTGGCCCATTTATGAATTCATTCACAAGATGAGAGCATTTATCGACAATCCCGAGTTGCCCTCTGGTGGTTAGTAGTGTTCTGTTTTTTTGAACAGTTGCAGTCCATCCATTCATTCACTCACTCACTGATTCAGTCATTCATTCAGGCACGCACACACCCACACGCCACACACCAGAACGGGTTAAGTCTTCTGCTTCCTTTGGTCCGACAGCATACAACGAAGTTATCCAAGGGATGCAACACTTCTCTCTTCTCAAGAAGCCAGACTGAAAACACATTGCTTTGCAAAAGATCGAAGTATTTAATAAATGCCAAACGAGTTCATTTGCAAAAGAAGAAAAGGTGAAGTGAGGTAAAAGTTCTTCACTGAGCAAATAGTTGGTGTATAGAATGTGATGTCTGGGAATATGGTGGAGGCAGGTTCAATCGAGGCATTCAACAAGGCACTGGATGATCACTTGGATATAAATGATGTGAAATGATTTGTTGAGAGAAAAGCAAGAGATTAACACGAGTAATGATGCTCATTTAGAAGGCAGTGCAGGCACAATGGGCCAAATGGTCTCCTTCTGCACTTTTGCACTTCTGTGATTCTGCGTGATATCAGACCTCACCACAGCATAAGAGCAGTGATAGTGAATTGACAGCCAGTTCACTTTGTTCTTGTTTCTCTGTCCCATTGCCTTGGGAAAGGGAAATCCCATTGAAAGTGAAATTGGGTGATGGATATCCCCAGTAATAGGTCTTCAGTGAAATATCATTGTTACTTGCCATTTATTATTAGCAGAAGAACTTTCCAATTTGTCCTGTTGGATTGTATTTTTACATCAAAGAGGCTCTCAGTTGACTTTTTCATGTTTCTTGTAATATTCGACACACGCATTTTGCATACAATTTTGTTTTGACTAAATGAGTTTCTCGCTACTTTTGTTTAGTTAGCAGAGCAATGACCCGGGAGATTCATGAATAAATTTACATCTGTAGCTCCGAGGAAACCAAACTGCACAATACAGGGACTGGAGTAAGTAGCAGAATGCCAGCTGATTATAATGACTAGGTGTCTAACACTGTACACGTAATAAAAAGTGTACAAGTTTAAGCGTATCAGAAATGATATTAATACCAAACAGTGGAAGTGAAATTGAACAAGAGTGGAGAGGTAAAACAGATGGCATCATATTTGCCAGCTCTTGCAGGCCCACCCAGTAATCAAAATCTCTGAATTGATTGAAACTAAAATCCGGCTGAACAAGGTACGGAAGATCCGGGCAATCGCCTGTATTCTGTGTCTGTACCAGTGAAAGGACTGTCTATGACTGAGGAGCACAAACCGTAAAATACACACACTGCAGGAAGTAACAGGCTTTGTGGCATTGCATTTGACGTTGTCTGACAATGTACTGTATTGGTTACAATTAAAAAGCACTGCATGTTATTAATATCAATAACACTTTATTCACAGTATTCAGTGAGAATGAAAAATACGGTACATTACAATTGGCAAAACTACTACAGTAATGGAATTGTTAAATATGGGTCACTTTTGTTAGAATTGATCGTACAAATATACTCATGTCAGTTGCATTGTTCGTTATCCTGTAGATACTGTACATACCTGCAGTGTCCTTGTCCAGACTGAATCTTACCCATACTATCTTTTCTGCTTTCCATTATTTCCCTTGTTTGATCCAATTTCTGCCATGAATGGTGTCAGTATCCGATTCTGGGACCTCTGATCTCATCTCCGCTCTCAGTGCACATTGCGCAGTGATGGATCTGACCCAAATGGTTATAAATTGTGTCATTTGGGAGTAAAACATCTCTCTGTGGCTGTGGGGATTGCAACCCGTAAAATATAGATTCTGAAGTAAGTGCCAGATTGTGAGAGAGTGTGGTTATAAGGACTGATTATTTGGCACTGTAATGACGACTGACAGTTGCTATTTCATTAAAAACACCACATTATTTTTCGTCCCAGTAATGACTTATTCGTTAAACTGCCCACTACTTATAATAGCGATTGTATAATTTTGGAAGTAAGTACTTAACCAGCAGAATCATTAGTGGCATTAAACACTACGACAATTTGTATCAGCAAAACTGTCAATAATAAAGGTTTTGTACATTATTCTTAATCTGTAATAGGACTAATAATCAGCACTACGTTATTAGTAACAGAGCTTACATGAATTCCATAGTATTCCTGTCAGTAACAGTAATTAAAATATTTTAAATATTACATAATAAAGTGACACTGCACATTTTTGTGATCAGTGATAATGTTGTAACACATTATACATTGTATCACATTGTACATTATTAACACATAAGTCCATAAGAAATATGTAACTCATTATTTTATATACTTCTATCAGGTCCCGTCTCAATCTATGATCCAGTGGAAAAAATACAGCCTATCTAGCCTTTCTTTGTAAATTAAACCTTCCATATTAGGCAGAATCCTGGTCAATCTCTTCTGAACCATCTCCAACTTAATAATATCCTTCCTATAACTGGGCGGTTAGAACCGGACACAGTATTCCAGAAGAGGCCTCATCAATGTTCTGCACAACGTTAACATGACTTCCGAAATAAGTAGTTGGCCATTCAGCCCATTCAGCCTCCTTGCCATTCAATGGGATCATGGCTGATCCAACATTTCCACTTTTCTGCCCTTTCTCCATAATCCTTGATTTCCCGACTGGTCATGAATCTTTCGATCTCAGCCTTAAATACACAAATGGGGACAGTTCGTACGTTGCAGGGTGACACTAAAATTGGTGGCATAATAGCAGTGAAGAAGGATTTGTTAGATTAAAAAGGGATGTTGATCAAATATGTCAATGGTCTGAAAATGGCAAATGGAGTTCAATCTGGATTAATGAAAGGTACACCAAATAAGTGGTGGGCTTAGAATGAAATATAGGGCCTTGGGTAACATTGCAGACCACAGGGAATTAGGGGTTCATGTACATAAAGCTTTGAAGTTTACAGCACATAGGTTGTAAAGAAATGCGTTTGGCAGGCTTGCCTTAATTGCAGAGCCTTTTGAGTAGAGGAGTTCGGAAGTCATGTAACGTTGTCCAGAACTTTGAACATAGAACATAGAACATAGAAAAATACAGCGCAGTACAGGCCCTTCAGCCCTCGATGTTGCGCCGACCGAAGCCTACCTAACCTACACTAGCCCAGTAACCTCCATATGCTTGTGCAATGCCCGCTTAAATGACCATAAAGAGGGACAGTCCACGACTGCTACTGGCAGGGCATTCCATGAACTCACAACCCGCTGAGTAAAAAATCTACCCCTATCATCTGTCCTATACCTACCACCCCTTAATTTAAAGCTGTGTCCCCTAGTAACAGCTGACTCCATACGCGGAAAAAGGTTCTCACTGTCAACCCTATCTAAACCCCTAATAATATTGTACACCTCTATCAAATCTCCCCTAAACCTTCTTTTCTCCAATGAGAAAAGTCCCAAATTCCTCAGCCTTTCCTCATACGATCTTCCTACCATGCCAGGCAACATCCTGGTAAACCTCCTCTGCACCCGTTCCAATGCCTCCACATCCTTCCTATAGTATGGCGACCAAAAATGCACACAATACTCCAGATGAGGCCGCACCAGAGTCTTATACAACTGCAACATGACCTCAGGACTCCGGAACTCAATTCCTCTACAAATAAAGCCCAGTACACCTTATGCCTTCTTCACAGCACTATTTACCTGGGTGGCAACTTTCAAAGATCTGTGTACATGGACACCAAGATTCCTCTGCTCATCCACACGACCAAGTAGTCTACCATTAGCCCAGTAATCCATCTTCTTGTTATTCCTACCAAAGTGAATGACTTCACACTTAGCTACATTGAATTCCATTGATTAAGCATCTTCCGGAACACTGGGTCCGGTTCTAGTCGCCCAGTCACAGGAAGGATATTATTAAGCTGGAGAGGGTTAAGATGTGATTTTTAGGATGCTGCAGAGTATGGGAGGTTTGAGTTATAAAGAAAGACTGGATCGGCTTGGAGTTTTCCCACTGCATCACAGGAGGTTGAGAAGTGACCTGATATGCGTTAATTTTGTAGGTGTTTTTGCGAGGATGGGAGATTTCGAGACTCGGGTGCATATTTTTAAGGTGAGAAGAGAGATTTTATCAAGACTTAAGAGCATTATTTTCCCAGAGTGGGTGGTTTCCATGTGGAATTAATTTCCTGAGGAAATGCTGGTTGTATTTACAATTGCAATGTTAAAAAGACATTTGGATGGGTAGATGATAGGAAAGGCTTGGAGGGATATGAGACAGGAGCATGAAGGTGGGGCTAGTTTAGTTTGAGATTATGTTTGGCATGGACTGGTAGGACTGAAGTGTCTGTTTCCATGCTGGCTGACTCAACAATTCTGCCCCACAGGTCTCTATGACATGGAGTTCCAAAGACAACCCTCAGATAGGAAAATTCTCCTCGTCCATGTCTTAGCAAAAAGAGCGCAATAAAAGTCTCTGTCCTCTGGTTCTAGACTTTCGCATGAAGGGAAACCTCCTCTCAGTACTTACTCTGTCAGGCCCGTGAAGAATCCTGTATATTTCAATGAGATCACCTCTCATTTATCTGAACTGCAGCAAGTAGTGTCCCAGCCTCTTTAACCTTTGTTCCTACGGCAATCTCTCCATACGACAGATCATCCAAGTGAATCTTCTCTGAAAAGCATCCAATGAAATGAAACTTTTACCGAAATAAAAAACAGCAAAGCTGCTCACAGCATTCCCGATGTGGTCTCACCAGCATCTTGTGCGACTGCCTTCCTGACTTCCTGACTCTTGTCCTCCAAGCAACTTGAAATTAGATCAAACATTCCATTAGAATTATCGACTGCACCCTGTCTGCTACCTTTGTGTTTCCTGCACAGGTTCCCCACAGTTTTTGTGTTCCAGCTTTCTGCACCTTTCCCCTATTTAAATAATACTGATCTGTTGTTTCCCTTCCAAAATGAAGACTTTTATTTGTATCAGAGCGCTCATGTCGAATTTCACGTCTACTTCACTTTAATTTCAATTTTCCATTTCCCCCTCTCTCCATCTCTACACTCAAGCCCGACAAATACTTGTCCATCATATTCTGGTGCTCATGACCTTGTTTCCGCTCTCACTAAAAATCAGTCACTAACATTTCTGAAGCAGAGCAATAATAAACTGGGAAGTTCAGGAGTGGAACTATTGACTCCAATCTGAAAAATACAGACATGTTGATTGGGGTGGTGGGGTGGTGGGAAAGAAGGACTAGACGTTTATTCATGACAACTAAGTGGCTACAACTGTAGATTAAGACTTGAGCCATATCATTTGCATCATTGAACATGTTACTAATATAACCATTGAGTGATTACTGCAAAAAATGATGCCATTCAGAAATTCTGCCTGATTTCCTCACAAACACCTGCATAGTTTTATTTGTCCCCTGTCTAGCTTTTCAGAAAATAATCCCTTGTCGTCTTGGATGCCTGAGTTGAATCAATCTCAATCCACTCTCAGGCAGAACAATCCTAATCCTACTCATTTAATGCAGGAAATAACTTCCTCATGTTGCCATTGCTTCTCTTACCAATTACCTTAAATAAATTGCTTCCTGGTTCCCAATTCTTTCACTAATATGAACATTTCTACCCAATGTACACTGAGTTAATGGATGCACGAAGTTCTGAAAATATTTTATGCGATCTACTTAATTTTAGAACTGGTTACTTTCACTATGCACCGAATAATCAAGAAAATTGAAATATTCCTCTGAATTCAATCTGATGAGATTTAAGGAAGGCATTGATGTAACCTTCGTTACTTTGACTTGGCTCTCAATATTGACATTTCTAAGTTCTTTCCTGTTGGTAATGTAGAAGCTTTCTGCACTTAATCAAATATTAACTCATTTTGATTTTAAAACTTTGAGGATAGAGAACTAAAGCACTTTCTGTAAGTGGGACAGAGGGCTAAATATCAATCTCAGCACATGTTTCTGTAACCTTGTGCACTTGATTGACACCTACAAGCATCCCCAGTCCCTCTATCTCCAATGCTCGGTAAAAGCAGTGTGTATTATCTCCAAGATGCACCGCAGAAATTCATCAAAGATGCTTCGTCAGTATCTTCTCAATCCATAACCACTTCCATCTAGAAGGACAAGGGCTGCAGTTACAGAGGAGCACCACCCCTGCGAGTTCCCCTACAAGCTATTCACCATCCTGAGTAGGAAATATCACTGTCAGTGAGTACGAATACTGGAATTTCCTCCAGAAGGCATTGTGGGTCAACCCACAATGGACAGTTAGACAGCAGCGGTTCAAGAAGCTCATCCCACCTCTTGAATTTGGCAAGTAGGAATGAGCAATAAATGCTGGCCCAAAAAGCAATGCCCGATTCCCATGAATGAAGAAAAATGAGAAAACCTCAATTAGCAATTGTGATTTATTGCTCTCGATGTCAGGGAAGGCACTGCTTGAGTTCTGTTGGGATACTCCCAGGCTTCTCATTGTCATCTATGTCATTCAGGACCTAGGCATATTCCATCTGCTTCCTGTCTCCAGTTCACTGGAACAGAATATCCCATATTTTACAGTTACGTCTGTGTCAGAAATACTGCTGTTAATAAACTTTGGTTCTTGTTCTTTTTGTCTCCCCCAGGCCCCGTACCGCTGCCTTCTCTGTGTTTTGTGCTGAGAATCTTGCTCTCACTGTCAGAAAAAAAACAGTCACTGATGGAGTTGTCCATCTGATTAAACATCTTAACCAACAATTCTGTCCTCTCATTGTTCCTCCGTGTACAAACTGAATCATCTGCAATGGATCAAGTGAGTCTTTATGAGCTGCTTTAGTATTAGATATACAAAATAGATTAGTTTGAATATGTTTCTATGTTTTTTATTGAGCGCTAACACCAGTCTTCCCGTTATTCACACCGTATTTCCATCTCGTTAGTTTTGTTTAATCTTCAGCGTGTTTCAGATTGTGGGGAAATTAGTTCACTCCAAATGGTGAAAGAAAAGAGTCTTGAACTCACTCTGATCCAGACTGAGGGGGACTGTGTCAATCTTGGAAGTTATAAGCATCACTGCGGTCATCACGTGAACATTTTTGGTTGAATCTGCACCCCACCCGCACATCTTTCAACCGGCTGTGCACAAGGTTGAAATTCAATTAACCATTTCCCAGATTCCACTCCAGCTGAGGGAGGGCCATCTCTCATTGTGAGGTCAGAGGGTCACGACACACATTTGCCTGTTCTCACAATGTGGTTTCTACAGGATATCTCTGCCTCAATGCTTCCTGCTGGGGACATGCACAGGCACGAAGGAGCCAGAGTGGGACTCTGTCTGGGCTGCAATGGAACAGTGACAATTACACTCAATATTCATGGGTCTGTGGGGTACATTACTCCAGAAAGCTGGAGGTTCAGATACCAGTTCCCAGTGAGCCTTCTGAGAGACGAATCTGGGCAGGAGGGAAAGGGGACTGTGCATTTCAGCTGAGAGGGACTCCTCTGCCAACAACATCCACTCTCTCTGGGTTCACTCAGAGTAACAGCCCTGCTTTGGATATTCCTGGGCTTCTGCTTTCCAGGAATCAGACTCCACAATCGAGCAGCTCCATGGAGAGAGAAAGAAAGGATAAGCTTGTGAATAGAACAGTGAGCACAACATCCTTGGTAACTGCACAAACCAATGTGTCCACAGGAGTAAATTGCAGGACTTTCCTGGGAGCTATTTCTCACTGAGTGACAGAACATTCCTACCGAGCCCATATCCCTCCAAACCCTTCATACTTATGTACTCATCCAGATGCCTTCTAAATATTGCAATTGTACTCGCCTCCACCACTTCCACTGGCAGCACATTCAACACCCGCACATCCTCTGTGTGAAAACAAGTTGCCCCTTCGGTCTGTTTTTTATCATTCCCCTCTCACCTTAAACCTATGATCTCCAGTGCTAGACTCCTCACCCCCAGGGAAAAGACCTTGTCTATTTAGCCTATCCTTGCCCTTCACTATTTTATAAACATCTATAAGGTCACACTTAAGCCTCCGACGCTCCAGGGAAAACCACCCCAGCCTTTACAAACTGTCCGTATAGCTCTAATCCTCCAATCCTGGCAACATTCTTGTAAAACCTTGCTGACTCCTTCCAAGTTTCACAATATCCTTCTGACAGGAGGTAGATCAGAACTGCACATAATATTCCAAAAGTGGCCGAACCCACATCCGGTATATCTGCAAAATGACCTTCCAACTCTGATACTCAATATTCTGACTAATAAAGGAAAGCATACCAAACGCCTTCTTCATTAACCTATCTATCTGCGACTCTACTTTTTAGGAACTATGAACCTGCACCCCAAGGTCTCTTTGTTCAGCACCACTGTCTCGGACATTACCATTCAGTGTATAAGTCCTGCGAAGAGTTGCTTACGCAAAATGCAACATTTCTCATTTATCGAAATTAAACTCTATCTGACACTATTCAGCCCATTGACCATTTGATCAAGATCCCGTTGTAATCTGTAAACTTCTTTGCTGTCCACTACACCTCCAATTTTGGTATCATTTGCAAACTTACTAACTATACGTTCTATGTTGACAGCAAAAGTATATATATAAATGTTGAAAAGTAGTGGACCCAGCAGAGATCTTTATAGCACTCCACTGTTCGCAGGCCTCAGTTTGAAAAAGAACCCTCCACCATCAGGTCTTCTACCTTCAAACCAGTTATGTATCCAAATTGCTCGTTCTCAATGCATTCTATGAAATCTAACCTTGCTAACCAGTCTCCCATGGGGAACCTTGTCAAACACCTTACTGAAGTCCAGATAGATCACGTCCACCGCGCTGCATTCATCAATCATTTTTGTGACTTCTTAAAAACCTTAAATAAGTTCATGAGACATAATTTTACTCGCACAAAGACAGGTTGACTATCCCGAATCAATACTTGCCTTTCCAAATACGTTTAAATCCCGTCCTTCAGGAATCCCTCCAACAACTTTCCTACCACCAAAGTGAAGCTCATTAATCTATAGTTCCCTGGCTTGTCCTTATCAACTTTATTAAATCGTGGTATCACGTTAGCCAACTCCAGTCTCACGGCAACTCACCTGTAACTACTCATCAGACAATTAGACAGTTATCTCAGCAAGGGGCCCAGCAATCATTTCCCGAGCTTCTCATAGAGTTCTAGGGTACATCTGATTCGAAGAGGGTGAGGACTGCAGATGCTGGAGATCAGAGCTGAAAAATGTGTTGCTGGAAATGCGCAGCAGGTCAGGCAGTAGCCAAGGAGCAGGAGAATCGACGTTTCGGACATAAGCTTTCCTGAAGAAGGACCTATGCCTGAAACGTCGATTCTCCTGCTCCTTGGATATTGCCTGACCTGTTGCGCTTTTCCATCAACACATTTTACACCTGATTGGGCCCTGGGGATTTAATTATGTATATTAAACTCTATTTGCCATTTGTCTGCTCACTTGCCCAGCTGATCAAGGTCCTGCTGCATTTCTCTATAATCTTCCTCACTGTCCACGATACCACCCTATTTTAGTGTCATCAGCAAAACTGATTACTCATGCCTTGTACAGTCTCATCCAAATCACTGAAATCGATAGCAAACAGCAATGGGCCCAGCAACCACGCCTGAGTGACTCCAATAGTCACAGGCCTGCAATCAGACAAGCATCCTTCGACTGTTACACTCTGCTTCCTACTGTCAAGACAATTGTGGCTCCAATTTGCCAGCTTGCCTGGGATTCCATGAGATCCAGCCTTCCAGAACAGCCTACCATGTGCAACCTTATCAAAGGCCGTAAGGCTCTATTTCTGTTTCCCAGTTAGTTTGTCCTTTGTGGGAATCACTTCAAAATTTCATCATCCCTTTGAATTCCATTTTATTCCCAATTTCCGAGAGGATCTCTTACTGTGACATGACTCATTTACTCAGCTTCATGATGCAATGCTGGATCTGAAACAGGTGCATCTCCAGTCAGTGAACAATGTTGTTCCAACAAAAACTGAAAAACGTTCCACAAACTCCATCCAGAGTATGTCTGCCGCCCTGCCCTTCTCAACCTTGCTGGTCAATTCATCAAAGATCTCAAACAAATTTGTGAGTCATGATCTTACATCCACAAAGCCATGCTGACTGTTCCGAATCAAACCCTATGTTTTCAAATGCATATACATCTTATCCCTCACAATCCTATCAAGTAATTCACACACCATAGACGTTAGGTTTATTAGTCTATAGTTCTGAGGAAATTTGTGCCCTGGAATTAGTAACTTTCTTTTTATATTCCACCCAGAAATTAGAGGAAACATTAATGTAATATCTGTGCCATTTCCCCTGTCCTTCCATATCACCAGGTTTGGAGGGAGGCTGTTGATTGGGGGAGGTCTGTGGGTCTATGAACCCCGACCGTCCCCCTGGCTATGTACAGGCGTGCCCCTAAATCCAGCCACTCCACGTCACCGCGGCTCGGGGGGAATCCCGCGCGCGCACATTCGAACTCCCCACCGTTGGCCACCAACCGCCGCACGTCGTGTATGTGTCCGTCATAACTACAATTCCCATGAGCCCCGCGTCCCGATCCTCCACCACACCAAGCTCACCAGCCCTTACTGCGCAGGCGCTGCCTACCGGGCAGCATGGGTAATGTAGTCCACCCAGAGTGTTCTGTGGGAACTGATTTGCTGAGGGAGGTTTTGTGGAGAGAGAAACAGTTAATGTGTTGAGATTTATCTAACTCTTGTTCAGAACTGGAAAGAAGTTCCCGGAAAATGCTGGGGTTTCTGGTGTAGAACGAGGGGACCAGATCGTGAGAGTGAACAGAGCTAAAGAATATGCCTTTTTGTTGTATATTTGAGGCTGTTCCTGCACATGTTTGTCCCTGATCATTTGCAGCCAGACATTTCACTGTTTCCCTGTTAATCTCGGGCAGTGTTCCCTCTCAGACTCAACTCATGGCAATCTGCTTCTGGTCCCCACTTAATGCTTGTCCTTTGTGGGAACACTTTAAAACTTCGTCATCCCTCTGAATTCTATCTTAATCCCAATTTTCTGGAGGATTTCTGACTGTGATATGACTCATTTACTCAGCTTCATGATGCAATGTTGGATCTGAAACAGGTACATCCCCAGTCAGTGAACAATGTTGTTGATCCAACAAAAACAGACAAAAACATTCTACAAACTCCACTTCGGGATCACTCTTGCCAATGTGACTGACCCAGATGACATGAAGATTGAGGTTCCCCACAATCGCTTCCTTGTCTTTTCACGAATCCAATAAGTTTCTGTTTAAGTCAGTGTCTAACGATGCAGTGCTATGCAGCAGGCGCTAAACTGTTCTTCCCTTTGCAATTCCTGGCGCATAGTCTTCCAAATTGCTTTTCTACAGGCTTTATTTCATAACCTGAAGATAAACAATTTGTCAGTCTTGCTTTTGTTATTCCTAACTAAAATATTCCTCCCAGCTGTATTCCCAGTCTGTTTGCAAAATTAGTACTCCAGAATATTTATGTCCCACCTTTGGTTCACGTTAATAAAATCTCCCTGGTGATCATATCAGTCATTCACTGATGTCCATTTGTCTTATTGCAGATACTATGCACATTCAAGTCGAGAAAGTGTAATTTTTACTCTTAACAAAAGTTAAGTTTGTCCTTCCCGTTCCTTTCTGCTTAGCTTCAGCCACATGATCATGTTATTCCCATATTTCAATCTTTCCCTTTGTTTTCGGAAATATCCACTGACCTGACACCCTGCTCCTGTGTCACCTCTGTCAGCTTACATCGCTATCCATAATGGTATTCATATGATTGACCAGGACACTGATCCCAGCACTGTTCTCGTGGAATCCATCACACTGGGATATCTCGCTTTTCCTGAATACGAATGGCAGACCCCCCTCATGAATCAAAACCACTTCTGACAGTGTTGTTGATTCCCGAAATCTTCGTTCAAGCTTTTGGGATCACTCTGCATGTGGTATCGATCACTGTGTGGGTGCAGCTGCTGCACGCTGGAGATGAGAGTCAAGATTAGGGTGGTGCGGGAAAAGTACAGGAGGTCAGGCAGCATCCGAGGATCAGAAAATCGACATTTCGGGCATTTTCTCCTTCTCCTCGGATGCTGCCTGACCTGCTGTGCTTTTCCAGCACTACTCTAATCGTAGCTGCTGCCTCAGTCTGCCACTTTCTGTTGCAGCTGGTCTGAGATCCTGGGCCCGCATAGTTTTCCACTCTTGAGAGAAGAGCAGAAAGATGATGTAGTACAGGCCAGGAATGGAGATTGGGGTTTTCCAGATCTCCATGAGACTCAGTATCATTCCATCAATGTAATCCTCACAACGTCAGTTTAATTTCTGAATCTGTCTATTTCTGCATCTCCTGTAGCTGCTCGGAATTCCTGACTTAGCAGAATTTCCAACTCTTGTCTCACCCAACACCACATTAAAGGCATTCAACCTGCCAGAAAGATGAAGGAGAGTGAGATCTGCAGCCTTCAATAAATCCTACAGGAAACTTCACTTGTGTTGGATAAACTGGAGATGAATTAGAGGGCTCAAAGCTGTAGGCCCTCAAATGTGACACTGCTAGAGGGATGAAGTGGGAGCACAAAGGCTCCACTGTCATCCTGTCAAGAGAGGCCTGCTTTCACCACTGCTTTACTGAGTTGAACTGAGACAGCACATACCACAATTGAATACTGGGATGTTCACAGGCTGTTTTAATGAAGCTCCGTTCAACAGGTGAAAGCAGGCCTCTAATGAGAGGCTGGTAAAAAAGTTTGCGATCTTTTTATTCTATTCTGTTCTCTGTCTTCAACGCGGTATTTATGTTATGTCTTTTAGTCCTGTGTGTTTCATCTTTCAAAATTCTATAACAGCCCGAATCTTTGTCACCTCCTCCAGTGCCGATTACTCTCCCTATCTCTGTTCCATGCGCCAGTCTCTAAACCGTGACCTATCTCAGCAATCTCATCTTCCAGTCACGGCAATAGCAACTATCTTTCCCATCTCCTTCAGTCTCTGCAACCTCCTACAACTCTACTCATCTGTGCACCCTCCTCCAGTCAATGCAACACTGCTTCCTCTCATCCTACAGCAACTCACTACTTCTGTAATCTCCTATCATTGATACAAACCTCCCGACCTCCTTAAAGTTCTTCAACACAACATCCTCCCCTCCATATGTAACTTGCTCCAGTCTCTACAACACTCATTATTCATGTGACCTCTTGAAACAACTTTGACCCTCTCCATGGCTGTCACCTCTTTCAGTCTCTACAATCTTCTCTATCTTTCACCTCCTCCCGTTGCTATAGTGTTCCCTATCTCTAGTTCCTCCAGTCATGACTAGCCTTCCTCACGCTGTCATCTCCTGCAGCGTCTAAAACTATCCATGCTCCTGTAACATTCTCTTGATTGCTGTAATCACCTCTAGCCCCTACAGCTGTCTTTTTGTCACCTCCTTCAGTCCTCCATTGTCTGCAGCCCTCCATGTCGTGAACCTCATCCAGTCTTGACAACCATCCCTATCTCTGTAATCTCCTGCAACCTTCCTATTGAAATAACCTTCTTCCATCCTTCCAATTAATACTAATTTACTAACTTCTTGCTATGCTCCATACTATGTCTGCTTCCTCTTCCTGTTCCTGCAACCTATGTGAACTCTGTAACCTTATCCGGTCTGTACCTTTGCATCTAATTGTCATACTGTATCGAAACAGGTCCTTGAATCCATGATGTCTCTGCAGACAATTAACAGCAAACTACATTAACTTCATTTCCCTGCACTTGGTGCATAAGCTTCTTAACTCTGGCGTTTTAATTCCGCATCCAGATGCTTCTTTAATGCTGTGAGAGCGTCTGCTTCCAAAACCCTCTCAGGCAACACGTTCCCTCGATCTACCATCCTCTGATTGAAATAAAGTACATCTCAAAACTCCTCCAACTCATCTGCTCCTCACCTTAATCTTATGCCCTCTTGTGTATGACAGTATGCAATGTGGAAGAGATTCTCGTGATCTACTCTGTCTGTATGCCTCATAGGTTTGGAAACATCAATCAGATCCCTCGCTCAGCCTCCTCTCCACCAGCAAAATAATCTCAGCTTATCAGTCACCCCTCATAAGCGAACCTTTCATCCAAGGTAACATCCCAATGAATCTCTTTTTCACTCTCTCCAATGCAATCATGATTTTCTGACATTGAGGCAAACAGATCTGGGAACAGTACTCCAGATGTTGTCTCACCAATGTTTGTAGATAGCTTCCTTACTCATTCATTCCTGATAAAGAGCTCATGCTCGAAACGTCGACTCTCCTGCTCCTTGGATGCTGTCTGACCTGCTGTGCTTTTCCAGAACCACACTTTCGACACTTGATAATGAAGACAAGCCTCCCAGACGCCAGCTTTGTCAACCTGCACTTACCCCCTTCATGGATCTATAGACTTGGACGCCACAAACCCTGAGTCCTCCACAGGAATAAAGCATTCATTGTGTATGCCCTTAATTTCCATTTGCCAGTGCCCTGCCCAATATACCAGCTGCTCAGTATCTGACTGGGACTAACCTCCTCACTATCAACAGCACCACCGATTTTTGTGTCTTCTGCAAACTTGTGAATTCCACAGTCTGTATTCACTCAGAGTCAGACAGTAATGCAGCGTGGAAACAGGCCCTTCAGTCTAAACTAGGCCATGCTTACTGTGACGCCCACAAAGCTTATTTCAAGTGCCTACAATTCTTCCATATCCCACTCAACTCTTCCCATTCCATGCACCTACAAAAATACATTTTTAAAAATATTGCTGTGGTACCCGCCTCAACCACTTCCTCTGGCAGCCCAGTCCATGTCCGCACCACGCTCTGTGTGACGAAGTTACCCTTCAGGTTCGTCGAAAACCTTTCCCCTCCCACTTTAAACCAATGCCCTCTAGTTTTCAGTTCACCATCCCTTGGAAAACAACTATATGCATTCATCCTATCTGTGCCCCTCGTGATTTTATACACCTCAGTAAGGTCACCCCTCATTCTCTGACATTTCAAGGAATAAAGTCCTATACTGGCCAATCTCTCCCAATACCTCAGACCTACTTGTCCTGGTGACATCCTCAGACCTTCCTTGCATTCTTTACAGTCTTCCAAGTCATTCATATAAACAACAAGCAGCAAGCATCCCAGCGCTGAACAATGTGGCACACTGCTGGTCAGAGACTGCGTAACTAAGACAACGCTGCACCAACATCCTTTGTCTCATAATTATGAGCCAAGTTTGAATCCAGTTTGCCAACTTGTTTTGGATCCCTTGGCCCGTAATATTTTGTACCAGCTTTCCATGTGGGACCTTGTCAAATGCCTGACTGAAGTTCATGTCAACCACATCAACTGCATTACCCTAATCAGTAGGTTGAGACATGCTTTCAAAAACTGAATTAATTTAATCTTCCTCCAGTTCTGTCATTCCTCTGTTTCACTTTAACTCGTTCCTACTACACTCCCTTCCTCAGTAAATTGTGTAATTCCTAAAATAGTTCTCGTCGATATGAACTACTGTTCTAGCAATCCTCCATATGACTGTAAACTCTTCCCATCCAGAGAAACCTTTATGAATCGAACATTTGTCGTTCATTACAGCATTCCCCATTCACTGTTAACTGCAGCAGCCTGTAAAACTGTCCCTGTCTCTCTAAACCGAATCGAGCTTGTACGAACCTCCCGTTGGCTGCAAACTTCCCCTCAGTCTCCACAAAGCTGTCTGTCTGAATAATGTTGTCATGTCTCAATAACCCTCTTGATCACTGAAAACTTCCCATCACGGCAGCACCGGTTATCTCTGTAACCTCTTCCCAACTCCACAAACTTTGCTGGGTCTGTAACCACCTCTAATTCATACACACATCCTACCCCTGGAAGCTTTTTCAGTCTCTCAAATATTCTGTTTCAGAATAACTTTATCGAGTCTATACCATCATTCCTATCTCTGCAAACACCTCTGCCAATACAAACTTCCCTATCCGTGTATTCACCTTCAGTTCCTACAAACTTCCCAGTTATTAGTGGTGTGCCACAATAATCTGTTTTGGGACCACTGCTGTTTGCCAACTTATAAATGACTTGGACGCAGGCAAAGGTTAGTAAGTTGCAGATGACACTAAAGTCGGTGGAGTGGTGGACAGTGTGGAAGAATGTTGCAGGGGGACTTGGATAAACTGACGAAGTGGGCTTAGGAGTTGGAAACTACAGTTCAATGCAGATAATTCCGAGATAGTAAAATTCCGGGTTGCTGAGGGAGCAGAGCGCAAGGGGGCAGGTTAGGGGAGAGAGAGACAGACAGACAGATAGCGAGTGAGAAACAGCGAAAGAGAGCAAGACAGTGTGTGAGAGACTGTGAGAGAAACAGTAATAGAGGGAGAGAGAAATGAAAGAAAGAGAAAGACTCAGAGAAAGATAGAGAGAGAGAGAATCAATGAGTGAGTGAGAGAGAAAGTGTGACAGAGAAAGACAGAGTGAGAAAGAATGGCAAAAGCAGAGACCGAGAGAGAGACTGTGCGAGAAGGAGGGACAGTGAAAGAGAAAGGTGGGGGGTTGAGAGAGTGAAAGAGATCCAGATAGTGAGGTATAGATAGAAAGATGTCTTCAGAGACAATGAGAGTTAAAGAGAGAAAGAAACGGAGATACATTGAGATTGAAAGAGAGACAGTGAAACAGAGAGTGAGAGAGAGACACTGAGGGAGACAGAGTCGGAGCAGGTAAAAAAAGCAGAAGGAGTGAGAGACACGGGCAGAGTCAGTTAGAGAGAGAGAGAAAGACAGTATTGAGCCACTGTTAGAGAGACAGTGATCTAGGAGAGAAAGACAGAGAGAGACAACAAGATAGAGAAAGAGACACAGTGTGAGCGAGAGAGAGTGAAAGTGTGAGCGAAATTTCACAGAGAACAAGGCAGGCAGAGAGACAGTCAGACAGAGTTATGATGACAGTGACAGACAGGCAGTGAGTGATATAATGAATGAAAGAACAAGAGAGAGTGAGAGCGAGATAGTGAGAGTGGGAGAGCAACACAGAAAGAGAGAGAAGGTGTGAGGGACATTGTATCAAATAGAGACAGGCAGAGAGAGAGAGACAGAAAAGTTTCACTAACCTGAACCACCTCTTCTCTGAATTAATTGCCGACTCTGCCCTTGAGCCGTCAATCGATGTCACTGTCCCTGCTGGCCCACTCCTTCTTTTGATTTGGAAACACATTTATATATTGCAAAACAACGACCTTGGCCAGGCGAACCACGACCATTCAGCCAGCTCTTGTGTCAACAGGGTTCGAAAGCCAAGAGGAAAAGATAATTTAGATTGCAGTTGTATATTCCTTTCCTTCTGACCCATTTGATGTCCATAACCTGGTAACTGGTTGCAGATCACGCTAAACCAATACATTTGTTCATTGTTCATTCAATGGAAATAAGATGCCTCTGTGTAAGTACTTATCAGAAGGCAAGTACTTCATCTGCACAAATAGTTTTATATTGATCTCTCCACTGGAGCATAACCTTCCCTCATAAGATCAGCGATACTGTACACTTTACTCAAAGGCACAACCCAGCTGACATCTGGCAAGTGGACAACCTGACAGTGAAGCATTGCCTCCCCCCACCCCGCCCAGCTCCTGATAATGAGACAGTCTGTATATGCCGTCGTCTGGTTAGCCTCCATTTAAATTGAAAATTTTCAAGATTTCATTATTTGTAAAAAATTTGAATTCCAAGCATGAGCAAAAGCCTGAAAGAGATGCAGTCGTGGAATACAGGGGAAGGTAAAGAGTATTGTCAATAAAAGGAAGAGGTGTACCAATCTGATGGTGGGTTGTGGGGAGCGTTTTGTGGTGCAGTGGGAATGTGCTCAATGTATAAAATATATATAAAGCTGACGTTAAACCCCAGGCCTGGGAACTCGGAACATTTTCTAAGTCCATAAAGCAGGGACTAACAAAATAATGAATTGAGAGAGAAAATAACATGGAATTAAACTAGCGAGAGATATAAACATGTGTTTGAAACCACTTTCTGCCTTTTGCGTTTGATCCCTGTTGATGCAAGAGGTGGCTGGATGTTTGTTGTTTGTCTGGCCGAGATGGTTGTTTTGCAATATGTAAGTGTCTGGCCAAATCAAAAGAAGGAGTGGGCCAACAGGGACAGTGACGTCAATTGCGGACTCAAGGGCAGAATCGGTAAGCAGTTCAGAGAAGCGGTGGTAAAACTTTTCTCTCTCTGCGCCCTTTCTCCATTTGATACAATGGCCCTCAACCCTTTTCGCTCTTTCTCTGTGTTGCTCTGCCATTCTCACTATCTCGCTGTCTCACACTCTGACTCTGTGTTGTTCTGTCACTCTTTATATCACTCACTGTCTGTCTGTCTCTTTCATCATCACTATGTTTATCTTTCTCTCTGTCTTGTTCTCTGTGTTTTTTTCTCTCTCACTTTCACTCTCTCTCTGTGTCTCTTTCTTTATCTTGCTATCTCTCACTGTCTTTCTCTCCTAGATTTCTGTCTGTCTCTCTCATACTGCTTCTCTCACACTGCCTTTTTGTCTCTCTCACTGACTCTGCCCGTCTCTCTTTCTCACTTTATCACTCCCGCCTTCCTGCATATTTACCTGCTCTGACTCTGTCTCACTCACTGTCTCTCTCTCATTGTCTCTTTATCACACTTTCTATGTATCTCCCTTTCTTTCTCTTTTACTGGCTCCTTCTCTCTGACTACCTCTTTCTTTCTATCTATCTCTCACTATCTGTATCTGTTTCCCTCTCTCTTCCGCACCTTTCGCTTTCACTGTCCCTCCCTCTCCCACTGTATCACCATTCTCTCTCTCTCTCTGTCTGAGGCTTTCTCTTTCTTTCATTTCTCTCTCCCTCTATTGCTGTTCCTCTATCGCGCTCTCACTGTTTTTCTCCCTTCCTCTCTCTCACACACAGTCTTGCTCTCTCTATCACTGTCTTGCTCTCTCTCACTTTTTCTCTCTCGCGCTTGCCGTCTCTCTCTCTCTCCTCCCCACCCCGCCCCCTCGCTCTCTCCCCCCTCACCTCCCCGGCATTGAACTATCCCGGAATTTTCTCCATTGAACTGCATTTCCAACTCCTCAGCCCACTTCTGCAGTTTATCCAAGTCCGCCTGCAACTGCAACATTTTTCCACACTGTCCAGCACTCCACTGACTTTCGTATCATCTGCAAACTTACTAACCCATCCACCGATGCCTGCATCCAAGTCATTTATAAAACTGACAAACAGCAGTGGTCCCAAAATACATCCTTGTGTCACACCACCAGTAAATGGGAAGTTTGGAGGAACTGAAGGTGAATGCACGGATAGGGAAGTTTGTGATGGGAAAACATGTTTACAGAGATGGAAATGAAAATATCGAATTGAAAAAGTTATTCTGAAACAGAATATTTGAGAGACTGAAGAAGCGTCCTGAGATGGGGTGCGTGTATGGACGAGAGGAGATTACAGACAGAGCCAAGTTTGTAGATTTGGGAAGAGGTTACAGAGGCAATCAGTGATGTAGTGATGGGAAGGGTTGACAGCGATCAAGAGGGTTGTCGAGATATGACAACATTATTCAGATCGAGAATTCTGTCGGGACTATGGGGAAGGTTGCAGCCAAAGGGACGTTTGTACAGCCTAGATGAGCTTGCAGAGGCAGGGACAGGTTTAATGGTTGGAGTAGGCAACAGTGAATGGGGAATGCTGTAATGAATGACAAATGTTCAAGTCACAAAGGTTTCTCGGGATGGTAAGAGTTTACAGTCGTATGGAGCATTGCAAGAACAGAAGTTTATATCGAAGAGAGGTATTTTCGTGATTATACAATTTACTGAAGCAGGGAGATTAGTAGGAATGAGGCAAATTAAGAAAGATGGATTACAGGATTGGAGGAAGTTTAACTTAAGTGAGATTTTCTAAATATGGCTCAGTATATTGATTAGGGGAGCGCAGTTCATGTGGTTCGCATGGAACTAAGAAAGACATTTGACAAGGTCCCACGTGGAAAGCTGGTACAAAACGAAAGGGCCCAGGGATCCAAAACATGTTGGCAAACTGGATTTAAACTTGTCTTACAACTACGGGACAAAGGGTGTTGATGCAGCGTTGTCTTAGTAACACAAAGCCTCCGACCAGCAGTGGACCACATTGTTCAGCGCTGGGATGCTTGCTGTTTGTTAGTTGTATTAATGACTGGGAAGAATGGTAGGTGTGCAAAGAAGATCTGAGGATGTTGCCAAGACAAATATTCCTCAGTGAAAGGGAGAGGTTGGCCAGTATCGGACTTTATTCCTTGGAATGTCAGAGAATTAGGGGTACCCGACGGAGGTCTATAAAGTCATGAATGGCATTGATAGGATGAATGCATATGAGTTGTTTTGCCAGGGATGGGGAACTGAAAACTAGGGGGCATTAGTTTAAGGTGAGAGCTGAAAGATGTAAGAAGGACCTGAGGGGTAACTTTGTCATCCAGGGAGTGGTGAGTATATGGATTGGGCTGCCAGAGGACGTGGTTGAGGTGGGTACTAGAGCAATATTTTTGTAAAAAGCATTTTTAACCACGTGGATGGGAAGAGTTGAGGCAGATATGGAGAAATGTGGGCACTTGAAATAAACTTTGTGGGCGTCATAGTCAGCATGGCCCAGTTTGGATTGAAGAGCCAAACTGAAGAGACTGTATGACTCTGACTCTGTGTGAATGCAAAAGGTGGAATTAGCAAGTTTGAAGGTGACACAAAAATCGGTGGCGCTGTTGATAATGAGGAGGATAGTCCCAGTCTGATACTGCTCAGCTGGTAAACTGGGGAGGACTAAGGGGTTGTGGCGTCCAAGTCTATAGATCCATGAAGGGGTCTGTGCAGGTAGACAGGTTGAAAAGCTGGCGTCTGGGAGGCTTGTCTTCATTATCAGGTGTCGAGAGTGCGGTGCTAGAAAAGCACAGCAGGTCAGGCAGCCCCGAGGAGCAGGAGAGTTTATGTTTCGAGCATGAGCACTTCATCAGGAATGAATGAGTAAGGAAGCTTTCGACAAATATTGGTGAGACAACATCTTGAGTACTGTGCCCAGATCTGTTGGCCACTGTCAGTAAACCATGATTGCATCAGAGAGAGTGAAAAAGAGATTCATCAGGATGTTGCCTTGGATGAAAAGTTTCAGTTATGAGGGGTGACGGATAGGCTGAGATTTTTTTCGCTGGAGTAGAGGAGGCTGAGCGAAGAATCTATCTGATGTTCCCAAAATTATGGGAGATGCAGACAGCGGAGATTACGAAAATCTCTTGCCCTTTTCATACCATCATACACAAGAGGGCAAAAGATTAAGGTGAGGAGCAGGTGAGTTGGAGGATATTTCAGAAGTAGTTATTTTACCAATGGCATGGTATATAGATGGGAAGTGTTGCCTGAGAGTGTGGTGGAGGCAGACACTCCCATAACATTGAAGAAGCATCCGGATGCGTAATGAAATTGCAAGAACCTTGTAGCTTATGGACCAAGTGCAGCAAAATGAGATTAGTGAAGTTTGCTGCTGGTTGTCTGCAGAAACATCATGGTTGATGGGCCTGTTTCTATGCAGGATGACAATAAGGTATAGGGTGCAGACTGGATAAGTTTACAGAGTTCACAAGGGCTGCAGGAACAGGGGGAGGAAGCAGACATAGTTTGTAGCGTAGAAACAGGTGCATCAATTAGTGTTTATTGGAAGGATGAAAGAAGTTTTCAACAATATGAAGATTGCAGACGATTACAGAGATCGATGTCAAGACTGGGTGAGGATAGTGACATGGTGGGATGTAGACAATGGATAAGGTTACAGGATTAGCAACATTTCTTCAGACTGAAGGAGGTAAGGAAGGACAAAAAGACAGCTTCAGAGAGTGGAGGTGATTACCACAATCAAGATAATGTTACAGGGACATGGATAGTTTTAGCGGTTTTGGGAGACTACTGCGTTAGGAAGGCTAATCGTGACTGAAGGAAGTAGGGACAGGCAGCAGTGTAGCAACATGAGAATGTCGGAGACAGAGAAGATTGTAGAGACTGAATGAGATGACAGATGTGTGGAGGGTCAAAGTGGCTTCAGGAATTTACATGAATATGGATTGCCCTGAGACTGGAGCAAGTTACACATGGAGGAAAGGATGCAATGCTTGAAGAACTTTAAGCAGTTCAGGAGGTTTGTATTAATGTCTGGAGATTACAGAAGTAGTGAGGTTTTGTGAGATGGGAGGAAAGACTGTTGCAGGGGCGGGAAGAGGTTGCACACATAAGGAAGGTCGGAAGATTTTGAAGAGATTGGAGGCAATTGCAGACTACTGGAATGACTGGAGGATGAGATTACGAAGATCGGTCATGTTTTCGATACTGGAGCAAGTTGCAGAGATAGGGAGATCAGTCGCGGATGAAGGAGGTTACAGAGATTGGGACTGTTATAAAAGTTTGAAAAATGAAACAGACAGGATCATAAGACGTGACATAAATATTGTATTGAAGACAGAGAACAGAATAGAATAAAAAGATATCCGACATTATTATCAGCCTCTCCTAAGAGGCCTGCTTTCACCTCTTAAATTGAGCTTCATTAAAACATCATGTGAAAACCCCAGTCATCAACTGAGTCCTGTGCTATCATCGTGAATCTCAGTAAAGCAGTGGGGAAAGCAGGCCTCTCTTGGCAGGATGACAATGGAGCCTTTGTGCTCCCACATCAGCCCTCTGGCTATTTCAAATTTGTGGGCCTCCATCTTTGAACCCTCTAATTCATCTCCGCTCTGTACAACACAAGTGAAAATACCTGCAGGATTTATTGAAGATTGTAGGTCTCACACTCCATCTTTCTAGCTGCTTGATTGTTTTCCATATGGTGGTGGACGAGACAGTAGTTGGGAATTCTGCTAAGTCAGGAATTCCAATCAACTACAGGCAACACAGAAATAGACAGATTCAGAAATTAAACTGACGTTGTGAGGATTACACATATGGAATGGTACTGAGTCTCACAAAGGTCTCGAAAATCGCAGTCTCCAATCCTGGCCTGTGCAACATCATGTTTATGCTCTTTACTCGAGAGCGGAGAGTTCTGTGGGCCCAGGATCTCAGAGCAGCTGCAACAGAAAGTGGCAGACAGAGGCAGCAGCTACACCCACGCAGTGATGGATTCCACATGTAGGGATAATGGTCGATCACAAAAGCATGCCAGAAGATTTCAGAATAAAACAACACTGTCAGAAAAAGTGTTTTTTATTCATGCGGGGCTGGCGTCAGTATTCAGGAAATGCGATATATCCCATTTTGATGGATTCCACGAGAACAGTGCTGGGACCAGTGTCCTGGTCACTCATATGAATATGATTATGGATAGCGGTGTAAACTGAGGGAGGTGAGGCAGGAGCAGGGGTCAGGTCAGTGGTATTTCCAAAAACAGAGAAAGATTGAAACATTGGAATATCATGATCATGTGGCTGACGATAAGCAGAAAGGAACAGGAAGGGACAAGTTTAACTTTTAATAAAAATGTAAATGATACTTTCTCTCCATGAATGTGCAAAGCAACTGCAATAAGACAGAAGGACATGAGTGGATGACTTGGACGAGATCACCAGGGAGACGAGGTTAACATGAATAAAAGGTGGGAAATAAATATTCTACAGTATTCAGAATTACCTGATCAGGTTTTGAGGACATATCTACCTTCATGGATGTTAGGATCTCCAGCACCACCTCCTCTGTAATATGGACAGCTTTCAAAACATCACTATTTATTCCCCCATGTTCCCCAGCTTTCAAGTCTTGTTGAGTTGCTGGTGAATAGTAACCCGAGGATATTGAGAGTGAGGGTGTTAGTGACGGCAACACCATTGAATATCAAGGGACAATGGTTAAATTGTTTCATAATGGAGATGCTTTTGCCTGATATTTATTTGGTGTAAATCTTAAAAATGACTTTTAAATCTAAGTCAGGATATTGTCCAGATCTTTTTGCAAACTATATGGGCGGCTTCAGGATCCGAGGAATCCGGAATGATTCTGGGCATTGTGATACAGTCGTTGGACATCCCTGCTTTTGAGGGAGGTTCATTCATGAAGCAGCTGAAGATAGCTGGGTCTCGGACAACCTGAGAAACTCTGCAGAGATGTCAGTCTTCTTGCTTATGATATGAGTTGAAGTTTCATGGACATGGATTTCAGCCCCTCAAAAGTCGTAGCAACATAAATTTAACCTTAAAAACTAGTCAAAAATGTTCAACTATTACTCAAATGTATATACTATTTGCGCATCGAAAGATGTCCGCAAAATGTTGTTTTGTTTTTGTTTGGTTTTTTGAACCCACCATATGAAATGTTAACGACCCCCTGATGCAGAAGCTCTCACACCCCAACTTGTAGTTTCTTTCTCCGTGTGTATGCAATTGTTTATCCAGGGACATCTATTGTCCTTTCTCTGGCCCTGTGTAACCTAACACTGCTAAATGTTAAAGTCAAATCTCTCGGTTACCTTTTCTCGCCAGAAGCATCTTATTTACAGAGCAGAATCATATCCTGCTTTGACCTCAAATCTTAATTTTATGGGTACTTGTGGAATACAAATTTGCAGGGCCATAGGGAATGCGATTTATTGGAAATGGGCTTCCAATGTCGACCCTGAAGAAGACCCAAATGAATTAAATTGATGGAATGCTTCCCAATAAGCCCAATGACGTATGAATTTCAATAAGTACTTATTCTAAGAGACTAATCCATGGAAACATTGTTTCAAGACCAAATTTCCAATTTGACCAGATCGTTGCTTCCACATTTCTCTTGATTTATGTATTTCTTCGAAATTGGAATCCTAGTTTTCGATTCATATTATTCTGTGAAATCTCTCTAATCTTGTTTATAATTCTATTACAATGGCATGCGTCTGCATTAATCAGGTGTTCGTGAAATAACCATGCAGTAAAATCAATGAGACAGAAAATGATGTTTCTCGTATTTGCCCCAGTTTTAATAACGCCTGATTCTACAATAAAGGGCTGTCCATGCTGGACGCACTGACGGAAAAGGCACAACAAGAATCTTTTACTTGAAGTGAGATGCAACGTGCTCAGCTCATGATGAGCTGTGGGGATAATCTTGTTGGATAACTGCACTGACACCGAAAAGGTAGGAATTAGAAGCAGGAATAGATTATTCAGTGCTGCCTTCCTACCGCCCCCCCCCACCAAAAATGAGATCTTCACTGAAACACCACAACACCTTTTTCTAGCACTCTAGTGTAATATCTTTGGTGGTTTACATTTTCCACACTTTCATTCCGCCACACTTAGCTTGTATTAATCATTTATTGGCTTTTTATGCTAACCTCGAAACTTGCATTCTCACTTTACATCATCGGCCAACTTGTAAATCTTACATTTGGTCACAGAATTCTAACCGTGCATACGGATTGGGGATGGTTGGTGTGAAAATGCTGGTCCTTTTGGAAACATTCTGGTCACAACAAGCTAACCCGAGAATGGCCTACGTATTCCTAATATTTGTTTGCTGGCCTTTAAACTATGCTGAATGCTAACCAGGTTGTTATCTACAGTTACACACTCTATCATACAGGATACCAGACCCTCACTATTTACATTGAATGCATTCTGCCAGTTAATTTTTCCAAAGACGGAGCTCTGTCGAGTTTGTGAAACAAGGTTTGTCTTGATAAACTCGTGTTGACTCCATCCAATCAGAGCATTTTATTTTTAAGCGTCCACTTACATAATCGTTTTCAAGACAATTTGATATTTCACTGGGGTTGATGCCATACCAACATCATAGAATCTGCTGGACTGATTCCAAAGTTTTCAGAATTTGGAAAGATAACCAGCAACATTTGTACGATTATGCACTATCACTCCAACCAATAATCTGCAGATTCACAGATGCTGATTTTCAGATTCCAGGATTATATTATTTTCTCCAGTACTACAGGGCATTTGATATGGTTTCCCACGATAGGCTCATCATAAAGTAAGGAGCATTTGTATACAGGGAGATTTGCAGAGCTGGGCTAAGAAATGGCAGATGGAGTTCAACCTGGATGAATGTGAAGTGATGCATTTTCGAAGGTGGAACTTTATGCTGAATATAGGATTAAAGACAGGATTCTTGGCAGTGTGGAGGAACAGAGGGATCTGGATGTTCAAGTGGGTAAATCCCTCAAAGTTGCCACCTAAGTGTGTAGGGTTGTTATGAAAACATATGGTGTTTTGGTTTTCATTAATGGGAATCGACTTTTAAAATCTGCGAGGTTTTGCTGCAGCTCTACAAAACCCTGGTGAGATCACACGTGGAATATTGTTCTGGTCACCCTACTATAGGAAAGATGTGGAGAATTGGCGAACGTGCAAAGAAGGTTTACCAGTATGGTACCTGGACTGGAGGGCTTGTCTTCCGAACAGAGATTGACTAAGCTCGGATTTTTCTCTCTGGAGAAGAGGAGGAAGCGAGGTGAGCGAATTGAGGTATACAAGATAAGGAGTGGCATGGATAGAGTCGATAGCCAGAGACGATTTCCTAGGCAGGATTGACTGGCACGAGGGGTCATAGTCTAAAGGTGTTAGGCGGAAAGTATACATGAGATGTCACAGGTAGGTTCTTTATGTTGAGAGTTGTGAATGCATGGAGAGCGTTGCCAGCGGTGGTGGCGAAAGCAGAGTCTCTAGGGACATTTATGTAACTGATCGAAAAGCACATGGACAGCAGGGGATTGAGGGATACGGAGGTTAGGTGATTTTGGTTTAGATTAGGATTAATACTCAGCATAACATCGTCAGCTGAAGGTCCTGTTCTGTGCTGTACTTTTCTATGTTCTATGTTCTACTTCTGTTCATGAATGACCAGTTCGTCTATCTCCTCATTTTGACGAGGGCATCGTGTCTGTTGTATTGTTGAGAAACTTTGTGAAATTTTGTCTCTGAGAAAAGGTCAAAAATATCATCTTTATTTCTCGTATGTTTACTTTGTCCCAATTGCAGCTTTTCTTCTGCTGCCAATCGAGGGCACATATTTGACTTTCCTGATCACATTTTGTTTTAGCTGCAGAAAGCTGTTGCAAACACATTTGTATCACTCACTAGTTTAATTTCATGGTGTTTTCTCTCACAAGGCATTATTTTGTTAGTCCCTCCCGTTACTGAATTAGAAACTGTTCTGAGTCTCCGGGCCCGGGGTTTAACGTCAGCTTTATATCTATTTTATACATTTACCACTGCTTCAGAAAACGCTCCCCACCACCCACCATCAGCTTGGTACACCACTTCCTTTAAGTATCAATACTCTTTACCTTCACCTGGATTCCATGATTAGATCTATTTAGGCTTTTGCGCATGTTTGCAACTCAAATTTGTTATAAATGATGAAATTATTAAAATCTTTGATTTAAATGGAAGCTAACCAGACTACAGACTGTACAGACTGTCGCATTATCAGGAGCAGTGGGGAGGCATTGCTTCACTGTCAGCTTGTCTACTTGCCAGATGTCAGCTGGCTTGTGCCTTTGAGTAAAGTGTAGAGTATCGCTGATCTTATTAGGGAAGGTTATGCTTCCAGTGGAGAGAGAGCATAAAAGTCTTTCTGCAGATGAAGTACTTGCGTTCTGACACAGACATGATTCTTTCCATTGAATGTTTGAACGATGAATAAACGTATTTCTTTCGGAGGAGTCTGGAACCAGGTACCAGGTTTTCGAAATCGTGTGTTTCAGAGGGAAAGGAATATACAGCTGCAATCGAAACTATCTTCTGCATTTTACGTTCAATCCCCGTTGACGCAAGAGGTGGCTCGATGTTTGTTGTTCGTCTGGCCGAGATGGTTATGTTGCAATATGTAAGTGCCTGGCCAAATCAAAAGAAGGAGTGGGCCAATAGGGACAGTGACATCAATTGAGGATTCAAGGGCAGTTTCATTAATTAGCTCAGAGAAGCGGTCGTTCAGGTTGGTGAGTCTTTTTGAATCTCTCTGCCTGTCTCCATTTGAGACAATCTCCCTCACCCCTTCTCTCTCTTCTCTGTGTTGCTCAGTCATTCACATTATCTCGCTCTCTCACACACTGACTCTTTCTCTTGTTCTTTCACTCTTCGTATCACTCAGTCTGTTTGTCTGTCTCTGTCATTATCACTCTGTCTCTCCATCTGCATTGTTCTCTGTGTTTTTTCTCTCATTTTCTCTCCCTCTGTGTCTCTCTGTCTTGATGTCTCTCACTGTCTTTCTTTCCTAGCTTTGTCTCTCATGCCGCCTCTCTCTGTCTTAAACTATCTTTATCTCTATTACTGACTCTCAGATATTCCCACTGCCTCTGCCAGTCTCTCTCTCACACACATTTTCTCTCTCTCCTTCCTGCTTTTTTTTAAACTTCTCTGAGTCTGTTTCTGTCCGTGTCTATCTCTCACTGTCTTCCTCTCTACTTATCTCTCTCTCTCTGTGTATCTCTCTTTCTTTCTCTCTTTTACTGTCTCTTTCTGTCTGGCTACCTCTATCAATCTCTCACTATCTGTATCTCTTTCCCTTTCTCTCCCCCACCTTTCTCTCTTTCACTTTCGCTCCCTGTACCCCACTGTAGCTCCCTCTATGCCTGTCTTTCTACATGTCCCTGTCTTTGCCGTTCTCTATCTCTGTGACTTTCTCTGTCTCACTTTCTCTCTCACTCACTCACTCATTCATTCATTCTCTCTCTCAATCTCTTTTTTCACTACTCTCTTTCCCAGAGCTACTGCTCACTTTCTCTGAATCTCTTTCTCTCTCTGGCTCACTCACACTGTCAGTTCTTCTCTCCTGCTGCCTCTCTCTCTCTCTCTCTCTCGCCGTCTCTCTCTCTCACGTTAATCTCTTTGCCTCTCTCCCACTCCCTCTGTCGCATCCTCCCTCTATTGTTGTCCCTTCCTTTCTTTCTAGCTGTCCGTCCCTCTCTCTCTCTTTCCGTCTCTTTTTCTCTCTTGCTGTCTTGCACTTGCTCTGTTTCCCGCTGTCTCTCTTTCTATATGTCCTTTTCACGGTTTCTCTGTCTCCAACTCCCTCCCTCCCATTCTCTCTCTCTCTCTCTCTCTTACACTGTCCCCCCTGTCTTGCTGTCTTCCCCTCTCTTTCGCTGTCTCCTCCTCTCTCTTCTCCCGTCTCTCTCTGTCACGCACTCTCTCTCACTGTCCCCTTCTCTCTTACTTGCTGGTCCACGCTCTCTCTCGCTCATCTTACCGCGAGTTCACTCCCTCTGTTCCGTGCTCTTTCACGCTCGCTGTCCTGTAATCTCCCTTGCTTGCTGTCCCATGTGCTCTCTTGCTCGGTGTCCTGCACTCTTTCTCGCTGTCCAAAGTTCTCTCTTTTTCACTGTCCCACGCTCCCTCTCGCTCACAGTCCCACGCTCCCAATCTCTCACTCTCCCGCGCGCCCTCTCACTCATTGTCCAGCACGGTCCCTCTCTCTCACTCTCCCGCGCGCCCTCTCACTCACTGTCCAGCACGGTCCCTCTCTCTCACTCTCCCGCGCTGTCTCTCTCTCTTCCAGCGCTGTCCCTTTCTCTCACTGTCCCGCGCTACCTCTCGCTCACTGTCCAGCGCTGTCCCTCCACATCTCCTCCACAAACCCCTCTTCCAGTTGTAATAGGGTATGGGCTAGCTATACCCTATAACTCCTCGAAGAAACTTCGATCTTCACCTGCAAATCGACCCATGGGAGATAACCAGAACTTCTGCTTAACTTTTGGGCAAGCACCACCTACGACGATACACAGACATTGTCTGTTTGCCGACATGTGTGTCCCTGCATATCTTTCACGCTTTTGCCAATGTAGTATGAATTGAACAAGTTGTTTTTTTTCCTTTCCAGATTTTTTGTGTTTTCCCTACAGTACGGTTAAAGGGTGCTGACAAATCTCAAAATGCGGACACTCTGCCTGTTCCTGTTGGTGCTGCCCGCAATTTTCATGTCAGATGCCGCTGCACTGGATAACCGTGCCTTTGCTATCATTGTTTATCAGTAAGTGTCAGTGAAAAAGATCTTATCTGACCATCTCTGTCAGCTGGGGACTGTGCTCAATCTGAGGTCAAATCAGAGCCTGGTTGCCTGGAGCAGCCTGCTAATAAATGGCGAGGACACGGCAGTAATAGGGAGTGCTCTGTAGCTGTGGGAAATAAGTCTGAACCCAATAACTAGGACCCTCATTACTCCCAGAGGAAGGGACTTCCAGGGAAACTATTACCAGATTTCCCGGGGTCATATCTCTAACAGTGAAATCGATAGCACCCACTGACCCCTAAATAAAGGAGAGAGTAAAATACATCGGAGTGTGCTTTGAAAAGAAAGTCCAAATCGCCCACACAGGCAACATTTTACTGTTTACCGAATAATCTCACTCACCTCTCAGTTTCCCTTTGTCTTCCTCTACTTCCTTTGCTATTATTCCCATTTCCTGTCAGTCTGCAAGTCTTTGTGCTGTTTGTCTTTGTATGCCCCAAACATTTTTCCGATTAGCAATTCTTCCAGGATTCTCCCTCCTTCGAGCTTCCGCTGATTGCACCTGGAGCTCTCATTCTCTCTCTCTCTCTTTCTCTCTCCCCGTCTCTATTTATTTCTAACCATCACGTGTAAAATGCGGCATCAAGTAGTGCATTAGTCAAAGTAACTTAAAATGAAATTATAGCGAGTTATCAAGAAGGCTTGTGGCGTTCTCTGATTCAATGCAGGAGGATTTGTACAAAAATAAGTAACATTGTTCTGCTCTCTGTCAATTACACTGATTCTCTCTTTAAACCTCTCACTCATTCCAGAACTTACTACAACACTGGGACAGGGATACAGAGTAAATCAACATTGACCTTCCCATGCAAGAACTTGAAATGTGAATTGCAGGGTTCACGTTTTCTATAATATGATGGGCATTGTTCCACGTAACCCATCTCAAACCGTGCCTACTGACGCTGCAAAGGGAATGTATTACCCAACTCTGGTCCTTGACTCACACCCTGACTTTACCTCTTTCAGGTTCCGCAGAGCAGCTGGGCATCAGGTGACCGATTATGGGAGAGAACACTTCGCCTTCCTGGTGGCTTTACCTGCTTCCCAGTGCAGAAATACGGACAGACTTGTAGACCTTTACCCCGGCAGTGCAATACATCCTTTCATTACCTACGATGTGAACGTATTCCTGAACTACCCAGGTATCAATTACCTCGCTGTCTTCCCGAACAGTGGCAGTCGTTGCCCAGAAAGTAAATTGCTGAACCCCGACCAGATCAACGGGAACCGCACCGCGGCTCAGCTTTTCCAAACTCTGCTGAATAACAGAACCCAGCACAATAACCAGCCAGTGAGCTGTATCATTCTCTACACCACCTTCAGCCCATGTCTAGATCACTGCTTCAGTAACACAGGGAATTGTGAGATCATCCCTGCCTTGCAAAAATCCCCATTTCGGGACATATGGACTGAACCAGACATTCACAAGTATTTTGTCTTCAGTAAAATATTTGCACATGTTGCAGATCAGAGCCGACACCAGGAAATCCGGGAAAAGCTGGCTGCAGTGGAGAATACCGGGTTTCATATCAGAAGGTGTGATGTAGAATACCCATTCAGATGTAGAGAATGTTCTGCACCAGTATACTGCATCGAGCAGACTTAAAATTGGCAAGTCCTCTTGATGCAGGCAGGGCATTCCATGCCTTTACTACTCTCTGAATAATGAATCTATCTCTGATATCTGGCCTTTATGTATGCCCCTCAGTTTAACCTATGCCCCTTTGTGCAAGCAATCACCATACGAGGAAAACGGCTCTGTCTGCCCTATCTATTCCTCTGATCATCTTCTGTGCCTCTGTGAAGTCTCTCTCAGGAAAACAGCATTAAGTCCATCAGCCTTCTTCATAAGACCTTCCCTCCGTACCAGGAAACATCCTGATCAATATCCTCTGCACCATTTCCAAAGCTTCCACAACCTTCTTAGAATGCAGTGAGCAGAACCGTGCCCAGTACTCCAAATGTGGCCACACCAGAGTTTTTTTTACAGCTGCAACATGACCTCATGGCTCCAAAACTCAATCCCTCGATTAATAAAAGCTAACACACCTTTGCCATGTTGACAACCCTTCAACCTGCGTGGAAACTTTCAGGGCTCTAATATGGACACTGAGATCTCTCTGCTCATCCACACTACCAAGAATCTTACCATTAGCTCAGTACTCTGTATTTCTGTTACTCCTTCTAAAGTGGATCACCTCTCAGTTTTCTGCATTAACCTCTATTTGTCACCTATCCGGCCAGCTCTGCAGCTTATCTATGTCTCACTGTAACCTACAACATCATTTGGCACTATCTGAACCTCCACCAACATTAATGGCATCCGCAAATGTACTAACCCAGGCTTCTATACCCTCATCCACATCATTTATAAAACTGATCAACAGCAGGGTCATCAAAACAGATCCTTGCAGTACACCACTAGTAACTGAAGTTCAGGATGTAACAATTCCCAACAACAACTACCCATTGTCTTCTTACTTCCAATTAATTATCCAAACCGCAAGATCACCCTCAATCCCATGCTTCCGTAGTTTCTGTTATAGCCTACCGTGGGGAATCTTGTCAACCGCTTTACTGAAACTGAGATGTTTGACAACAATATTTGAAAGGGTTCAGATAAGATTTCCATGGATGCTGCCAGGGTTGGAGGGTTTCAGCTATGGGGAGAGGCTGAATAGACTGTATTCAATGCGATCTGAACTACACAGTCTATGGTTGAGCAGTAGAGGAACCTTGTCGAATACTGTTGTGCAGAAAATATAGAGAACCACCAGCAGACGCAGAGAGTTCTTCAAGAAGTACGCCTTCTATTTGCAAACAAAAAACCGTGACACCGAGAAAGCTGATTCTCCAAAGCCCACCGACCTCAGGCTCCGTGGATTTTAATTTATTTTAATCATGTTTCTGTTAGTTTATCAGCATGTCCAACTGCATTAATAAAGTACCTCACTCTAGGTACACACTAATCCAGTGGTGTTAGTTCCAATTATCACCTAAGTTGTACATTCTACTTAATGTTATTCTAATATCACCGTTGGTTATTTATTGGTAACTCTGCTTCAGTGATCTTCAATTGCAGACTAACCTAGCATGATAGATAATATAGCTACTCCATCTGTTACAATAGTCTCCTGTCTCAAGCTCACTCTAGTAACTATTAATTAGCTATTTTAATGTCATGTCCCGAATATTTATAGTCCCAATCCTGTCATAATAGCACTTAACAGAGGAACATGCTTTATTACTTGTGTTATCTCATCTTGCCATAGTGAACTTTCAGCCTTAACCTTACTCTGCTAATTGGTGTAAGAATGTTTCACTATGGTTATCCCATCCTGTCCCTGTCTTCCACAGAATACAGATGCCAGTGGTCTTCATGCTTTAACCCTTCCCATGCTTTCCTGTTCTTTATTTTCCATACTCCCCCCTTTGAGACCTACTGGTCTCACCCATGGGAAGAAGACAATAAGCTTAGCCTCCCTTGTGCCCAATACCAGCAAGAGAGATCCCAACATGGACAAAATAATTTTCGGAGCTGAAACTTAAAGGTTCTTCCTCCATTCCTGAGGTCCCGTGGGCCAAAAACCTGCCCTCCAATAACCAGAACAGGAAAAAGACCCAAGATCCCTCACAATCTTGGACCCATGGCACGTTCTTCAGAAGTATCATCGACGTCCAAACGTGGACATATTCCTTGCACTGTGGCAGTTATTAGATCATAACCATCGAACAGCGGGGTTGCACCAGAGGAGTAAGCTTTTCCTGGGGTAGTTGAAATGACCACAAGTTGCCGTGCAGTGACGCGAACTAAAAAGGACTTAATAAAAGGTAGAGCACAACAACCGATGAAGGCAACAACAAGCAAAACTGAACCTACAGTAAGACCAATCTTGACAAACCATGCTCCGCATGACCCTAATATAGTATTCAGCCAATCACAAGCCTGATGACCAAATGCTGCATTGTTTTTATTTTTATCTCCCTTCTTAGATTGTTTAGCTTTTCCATTGCTTTAGTCAAAGATCCCCTAGGGCTAGTGTTGTTAGGTATAAAGGTACAGCATTGTTCCCCAAACATCACACAAACTCCGCCTTTTTCTTCCTGTATCCAATCTAAGGCCTGTCTGTTTTGTCATATCATTTTAGTGGAAGCATCAAATTGTTCTCCGAAGGGCACAACGGCATCATCAGTATAATGGATAAATCTCTGCTTTTTGTAATAAATGTAATTAATCCATTCAGCATTCTTGCTCATACCTATCATTGGGATAAGAGCTTCCCAGCCCGCAACAATCTCATTGCAGGCCATAACATCGTTAGGAATACCTCTTGGCTGTCCTTTGCTATCAATCTGAATTGTCGGATCAGGGACATACCATCGCTTAGTTGGGCGATTGTAATGTTGCGTCAATCTGCATGTGGCGATATAACTAACTCGTGTCGGAGCATTACACGGGCAAAGCTGCCACTCCAGTCAGTGGGCAGCGTCATGCCCAACCCTAATTTCTTACCTCACAGCCAGTAAGTATTTGGTCAGTGGGACACGTTGAGAATTTAAAACAGCCCCAAATGTCGCGTCCATCTCCATTTGAATTGTATTCCCACAAAGACCCTTAACGTAGCCTATTAGTGTGTAGCCATTTCACTTAAAGCTTTCAAAACTGAACCCATCTCATTTCCTGAAAGCAGCCTCGGGAAGCTTGTAATTAGTCTTACTGGTGAACCACGGGGTTCTGTATCAACTCCACGACTGTAGTTGCTGCCAGCCCACGTCATCCTGCTGATAGAATGTAGTGGCCTGAAGTAGCAGGCACCAAAAGGGGACAAGAGGATTGCCGGTAAGTTGATGAATCATTCGGTAAAGTGGTCGGCTTGAGTGCTGCAAACACCATTCAGTACAGATGCTCAAGTTAAACGGCATATGGACAACATAGCATGAGGGGGGGTTAAATTAGTTCACAAGAAGCAGGCCTGTCTAGCCATTACTACGACCGTGTCGTTTGCCCATTGATACCAGTGATTGTCACGGGCGCGTACCCATGCTTGGGCTGCAAAGTCACCCTGGCATTACCTGTCCAGGTCTGCCAATTTAATGGTCGCCAAGTCTGATTCTGCAGGCTTGGCATCAGAGAGGTGGTTATCAGGGGCATCCTCCATGTCTTCCCCATCCTTGCTGCCAGGTGAACTGTTCTCAACATTTCAATAAGTATCATTTCTGGAATGATCAGGATTCCCAAGAACTTCACCTGTACCTTGTTCAGAACCCTGTGGAGGCGTACTAGCCTCCCTTGTGTCCTACCCGTGTCCATGTTTTTCAGCCTTACCTCTACTTCCCTCAGTGTTAGAGTTAATTTGTGCCGGTGAGCGAGCTTTAGTACAATGATTAAGGTGGTACCATATGTGTCGTCCTTCCACTTGGATGGCGGTAGAAAATGCCTGAATGACGAAGAAAGTTCTCCCTCTACTCGACTCATTTCAGCATCTTCGAAAAACCTGCACGTCCACACAAACCCCGGGCTTACTAGGTCCTTCCTCGTTGACAGCTGTCCGTTCCCTCTCTATTTCCAGCAGGTGGATAGTCTCATGTATCAGAGGTTGCTGCTGCATATATATTGCTTAAGTTCTAAGCTTAACCGCTCCATGCTAGGCCATTTGTTTGGGCCTCTCCACCTGGGCACTGGCATAGGTCTACCTATGAGCATCTCAAGCGGTGTGAGCATCTCATGTAGTGTTAGATTGTAAAGCCAGCGGCAGCACATCTATTCCATTAAGGTTGGTGCTTGGGCAGATCTTGTTTAATTTGGCTGTCAATGTCCCATGAATTGTTTCCACCACACCCTGTGATTGGAGATGATATACACAACCAAACCTCTGCTTGATTTTCAAAGAATGCAGCATCAAATTAACTACGTTATGAATGAAGGAAGACCCATTCTTCAGCTGATTTCCGATGGTCTACCAACCCTTGAGATATCTTTATTCGTCATAAATGTTACTACTGTCCCAGTTTCTGCTTTCAACCTTATTTCCAATGGCCCAGCTGATTTGTCTCTCCCCCATATGTATCCCGTTGCGATCACAAATTGCCTGATAATGTATCCAATTGATCATTACCACATTGATCATCTTCCTCCACTGTCACTGACATGCTCCGCTAAGTTGTTACCTTGGCTTCCTTTGGATTCCCTGTCAAGTTGCAGCACGCTACTGTTTTAATATAGCTGCCATCCCTGGATTCCCAAACTCCTGTCGTGAGCATATACCATTCCCTAATTGTTCCTACATGCCTGGCCATAGGGCCTAAATCTTGAGATTGATATTCCTTATTTACCAGTATGGCTACATGTAGTGCAGAGCCTGGTACACTCTCCCAGTTTGGCAGGAATGGATTTCTCTCTATTTGCAGGATCACATCCTGCTCCCCTAATAACATTGTTTCACTTCTCAAATTTTGTGGAGCACTGTCTTTCTACTGCCACTGTCTTTCTAACACCTCCTCCTGAGTCTCATCAAATATCACTGCATAGTCCAGCTCAGACTTAGGAGGTCTTACTTTAGTCAAATCGTAAACACCCCTGCTTCCCACATCCCCCATCTGTCTTGAATATCACTTGCTATATCCCCTATCCAATAAACATTAACATCTTTAACTTCTGGCATCATTAATTGTATATTGGCCTTTTCTACAACCAAGTCCTGCTATGTGCACTCCAAACTGACTTCTAACTGTCACCTATGTTTATTTGAACTGTTTGTGATCTCCTTTGCTTCTCATTGAGGCGGGATAGTGTATTTGCTGAGTTTGAAGGAACTGTGAAGGAGCAGAGGGAAATACTTACCCACAGTAAGTAAGGTAATAAGTAGAAACATGTCAGCATACTTTACATGCACATGACGTATATGTGCTGTGTGTTCGTGGTGAGGCTGTTCGGTTGGATAAACAGAGGGTAAGTTTATTGATGATAAGTAAGTTTGATGATACAAATATTCACAGGGTGATTGGCAGTGAGGAAGATAATCTCAGGTTACAGATGGAAACAGAAACATTTGGCTGTTGACATGTCAGTGGTTGATGAAATTTAACTTTGATAAATGTGAGATGATGCTTCTTGCCAGGAGGCACAAGACAAGAGAGTACTCCATGAGTGGTGGGATACTAGGAACCTCAGAGGAAATAAAGATCCCTCGATGTGGCAGAAGTGGCAAATGGTTCAGTGAAAAAGATATCTTTACCAGCAGGGATTTCTTGTCGGTGCTATGGAGGACCTTGGTTCAATAACAATTGGAGTTTTGTGTGCAGTTATGGTCAGTGTACGATAAGAAGGATGTGATTGCATTAGACAAGGTGCACAAAGATCTTCGTGAAAATGTTGCTGGGAGAGTAGCAGTTTAGTTGTGAAGACAGATTCTGGATAAGGTCGAGTGGCGATCTTACGAGTAGAGATAAGAGGATAAGACTATGAGGGGCATGGATTGGGGGAATCTAAAGCAGTTTTCCCCCTTCTCTGAAGATCCAATGGCAATGTGGCCCATTTTTTAGCTGACAGTCTCGAGGTTCAAAGAGAAGATGAGACCCAGAGGACGGTCGGTTGATTTGGGAAACTTCAAAATCTTAAAAAGCACTTGAATGACAATCAAGACAATGGAGTAAGTTTTGAAATGGGACTCGTGTAGTTTATAATATAATTTTCGAGTTACAAACACGACGGATCGATGAGTCAAGTCTGTCCCATATGATGATATCATTCAATGATTTGTAAGTTAACTTTCTGCATTAGTTTCTGTTTTTAGATTAGATTAGACGATTTACAGAGTGGAAACAGGTCCTACAGCCCAACAAGTCCACACCGACCCTCCGAAAAGCAACCCACCTAAACCCATTCCAATACATTTACCCCTTAACCTAACACTACGGGCAATTTAGCATGGCCAATTCACCTAAGTTGCACCTAACTAATTTTTGTCTTCGTATTGAAGAAATATTAACTAGTATACGTTCAAGCTGTTGTGATGGTTGCTCAGAAATTCTGGTTCTGATTCAGAGAATTCATTCACAGATAGACTTTGCCAAACGAGTTGAAAAAGTGAATTAAAAGGAAAGCAACAATAAAACCATGTTGGGTAGAACACCTCTCAACTAACTCTACAACGAGAGGCATTGAATGATTGAATAGCCTCAGCAACAACAAAAGTCCTCAGTGAAAAGAAGTGCAAAGAAATTATCTTTTTGAGACGAATTGTGAGAGAAATAAAGCAAGTCTTGTTGTTTGAAGACAGCCTGCAATTCGCATTTGAGACCCAAGAGGATGCAATTTATTCAGAAGTTGGGGTATTCAAAGTGACGTAATGAAAAACAGCATTAACGTATACCTGCTGGGATAATTTGGTGTTTGAAAATGATTGTAACGTTGAAAGTGTCATCATATTTTCCCAGTTGATATACCACACAATATAAAGTAAAGTCTCTGAAACTGTATTACCGCCAATTCAAAATAATTCTCCAATTCCAACAGATTAACAGCTGCAGCAAGGGAGAGTTAGTGCCACAACCAATAAAATGCATCTTCCAAGGCAAATGGTAAAAAAAAGTTTACTACACCATCATTGCTGTTGTTGGAGTTCCTGGTGAGTCTTGGAACCACTCATGTTGTACATATCTCTGCATCTTCCAATTCGAAATATTCGGAATGTAGGTTCCTATTCAAAGAGGAACAAATAACCCCAGTGTCGAGTGTTACTGGCATCATCACTCAAATTAAAATTATACTGAGTGTGGGTTACGAACTGGAGGGGAACAACTGAATCCAGTGTCTTTGTGTACGTAGGAGTATGTATGAATATAGAATTTAACTGTTTGTGGTGAACCGAATTCAAGTGAATACCTGACTACGTTTGTAATGAGGACCATCATTTGCATGTAAACGTGGAATACTTCTTTCATAATACATTTCTAATTTCTGATGTGTTCACTGATGAAATTGTCATTGTAGATTGTAAATGCGATTGAGTGCAAATTAGATCAATCGTTGATGTGTATATTTGTTACTAAGTTTGCAAAGTTAAGTGTTCCATTGGAGGTACATATATGTGCCTCATTCGCATATCGTGAAAATAACAGAATAGCAATTTCGATTCACTCATTTATCCGATGGACATATAATGTTTACTTAAAACATCTTTTGGACTGATTGCTTTTCCAGCATGGTTAGGGCAAGCCTGTATCATGGCTACTCCATTTCTTTATTTAGACGTTATTAATGAAGGATCTGGACTAACAAGTGTTGACACTATCTCGCCCCTGTAGCTGATAAGACTTTGATTAACAATGCTTGAATGGTTATCCAAAATCTAAGCGCAGTTGATGCTTAAATTGATCACTTTCCATTAGTTTGTGATGTGTGTCCTCCTTGGGGGGAAGAAATTCTGTTAAGGACGTTGCACCAGTTAGATTAGATTTAGATTTATGACAGTGTGGAAACAGGCCCTTCGACCCAACAAGTCCACATCGACCCGCCGAAGCGCAGCCCACCCAGACCCATTCCCCTGCATTTATTCCTGCTCCTAACACTATGGGCAATTTAGCATGGCCAATTCACCTGGCCTGCGGGAGGAAACCAGAGCACCCGGAGTAAACCCACGCAGACATGGGGAGAATGTGCAAACTCCACACAGTCAGTGGCCTGAGGCGGGAATTGAACCCGGGTCTCCAGCACTGTGAGGTAACGGTGCTAACCACTGTGCCACCGTGCTACCGAAGTAAAGCAATATTATGAAAAAGCAAAATAAATTTAAAAGGAAAAAGTTCTAATGCAATAAATAATGGACATCAGCACTTGCAATATTATGGCTGTGATAAATTGAATGAGAGAGGATTACAGAAAGAAACAGGATACAATCAGGAATGTTGTGTAATAATACAGAAAATCGTGAACAAGTTGTTTGACTTCAGGCATATTGGTGAGATTCTGCTGGCCGTGTACATAATTCATGTTACTGGCAGAGCTCATAAATCTAATTTTCCAAGTAGAGACCATTTGTCTTCTTTTTGCGTGATAATGATAAACGTTATGACTCTGCCAGATGTCCAACCTCATCACACAACCCCAATTTTTGTTCCATACCTACTGACCATTAAACATAACTATGTGTTAAACTCTGAAGTGCGACTAACTCCGGATTGTCTGACTTGCAATTTCAAAATATTTATTCCTTAATCAGATGTTCCTATTATTATTAATTTTTGTTACGAACTAAAATAAAATCACTGCGTTCTTGACGTATAAATTATAAACATATACTGACAACAGGAAGCCTTTAAGAAGCTGGAGTCAATGAGATTACAACTCTCTTTATGATTGCACTGCGTATAGGTAAGATGGTTCTGGCAGTAAAAGGGCAATCATCTCAGCTGTCATACATCGATGTACGAATTCTGCAAGGTCGTGTCCTCGGCCCCAAACTCTGCAGTTGCGTCACCAATGCCCTTCCCTCCACTTGTCATGTCCAAAACGAAGATGTTTCCACGCAATTACACCACGTTCAGCACAGTATGCAACACCTTGTATAATGAAGACATTTGTGTCCCAATACGTCAGGATGGCATCCAGCTTGGCATGGTAATTGATAAATAACATTCGCACTCCGCAAACACCAGGCAATAATCTTAAGCAGTAAGAATCTACCAAACACCCATTGACCTGCAATGCCATTACCATCCCTGAATGCACGATAAGCATCATAGAGTTGTCCGATGGAAACGCACACTTCAGTTCAGCTTGTCCATGCCGACTAAGTTCTGCATTTCATTGAATCCACATCGTGTGGAAACAGGCAGATCATTCCAACAAGTCTGCATCCGATCCCCCTACGTTAACCCCTGCATTTCCAATCGCTAACGCACCTAACCGACACATCCCTGAACACCAGAGAAAATTTATCATTGTCATACCACCTGACATGTGCATTTTTTGACTTTTGTAGGAAGTTGGTTCATCCAGCATAAACTGACGTAAAACACGGGGAAAACACGCAAACTCCACACAGGCACTTGCAGTGAGACTGGAATCTAACCAGACTCCCTTGTACTGTGAGACAGCAGTGCAAACCACTGTGTCATCCAAAGCCCTCTATACTTTTCCTGTTCATGTACCTGTCCAAATGCCTTTTGAATATTACATCTGTACCGGTATTTATAAATTCCTGCGGCAGTTCATTACAAAAATAAATCACCTCCTGAGTGAAACAGTTGCCCATCAAGAGTCTCTGATTCGTTGTTTTACTGATTCCGGGTGTGTGTGTTTTTTTATTGAGTGCTCTGTTATGGTAAACTACAGCTAGACAGAGTAAACTGGAAAGCAAAGTAACTACCTTCTCCTACCCACCACTCCCCCGCCCCCCAAAAAGACGTATTGAGTACCTGGCCGTGTTTCTGAGCTTAATTTTCTGCCCAAGTGATTCTGTTTGCCTTTTGAAAGTGCAAGTTATTTCAATTGAGAGAACCTATTGTCGTGGTTCTCATGACATTGCACTGAACAAAAAGAAACCTGAGTTCTAAAATTCAACATGTATCGAGAAAATATAATTAATCATTTCAAATCTATTTTCTTCTATTTTCTTTCATCTTCCAGTTAGTCTGGTGGCAATTGCATTCTTATCTCGGAGCAAGTGTGGCCTTTCAACATGTTCCACTCGCTATCTCGTAGCCATGGCAGTGTCTGATCTACTGTTCATTATTTTTGATATCATATTTGATGAGTTTGTTTACTATTATTATCCGCAATCTTTTCTGGACATCACTCCTGTTTGTAGTGTTTTCCACGCCCTGAGCCTCTTTACTGTTAATTGTTCTGTCTGGTTCACTGTTGCTTTTACATTTGATCGATTTGTAGCCATTTGTATTCATCAGATGAAATCTCAGTATTGCACAGCGAAAACAGCAATGAGAGTTCTAACAACAATCTGCATTTTCTTCTCTTTGAAGAATATTCCCAATTATTTCGTATTTGAATCTGGAAGGATCATTAGAAACATTCCATGGTACTGTTACACAAGAGACAGTTATTATGACAATGTACATTGGGTGAGTTTTACACACATTGAAATTTTTTAACACCATTTCTCCCATTCATTTTTATCGTCTTCCTCAACATTCTGACTGTCAGACACATCGTTGAGGCAGTTAAGGCATGGAAAGGATTGAAGGGTCAGAGAAAAACAGAGAATGACCCAGAGATAGACAGCAGAAAGAAATCTGTGATTTTACTCTTTGCCATATCCGCCAATTTTAACCTTCTCTGGTTTGTGTATATTTTATATATGTTCCATGTTGGTGATTACGTGGATGATTTTTATCTCTTTCAACAAGTTGCATACATGCTGCGGAACCTAAGTTGCTGCACAAATGCACGTATTTATGTGGTGACACAGAAAAAAATTAGAGAGCAGTTAAAGTATGTCGTGAAATATCCAGTTATAAAAACAATTCAATTGATGAATGAATCCAAGTGGCTGAGAGCCAACATGAGATGCAGCAGATAATGGAACGAGGTGTCCACGTGAGGAATGAACGAAAGGGGAAAAAAGGAGTCGCAACAGGATTTTGTTATTTTTATCCAATGAGGAAGAAATGACTCCATCCAAGGAGCAACACGGAAGTGACTAGAGGAAAAAGGCAAAGTAAACTGCTGATAGCAATGAGCAGCAGAATATAGAAAGCTAAACAACAAAACCCAGAACGAAAGAGGAATGATTCATGCTTCAGAAAAAAAAAATCTCCCAAGCAATCACTGCACAGCAAGTGAAGCAGATACAAAAATAAACTATCTGGTGAATGTATCATCGCTCACTGCAGGCCAGAGTGGGAACCTCTACCTCACAGAACTCTCGGATCCACACCTCTGGGCAATTGCAAAAACAGGAGAAGCTTCCCATTAAAAAGATTAAATAGCGTCCTGTATAAAATATGTTTTTAAATCATAAATGTGTTTCCAGAGATACTTTGTTTCCATTCAGTTCCCCCCGACTTTATCCAGATATCAGTTTCTTCCTTTGATTATCTTTCTCATGATTCATGTAACCTGAGACCAAGGACCAGAATAAAATGTTGCTGTATGATCTAATCCATTATTTCCTTAGGTATTTAGGTATTAGAGGTCATTTCCTCAAATTCTAGGAGCAGCAATTACTGTTTTCTAAGCTATTGCATTGTTTTGGAAATTTTGGGGAAAAGAAAGATTAGAATAAAAATGACACTTTTAAAAAAAGACAGAGAGACAAAGGCAAGAACCTCGTGTTCAAGGTATTAAAGGTGAAAGAAACCGATACAACTGGTTGACACAGCTGATTCAGGGAAGTACCTTTGGACATTGAAGTGTGTATAAAAAATTAACCAACAGTCAAATTCCAAGATGAACTTGAAGGACCCTGCAAGAGAGAGCTTGCAGTACAGGAGCAGCTAAGTGCATAGTTTTTAAAATATTTTAAACCTTACTGCCCTTTTTTGGGAAGTATGCAGGAGTGAATAGAGTGCGTTCTTTGTGATGATATGTTTATTGAGTTCTGCCTCTTGATTAAATTTAAAAATACAAAATATTGATACTTAAGTTGCCTGGAGCAGTGCTTTATTAGGCCAGTAAGACTGTGCCAGTTCTTGTACCTATAGATTGTTCAGGTGCAAAGATTGCCTTTTGGAGAGTGATGTGCCCTTCCGCTACGATGTAAGGGGTTACGGAGAGTTTCCATGCTCCTGTTGAGTATGTTGGCTGTAAGAGTGGTTGGTTATAAATTCAGTAAGATTATTTTGATCAGTTGGAACGGCAGTTAGAGGCAGTGAAGTATTTACAGGAGCATAGCAGTTAAAGGAAGGGACAAAATCCGCAGATACAGTCATGTAGATGGATAACGTCTATTAAAGTTCGGCAGAAGGGGCAGGGAGTGCTGGAGTTTCTGGTGGCTATACCCATCTCAAAGAAGTATGCTGCTTGGGATGTACTCGAGATGGATCTCAGATGAATGTCGCACCAGCAGTCAAGTTTCTGTCACCAAGCCAGGCTTTAATGTAACGTAGAATGCCAGGTTCCAAGCGATTGGTTGTGATAGGAACATGTAAATTTAGAGGTGCAAACATTCTGCAGGGAACCGCGCGAATGGCTTGTTTCCTACCTGGTGCCAGGATCAAGAATATCTCGGACAGGGTGTACAATGCGCTCAAAGGTAAAAACAATGACTGCAGGTGCTGGAAAACAGATTCTGCAATACCGTGCTGCGGGAAAAGCACAGCAGTTCAGGTAGCATCCGAGGAGCAGTGAAATCGACGTTTCGGGAAAAAGCCCTTCATCAGGAATACAGGCAGAGAGCCTGAAGGGTGGAGAGAAAAATGAGAGGAGGGTGGGAGTGGGGAGAAAGCAGCATAAAGTACATTAGGTGAGTGGGGGTGGGGATGAAGGTAATAGTACAGAGAGGAGGGTGGAGTGGACAGGTGGAAATGAAGACAGGCCGGTCGCACAGATCAGAGGTACGGTGCTGAACCGGAAGTTGGGAACTGGGGTGAGTTGGGGGAAGGGGAATTGAGAAAACTGGTGAAGTCCACATTGATGGCCTGGGGTCGAAGTGTTCTGAGGTGGAAGATGAGCGGTTCTTCCTCCAAGCGTCAGTTAGTGAGTGGGGGGGGGGGGTGCCGTGAGCGAGGCCCAGAACCTCCATGTCCTCGACTGAGTGGGAGGGGGAGTTGAAATGTTAGGAAAAAGCGTGGGAGTTGAAATGTTCGGAAAAAGCGTGGTATGGTTGGTTCGAACGGGTGTCCCAGAGATGTTCCATAAAGTAGAGCACGAAAAAAACAAAGCAAGTGAACACTAAGGCATAGTAAGAAAATGAAGCAAAAGGGGACAGGGAGTGTAATTTTTGATAAGGGCGAGCATTACATCCAAAGATAGATCTAAGATGAACCAGTACGGGACATGTGAATTCATTGGCGGATCAAGGAAACCCCTAAGGCTTTCTTTGGCTTCATCATGAATAAAAGAATGACTAGAGTAAGATTAGGGTCTAATGTTGCACAGTAGTGCAAAATGGTGCATTGAGTCAGAGGAGATATATTAAGCTCTAAATGAGCATGTTTCGTCAGTATTCTCTCTAGAAAAAGACAATATGTGCCAGGATAAAACTGAAATACAAGCTATTAGACCAGATGGGATTGAGATGCTTAAGGAGGAGGTGTTAGCAGTTCTGGAAACTATGAAAATAGATAAGTCTCCTGGGCTCATAGGATTTATCCACGGATTCTCAGGAAAGTCAAGGAGGAGATTGCCCAGACTTTGGGTTTGATTTTTATATCGTCAAAGTCTACAGTATTCGTGCCAGAAGACTAGAGGATAGCAAATGTTGTTCCCTTGCTCAAAAAGGGGAGTAGAAACAACCTTCGAAATTATAGACCAGTGAGCCTTACTTCGGTTGTCAGCAAAGTTTTGGAAAGGGTTGTTAGAGACAGGATTTATAATCATCGAGAGATGATAAAGTTCGTTAGGGATAGTTAACACGGTTTTGTGAAGTGTAGGTCGTACTTCACGAGCTTTTGTGCGTTCTTTGAGAAGGTGACCAAGCAGGTGGATGGTTGTAAAGCGGTTGATATCGGAGATATGAATTTAGGTAAAGTGTTTGATAAGTTTCCCACTGTAGGCTATTGCATAAATACGAAGACATGGGATTGAGGGTAATTTAACAGTTTGGATGAGAAATTAGGTAGCTTAAAGCAGACAGGAGGTGACAGTTGATGGGAAATATTCATCCTGGAGTTTGGTTATTAGTGGCGTTCTGCAAAGATCTGTTGTCGGGCCACTGTTTATCATTTTTTACAAATGGCGTGAATGAGAGCATCGAAGTGTGGGTTAGTAAATTTGCGGATGACACTAAGGTTGGTCGAGTTGTGGATAGTGGTGAACGATGTTGTATTTTACAGAGAGATTTAGATAAGCTGCATAGCTGGACAGACAGTTAGCAAATGAAGATTAGCGTGGAAAATTGTGAGGCGGCTGATCCACTTTGGAAGAAGTAACAGGAATACAGAGTACTGGGCTAATGGTAAGATTCTTGGTAGTGTAGATGAGAAGAGAGATCTTGGTGAATGGTACTTAGGATCCTTGAAAATTACAGCCAAGGTTGATAGGGGAGAAAGAAGGCATATAGTTTGTTAGCTGTTATTGATCGGGGGATTGAGTTTCGGGTCCACGAGATCAAAAACAACACTGGTACAACCACATTTGGATTTTTGCGTACAGTTCTGGTCAACGCATTTTAGGAAGGATGTGCATGTTTTGGAAATGTTTCAGAGGGGATTTGCCAGGATGTTGCCAGTTGTGGAGGGAAGGTTTTACGTAAAATGGTTGAGAGATCTGAGGGTGTTTTCGTTACAGAGAAAAAGGTTAAGAGGCGAATAAATTGATACATATAAGGTAATCAGTCATTTAGGTAGATTGGACAGTGAGAGCCTATTTCCTCTGATGGTAATGGCTAGCACGAGGGGATGTAGCTTAAATTTGAGGGGTTATAGATATAGGAGGAACATTAGAGATAGTTTCTTTACTCAGAGAGTAGAAGCAGTGTGCAACGCACTGCCTGCAACAGTGGTAGACTCGCCAACTTTAAGGACATTTAAATTGTCATTGGAATAGGCATATGCACGAGAATGCAATTCTGCAGGCGAGATGGGCTTCAGGGTGATTCCACAGTTCGGCGCAACATCGAGGGCCAAAGAGAACGTAACGTTTGATGTTCTATGTACGTAAGGAGGATGCACTTAGTGACACATCCAGGGATGTGGAGCGGGAACTTGGAAAGGAATGATTACCTTATCGGGATTGTACTATACGCCCTACAATAATCAACTGGAAATTGATAAAAGATCTTGCAAGAGGATCGTAGTTATCTGTAAGAATAATACAATGGTAATGGTAGGGGATTTTAACATTGCAAACATAAACTAAAATTGCCATAGTTTTAAGGGTTTAGACGGAAAGGAATTTGTCAAGTGTGTGTAAGAAAACGTTCTAATAAATTATGTGGATTTCCCGACTAGAGACAGTGAATAACTTAACTTACTCTTGGGAAACTATGCAGAGCAGGTCACTGAGGTGTCAGTGGGGGAGCACGTTGGGCCAGAGGCCATAGCTCCATTGTTTTAAAACAGTGATGGGAAAATATAGACCAGTTCTAAATCTTAATGTTCGAAAGGGAACGAACGCCAATTTTGAAGGTATGAGGAAAGAATTTTCCGAAGCTGACTGGGGGCGAATATTCGTCAGTAAAGCAACAGTTCGAAAATGGTAAGCCTTCAAAAATGGGATAATGAGAATCCAGAGACAGTATGTTCCTGTTCGGGTGAAGGACATTTCTAGTCTGAAAAGGGAATACTGGATCACTAGAGAAATTTGTGGTTAAGAAAAACAAGGAAGCAAATGTCAGGTACCGACAGCAGAGATCGCGCGATTCATTTACAGAGCATAAAGGTAGTCAGAATATACTCGAGAGGGGAATCAGGAGTGTGAAAAGGGGACATGAGATAACTTTGGGAAATAGGGTTAATGAGAATCCAAATGCATGTTAGAAATAAAAGAAGGACAAAAAGCTAACTCGGGAGAGAGTAGGATCCCTTAAATGTCAGCAATGCAGCCGATGAATGGAGCAGCAAGAGGTGGGGATATTCTAAACGAGTATTTTGCATTAGTTTTTACTATGAAGAAGAAATTTGAAGGTGGGGAAATCGATGGTGATGTCTTGAAAAAGTCCATATTAGCAGGGAGCAGGTGCTGGATGTCATTAAAATGCACAAAGGTGGATAAATCCCAGGACTTGGTCAGGTATACTCTCGATCTCTGTGGGAAGCTGGAGAAATAATTGCTGTGAATTTTGCTGAGATCTTTGCTTCATCAATAGTCAGACGTGATGTGCCACATGACTGGCTGTTCACCGAAATGGTGTCACTATTTGAGTAAGGTAGGAAAGTACTGCAGACCAAAAAAAAAAGCTAATATCAGTAATGGGCGAGTTTTTGGAAGGAATCCTGAGGGAGAAGATATGCAAGTATTTGGAATGACAAAGATCGATTAGATTACTTACAGTGTGGAAACAGGCCCTTCGGCCCAACAAGTCCACACCGCCCCGCCGAAGCGCAACCCACCCATACCCCTACATCTACCCCTTAACTAACACTACGGGAAATTTAGCATGGCCAATTTACCTGACCTGTACATCTTTGGAGCACCCAGAGGAAGCCCACGCAGAGAACGTGCAAACTCCACACAGTCAGTCGCCTGAGGCGGGAATTGAACCCGGGTCTTTGGCGCTGGGAGGCAGCAACGCTAACCAGTGTGCCACCCTGCCGCCCAGGGATAGTCAACACTGCTTAATGCTTGAGAATTCATGTCTCACTTAGTTGATTGAATTTTTTGAAGAAGTAACAGAAGATGAATGATCAGGGCAGACTGGTGGACGTGACATTTGGGGTCTTTCGTAATGCATTTGCAAGATTTCATATGGTAGAGTTGTTAGCATGGTTAGATCACATGGAATATAGGGATAACTATCTATTTCGACCTCGAACTGGCTCCAAGGTAAAAAAAAAAGAGGCGCTGGTGTTGGTTGTTTGTTTTCCAGGCTGGAGGCTTGTGACCAATGTTTTGCCACAAGGAATTGGCGATGGGTCCACTGTTTTTCGTATTATTTTTAATGATTTGGAAGTGAGAATAGGAGTTAATGTTCGGAAGTTTCCAGCTGTCATCAAAACTGGAGATGCAGTGGACAACGAAGAACATTATCTCAGAGTACAATGGGAACTTGATCAGTTGGACCAGTGGGCGGAGGAGTGGCAGATTGAGTTTAATTTGGATAAATGGGATGTGCTGCATTTTGGAAAGGCAAATCAGTACAGGATATATGCAGGTAATGGTATGATCATGGGGGTGTGTTGCTGAACAACAAGTCCTTGTAGTGTAGGTTCATAGTTCCTTGAAAGTGTATTTTCAGGTCGATAGGCTAGAAAAGAAGGCGTTTCGTTTGCTAGCCTTTACTTTTCAGTGCACTGAGAATAAGAGTTGTGAGGTCCCGTTGCGGCTGTACAGGATACTGGTTCGGCCAGTTTATGAATATTACATGGAATTCTGGCCTCCCTCCTTTAAGAAGGATGCAATGAAACTTGAGAGCGTAGAGAAAAGATTCACAATAATGTCGTCATTTGAGGGTTTGAGGTATAGTGAGCCACTGAACTGCCTGGGGCTGTTTTCCCTGTAACGATTGTCACAGAGAAGGGAACATTTCATTTTTATTTATAAAATCATGAGGCCCTAGGAGAGGGTAATTAAGATTGTATTTTCCATGGTCTGATGTTAAGCTGATTTCTGTCGCATATTAATATCCCAAATTCATCACAACATGAATTTTCGTTACGGAAGTAGTAAATGGAGGAGTTTTTTGAAGGTGATTAAAATGGAAATTCCAGAGGCGGCTTGCTGTGAACCCCTGAGACAATGTCACATTCCCCCCGTTTTTGCCTTACTTTCTAAGCATCAAATATCTGTGCGACACAAATATGCCAAAACTGATATAGCTCATCCATTGAATTGCACGTGTACAGACTTGTTCAGCTGCTGATGATGGGCTTTTGCCCGAAAGGTCGATTTTCCTACTCCACGGATGCTGCCTGCCCTGCTGTACTTTTTCAGCACCACTAATTCAGACTTGTTCAGAATCTGTCGCAAAGTTTGAATTCTGTAGAGTTAGGCCCCATCCTAAGTCTTTCTCAAATGCCACACAAACCAGCTTATATAAAGATAAGACGTGAAGGCTCAGCTGGGGCGCTTGAGAGTAACAAGGCAGCCAGGAAGGACATAAAGAGAGAGCTGAAAAGATCCAGGAGGGTACATAAGAAGTCTTTGGCAGGTAAGATTAAGGAAACCCGAAAGCATTCTAAAGAATGCCAGGAACAAAAGACTGACTTTATTAAGATCTGGGTCATTCAAGGGCAGAGCACGGAACAGTAGAACTGAGAGTGCAGTTCAGGGCATTCGGCCACCGATGTTGTGCCGACCTGTGGAAACAATCTAAAGCCTTTCCATCCTCAACTATTTCATTTTCATCCGTATGTGTTTCCAATGACCATTTAAAGATGGCGAGTTTACACCTATTTCCTGCAGTGTGTTCCACGCACCGACTATTCTCTGAGTAAAGAAACTACATCTGTCACCTCTCTTATACCTATTTAAAGTTATGTCCCCTCGTGTGAGCCATCAGCATCTGAGGAAAAATGCTCTCAATGTCCATACTATCTAAACCTCTGATTAGGTATATGTTTCAATTAAGTAACCTCTCAAATTTCTTCTCTCTAGTTAAGACAGCTTCAATTCCCTCAGCCTTTCATCATTAGATGTTGCCTCCATACCAGGCAGCACCCTCGTAAATCTCCCGTTAAACCTTTTCAAAGCTTCCATATTCTTCCAATCATGTGGTGCCCAGAACTTTACGCATTTCTCCAAGTGTGGCTGCGCCCGAGCTTTGTACAGGTGCAGCATGACCTCGAAGCTCAGAAACTCAATCCCTGTACCAATAAAAGCTAACAGACTGAATGCCTTCATAACAACCTTAACAACTTGGTTGGCAACGTGCATGGATCCATGTACATGGACAACAAGATCTCTATGCTCAGCAAGAATTTTACCATGCGCCCAGTTCTCTTTATTACCATTGCTCCTTCTAAAGTGAATTATGTCTCACTTTTCCACATTGAACTCCACTTGCCACCTCTCACCTCAGCTCTGGAGATTAGCTATGTCCCTCTGTAACCTACAACATCATTCGGCACATCCACAACTCCACTGATCTTAGTGTCATCCGTAAATTTACGAACCCTTGCTGCTACACACTCAACTCGGTCATTTACAAAAATGACAAAGCACAATGTCCCCAAAACAGATTATTGTGGTACACCACGAGTAACTGGACTCCAGATTGAAAATTTTCTATCAACCATCACCCTCTGCCCTCTTTGAGCTAGCTAATGTCTGTTCCAAACCCATTAAATTAACTTTAACCCCATGCCTCCATATTTTGTATATCAGCCTACCACTGGGAAACTTATCAAACGCCTTATGAAATTCACATACACCACATCAACCGCTTTACCGTCATCCACCTGTTTGGTCCCCATTTGAAAGAGCTCAATAAGGTTTGTGAGGCACGAGCTACCCTTCACAAAACCATTTTGCCTATCATTAATGAGCTTCATTCTCTCTTGATGGTTAGATATCCTATCTCTCATAACCTTTACAATATTTTAACTATTTTAGCCAAAATAAGGCTCACTGGCCGATGATTACCAGGGTTGTCTCTACTCTCCTTCTTTAATAAGGGGACCGTATTTGCTATCTTCCAGCCTTCGTGCACTAGTCATGTAGATAATAATGACATTAAGATCAAAGGAAAAGGCTCTGTAATCTCCTCCCTAACTTCCCAGAGAATCCTATGGTAAATTCCATTCAGCCCAGGACAGTGTTCTATGTTCACACTTTCCACAATTGCTAACACCTCTTCCTTGTGAACCTCAATCTCGTCTAGTCTAATATCTTGTATCTGAGTATTCTCCTCGACAACGTTGTCTTTTCCGAGTGGGAATGCTGACGAAAATTATTCATTTGGCGCGTTCCGGTGACTCCACTCACAACGTCCTACTACTATCCATGATTGTCCCTAGTCTTTCTCTCGCCATACCTTTATTCCTGATATACGTATAGAATGCTTTCGGGTTTTCCTTGATCTTATCTGCCAACGACTTGTTAAACCCCCTTCCTGCTCTTCGTAGCTGTGTCACTGAGACCTTTCCTGGCTAACTTGTAATTCACAAATGCCCTTACTGACACTTCACGTCGGATCCTATTATAAACGTACTTCTTCCTCTTGTGAAGAGATTCAACATCTTTAGTAAACCATGGCTCTCTGGTTCAACCACTGCCCGACATGACAGGTGCACATTTATCAAGGTCACGCAATAGCTGTTGCTTGAATGAGCTCCACATTTCAAATTTGACAATCCCCTGCTGCTTCCTTTCCCCATCCTCTGCATCCTTATTCTAGCCTGATCGCATCATAGTTATCTTTCCCCCAACAAAAGTTCTTGCCCGGCTTTATGTACTTCCCTCTTTCCATCGCGAAAGTAAACGTAACCACATTGTGATCATTATCCTCAAAGTACTCACTTACCTGAAAATATGGCACCTGGCATGGTTCGTTACCTCGTACGAAATCCAATGCAACCTCTGCTCTTGTGAGCTTTTCCACATACTGTATCAGGAAACCACCCTGAACACACTGGACAAACTCTGACCCACCTGTACTCCATCTGTTATTTTCAATCTATATTTCGAAAGTTGAACTCCCCCATGACAATTGTTACTTTTGCTCTTATCTAGAATTATCTTTGCTCTCTTTCCCTCCACGTCTCTGGAATTATTTGGAAGCCGATAGAAAACAGCCAATCGGGTACCTTCTCATTTCCTGCTTCTAAACTCAGTCCATGTTACCTCAATAGACGAGTTCTCATACGTTCTTTCTGTCATTGTAGTACTATCCTTGACTAACAATGCGACACCTCCCCCTCTTTTACCATCTTCTCTGTTCTTACTTGAACATCTAAATCCCGGAACCTGCAACAACCATTCTTTTTCCTGCTCTATCCATTTTTTTCTGAAATGGGCACAATATCGAAGTCACAGGTACCAACCCATGCTGCACATTCACCCATTTTATTCCGGATGTTTGTGGAATTTATCTACACACACACACGTATCCTATATATAAAACCCCAGATCCCCTCAGTTATTTTGTGCACAGTTACTCACTCACTGGTATGTGTTGCCTATGTTTAAAACACCAGATCCACTCGATTAGATTGCACACTCTAAATCACTCCCGGTACTTGTTATACTCCATCTATACACCAGGTGACCTCGATTAGATCACATATCGTACCTCACTCCCCAACATTTGTAATCCCGTGGATAAAACTCCAGATCAGTTCAATTAGATTGCACACTGTGCATCACTCCTCCGTTTATGTTATACCATATATTAAAAACTCACGATCCCCTCGATCAGATTAAAGGCTCAACTCACTCTCCATTATCTGTTACCATTTATATAAAGCCCAAGATCCCCTCAATTATATTACACACTTTAACCCACTCCCTGGTGTGTGTTATCCAATAATTAGAAAACTATAGATCCCCTCGATTACATTATACACTGTGACCCACTCCCCAGTGTGTGTTATCCTGTATAGAAAACCACAGAACCCTTCGATAAAATGACATTCCATAACTCACACCCCGGTTTGTTATACTCCCATTCAAAACACAATGGCCTGGTGAAAAATGTCAATGTGACACTTGTTCTCCCCCCTCACATCCTTTGTTTTTGAAAATCTAGATGAAATCTAAATCCTGTATGAGAGAAAGACCTGAGATTGTGCATGAGAGAGAGAGATTCTGTATGAGAGAGACAGTGAGAATGTACACGAGAGAGTGTAAGAATGTGTATGAGAGAGATATGTATATATCAGAGAGATCGTGGGAATGCATATGAGAGAGATATTGAGATTGTGCAGGAGAGAGAGATAAACGTAGTGAGATTGTATATGAGAGAATGTGAGATTCCGTCTGAGAGAGCAAGATTGTGTATGAATGAGAGAGAGTGGGATTGTGTATGAGAGAATGATTGTGCATGAGGGAGAGAGTTGGATTGTGAATGAGAGACAGAGATTAAACATAAGACAGTGTGAGATTGTGCATGAGAGAGATAGTGATATTGTGTATAAAAAAGATAGGGCAAATGTGTCAAAAGCGGTCTTGAAGTTTGATGACAGAATCACACCAGCTTTCTGTGATTTGTGTAAAAAGGATAGGATATTAGTGTTGAATACTGAATACGTACTGAAGTAAAGGAGGACTTAACACAGTAATGCAGGTCCATGATAGCACGCACACACGCACAGTCGCTCACACACAGAGATGCACACTGGCTCACAGTTATACAGGGACATGGAACGGCAATCTGATATTGGGATTTTAAAAGTAAAGTTCCATTAAATGATCCTTAGGTGTCATTTTAAAACAGGCTATTTAAACAAATGGGTGAGGTTGAAGAAGCTGAAAGGCTCCTGTCTCACACTTCGGATAGGAATCAGATGGTGTTTTTGGTAGCAGGAAGTGGCACATGGGATTAGGTTGACTTTACATGCGGATTTTCAGAAACAGTAATATAATCGGGATACAGAATAGAACAAAGAGAATCAAACAAAAGACTTAGTGTTGTTTTTGTGAAATATTTATTGTGCTTTTGAGAATGCTTGCATCATGGTCGAGAAGGAAGGGGCATGTGCATGTGGACGAATGTGTGTGTGTGCAAGAGAGAGTGAGTGTATACTTGTGTGCGTGCGTGTGTGAGAGAGAGAGATGCAGAGACGGTGTGAGTGTGTGAGAGCGAGTCTGAGCATCTGTGTGTGTGACAGTGCCTGTGTAAGGGTATGTGTTGTGATAGATTGTGAGTGTGAGTGTGTGAGAATGTGTGAGTGTGTGCGTGTGTATGTACGTGCAAATGTGTGCATGTGAGAGAGTATGTATGAGAAAGTATGTATATGCGAGTATGAGGGTGAGTGTGTGTGAGAGAGACTGTATGTGAGAGTGCGTGAGAGTTTGAGTGTGTGAAAGTATGAGAGTGAATTTGTGACATAATGTGTGAGACAGTGTGTGAGAGACTGTGTAGCGCGTGTGTGAGAGTGTGTCGGCCTGCCTGTATAGAGCATAGAACATAGAACACAGAACAGTTCAGAACAGAACAGGCCCTTCAGCCCACGATGTTGTGCCAACCACCAATCCGCATGGATGCACCCTCAAATTTCTGTGACCATATGCATGTCCAGCAGTCTCTTAAATGTCCCCAATGACCTTGCTTCCACAACTGCTGCTGGCAACGCATTCTATGCTCTCACAAACTCTGTGTAAAGAACCCGCCTCTGACATCCCCTCTGTACTTTCCTCCAACAAGCGTAAAACTATGACCCCTCGTGTTTTCCATTTCTCCCGTGGGAAATAGTCTCTGGCTATCGACTCTATCTAAGCCCCTCATTATCTTGTATACTTCAATGAGCTACCCTCTCCTCCTCCTTTTCTCCAATGAAAAACGTCCGAGCTCAGTCAAACTCTCTTCATAAGAAAACCCCTCCAGTCCAGACAGCATCCTGGTAAACCTCCTCTGAACCCTCTGCAAAGCATCCACATCTTTCCTACAATAGGGCGACCAGAAGTGGACGCAGTATTGGAAATGCAGACTGAACAAAGTTTTATAGAGCTGCAACAAGATCTCACGACTCTTAACCTCAATCCCCTTGTTGATGAAAGCTAAACCGCCATATGCTTTCTTAAAAGCCCTGTCCACTTGGGTGGCAAATTTAAGGGATCGTTCTACCTGCATACCAAGATCCCTCTGTTCCTCTACACTGCCAAGAATCCTATCCTTAATCCTGTACTCAGCTTTCAAATTCGACCTTTCAAAATGCATCACCTCGCATTTATCTTTGTTGAACTCTATCTGCCACCTCTCAGACCATCTCAGCATCCTGTCAATGTCCCGCTGCAGCCTACACAGCCCTCTATACTGTCTGTGACACCTCCAACCTTTGTGTCATCTGCAAACTTGCTGACCCATTCTTCAATCCCCTCATCGAAGTCATTAATAAAAATTACAAACAGTCGAAGCCCAAGGACAGAGACCTGTGGAACACCACTCACCACAGATTTCCAGGCGCAATATTTTCCTTCTACTACCACTCGCTCTCTTCTGTTGGCCAGCCAATTCTGTATCGAGACAGCTAAGTTTCCCTGTATCCCAGTCCTCCTGATCTTCTGAAGGAGCCTACCATGGGGAACCTTGTCAAATGCCTTGCTGAAGTCCACATAAACCACATCCACATCTCGACCCTCATCAACTTCTATAGTCACATCCTCAATGAACTCGATAAGATTTGTGAGGCATGACCTGCCCCTCACAAAGCCATGTTGACTGCATTTAATTAAGCCATGCTCTTCCAGATGGTCATAAATCCTATCCATCAGAATCCTTTCTAACACCTTGCAGACGACAGAGGTGAGACTTACTGGTCTGTAATTGCCGGGGTTTTCCCTATTTCCTTTCTTGAAGAGAGGAATTACATTTGCCTCTCTGCAGTCCTCAGGTACAGCTCCAGTGGAGAGTGAGGATGCAAAGATCTCAGTAAGTGGCGAAGCAATTGCATTTCTGGTTTCACAAAGCAGCGGAGGAAAAAATCTGGTCCGGGCCTGGTGACTTGTCAATCTTAATGTTTGACAAAATTTTCAGCACATCAGCTTCCTCTATTTATATCCATTCCAACATGTACACCTGCTCTTTAAAGGTTTCATTCACTAACAAATTCGTTTCTTTCGTAAAGACAGAAGCAAAAAAAACTCATTTAGGGCATCCTCTACATCCTCAGACTCCACATACAAATTCCCTATGCTATCCCTGATCGGCCGTACTCTTTCTTTGACCATTCTCTTATTCCTCACATAAGTGTAAAATGCCTTTGTGTTCTCCATAATCCGTTCTGCCAAGTCATTCTCCTGCCCCCCCCCCCCCCCGCTCTCCTTAGACCATTTTGAGCTCCTTCCTCGCCTGCCTGTAATCCTCTAGGGCTGAGCTTGACCCCAGCTTGCTCCACCTTACGTAAGCTACCTTTTCCCTTTTGACGAGAAGCTCCACTGCTCTCGTTATCCAAGGTTCCTTTATCTTACCACTTACTGCCTGTCTCAGTGGGACATGTTTATTCATCACTTGCAACAAGTGTTTCTTAAACAGTCTCCTTTAGTCTATAGTGCCTTTACAATGGATCAATTGCTCACAATCCATGATTCCTTACTCATGTCTAATCGCATCATAGTTGCCTCTTCCCTAATTAAACTTCCCCCCATTTTGCCTAATCCTCTCCTTCTCCATGGCGATGTAGAATGTGAGGCAGTTGTGGTCACTATCAGCAAAATGCTTTCCCACAACAAGATCTAATACATGCCCCGGCTCATTTCCAAACACCAAGTCTCGAATGGGCTCTCCCCTCGTCGGCCTGTCAACGTACTGAGTTAGGAAACCCTCCTGGACACAACTTACAAAAACAGCTCCTTTCAAATCTTCTGCTCGAAGAAGGTTCCAATCAATATTGGGAAAGTTAAAGTCGCCCATTGTCACAACCCTACGACGTCCACACTTTTCGAAAATCTGCTAACCTATGCTTCCTTCCATCTCCCTGCTGCTATATGGAGGGACCTGTAGTAAACCCCTAACGAGGTGACTGCTCCCTTGATGTTCCTAGTTTCCACCCATACTGACTCGGTAGGCAGATCTTCCTCGACAATGGAAGCTTCTGTAGCTGTGATACCCTCTCTGATTAGTAGTGCTACACCCCCTCCTCTTTTCTCCCTTCCCTATTCTTTTCAAATGCTCTCAACCCTGGAACATCCAACAACCATTTCTGCCCCTGAGAAACCCATGTTTCTGTTTTGGCCACAACATCATTGCACCAGCTACTGATCCATGCTCTAAGTTCATCACTTTTATTCCTGATACTCCTTGCGTCAAAGCAAACACACTTTAGCGGATCCTTTGGTTCCTCCCAGCACAATCCTTCCCACTAGCTAGTCTACCTCTTGCTATTGCCTCATCTTCATCAACTATCACCTCCGGTATACAGCGCATGTTCCCACCCCCTTGCCATACTATTTTAAACCCTCTCGAACTACTCGAGCAAACCTTCCACCCAGGACATTGGTCCCCTTCCAGTTCAGATGCAACCCGTCCTCCTTGTTCAGTCCCACATTCCCCAGAAGGAATCCCAATTATCTACGTATCTGAAGTACTCCATCCTGCACCAGCTGCGCAGCCACGTGTTAAGCTGCGCCCGCTCCCTGTTCCTCGCCTCGCTATCTCGTGGCACCACCAGTAAACTAGAGAACACTACTGTGTTCGTCCTGCTTTGCAGCTTCCATCCTAACTCCCTGAAATCACTTTTTATATCCTCAATCCTAATTCTTGCTATATCATTAATGAAAATATGTAACACGATTTCTGTTTGTTCGCCCTCCCCTTTTAGAACCTTATACACCCGATCGGAGATGTCCCGGATCCTGGCACCAGGGAGGCGACATACCTTCCGGGAATCCCGATCCTGACCACAAAATCTCCTGTCAATTCCCCTAACTATCGAGTCCCCTACCATGAGTACTTTTCTATTCTGCCCACTTCACTTCTTTGCCACAGTGTCAGGCGAAGTGCCAGAGACCTGACTACTATGGCTTTCCTCTGGTAGGTCATCCCCCCAGCAGTATCCAAAACGGTATACCTATTGCTGAGGGGAATGACCACAGGGGATCTCTGCACTGTCTGTCTGTCCCCTTTCCTCCCCCTAACTGTAACCCATCTATCCTTGTCCTGAGGCCTTGGGAGTGACCAACTCCCGGTAACTCCTCTCAATTACCCCCTAAGCCTCCCGAATGATCCGTAGTTCATCCAGTTCAAGCTCCAATTACCTAACACGGTTTTCAAGGAGCTGGAGTTGGGTGCACTTCCCGCAGATGTAGCCAGCGGAGACGTGTGCCATGTCTCCCACCTGCCATATTGTGCAGGAGGAGCAAGAAACTGCCCTCGCATCCATACCCCACTTATCTGAACACCCACTCAGTACTAAAGTAGAAAGCTTAGTCCAAGTTGCTATATATTTAAAAACAAACTTATATTCAATAGAGGAAGTTTAGAATGAACTTTAACTTATTAACTAGGTTAGAGGAGGAGGGCGGGTGGGAGACACTACAGTTGTAGAGTCTCGGGTTTCGCCGCCTTGCTGATATATATGGTCACTGCTTTCCTTCCCGGCTATCCCTCTGGTCCTCGTCAACAATCAGTGGGAAATTGAGAAACACAATTATAGGGACATTCCAGTTATCTATAATCATAAGTTTGCAATGACAGGGATTTTTAACTTTTCAATGATAGACTGGGACGAACATATTGCTAAGAGCTTGGATGAAAAGAAATCTGTTAAGTGTGTACGTGATTTTTTTTCCTCCTGATTCACTGTTCAAAGGATGGCATGGCGGCTCAGTGCTTAGCACTGATATATATGGTCACTGCTTTCCTTCCCGGCTGCCCCTCTGTTCCACGTCACTTCCTCCACTGTGTTCCCTTATTCTCATTTTAGTCACTTGCCCTGTCGTATTATCCAAGCGTAGGTCAAGTTTCACACCTTTTCCAGTAGGAACATTTGTATATTGATAAAGGAAATTTCCTTGAATACATTTGATAAACTCTTTACCTTCCAAACCTCTAACACTATGACACGTCCCATGAGTTATTATTGAGTTATTATTCTGATATTTCTCTTCATAATTGTTCCTTAATTTCCCTCTGAAAATTGCGGGTCTATTAGTGTATTCCCATCAAGGTGATCTCTTTTTGTTTTCACTTGAAGAAATCGTCAATTCAACTTCATTTAAAAAGAAATTCCCTACCTCGATTGAGAAAAAAGAAATATTCAGATGATGTCACCACAACTGACCAGGCCCGTATTTATTGCCCATCCTTGATTACCCATAGGTAAGTAAGAGTCAACCACACTGCTGGCGGTCTGGACCTTGTAGGCCTGCACTTGTAGGCAAGACTATATAATGATGGTATTACAGGATATTAGGGAAACAGATGTGTTTTTTTTATGATCATTGACAACGATTTCCTCAAACTCATAATATATCCAACTCTAGTTTTTTTATTGAATTCAAATGATAACCATGTGCAATGGTAGGATTTGAACCCAGGTCCCTCGAATATTATCGTCTCCAAATTGCCAGTCTAATGAAAAAATGGTTGGGCCATCATGTCCGCTTTCAGCAATGATAGAAAATCCCTTTCCTTCTACAAATATAATCTGAAAATGTAAACATTCATGTATAGGCCCCTCCTGAAGGACCCTTAACAGAATCTTATTTTTAAAAGAAAGCACGGCTTTTGTTTGTGTACCTTGTTTTTTTCTTTCAGGTTTATTTGTATTGCATTATAGACCCCCACCCCAATAATAAGTGGGAAATTGAGAAACACATTTATTGGGACATTCCAGTTATCGATAATCATAAGTTTGCAATGACAGGCACTTTTAGCTTTTCAAAGAGAGATTGGGACGAACATATTGCTAAGAGCTTGGATGAAAAGAAATCTGTTAAGTGTGTACGTGTTTTTTTTCTTGATCCACTGTCCAAAGGATGGCATGGCGGCTCAGTGCTTAGCACTGCTGCCTCACAATTTCAGTGACCTGCGTTCGATTCCAGTCTCGGGAGACTGCGGAGTTTGTACGTTCTCCCTGTTTCTGTGTGGGCTCCTTTTGGGTGCTCCAGTTTCCTCACACAATCCAAACATATTCAGATTAGATTACAGTGTGGAAACAGGCCCTTCGGCCCAACAAGTCCACACCGCCTCACCGAAGCACAACCCACACAGACCATTCCCCTACATTTACCCCACACTACAGGCAACTTTGCATGGTCAATTCGCGTAACCTGCACATTGTTGGACTGTGGGAGAAAACCGGAGTACCCGGAGGAACCCTGCGCAGACACGAGGAGAATGGGCAAACTCCAGACAGAGTCGCCTGATGCGGTAATTGAACACGGGTGTCTGGCGGTGTGAGGCTGCAGTGCTAACCACTGGGTCACCCATTATTTATTTTGGTAAATTAGCCATGCTAAATTGCCGACGGTCTTCATGGATGTGTAGGATAGGTGCGTTAGTTAGGGTCAAAAATAATGTAGGGGATTTGGTCGGGGTAGATTTCTAGTGCCGCAGGGCCTGCTTCTATGCTGTAGGGATCCTAATTCTATGCGGATGCACCAAAAGATAAGGAGTAAAGTTTGACTTTCTGTTTGTAAATAAGGCAGAGCAATTGACCTCGATGTCATTGAAGGAGCACTTTGGGACCAGAGATCATAATTCTCTTCGTTTAAAACAGTCATAGAAAAGAATAGACCGGATCTAAAAGCTAAAGCTCTAAATTTGGACGAGGGCCAATTTTGTAGGTACGAGGCATGAACTATCAATAATGATAGGGGCGGATATTCACAGATAAAGGGACGGCTGCAAAGTTCGAACATAGGAACATAAACATAGTATCAGGAGTGAACCATCAGGCATCTCAAGCTGCTTCACCGTTCATAACATCATTTCACGCCCTCAGCTATAGGTTCTAAGTCCTACACTGGGAAAAAAATGTCTGTCAAGAAAATAGCTTCAACCTCTTCACTGGGCAGTAAATTCCACAGATTCACAGACCTTTGAGTGATGAAGTTTCTCCACAAATCAGTACAAAATCTGCACCCTTGATTTTGACGCTATGCTCTCTCGATCACCTGCGAGTGCGAACAGCCTCTCTGTTTCTATGTTTTTTTGGAAGATCGCCTTGCCTTCTTCGAAATTCCAATGAATGTAGTCCTCGACTACTCAAGTTAATTCTCTCAATTGCAGGATCAATGAAGTGAGCCACCTCTGTATCCCCACCAGTGACAGTATATCCTTTCTCACTAGGAGACAAACTGAACAGAGTACACTAGGTGTGCTCTCACCAACACCCTATAGAGCTGAAGCACAACCTCTGTGTTTTTTAACTGCTTCTCCAGAGCATAAAGGGACAACATTCGATTTGTTGACCTCCCTGTTGCACTTGCAACCAAAAGTCTTGTGATTCATGCACAAGGACAGACAAGAGTCCCTGAACACCAACATGGTGAATTTTTCACCATTTCAATAATAGTCCATTTTGCTGTTATTCCTACCAAAATAGATGACCCCACATTTACCAACATTGCACGGAACCTTGCCTGCTCACTTACCTTATCTATATCCCTCTGCAGACTTGCAGTGTTCTCTGCACACTTCACGCTATTATTCATTTTAGTGCTGTCTCACACTCCAGACAATCTACACTCGGTCACTAAATGCAAATCATTTCTGTAAGTTGTAAACAATTGTAAACCCAACACTGATCCCTGAGGCACATCACTAACCACTGATGGCCATCCACAAAAAACTTTTATTCCCATTCTTTCATATCTGTTAGTGAACCAATCCTCTATTCTCATCCATTTCCTGTACCATCATGTACCTTTCGCTTATGTAGCAATGTCACGTTTACAATGATGTGGATGACGCAGACTGGGATAAACAAACTTAAAAATCACCCAACTCCAGCTTATAGTCCAACAGGTTTATTTGAAACCTTTAGCTTTCAGAGCGCTGTTCTTTCATCAGGTGTGTGTGGACTATAAGATCACAAGACAGAACATTAAGTCGATCATGACAATGTCACAATATGATATATTCAACAAACCTGGATTTTAAAATATTTAATCCTTTAGAATGTGCTGCATGTTTTGGGTTATTAGTATGCAAATCACAGAACATCCTTTAAGTCAGCTTCTCGAGGAAACATAAGGTTTTGTAAATATATATAACACTCAGCTCAGACAATGCATTAAATGTGTCAGTTCATAGTCTGTCTATGTCGTCATCTGTGAAAGAATGGTTCAACATCCAAAGTGGAATTTTTAAAAAAAGATTGCCTGCATTGACTGCCTGGACACTGTCTATTGTTTCTGCAAAGTAGAATGTGTATGCAAAAATGATTTTGCATATTTACCCCGTAGACATGTGTGTGCGTGTGTGTGTGCTCGCGCAAGAGAGAGCATGTGAGTATGTGACCATGACTGTGAGAGTACATGAGACAGTGTGTGCTTGAGTGTGTGAAAAATTGGTAAAGAATGTGATTGTGATGAAGTATAAGCTTGTGAGAGGGTGTGTCGATGGGTATGAGTGTGTGGGGTACATGTATGTATATCTGTTAGAGAGAGAGGGTCTTTGAGAGTGTGTGAGTATGTAAGATTGTGTGTGCATGTGTGCTTGTGTGTGTGTTTGCGTGAGTGCGCAAGAGAGAGTATGTGTAGTGGAATGGGGAAATCTGTAGAGTCCACACGCATACCCACCGTGTATGTAACAGGAACTCATGTAACTCGGACATCATTGTCTACCTCAAATTAGATCATGGGTTCATGTCACACGCCAGGTAACCCCACGAAACCCACACAAGCACACATACACACAATCTTACATATAAGCACGCAGACCCTCCATCTTATATGAACACACATACCCTCACACTCAAGCACACAAACGCACATCCGCCTACAGGGTTATACTCCATCAAAACCCCACAGATACTTTACTAAACTTTCACACATACAAGCACACACTCTGTCACGTGCTCTCATACGCACATGCTCTCTTTCTCTGTTTCAAACACACATGCACGCACACTCACGCAGATGTTTATGGGGTGAATTTGTACTTGCAGAATTATGTTTGCACATGCGTTCTATTTTGTGTAAAAATGTACAATCAACAGGCAGTCAATGCATGTAATACTTTGTAAATTCCACTTTGGTAATCGAACGAGTCTGATTCAAGATTTGGATGCAGACTAGACCTCACACATTTAATGCATTGTCTGAGCAAAAATGCTATATTTTATTATAAAACCTTAAGCGATCTCGAAAGGTTGACTTAAAAGAAGGTCTGGGATTTAAATATTAATGAACCAAAACATGCAACTCGTTCGAAAAGACGAAAGATTAAAAAATCCAGGTTTGTTCAATATCTCTGTCTGACACTTTAATCTCCAGGCATTATTCTGTGTCTTCGATATTATGCTCCACACCGCTTGATCAAGAAGCAGTGTTCTGAAAGCTAGTGTTTCCAAATAAATCTACTGGACTATAACAAAATGGTGAGTGAATGATAGCCTTATCGATTGACTGTTGAAAACCAGATCTACCAACTCTATCGGTTCCCTAGTTCTCTATCGCGCATTTAATGTATGCAAATCATTTCAATACATTAGGTATACTGTCTTTCATGAATCCATTCGGCATCTGCACGATGCAACTATTTCTATTCAGGCTTCTTGCTATTCTTGCTCAATACAGTTATGGATTTTCCCACCACAGAGGTTACTTTAATGGGCCTATTTGTTACACGCCGTTTGTCAATCACCATTTTTAAAATAGTGATGTCACAGTAGATGATTTCTAATCTGCTACAAACACGGCAGCTCCCCTGAATTTGGTAAATGACCATCAGAGTATCTGTTATCTCCCCCCTCCATCCATTTTAGATCCTTTGGATGCATTCAATCAGGTCAGGAAACGAGGCTACCTTTAGCTTGTCCAACACGATTGTTTTGAAGTCCTCACCTGCCATTGCTTCCACAAGCCTTCAAAAATGACACAACAAAAGTACAGAGACAGTATGGTCCTGGAAAAGTGAAAGAAATGCTGGATGACTTGACAAATTGAGGCAGTGGTGAAGAAAAATGCTTACATCTCGGTATTAACAGCTGGAATGTTTCATGCCCGAGTTATGTGAACAGTAGTCAGGAGGTGTGGCGCAAGGTACAACAGAAAAAAAACAAAGATGTGCAAGAAAGTCAAAGTTACAGTAGCTATTGGCGATTGCAGTATGCAGTTGGACTCGGAAAATCAGGTTGGTCTTGGCTTGCAAGAAAAGCAGTTGGTTGAATGTCTACAAGATGACGTTTTGGAGCAGCGTATGGCGGAGTCGACTACGGAACAGGCACTATTGGATTTAGTGTGGTGCAACGAGACAGACTTGATAAGGGAGGATAAGGTGAAGGAACCCTTAGAATGCAGAGTAAATAATATGATAGAATTTATAGTGCAATTTGAGACATGGAGCACCGAATCAGAGGTGACGGTTTTACAACTGAATAAAAGCAATGACAGAGGTATGAGGCAGGAGCTGGGTGGAAATGACTGGGAGAGGGGCCTAATGTCAATGACAGTGGAATTACAATGGCAGGGGTTTCTGGGAGTAATTGAGGAGACACAGCATCGTTTCATCGCGAGGAACAAGACTCACGTTGCAGGGAGGATGAGACGGAAAAAATGAGACTGCATATAATGTGACGAATTGCAGTGGGAAAGCGAAGGACTTGGAAGCTTAAAAGAAGCAACAAAGAGCAACAAGAAAATAATAAATGAAGGAAAGAATTAAATATGAGGGATAGCTAAACAGTATTATAAAGGAATACTGTCAGAGTTTATGTAGACATACATCGGGTAAAAGAGATTCAAAAGTGGACATTAGGCCATTCAAATATCATGCTAAGAAGAGAAAATAGTGGGAAACAAGGAAATGGTTGAGGAACTGAACATTCACCTCACGCTAGTCTTCACAGTGAAAGTAATGTCCCAAAACAGCAAAACAGCCGAGGACAGAGCTGAGCATGATCGCCAGGGTATACCACGGGGAAAGTAAGGACTGCAGGTGCTGGAGATCAGAGCTGAAAATGTATTGCTGGAAAAGCGCAGCAGGTCAGGCAGCATCCAAGGAGCAGGAGAATCTACGTTTCGGTCATGAGCCCTTCTTCAAGAGCCCTTCTTCAGGAGCCCTTCCTGAAGGAGGGCTCATTCCCGAAACGTTGATTCTCCTGCTCCTTGGATGCTGCCTGACCTGCTGTGCTTTTCCAGCAACACATTTTCAGCTTATACCAAGGGGAGGCAATCGATGTTATCCACCTGGATTTCAAGAAGGCCTTCAACAAGTCCCACGCCCAAAGCTGCTGAGTAAGACAAAAGGCCCATGTTGTTCGTGGCTAGGTGCGAGCACGGAAATAAGATTGGCTATCTGATAGAAAACAGTCAGTTTGGTTAAAATGATCTTTCTCAGAATAAGAGGCAGTGAGAAACACAATTTTTGGGGGAATCAATTTTTGATTTTATACTTAAAGAACATAGATGAAGGATCTGAGTGCATTCTGGCTAGGTTTACAGATAATATAAAGATGCATAGAGGGACAGACAGCATTGAGGAGACGGGGAGGCTGCAGAAGGATTTTGGAAGGTTAGGACAGTCGTGCAAAGATGTGGTCGGTGGACCACAAGGTAGTTAAGTCTGGGGTCATTCACTTTGGTAAGAAGAGGAGACGCATTGAATATTTTCTAAATGGGGAGAAAATTCACATTCCGAAGTGCAAAGAGAATTGGGAGTTCGAGATCAGACGTCTCTCGAGGTACAATTTCAGTCAATAGTTCCGAAGGCAAATGCAATGATGCCACTCATTTTGAGAGGAATTGAATGTCGAAGCAGGGATGTATTTCATTGGCTGTATAGGGCTTTGTTCAGACTATATTGGAGTATTGTGTACAATTTTAGTCTAAATATATCAGGAATTATTTACTGACCGCGGAGCAGATTGAGAGAATGTTTAAAAAATTGTTCCAGAAATGAGAAGCTTAACAAATGATGAAAGTTTGAGGACTCTGGGTCTATAGTCAATGGAATTTTGAAGAATAAGGGGGAATCTCACTGAAACTTACAGAATACTGAATGGCGTAGAAAGAGTGGAAGTTGGGAAGATGTTTCCATTGGCAGGAGAGACTCAGACTCAGAAGACATGGCTTTACGATACAGGAAAATCTTTCAGAACAGAGATAAGGAGACATTTCTACAGCCAGAGAGTCGTCAGTATATGAAATTCATTGCCACTGAAGACTGTCGAGGCCAGGTCATTGAGTGTAATTAAGACCAAGTTAGATCGGTTCTTCATTGTCATGGGGATCACGTGTTAAGAGTAGAAAGCGGGAGAATGAGGTCGAGAAAGTTTTCAGCTTTGATTGAATGATGGATCACACTCGATGGGCGAATTCGTCAATTGGCTTGCTATGCCTGGTGAGTTTATTGGATAAAGTGAGTCTTCAGAGAAGTGTAAATGTGGGAGAAATATACTCGAGGTAAATCCCAACTTGATTGAGTTTCTTAAAGAAGTGAGAAAGAATATTTGTGAAGGCAGAGTTGCGGACATTATCAATGTGGACTTCAGAATGATGTTCAATTGGGTTCCAAATAACAGACCGGTTAGTAAGCTTGGACAACATGAAATACTGGAAAACATTTGCATACAAAATTGGCTTGAAGGCAGGAAACATATGGTAGTGGTGAATGTTTGCGTTTTGGACTGGGAGACTGTGAGGAGCAGTGTGCTGCAAAGCTGGATGCTGAATGCACATTTATATTTTGCCATTAACATAACTGATTAGGATGTGATCATTGGAGTTTTTATTTCCAGGTGACACTAAAACCGGAGGTGCAGTGGACAGCAAAGATTACTTCAGAGTACAATGGGACTTTGATCAAATGAGCCAATGGGCTAAGGTGTGTCAGTTGGCGTCTAATTTAGATAAGTGTGAGGCTTGCAAAGGCATATTAAGGCAGGTCTTATATATTTTATGGTAATGTCCTCGAGAGTTTTGCGGAACAAAGAGAAGTTGAGATGCAGGTTCACTGTTCCTAGAAAATGGAGTTACAGGTACATACGAAGGCATTTAGTACGCTTTCTATCACTGGTCATTGCACTGAGTATCGGAATTGTGATATCAAGTTGAGCTGTACAGGGCATTGTTTCAGCGACTTCTTGAATTCTGCTTTCTGTTCTGGTCTCTGTGCTATTGGAAAGATGTTGTAAAATTTGGAAGAGGTCAAAAAAGTTTTGCCAAGATGTTGTCAGAGTTGAAGGATTGGAGCAACGGCGAGAGGCTGATTAGGCTGGGACTGTTTTTTCGCCGGGGCATCGGAGACATTGAAATTTACAAAACCATGACGGGCGTGGATTGGCTGAAGGGCCAGTGTCTATTTCCCGGGATGTTGTATTTCAAAACGACAGTGCAATGTTGAAGTGGGAATAGATTTTAAAATGATCAAAGGGGCAATGTTTTAAAACATGAGGGTGGTATGCACATGGAATGAGCTCCCAGAGGAAATGGCGACGGTGTACAGTTAGGCATTTGGTTGATTTCATGACTAGGAATAGTTTTAAGGGGATGCACCAAATGAAGGCAAATAGGTCTGCATTAATTAAGTATATCGTATTGGCATGGACGAGTTGAACCAAAGCGTCTGTTCAGAGGCTGTATATTTATATAACCCCAAGCAATTAAAACTATGATGGGTTCGTCTTTTCTGGAGAGGCAGCAGAATGTCAGATAATTGTCCTTGGAGCTGAAAATGCCAAGCAGTGATCTCGTCCCTGTGCAGATTTGTTTCCAGAGGATTTAATTTGAGAAACTAACTTTGTCACCATTTTTACAAACCATTTTTTGGTAATTGATAAATAATGCAGGTTGAAATTATGAAGATATTTTTGCTTAGTTGGTCCTGACCATCTGAAACAGTCAATGGCAGCTGGCCACAGATTCAACAGTTATTCTCAAAAGAGTTTTGGAATTTAACTTTGTAAGGAAACATTTGGAAGGGTATCGGCAAACAGTTGGAATAGATTTGCAACATCTGTATGATAATTATGGAGATGGATAGGAACAGATGGTATGGGAAAGTATTTAATTGTTGAATTACAATGCTAGTAGGCAGGATCTGGGGCGCCTCAACAAGGAACAGATGTTCTCAGGGAAATGCACAACAGAAATTTGGAAGTTGTTTCAGAAGCACTCGTTGATCTTGCTGAAGAGGTCTGTGCCACAGAGGGAAGGAAGGACTATTCGGGTGAAGGAACTTTGGGTGACAAGGGGTATAGAACATCGAGTCAGGAGGAAGAAGGAAGCTTCCTAATGTTTGAGAAGTCAAGGATTAGACAGGATTATACTGAGTAACAATGTAACCAGGAAGGAACTGAAGAATAGAATTTGGAGAGCTAGAAGAGCCATAAAAGAGCTTTGGAGATTAGGATAAAGGATGAGGATTAGGATGAGGGGAGGGCCGATTAGAGATCATGGAGGGAACTTGTCCCTGGAGTCAGAGGAGGTAGGGGAAGTTCTTAATAAGTACTTTGCTTCAATATTCACTAGTGAGAGGGACATTTGGTTCGCGATGTCAGCGTGATCCAGGCTGATATGCTCAAAATGTTTGATGTGAAGAAGGACAATATCCAGATAATATTGCAAAAAAAGGAAGTGTAGACAAGTCCACTGGGCCAGACTTAATATCGGCAGGGTTCCCACAGCAAGTGAGGGAATTACAGAGAATTCCGTTTTGCATCTGTAGTGTGAAAATTTAGGAAAGTTCTGTGTGAGACATGATTTATGATTAATTGGAAAATCATCGCTTGATTTGAAATAGTCTGCGTTGCTTTGTGAGGGGCCAGTCTAACACCACAAGCCTAATTGAAGTATTTGATGTTGTGACAAAGCAAATTGAAGAAGACAGAACAGTTGATGTGATGTACCTGACTTCTAGCAAGGCATTTGATAAGATTCCCTATGGTCGGCTTATTCAGAAGGAAAGGAGGCATGGGATATCTGGCTGTCTGTATACAGAAGTGGCTGGCTCATAGAAAGTATTCAGCCTGGAGCTCCTTGACCAGTGATATTACGCAGGGTTCTGTTCCAGGAACTCTGCTTCTTGTGACTTCTGTAAATGACTTCGCTGAGGAAGTGGAAGTGTGGCTTAATACGTTTGCCAATGGCACGGTGGTGGGGGAGAAATGGTGAATTTGGAGGATTGTTGTAGGTTTCAATGGGACATTGACAGGATATAGACCAGACTGAGAAGGGGCAGATGAAATTCAGCCTTGGAAAAATATGGAGTGACTCAATTTGGATTTTAGAATGTGAACAGAGAATTTAGTATTCGGCAGTGTGGACGAACAGAGAGGTCTTTGTTGACACTTCCATAGATCCCTCAAATTTGTCACCCAAGTTGAGAGAGTTGTTTAAATGGATTTCATTAGCAGGTTGATTGAGTTCAAAAGCCACGAAGGTATGCTGCAGCTCTATAGTGCCCTGGAAAGAACACACTTGTAATATTGTGTTCAGTTGTGGTCGCCACATTCCCTCATTAGTGGAAGGATGTAGAAGCCTTAGAGAGGGCGCAGAGGAGATTTATGATGATGCAGCCTAGACAGGAGATGTACTCTGAAATGTTTCAGGGGACTAAAACTTTTCTCACTGGAGTGAAGAAGATTGAGAGGTGCATTCATAGAGTTATGATGAAAGGCATAGTTAGGGAGAACAGTCAGAGTCCTATTTTCCCGGAGGAGAAATGATTATCAAGGGGACATAATTTTAAGGTGTTGAAGGGCGGTATAAGGAAGATATCAGAGTTAGGTTCTTTACACAGTGAGTAATGGGTGCGTGGAACGCACTGCCAGCGGTGGTAGTAGGGTCAGATACAATATCAGTATTTCAGTAACTCTTGGATAGACACAGAGATGACAGTATAATGAAGGGTGTGTACTTAGTTTGATATTAGAATACGATAAAACGTCGGTCATATGCGTGTACTATGCTGTTCTATCTCCGGTAGGAGAGATTACAGCCCCAATGGATTGATTAGACACCAGCCCCTATGCTCTCTGATACTGCCCCATGCACTTGAATGATGAAGCTCATGGCAGAGCGGAGAGAGGGAGGACACCACCACTCGAGTCACAATGGGGCCCGGCTGATTGATGACATCTCCAGGGCAATAACGTGAAGATTGCTGTGGTCCTCCAGCCAAAGGGAGTGAATGAGTGCCGAGTCCAGCAGGACCAAACGCGATGGTATCTTGCAGGCACAGTGTCACTATGAAGGGGGCCTCAGTGAGTGTGAAGGCAATGAGAGAGACAGCAGAGACAGGGAGAGACATGGAGTTGGTGTGGACTGGAAGGATTTGTAAATATACAGTGTAGGTTACTCGACCCAAGTTTGAAACTTCCAGTAAATTAAAAGTGGAAGAATTGCGGAGGCTGTAAATCTGATTCAAAGAGAGAAGCTGTTGGCAAACCTCAGCAGGTCTCGTAGCATCTAGAACATAGAAAATAGAACATAGTAGAATACAGCGCAGTACAGGCCCTTCAGCCCTCGATGTTGCGCCGATCAAAACCCACCTAACCTACACTAACCCACTATCCTCCATATACCTATCCAATGCCCGCTTAAATACCCATAAAGAGGGAGAGTCCACTACTGCTACTGGCAGGGCATTCCATGAACTTACGACTCGCTGAGTGAAGAACCTACCCCTAACATCAGTCCTATATCTACCCCCCCTTAATTTAAAGCTATGCCCCCTTGTAATAGCTGACTCCATACGTGGAAAAAGGTTCTCACTGTCAACCCTATCTAACCCCCTAATCATCTTGTACACCTCTATCAAACCACCCCTAATGTGAGAGCAGTCAAAGTTAACGTTTTGGGATGAAGGATGACTGCACAATACTGGGATTTTTTTTTCTGCAAAGCAATTCATGATGTCAGAAAGTGGTATTTTGTACAGACCGTGAAAAGAGAGAAGCGTGCACAACATCAGTGGTTGAAAATGTAATGAGTAGTTCAGTGTGATCAATATTGAGGAAAGTCAAGGCAGGTCTTTTGGAAATGATCACTGGAGTCAGGGATGTAGGTGCACCAGTCAGAGCCGATAAGGACACAAGTGTCTTCCCTCTTGGCCAAAGGTAGTTAAGGGCCATGCGATTTTGGAGACGAACGATCCAGACAGCGAACATCTCTGCACTGAGCAGGCCGAAGGCTGAAAGTGTGGCATGGCAATCTCTTCCAGAGTGGTTACAATACGGATAACCTCAACCACAACATGGAGGGTAGCATGGTGGACGGGTGAAAGATAATTAAATGGTGCTGAAAGGAAGGGAGGACCTTCTTAATGCATAGTTTTGAAGTCACGTAAGGTGAAGTGTAGGAGTGGAAAAGGAAAGGGACAACATAACCTAAATAAGTGCTGCAGTCCAGGAGGTCAGCAACCAGGGGTCGGCCTTTCGATCAAGACTGGAATAAGTGCCGTTGAAGGCCAACAAATTATTGCATTGAATCCCAGTCTAAAAGGTGGTAAAAGAAAAATTAATGGCAGTCTTGTTGGGAACTCTGAGGTTAAGTTTGCTTCCATGCACAGTGGACCGATAAGCAGACTAAGAAAGAAGGATATAGTGAGAGCAATTACTGAAAGCAGCTTCCCATGCTGAAGGATGTTTCCTTTTAATGCAATTACTTCCTCAGGGTGTAATCATGGCCGTGTAATTGGTGAGAAACACGGTGTGTGTGTGTGTGGGGGGGGGGGTGTGTGAGAGATTACGCTGATTGCAATGGAGGCAGGTGTTATCCCTGTAGGAGTTTGAGGCACCCAACAACCTACGGAAGCTAAGAGAATTCGAAAAGTTGTAACTGCAGCAAAATGACTACGATGCAATCACCATTCAGCAGTGTTAGTTTCATTAAAAGGTATGGATCTCAGGGGGAACCCTCCATTGGAGTCGATAGGAATATGTGTGGGAAGCGAGCAGCTAGTGTGGTTGACGTTTTGAGCAGAAAGGTATGAAATGGAAAGGAAGTGTTGAAATGTAATTCACTTTTGTTCGAGGCCATTAGGTTGTGCAGAGGGCCCCAGTCAAAAATAGTTAGTGAAAAAAAAGGAAGAGCGTTGTGAAAAGCAGAATAATCAGGCTGAGCAATGTAAAGATTAATGTTAAAGCTGTATCTCTGCCGGGGTCTTCTGGTGTTTCTCCAGGGTAGCTTTCTATTGTGTCCCGTGTGTGCTTGACCTTGACTGCTGTGCGGGTGACCTGCAAGACTAGGAACGCACCTTTCGATCTAGGATCCAATATGCCCCACTGCTAATTCTTAGGCTTGGCGTACCCGAGAGTGTGAACATTGAAGAGTTTTGGTTTACTATTGAAAATGTTTCCCACTTGTCAAACACTATAGCGGCAGCTGTATCACATATTGGGATTGTTTTGATTCATCTACTAAATACATCTACTACTATTAAAAAATATTCATTACAATGTGAGCGAGGTGATTCTGTAAACGCAAGTTGTCGACATTCAAACAAAAGAGGCCCAACATGCAAGGAATGATTCAAAACATCGTGGAATCCCTCTTCTAGCAGGTGTCCTTTTTATATGCAAGTTAAACATGCTTCAGCACTTTTCCGAGCTGTTTTCTGAATATCTGGGTGGGACCAAGTTTGTCATATAGTATTCACCATTATCTCCTTTCACAAATATGTAAAATATATGCACATACTCAACTAAGTTATGCAGCAGGAAAGAAGGAACAGAAAATTGTCCAGCAGGAGTCACCCACATTTTGGTTTGAATATCGATGGAGAACCCTATTTGAGGCCAGAGTTTGTGCTGTTCAGCAGGGGTCTTCCCCTGTGATTTCTGAACCTAACCCAGGTCTGGAATACTTGGCCCCATATTGTCTCTATTCGGGTTTTGCTGGTGACCTAATGGGACCAGAAGTTTAGGGTGTAAGGCTGCCTGTTTGGAAGCAGTATCTGTCGGCTCTTCCTTTGGAGAGTGTACTGATTGGATAATACAGCATTACTAGTAGGCTGCCCCCTGGAGGTTTCTAACCCTCAGTGTTCCCACAAGGCTCAGGAATCACACCAAAAGCAAAACGAAGTCTCAGTGCATATTGACGGATTTCCTTTGGCTCAGCTGTAAGCATCTCATTCCCTGTGTTAGCTGCAAGGTAACATTAAGGACACATCAGTCACTAATGACCACATTTCCAATATTAAAGCAAAGACCAGCCATTTGTCCCCCCGGGAGTTCGCTGTCTTGTTCCCAGTCCCAAGGTTGCAATCCTGGTGCCTGCCTCTCTCCATCTCCAGGGTCCCATCCGGCAAGTCTTGCTCAGCGTGGTCGCTGGCTGGGGCATCTGAGGTTGGATCTACCCCCAGTTGGTATCCTGTTCCCAGTCAACCCTGTCAGGGATGGCACGCCGCATTGTGGGCGCTGGACAGAATCGCTTTTACCTGTAACTTGCATTGTGGCTCCTTCTGGTTCGGGCCATCCCAATAGAAAATCACCGCTCACCTCATTGGCAACTGGAAGTTCCTGGACGAATTCATATTGTTTGTCCGAATCATGTCAGCGACACCACGAGGAAAACATTGCAAAAGCATAGCGTTAAACAAAGGTGAATCAGCCTTTCATTTTTATTCAGTTGTGGGCTGTATATAACTTCCATCAGGCAGCTGGCCACTTAGTTCAATCTTGTAACATAAGTCATTCCTATTCAGGCTACTCCCAGAATTTTGCTGCGTTTATGTCTGGATGATCCTATGGAGATGTTGAGCAAATTGTCCGGATTCATCTCGCAATCAGGAGCATGCTTAATTAACATTACTCTGAACCTAGGATGGCCCCTGGTTTCGGATGGTTCAGAACGTTCATCCCCATGTGATTGGCTAGAAAAACTGGACATTTCTTTTTCAAAAGAAGCAAAGGCTTGTCATAAAGGGGTGTGTGCTGGGGAAAATCAAGAGATGTAGGGGCTCAGTAGTTATCCAGAAGTAAAATCCCGATCCGTATCCCTATCAGCGTCCTCCCCATCCTCAAATAGGTCGGCATGCTATACATAGATTCGAGATTCGCAGTAGAATCTAAGTTCTTTATTTGACAGGATTGTTGTTTTAACCTTTTTATATATTGCTCGGCCTTAGTGGTCTTACACTGCTTCTCATGTTCCTTTATTTTCATCTACCCCTTCACAGCAGCTATGAATATCTCCCAGGTTTTGGGAGTTCCATCTGCTGTACATGCCTCTGTCCCCCAATCCTATGCAGAATTCCTTCATAGGGCCAGGAAGGCATTTTTCCATTCTTTATTGAACAATGAATTAATATAGCCATGCTTCAACTTAACCTTGAGACAATGACACAGGTCACTGACAATGTGTAAAGGAATAAAACCAAACGATCCTGCTAACTAATTCTGATTTTGTGAGTCAGGACTAATACATTTGGTCATTAAAAATAATAACTAAAATAATCATCATATCTAATTCAGAGGTGGAATCTGAATAAGTGAGTAAGACATTTTGAATGGCATCAACAAAACCTGGAAATTAATTTATTCAAAATGCAATACGTAATTTTTTTTAAAAAATGTACACAGTTTCCAACTCTGAAATCCATTATGATTACCTGGTTCTAGTCTGACTTTAAATCCCAGATTAACTTCATTCAGTGGTCTGACCAGTCGTTAGTCATTTACAATGCGATAGGCCATAAAAGGACTCCAGCTGCAAGAAAGGTTCTTGTCGACACACATGGTAACAAAACACACACTTCTCATTCACAAACAATGGCCGAAACCATAGACGCAGCTGTTAATAATAGGATATTAATTTTTACATTATTTTCGTTCGCAACATAATGTTGAACTGAAGCTTCAAGTCTCAGTGAGTGAGGGAAATTGATGCAGAATACAGCTACGACCATCATTCCATAATCACCGATGAGATGCAGCTACTTTGAAATTTCGCAGAAACAAAACATTGCAAAACAAAACAAAAAGAAACGTGCTGGCATCTTTGTGCGGAAAACAATAATGTTAGTTTGGGATATTTTGGGTATATCTTTAAATTATATAAAGTTCATGCAATTCCTCCACTTAATGAGCAAATATTGAGGGTGGAAGTGATTTTTGCAATTTTATTCGCTTACTTGCAGTGTGGAAACAGGCCCTTCGGCCCAACAAGCCACACCGACCCGCCCAGACCCATTCCCCTATATTTACCCCATCACCAAACACGACGGACAATTTACAATGGCAAATTCCCTAACCTGCACATTTTTGGACTGTGGGAGGAAACCCACGCAGACACAGAGAGAATGCGAAAACTCAATACAGCAGTTGTGTGAGGCGGGAATTAGACCTGGGTCTTCTGGCGCTCTGAGGCAGCTGTACTAACCACTGTGCCAGCATGCCACCCATAACGGTTTGCATTCTAATTAGAAATTGAGCAGAGACCTCCTCTAATCCTGTCGCAAACTGATTTTGCACATGAGGTCCGCATTTAGTGCTTCTGCTTTTACTTTCTTTCATCAATTGTTTCATTAGTCCAACACGTAGAGGTGAAAGGGGCGAAATTGATCTTTGCAGTAGCATGAAATTACGGGGAGTTTGAGAACAAGTTTATACTGATGTCAAATGGGGCAGAATCATAGGGATACTTTAAAATAATATATTGTAATGTCATCTTCCTCCAAATTAAACTGATTAGAATTTAAATAAGATTAGCTTTCATGTAAACATTAAAACTGATCAGTTAGAAATTGACACCAGGGCACTCAGTACAAAGAACGGCAACGTTAAAATTTCAATTCACAGTCACTAATGGATCCTGAACCTTAAAATAAATCATCATAAATCCCCTTACTTGTAAGGGGAATGAGGCAATCACATCCCAGAACAGTCAAAGTTAGGGAGGTCAGCCTCATAAATCCTGGTTGTGACACATAGCTGCTTAAAAAACGATGCAACATCTGAATTCCTCTGAGTCATTTCATTTGCAATTCGAACAATATTTTCAAGGGAAGTTGTTCGTGCCTCTGCATTAGTCCACAACACAGGGGAAACACAACTGAGTCTTTAATAGTGGCCCAATGTCTCCCGAATACCAAATTCCTTTGAGTCTGAACATCCTGAAGCAAGCAACTGTAAGTACTGCAGATTTGTATTGGCCAATTAAAAGTAATATTGGGAAATTGAGCGAATCGGCCGGCATGGTGGCACAGTGGTTAGCACTGCTGCCTCCCAGCATCAGAGACCCACGTTCATTTCCCGCCTCAGGCAACTATCTGTGTGGAGTTTGCATATTCTCCCGTACCTACGTGGGCTTCTTCCAACAGTCCAAAAATGTGTAGGTGAGGTGAATTGGCTATGCTAAATTGCCCGTAGTGTTAGGTGCAGGGGAAATAGTCTGGGTGGGTTGCTCTTCGGAGGGTCGGTGTGGACTTGTTGGGCCGAAGGGCCTGTTTGCACACTGTAAGTAATCTAACCATGAAGAATATAGCGGACCTCATCATGGGTCCAGGGCCTTTCACAAGTGATCTCACCAGTAAGAACCCTGCAGCAAGCAAATTGTTTATTACTAATTTTGTTAAGTGCAAGATGCTTTATCTCACATCTTCAGTGAGGGCACAAGGACCCTGTTGAGTACTCACACTGCTCACTTGTGACCGAATATCGAGAATTGCATCGACATTTCGAACACCTTTATTTCACATCCCAAGCAATACCAGCCAGTAAAGTGGAAGGACCAGGGTATCTCCTACATGACTTTGGATATGAACATGTCTTTCAAGACACTTCTGTGTTTTCCTCGATATACCAACTAGATGCAGGCCGGCCTGATCAGAGAGAAAAGATTTACTTGCCCCCAGGGGAAACCATTCTCTTGCGTTTAGAGTTCATGGATCCCATTATCCTGGAAGAAAAGCAAACAAGAATCAAAGAACATACACCAAAACAAACAGAAAAAGCCATTGGCAAACTAGGACAAACAAACAATGATTATAGACAAAATGAAACAGAAAACGAAATCGTGATCCTGGTCAACAATTAGTTACAAAATTCGGTATTCTCTCCTTCAAACCAATCATCCCTCAGCGTCTCATAACAGCCCATAACAACAAGGTAATCCAGCTCCGGACTCTATTTGTGTCAGAGGAGGGACGGCCCCAAACTGCAAGGGGGCACTTTGGATTGAATCCAAAACTCAACTTCTTTTGCCACATCCCTTACCTCGTTGCTCAACTTACGCCAGAGTAAAGCTTCAGCACGACCTGATCACTAAGGATCAATAACTAAAACGACTCGCCTTTATTACCACAGTTACATTCGTGGCTCAGGAACGCTAACTACATGAGCTTCTGTCCCCCACTGTCTAAACCCACTCACTCCAGCTCGTGTCTCAAGGTAACAGCACCTGCAGCAGTCACTTCTCCACTCCAGTCTTGTCACAAAATCTGCTGATTCAGTGAAGTATTACACACTCTCGGGGACAGAATTGAAAAGGATCCGGGAACGTCATGAAATCGAGGTCCAGCTGGCTACACCAACTGTTCGGGATGGAAATAAACTATGCTGCGGATGACTTGCTCATAGCGGTCCAATTTAGATCAGTAATCACACTACACAAACCTTGAGTTATTGAGGTGACGGGGAGAGGCAAGTTGATCAAATGGTGAAAAGCCACTCCAATGAGATTTTGAACTACGTGATTAAAGAAGTTGCAATCGTTTAACAATTAGCAAATTGTTAATTGCACAATAATGAGCAGTCACGAGCTTCAGTCACGTAGTGTTTGGACAGTGTTGTTTCATGGCTGATAGGCACGTGTTAGTCCAAAATAGGTCCTTGCCAAGAGAAGAGTAGCCCCATTTAAGTAAAAATTTGTTTATCAGGTATCAGTAGAGCTGCAAAGCCAATCATCTTCGCTGGCCCTGCGAAACACTTTTTTTTAGTAAGTAGGCACTAGATGAGATTCAAAACAGTTTTCAGGCTTTTAATATGTGACAAAATGGCTGCCCCAAATCTAACAATTCTCCCATACTTCCTTTCAGAACGAAGGCAATACAGCTGCCATTCCCAACAAATTTGAATCCTTGGGATGGTGCCTGAAGCATCTGATTCCAGGAAAAATATTATTCGCTCGTGGAGTGAGTACTGCCTTCTCTTTTCAGAATTACATATTTGCATTGTTTTGCTTAAATGTATTATATCAATCTTACAAGGATACAAAGGAAGGGCTGCATATTATTTTTAAACACTACTCACAAACATACATTATATTTAATTACTAAGTGCAATGTAAATTATTACATGGTACATTTTAGTGGATGTGCATATCTGCAGCAGCTAGAAGTGCACAGCCTACATAAAAAAGAGCACTTTGGTGTATATTATCTCGATGTTGATTCAGCGATTGCAGCAAAGTAATACAGTTCCCTGAACATAGACCTCTTAACTGCATACTTTGCTTTAGTGCTGCACTTGACCTTCAGCTGTTGACTAGTATGTTCTCCTTTGCGGCCACACTTGGAGTGTTATGTACAGTTCTGGTCACCTCATTATATGAAGGATGTGGAATCTTTGGAAAAGTTTCAGAAGAGATTTACTAGGATGCTGTATGCTGTGGAGAGAAGATCTCACGAGGAAATGCTGAGGTACTTGAGGCCGTTCTCGTAAGAGAAAATAATGTTGAGAGATGACTTCATTGAGATATAGAAGATAATCAGAAGGTTAGGTAGATTGGAAAGCGAGCGCCTTTACCTTCGGATGGTGATGGCTCGTACGAGGGGACACAGCTTTCAACTGTAGGGTGATAGCGAGAGGACAGATGTCAGAGGAACTTTCTTTACTCAGGGAGTAGTAGGGATGTGTAACCCACTGTATGCAACAGCAGTAGACTAACCAGATTTTAGGAATTTAAATGTTCTTTGGATAGACACATGGACGAGAATCAATAGTGCAGTTTAGATGAGCTTCAGATTGGTTTCACCGATCAGTGAAACATCGAGGGCCAAAGATTACCTACTGCACTGTATTTGTTTTATGTTCTATGTTCTCTGCTGGAGTTATGTCATCACTGGCATTTGTAGACTATGTCCAGGACTTGTTTCATGGACGGTTCAGCAATTTTTTGCACAAAAATTGATTAACCATTATGAGATTATATTCGGGTGTTTTGGAGTGGGTGTTTTGTTCAAAAGTACCATCTCTCAATATTCGAATCCTCCTTTTAAGTGTTGTGACTGTTTCTGTGTTAATCAAAAACTAGGAGCTGCATTGGAGTGATTCATGGAATATAGGGAGAACTAGCGATTTGGATATAGAACTGGCTCAAAAGTCGGAGACAGATGGTGGTGGTGGAGGGTTACCTTTCAGACTGGAGGCCTGTGACCAGTAGAGTGCGACAACGCTCGCTGTTGAGTCCTCTATTATTTATCATTTCCACAAGTTATTTTGATCTGAACATAAGAGGTACAGTTATTAATTTCGAAGATGACACCAATATTCGGAATTTATTGGACAGTGAAGAATGCTATTTTAGGTTGCAACGGGATCTTGCTCAGAGGGACAAATGGGCTGACGAGTGGTAGATGAAGATCAATGTGAGTTGCTTCATTTTGAACAAGCAAATCATGGCAGAACTTATACACTTAATAGTAAGGACCTACGGAATTTTGCTGAGGAAGGAAACCTTGGAGAGCAGTTTTACAGCTCCTTGAACCTATGACCAGAGGTTCACAGAGTCGCAGTTAGATCGGATAGCGAAGAAGGCGATTGGTATGCTTTCCTTTCTTGGTCAGAGTATTGAGTAAATATGTTGAACGGTCTTGTTGCGGTTGAACAGGACGTTGATTCAGTTATTTTTTGAAATATTGTGTGCAATTCCGATCTCCATCCGATCAGAAGAATGTTGTGAAACTTGCAAGGATTCAGAAAATATTGATAAGCATGTGACCAGGGTTGGAGACTTTGAGCTATAGGGACAGGTTGAGAAGGCTGCGCTGTTTTCCTTGGAGTGTTCGAGACTGAAGCATGACCTTATAGAGGTTTATAAAATCATGCGCAGCATTCATAGGATAAATAGGCAAAGTCTTTATACTGGTACGGGGTAGTGTAGAACGGGAGCGCATAGGTTTATGCTGAGAGCGGAAAGATGTAAAAGGACCTAAGGGGCACCTCTTTCACGCAGATGGTAGTGTACACATGGAATGAGCTGCCAGAGGCTGGTACAATTGCTGCATTTAAAAAGCAGCTGGATTGGTACATGAGTAAGAAGGGTTTGGAGGGCTATGGGCCGGGTGCTGGCGAGCGAGACTCGATTAAGTTGGGATATTAGGTCAGCATGGATGAGTTGTACGGAAGGGTCTGTTCCATGCTGTACATATCTATAATTCTACGACTGGATGATGTTTCTTCTAGCTTCTGGGATTCTATTTCTACGTGTGCCTTCCTGTTCCTGTCACGCTCTGTCTCTTTCTTTCTGTCACTAATGTTGCAACGCACACATTCTGACCTGCATAATACACAGATTGACCCTTTCACAGTCACCCACAATGTCCCAGATATGAATTTTATCTTCACGCAATGTATTTGGATTCACGAGCTTTGTGTGTCGTGCAGTGAAGTGGATGGATAAACATCAATGCAAGTGTGTTCAAATACTGAGTGGAAACTGAAATCCCCGAGGGTGTATCTGACAAACTTATAATGGAAGCGCCAGTTTAAATAATCAAATGAATGGACCACAATGTGTTTGTGCTTAATTAAACCATCTTGGGAAATGTTGGGTATGCCATGTTGATGTTGGCTTAACAACCAGTAAACAAAAACGGGAGAATATTTTCTCAGGGGTGATCTTTAGTGCTAGTAAAAGGAGCCACAATTAAACGATTTCACAAGAGAACAACTATGAAGAAATCATGCATCACTTCCCGTTCACGCAACTAAGCTGTTTTCTGCAATTTTGAAGTGAAGGAGCCGGTTATGTACTGGGGTGGTAAAAGTCAAAAGTAACACTACACGAGGTGATATTCTAACTGGTTTATTTGCAAGCGCTAGCTTTCATGGCTGTGGCTTCATCAGCAGACAGCAAGTGACAATGCATCGGATACAGAATTTATAGTCAAATGTCAAAGAGTATTCAGAAGGATGGTGCAATTCTAAGATTTTCTTTGGTGTTTCCTAATGCATTCTGAGTCTTTATTATTAAATGTATTAGTACAATTCCTTTCAGCCATTGATATTTCTCCATCCAGGACGCAGATGGGCCTGTGTCCGATTGTGTAATGAAAACATGCGTGAATATATAAGTATTTTCCCTCTGTTTTTGCTGTGCTGATACTACTAGATGATGCTAACTTTGGTTATGGAATAAAAAGAACAGGAAATGAACACGACTTCACTCTAAAAGACCCGTACGGGTACAGCCCATCTAATATGAATAATACCCGGATTCTCCAAAAGAAGATCGCCACTTTCTTTGCAGGTTTCAGCTGTAACGTGTGTGTTTTTGTTGGATTTTAAAGTACCGCTCAGTATCGAAAACCCTGCAATATTTGAATAAATTACCTCGATTTTATTCCACGTTAAATTATTAGGCAATTTGGATAACAGCAATGACGTTAAACACAAAATACGAAGGCATGGGATTGAGGGTGATTTAGCGGTTTGGATCAGAAATTGGCTATCTGAAAGAAGACAGAGGGTGATGGTTGATGGGCAATAATCATCCTGTCCCTCAGTTCATCCCGATGTACCACAAAGGTCTGTTTTGTGTCCACTGCTGTTTATCATTTTTACAAATGACCTGGATAAGGGCGTAGAGGTATGGGTTAGTAAATTTGAGGATGACACTTAGTTTGGTAGAATTGTGGATAATGATGAATGACGATGTAGGTTACAAAGGGGCATACAGAAGCTGCAGAACTGGGCTGAGAGTTGGCAAATGGAGTTCATTGCGGACAAATATGTGGTAGTTCACTTCGGAAAGAGTAACAAGAATAAAGAGTACTAGGCTAATGGTAAGATTCCTGGTAGTGTAGGTGAGCAGAGAGATTGCAGAGGGATTGAGTTTCTGAACTATGAGGTCATGTTGCAGTTGTCTAAAATTCTGGTGCAGCAACAATTAGAGGATTGCGTACAGTTGTGGTCACCACGTTATAGAAGGAAGCGGAAGCTTGGGAAAGGGTTCAGAGGAGACTTACCAGGATGTTGTCTGGTATGGAGGGAAGTTCTTTCGAGGAACGGTTGAGAGTCTTGAAGCTGTTTTCGTTCGAGAGAACAATGTTGAGAGTTGATGTGGTTCAGAAATATGAGATATTCAAAGTGATAAAAAGTCTGGACAGTGAGAGACTTTTTTCTCAGATGGCGATGGCAAGCACGAGAGGGCATAGCGTTAACTTGAGGGGTGACAGATATAGGAAAGAAGTCAGAGGTAGTTTCTTTACTCACATAGTGGTAGGGGCGTGGAAAGCACGTTCTGCAATTGTAGTCGACTCACCATCACTTTACGGGTATTCAAATGGTCATTAGATAGGCATATGGAAGGGAACAAAATAGCGTGGGTCAGTTAGGTTTCAGATTCGTTCCACACGTCGGGACAACATCGAGGGACTGCACTTTGTTGTAATGTTTTATGTTCTAACTTGGACTACATTAACATTGGAATTTTCAGTGCAGTGAATATCTTTGCTTTCAAAACATTTTGCACATCATCTGATTTTTGCTGGAAGGCTAGAGAATTAAACACTGCCACCAGTCTTTCATAAAGTCAAAAACTTGTTTTCATTGTTTGTAAGAAAAATAAAAATTTATGTATCAATCGTGTTGACCAAATGCAATTGAATTTACCGGGTTTCTTCCATGGTTGTGTGTTAACAGTGTCTAGCACTGTTGGCTCACAGCTCTACATACCTGGTTCGGTCCCAGAATTGGACCGTGTGAGGTTTACAAATTCTCCAAGCATCTTTGTGGGCTTCATCCCACAGTGCAACGATGTGTCTGGTCGATGTGATGATCATGCCAAATTGACCATAATGTGCAGGCTGAGCGGGTTAATCATGGGGAATACAAGGTTTGCGAGTTGCGCTGCGTGGGCTGATTGTTGGAGTGATAAGCCAACTTGATGGGATGAATGGTCTGTTTCCAGAATTTGGGGTATGTATGAAACCTGCCATTTGTGTAAACATTGGCAGGAGTATAACTCCACTGAAATGCTTGACTCGGCCTTTAATCTCTTCAAAACACTGTTCTTGCCTTCAGTATGCTTATTTTTACCGCTGTTTCAAAATAATATGGACATGCAACATAGAACATTACAGCGCAGTACAGGCCCTTCTGTCCTCGATCTTGCGCCGACCTGTCATACCAATCTGAAACCCATCTAACCTACACTATTCCATGTATGTTCATATGCTTGCCCATTGACGACTTAAATGCACTTAAAGCTGGCGAAACTACTGCCGTTGGAGGCAACGCACTCCATCCCCTTCCTACTCTGAGTAAAGAAACTACCTCTGATATCTGTCCTATATCTATCATCCCTCAATTTAAAACTATGCCCCCTTGTGCTCACCATCACCATACTTGGAAAAAGGCTCTCCCTGTCCACCCTATGTAACTCTCTGATTATCTTATATATCTCTATTAAGTCACGTCTCAACCTCCTTCTCTCTAACGAAAACAGCCTTAAGTCCCTCAGCCTTTCCTCGTAAGACCTTACCTCCATCCCAGGCAACGTCCGAGTAAATCTCCTCTGCACCCTTTCCAAAGCTTCCACATCCTTCTTATAATGCAGTGACTAGATCTGCACACAATACTCCAAGTTCAGCCACACCAGAGTTTTGTGCAGCTGCAGCATTAACTCATGGTTCTGGAACTTGATCCCTCTATTAATAAAAGCTAAAACACTGTATGCCTTCTAACAACTTTTTGATAAAGTCCCACACAAGAGGATAGTGAGTAAAATTAGGGCGCACGGGATTGGGGGCAAAGTGCTCGATTGGATAGAGAATTGGTTGGCTAATAGGAAACAAAGGGTAATGATTAACGGCTCCATTTCGGAATGGCAGGCAGTGACCAGTGGGGTACCGCAGGGATCCGTGCAGGGACCGCAGCTTTTTACAATATATGTAAATGATATAGAAGATGGTATCAGCAATAACATTAGCAAATTTGCTGATGACACAAAGCTAGGTGGTAGGATGAAATGTGATGAGGATGTTAGGAGATTACAGGGTGACCTGGACAAGTTAGGTGAGTGGGCAGATGCATGGCAGATGCAGTTTAATGTGGATAAATGTCTGGTTATCCACTTTGGTGGCAAGAACAGGAAGGCAGATTACTACCTCAATGGTATCAAATTAGGTAAAGGGGCTGTTCAGACAGATCTGGGTGTTTTGTCCACCAGTCAATGAAGGCAAGCATGCAGGTACAGCAGGTCGTGAAGAAGGCGAATAGCATGCTGGCCTTCATAACAAGAGGAATTGAGTATAGAAGCAAAGAGGTGCTTCTGCAGCTGTACAGGGCCCTGGTGAGACCACACTTGGAGTACTGTGTACAGTTCTGGTCTCCAAATTTGAGGAAAGACATTCTGGCTATTGAGGGAGTGCAGCGTAGGTTCACGAGGTCAATTCCTGGAATGGCAGGATTGCCTGACATGGAAAGACTGAAGCGACTGGGCTTGTATACCCTTGAGTTTAGAAGACTGAGAGGGGATCTGATTGAAACGTATAGGATTATGAAAGAACTGGACACTCTGGCAGGAGGGAACATATTTCCGTTGATGGGGGAGTGCCGAACCAGAAGACACAACTTAAAAATACGGGGTAGACAATTTAGGACAGAGATGAGGAGAAACTACTTCACCCAGAGAATGGTGGCTGTGTGGAATGCTCTGCCCCAGAGGGCAGTGGAGGCCCAGTCTCTGGATTCATTTAAGAATGAATTGGATAGATCTCTTAAAGATAGTGGAGTCAAGGGGTATGGAGATAAGGCTGGAACAGGATACTGATTAGGAATGATCAGCCATGATCATATTGAATGGCGGTGCAGGCTCGAAGTGCAGAATGGCCTACTCCTGCATCTATTGTCTATTGTCTATTGTCTATAACACTGTCAACCTGAATGGCAACTTTCAAGGTGCTGTCCCTGGACACCGAGTTGTCTCTGCTCATCTACACGACCAAGAATCTTACCATTCGCCCAATACATCGCATTCTGGTTGCTCCGACCATGGTGAATCACCTCACACTTGTCCGCATTAAACTCCATTTGCCACCTCTCAGCCCAGCTCTGCAGCTTTTCTATGTAACCCAACATGAACCCATTGACATGCCTTCAGCAAAGTCCAACTACCAGAAATACTAGAATTGTCTCTTTTTGACAGTGATATTGCACTTGTTCAGACTTCAATTGTTTTTGAATTAAAATTCAACCGTATACTAAATTTATGTTGAATTATATCGTGGAGTGTGTGCTTGTATGTATGTGTGTGAGGGAATATATAATTGCGAAGTGCAAATAATCCCCCCACCACTATCAAACTGGCACAGCCACTATCCACAATCACGCTCACTCCCAGTAAACTCAAACAATGTCATGCTCACTGATCCACACACTCCCCCATTGTCACCACTGCTCCCTGTGGACACCCCCACCATCACACTGACTCCCCCGCATACTTGTGCACCTTCACACTCACTTTTCTATGCACTCTACCATAATCAAGCTCACTCCCCCACACCAACTCGCTCACTGTTACGCTCAAACACATATAAGCTCTCCCACTATCATGCCCACTCCCCTGCACACTCGCGCACCATCATGGTAACTCCTCCACCTCCTCGCCGTATATTCTCATATCATCACACTCACTCTCCTGAACACTTCCCCATTACCACACTGAATCCCCACACACTCCCCACCACCACAATGACTCCCCGTGCACCTATCATCTCAATCATTCACCATTGCGACATTCACTATTGCGAATGCTCCCACACCAGTGCACTCGCTCATTCGCACACTACTTCAATGTCATGCTCAATCACTCATTCTATTGCACACACCCCCACTGTCACACTCATTTCCCAACAAAGCTCCCACCATCAGGCTTAATCCTCGTACTCTCCCCGACCAGCACACTCACACCCCGTCACACTCCCCATTTTCACACTGACTCTCACGCACACTCCCTCACCATTATGCTGATTTCCCTGCACACACACCCCACCGCCAAACTCACTATTCCGTGCAGTCCACCACCATCCCCCTCACTCCCCTTCACGTTCCCCACCATCATGTTCACTCCCCTGCACACTTTCCCAAGGTCATGCTCTCTCCTCTGCTCACTCTCCTGCACATTCCCCCACCATCACACTCACTCTCCTGCACATCCTCTATTGGCAAATTCATTGCCGAGCACACTTGCACACATTCATGTTCACTTCCCTGCACACTCCAACACCATCACGCCCACTCACCAACTTACTCCCCTAGTCAATCGCTCAGTCATTCCCCTCCACATTCCCCCACACTCATGCTCATTCCCCCGCACACACTCCCAGCATCACACTCACTGCCCAACACACTCACCCATTGTAACGGAAATTCTCCCGCATCCTCCCCAACAGTTAGACTTACTCCACTACAACTTCAACAAAAATCGCGCTCAATTGCCCAAACACTCCACCTCTGTCATGGTCACTCCCACACTCACTGCCCTGCACACTCCGCCATTGCCACGTGCACTTTCCCTGCACACTCCTCAACGATCATACTGACTCCACTACACTCTCCACACGATCAAACTCACTTCCCGGCTCACTGCCTCCGTACTCCCATACCGCCATGCCACTCTCCCACATGCTCTCACATCGTTGTGCTGACTCCCCTACACACTCCAACACCATCACGCTTACTACACCACACACTCTCACTACACTCCCCACCGTCACGCTCATTATCTCTCATGCTTCCCCACCATCACGCTTATTAACCTGCACACATCCCAGCATTGTGATCACTCTCTCGCACATTCCAGCACCATCATTCACACTCCCCCCCCCCCCCCCCCACACACGCTGCCATGGTCTACTCCACCACATGTTACCCCAACTTCATGCTCAATTCCCCGCAGTCTCTCCCACCATCACCCTCAATCCCCCACACCTTTCCCCACCATTAACCTGACTCCCTCACACACTGCTCCACCGTCACAGTCACTCCCCACACATTCTCCCACCATCACACTCACTCTCTATATATTTACCAATCCTTACTCTCACTCCTGCACACACTGCCTCATCGTCACCCTCACTCCCCCGCACACTCCCCCACCATCACACTCACTAATCTGCACACACCCTATCATCGTGCACACTACCACACACACTCGCTCACCGTCACGCTAACTCCTCTGCACACTCCCTCACAGTCACCCTCACTCCCCTGCACACTCCCTCACAGTCACGCTCACTCCTCAGCACACTCCTCCACTGTTTTCACACTCTCCTTGAAGACTCCCCAAACATCATGCTCACTTCCCTCTACACTGTCAGACTCACCCCACTGAATACTTCCCCCACAATCATGTTCAACCTCCTGCACAGACCCCCAATCTACCTGGACACCGAGATCTCTCTGCTCATTGACACTACCAAGAATCTTGCCATGAGCCCAGTTCTCTGCATTCCTGATACTTTGTCCAATGTGAATACTTCACACGTTTCCGCATTAATCTCTATTTGCCACATTCCAGCCCAGCCGTGCAGCTTACTTATGACCTTCTGTAACCTACAACATCCGTCGTCACTATCCACAACTGTACCAACCTTCGTGTCATCTGCATATTTACTAACCAAATCTTCTTTACCCTCCTCCGGGTCATTTATAAAAATGACAACAGCAGTAGACCCAAAACAGATCCTTGCCATACTCCATGAGTAACTGAACTCCTGGAAGAATATTTTCCATCAACATAACTCTCTGTCTTTTTTCAGCTATTCAATTTCTAACCCAAAACGCTAAATCACCGTTAATTCTGTGCCTCCTTAATTTGTGCAATAGTCTCCAGTGGGGAACATTATCAAACGACTCACTGAAATCCACATACACAACATCAACCTTCACCGTCAACCATATATACGACATCAACACTCCTCACCGATATACTCGCTCCCCTGAACATCAGCTATCATCATGCTCACTGCCTAGCACACTCACTCACCATCACACTGACTCTCAAGTATACACTCAAATTCACACTGACTCCCCCAATCACTCCCGACCGTCATGCTTACTCTGCCGTATACTGCCCCACCATCAAACATACTCGCCCACAGTCATCCGGCATCATGGTCACTCACCCACTCACTAACCTGCACACTCCTGCACTGTCATGCTTACTCCCCTGCACACTCACTCACTTTCACGCTGATGTTCCTGCATACTCCCACTTAGGCATGTGTACTCTCCCATGCACTAGCCCACTATCATCCTGTCTCCTCGACACTCACCCACTATCATGCTCACTTCCCACGCATTCCCGCACACACTCCCCCACCATCACACTGATTCCACACACTCCCACACGTCACATTCACTCCCCCTCACATTCCCTACCTCACACTCACTCCTCCCCACACTCCCCATCATTACCTTAAAACCCTGCAAATTCCCCAGCCTCACGCAAACTCTCCCATACACTCCCCATTGTCATCACCAGTCCCATGCACACTCACCCACCGTCATGTCCACTCCCCTGTACATTGGCACGCCATCACACTCACATTCCTGCCCACTCACCTGGCATCACTTGTCACTCCCCTGTTCATTCCGCTGCACACTCCCACACCATCACGTTCAACTCCCTTGCTCACTCCATGCCTAACACTCCTCCGCACATTCCTCCAATGTCACCTCAATAACTTGCATACTCCACAGTCTCATTCTCACTCCCCGAACACTCCACCAATATCATCCTCAGTTGCACACAGATTCAACCACAGTCACACTCACACCCCCGCACACTCCCCCACGTCACACACCCTGCCCCACACACTCCCCAGCCATCTGGCAGATTCTCTTTTCCACTTCCCCACCTTCATGGTAACTCCCGGCACACTCCCTCCCCATCATGCTCACTCCCCAGCACACAGTCCCACCATCACAGTCACACCCCCGGGCAGATCCCCACTGTCACACAACTCCCCCTCTCACTCCCCCGGACACAACCACACTGTAACGCTGACTCACCACAAATTCTCTCATCATCACGATCACTTTTTTGCACACTCCCACACAAAATTTCCCACCGTCCCACTCACTCTGCCGCACACTACACCACTGTAAAGTTCAATCCACTGCTCACTCACGCACCATCACGCTCACTGCCCCACACATTCATCTTGTCAGTCACACAGCTATGCACATTCCACCATCATTACACTCACTCCCCCCCAACTCCCACATCATTATACTCACTCAAATGCATGCACCTCCACCGTCACACTCACTCCCCCACACACTCCCCCACCGTCACGTTCACACCCCTGTACATACTCCACTGTCTCCCCCGTTCGCCTACAACCCCTCACCATCATGTTCACTGCCTCGCACACTCACCCACCATCACTCTGAATCCAGGATACTTCTTGATGGTCATGCTGACTCTCCCACACACACCCGATCATTATCCTCACTCCCCATATGCTGCCCCATCATTATGCTCACTCCCCTGCACGCTAAACCACCGTCAAAGTCACTCTCTCGCTTACTCCCCCTCACAAACCCACAATGTTACTTTCACTACCCCATACACTCCCCCACCGTAATCCTCTGTCCCATGCACACTCCACCACTGTCTATTCACTCCCCTGCATATTGCCCTGCGCAATACCCAACCTTCACGTTCACTACAGCGCTCAAACCCCGCACACTCCACCACTGTCATGCTCACTTCTCCGCGCATACCCACACCATCATGTTCAATCCCCTGCTCGTTCCCCCAGAGTCACGGTCTCTGCCCCACACACTTCCAAAATGTCACCCACACTCTGCGGCACCCTCCACCGCATTCACACTCACTCCCCGCACATTCCTGCATCTTCACGGTCACTCGCACACACACACCCTCACTGTCATGATCCATCCCCCGCACACACATACGACATCATGCTCTATCCTGCACAGTCTCCCCTACCATCACACACACTCGCCTGCATACTCGCCCACCCTCACACTGACTCTGTTGCACTCTCCCCTATCGCCACACCCCCACACACAAACCCATTGTCTTGCTCAGTCAATCGCTCATTCTCCCACATACACTCTGAACATTACAGTCGCCCCAATGCATACCCTCCCATGGTCCTCTTCACTCTCCTGTAGGCTCGTCAGCCGTCATACTAAAACCCCTGCAGAATCCCCCACTATCACCCTCACTCCCGAGTTCATGCCGCTATCTCATGCTCACTACTATGCATACTCCCCTACCATCAATTTGCTCCTACACATATGCCTGCAACGTCATGGTTACTTTCCTGCACACGTCCCACCGTCACATTCAGTCCCTGCACACTCCCCCAAAGTCACACTCAATCCCCCTCACACTCACTCACTATTACATTTACACCACCGCACATTGCCCCACTGTTACACTCACTACCCCGCACAGTTCCTCAGCATCAAACTCACTTGCCAGACAATCCATCATCACAGTCATTTCCCCACTCACTCCCCCAGTCACTCACACACTGACACACTCACCCACCCACACACTCTCGCACTGATACACTCACTGCTCCACGCACTACTCCATTGTTACCCTCACTCCATTACAGACTTCCACACTGTCACGTCCACTCCCTGGCACACTTCCCTAAACTCTCGCTCACTCCCCCACACACTTCCCCACCATCACGCTCACTCTGCTGCACACACGCCCCGTCATGCATTATCCTTCTGCACTCCCACACAGTCGTGCTCGCTGCCCCACTCACTGCCCCATGATCGCCCTCATTTCACTGCTCCCTCCCCCAAACACTCCCACACCATCAGGGTCACTCACCCACAAACTCCATCACAATCAGGTTCACTCCCCCTCACACACCCCCACTGTCATGCTGACTCCCCCCCAATCAACCACAACATCACATTCACTCCATCGCACGTTCCCCAATCCTTAATCACTCCTCTGCATGGTCCCGCACCATCTCCTCAATCTCTTATACCCTCCTGACCGTAATGCTCACTCCCCTATCATCACACTCTCCGGACCACTCACCCGCCAACAGGGTCACTTCCCCACTGACTCCCATACTCTTGAACCATCATGTTCAATCCCATGCCCACTCCGCTGCCATCACCCTCACTCTTCCACTCAGTCACTCCGCACAATCCCCTTCTGCCACACTGACATGGCCTCACACTCACAATCAATCCTGCGCATTTTTCCCTACCTTCACAGTCACTCGCCAGACCCATTCCATCCTGTACACTGACTGTTCTGTATAGTCCCACGCCATCAAGCCCATTCTGCTGCACTTTCCCCCACCGTGACAGTCACTCCTCTGCAGACTCCGTCACCACCAGAGTCACTCCCATTAAGATCCGCCAATATCACGCTCACTGCCCAGCACGCTCACCCACTGTTACACCGACTCTCCTGCATACACCCCCAAATTCAAGCTCCCCTTACCATCATGCTCACTCGACCAAACACTGCTCCACCATCAAACTCATTCCCTGCACAGTAAAAACCCATCATTCTTCGTCCCTCGCTCACTCCCAGACACACTAACCCAGTATCTAGGTCACTCCTCTGCTCTCTTCCCTGTGCACTCCCACCATCATCCTCAGTCCCACCCACACTCGCCTACCGTCACATTCACTCACCCGCACACCACCCCACCTCAAGCTCCTTGACCGACATTTGCCCCAACATCACGCAGACTTTTCACCAGACTTCCACACCATCACCTTGACTCCCCTCCACACTCCCTCACCATCATGCTTGCTTTCTGTACAGTGCTGCGCCATCATGCTCACTCCCCCACGGAATACCCTGCATCATGGTACCTCTCCACCCACGCCCCTGGGCACTCTAACACCGCGATGCTCACTCACCCGCAATCTACCTCACCACCATGATCACGTCTCTGCACATTCTCCAACCATGACCTTCACGGCCCTGCACACTGTCATTGTCAAGATCACTCCACCACACTGTCGTCAAAGTCATGCTCACTCCACTGCCCACATCCCTCACTGTCACGCAAGCTGCACTGCTCAATCCTCTACCGTCACACTCACTCTGCCTCACAATACATCACCATAACGCTCATCCCCATCACTCCCCAACCGTCATGCTCACTGCTCTGCACATTCTCTCTTCTCACCTCACACCCACGCACACTCCTGCACCATCGTGCTCACTCCCCTGCACTCACCTCCATCATCACATTAACAATTTTGCACTCACCCACATCATGTTCCTCTCTCCCCTGCACGCTCCCATCATCACATTCATAACTGTGCACTCTCCAACACCACTACGCTCACTCCTCTGCACACACTCTCACCTTCATGCACACTCCCCCACACACTACCCCATTGTCATGCTCACTACCCACAGACTTCCCCACTGTTACGCTCAGTCACACGCTCATGCCCCCCCTCACTCTCCCATCATCATGCTCACTCCTCCACATCCTCAATCACCGTCCCGCTCGTTCTTCCTTGCACTACTCCGTCATTCTGACTCCACAGCTCAGTTCACCGAACACTCCCCCACCGGCCTGGTCGCACCCCCACACACTCCTCCACAATCACACTAACTCCCCCGTGCAATCCCCCACCATCACGCTCACTACCCCACACATTCCTCCACCGTTACACTCACTCCCCCTCTCACTCCACCACAAAGCTCCCACTTGCAAGTTCTCTCCACCACACTTTCCTCCTTCTTCATAAGCACTCTTCCTCACTCTCCCTCAACGTCATGCTCTCTCCATCACACACTACACCACCATCCCATTTACCCCCATGCACAGCCCCACCATCACGTTCACTCTTCCCCACCATCTCACTCCCACATGCACATACTTGCCCATCACATGCCTCACATTCCCCCACCTTCATGCTCAGTGCCACACATATAAAAACAATGTCAATCACAGACCCTCTGCACACAGCCACATCATCTCGCTCACTCCCCCGCACAATGCCACATTCATGCTTACTCCCCCACACATTCCATCATCATCACCGTCATTTCTCCACACACCGTCACTGTCGCGCTCATTCCCCTGGACACCACCATCATGCTAAATCGCCCAACATCACCCTCATTGCCCTGCACAATCCACCACCGTCACACTTACTCCCCACCATTCTCCCTCACCATCACGGTCACTCTATCCCACATTTACTTAACCTCAACCTTCTTCCCCTACACGCTGTCTACCCTAAGCAATGCCTAGTGACCCCCTCCCCAATGATTTCCTGCAAATTGTCCTTTGACGCATCCCAATCTGTTCCCTGACTAACACACAGTGGGGCCTCCACAAACTGGTCCATGCACAACCTGTTGTCCGACCCCAACTCCTTTGCCTGAGTCACAGCCGAAAGTGCTACCCCCACAAGTACCTCCTACTAACAGTCTGTGTCCTCTCACCCAGTGTGTCACTTAGTAACGTCATTTGACCCAAGGCCCATACTTTTACCCAAGCAAAACCTGGATATCAACACCGCCTTTGTTGCCCTAGGAATGCACTAAATCTCTACACCTCCCTCCACTCCCTTTGAAACATCCTGAAGCCCCACACTCCCCTCTGTTTCACAAGCAACAGGCTTAATTTCCATTCTCTCCTCTGATCCCCTCGCAATGGCTGGTAGATCCACACCCGTCTGTTCCCCTAGCAACGACCTGGTGCTCCACCGCCAGCTCTCTTCCCCTTATTATTTACAAATTGAAGTGATAGATATATTCAATGAAATAGCAACATTTTTCACTGCCCCGTCAGTTGAGAGCAATATTGAAACGTGCCAATGTAACCCCCGTGGGGCTAGGTTGTATAAACCAACACTACCCCCGGTCGAGAAGGTTAGCGACAGGCTGTTTCATTGCTGAAGTATAGAATTGAAATGAGATCATCCCGGATGAGTTGATGATTGAGTGAATTTGATTGATTCATGAATGTGGGTGAAGGGATATTTCAACACATTCTTCAGCTGTTGTCTAAATTTAGTCTGGGTCACGGCATAAATTGCGGTGTTTGTGCAGCAACTGAGGAGCTGCAGCATGAAGCTCAATTCCTGCATAAACCATTCTAGACGCAAAGGGGAAGACATAATATACCTCATCCGATTCCATATCGAATACATTGTAAACGGTGACCATAACAGAATGAAATTGACCGAGATCACAAGCAGTGAAATTATGTTTTTTTTCCGATTTCTCATTTCTTTGTCACACTGAACGGCCCCATTAAGATCCTTTAGTCTCCTGCGAGCTGTGCTGGTCACTAAAATGTGTCTGACCGTGAAAGCATTGAGCACCAGAATCTGAAGAATTGCGAGAGCCGGTGTTAGAATATGGTGGAGGGACTCAATTATGACCCAGGCACGAGAGAAGTAACTCGACAATGTAGCCACACAAAACCAGGGTCCATGCCACAGCCAATACCGAGCTGTGAGCATAAAATACCAGAAAATGTTCATTAATACGTTTAGCACAGTCAGTGTTCCCAAAACCACAGCTGCCGTTTTCTCACTGCAATATTTACATTTCAGCTTTTGGCAACAAATAGCAACAAACCGATCAAATATGAAAGCGACGGTGAACCAGACAGAACAGTCAGTAGCTGCATAAAGAAGGACGGCGTGGATATTACACACTGGGATTTTCCTCAGGATATAAAACTGTTCCCGAAAGACAATGGGGATGTGTCTCAATATCAGGTCGATGATAATGACCAGTAGGTCCGTCACTGCCATGGCCACCAGGTAAAGTCTGACACATGGAGACAATGCGCAATCTTTATAAAGCAGGACGTAGATCGTCAGTACGTTAACTGAGAGGAAAGAAAACAAATTATACATCAAACCTGGAGGCAAAGTTGACAGGTTATTTGAGAAGCAAATGAAATTACCAAATGTGTCACTGTATTCAGAGATTTATTGACGTACTTGGAGCTGAAATAACAAATGAGAAAGTCTGAATACTGACAAAAATGTGATGGAAACCATAACAAACCATCCCTCTCCAAACACACAGGCACACACCCATTAGGACAGATACTTCGAAAATATTCCCACCCACTTGATCACTCGAGAGCAGACACGTCACTTCTTCACAATTCCTAAGATGAAAGGTGAAAATATTGCCGTCCTGAAGGATTCTCTCCTAGTTCCTTGAAGACATGTGGAGCTTGGAAATATCTGTCTTTTAGTAAAATTGTGGTCGATGAAGAAATGTGAATGCAAGGCAAACGTATTTTCGCCTTTAACCGCCTGAGGGGGCATTCAGAATAGTGTCTCCTTATCCCTGGAGAGAATCTCTTCCCTTGGGTTATGGTCTTTTGTTCAATTCATTCACATCCAAACATTTACAAATAATTTCGGATATGGAATGTTCTGGTGAACGTCATGTATCGACTATTCCAAGCAATGTTGGTTTGAGAATGTTGCGAGGAATACCGGGTATGAACGTTCCAGCGAGTATCTGGTCCAGAATATTCTGGAAAGTGTCAGGTATAGAATATTTTGAAGAGTGCTGACGTACAATGTTCCGATGAATGCCAGGAATAGAATGTCCCCGGCATGACTTATTCAGAATGTTCCAAAGAATATCAGTTTTCGAATTTTCTGGGGAATATCAGTTGTAGCGCGTTCTGGGGAAGGTCACGTGGATAGAATTTTCAGGAAGTGTTGGGTGTCAAATTTCTTGAGAATTTCGGGTAGACATTATCCTGGAGAAGGCAACGTTCTGAGGAATGTTGAATATAGAATGTTCTGGGGAATGACAGGTTTAGGATGTTCCGTAGTTTGGCGGGTGCAGGAAGTTCCAGGGAACATTGGCAATAGACTGTTACTGGTAATATCGGAGAGAGAATGTCCCAGGAAATGTCAGTTACAGAACTTTACGAGGAATGCCAGGTGCAGAATGTGCCAGGGAATGTCGAGTATAGTACGTTCCATGGATGTTTGGTTGCAGAATGTTCCTGGGAATGTCAGTCACAAAATGTTCCAGGGAAAGGCCGTATAGAATGTGCGAGAGTCGGAAAGACCCATAGACAAAGGCGCTTCTGCACATTAAGTTTCTTGATATCTACTCAGCCTCACGGTGGCAATCTTTCCCCAAACCCAATTCAACTGGGCACTTTGTGCACAAGAACAATGAGATTAAGACAACGCCTTGATCATTTGATTCAGATCACCATTTCAATTTGGACAGATACGTTTCCTTATTCAGAAATCACGCTCACTCCCTTCTCAGTTTTGTCTAACACTCCCACCTGTAAAATGTTATGGGTATTGAGTTTCCAGTATGAGTCACCCTGTAGCCCTGTCTCTCTAATGCCATTAAATCGTATTCATTTCCTTCAACGTATGCACAGAATTCCTCAGGTTGCAGGGGGATTTGGACGAATTGCAGAGTTGGGCTGAGAATTGGCAAATGGAATTCAATGGAGATGAATGTGAGGTGATTCACTTTGGTAAGGATAACAGTAAGACATGAAATTAGTTCAAAGGAAAGATTCTTGGATGTGCAGAGGGATCTTGGTGCCCATATACATCGAGCCCTGAAAGTTGCCACACAGGTTGATAGTGTTATCAGAAGGCATACGGTGTATTAGGTTTTATTGGTAGAGGGATCGAGGGTTGTAAAAGGGAGCATAGCTGAAAAGTGATTTGAGACAGATGTCAGATTCTGGTTCATTATTCCGAGTGTGGTAAGGGCGTGGAATGCCCTGCTTGCCAAAGTCGTTTTTTCAGCGACATTAGAGGTGTTTAAACACCCCTTTGTGATGCATTTGGATGATGATGAGATAATGCAGGGGGATGGGCTTAGATTAATTCACAGGTTGGCGCAACATCAAGGGTTGAAAGTGTTGTTCTGCACTGTATTGTTCTATTTTCTAATGCACCAAACCTACACATCTCTAAACACTATGGACAATTTAACATGGCCAATGCATCTGAATTGGACATCTGTGGAATAGGAGAGGAAATCAGAGCAACTGAAGGAAACCCACGCAGAAATGGGGAGAACGGGCAAACTCCACGTGGACAGTTGCCAAAAGCTGGAATCGACACTGGTTGCCTCGCGCTGTGATGAAGCAGTGTTAACCACTAAGCCATGGTGCTACCCAAATTCCTAAGTTGTAATGGTTCATGAAGCCCCATCACGATACCAAGATATATCAACTTCGACCGGCAAGACAGACCCACCAGTGGTGGATGCTCTGTGAGACACAGTCAGGAAAAGATTTACCCTGGAATTCCCCAACATTAACTCCAAAACCCACGAAATCTCATGGCAACAGGCCAGAGATTGACAAGGGAATCTCGTGATGATGGGCATGTACTACCGTGCACACCACACCTCCGTGATAACTCAATTTCCCTCGATATTGAAACCAAATTGGAGGGAGCACTGAGGGTGACAAGGACATAGAACATTCTCTGGGTATGGACGTTCAATGTCCATCTCTGAGAGTGTCCCCATAGGCATACCACTGACGGAACAGGGTGAGACCCAGAATACACAACAGTGGGACGTGATGGGACATCCAACAAGTGGGAAACATTGTCAGCAAACTCATTGTCACGGATGTATCTATCCCTAAGAGAACCTGTAGCAGCACCCAGCACACAGTAGTTTTGGAGGGGATGTCTCAACCTCATAGTGAAAATACTGCCCACTGTGTTCTGTCGCACTACCTACTGCGAAGTAGGACATGCTTATTAAGGACATTACAAATGGAACCAGGGCATTCACGAGGCACAGTGGGCTATCAGCAGCTGCATATCATTGGCCTTTCCATTATCAAAAAGTCAGAATTCGGCTCTTGCCTGATGGTTTCAAGACGTTTTGCACCATTCGTAACCACACCTATCCTGAGGCAGGTTATTTAGCCCAACAAGAGTTTCAAAAAGTGTCACACTTACGCCATTCATTTGTTCGTGGATGTTGTTCAGCAGTTAAAGCAGGTCTTTTAAAATCTCATGCCCGTTACACAAGAACTAGAAGAAAACATGCAGCTTTTCAAACCTGAGACACTGGAATTCGGGGACGACAGGTTATTGAGCGGTTAGCAAGGATAAGTTAGGGATGAATCAGTTTAATAGAAATTATCGAATGCAGTGACATAGAGACCAATGAGGAGACACAAACTATAGCAATGATTTAGATAAATGTAACAATAGTATGCTGAGCAAAAGTGTCACCAACTATAACATAGTGAGGCAACGAAGTTATCAGGAAAAGGTAGAGAGTACGTAAATGGATAAGCAATGGACATCAATTTGGCAGATGGAAAATCACGTGAGAACTGTGAAACTATGAATTTTCAGGAAATCTGAATGATTGTGCATGACATAACTGGAAAGAGATTATAGGACTTAGTGATGCAGTGCATACTGAGGGCTACACTCTCACCCATTCACACATCTGAAGCATTACTCCATCTCCATGATGGTCTGCTCTCTGTTGTTCCCAGGGAGCCTGTTGCTCTCAGTGCACATTGGACATTCTCATGTGGTTGGTTAGCGGTGTGAGATGATTAAGGAGAGGGTACTTCCAACAACAGGGAGAAGGTTATCAATGGGGTGGCCATGACCGAGAGGCCATCATTTCTTTCTACATGGAGACTGAAGACGATGGGAATGGCTGCCTGCTTCTGAACGAAGAGGCTGTGGTCACGGCTAGGATAGTGCATATTTACCAACATGCTGTGTTGTGCATGGGCACACTGCAACATCAATGGAGTGAGAGACCGATGCCCTAACTACGAGAATGAGATCAAAAAAAGGCATTGTCACATCATCTGAAATGTTTAATTGCATGAAATTCTCAATCCACCTCACAGAACCAGTCCAGACACCATGAACCCAGAAGAAATATCTGTTCAGCCGGAGAACTCAGCAATCTGCTGAGTGCAGAAAACTGTGCAGATTACAGCAGTTCATTGATCTTTAAACCAGAACTAGATATCGCTCCAGCACACCGACCGGATTGATCAGCAATGAATGAGTGTGCCTGGGTGAGTGAATCTGTGTTTGTTTCTGTGTTTCATTCTGTGTCGGTCTGTGTGTAGTTGTGTGCATAGCTCTGTATGTGTGTTGATTGCATGTGCCTGTGTGTGTGGCTCTGTACATGCCTGTGTGTGCCTGCATGCGGGATTATCTGTGTGCTTCTCTCTGTTTGTGCATTTATGTACGTCGATGTGTCTTGAAAAATATAATAATCAATATTTATCTTTCCATGTCCAAGCTATTAATCGTTTATCTTTTTATTACAGCTTGAGCATCATGGCTTTGGTTATAGTTAAAGTAATTTTGGAAATTCAAGCTATTTACCTGACTTGCTCCGAACATTGAACCTAATGTGCTTTGAGACCAATATCAGTGGTATTTGTAAGACCTGGTTCTGTTTAAAATTTATCATGCCCAATAGGGTCGGAAGACGAGAAAAGCAAAGAACAATCCTCCAACCTCTCTCTGAACAGGGACAAGAATAAAGTTTCAAAGAGCCGTTTGAGTAGGAATCCTCTTCCCCAAAAATCTGCGGTACCTGTGCATATGCAAATTATTCAAAGCTGTGTTAATTCGATATTTGACAGAAAAATGAGTCCAGGATAATGAACTACAGACAGGGAAGTGTGGCTCAGATCACAACTCGGTAAGCCACCATCTTACTGCGTTTTGAAGCAACATCAAAGTGTCAATGAACCGACTGCTCTTGCTGAGTCCTATGTTGCTCCTTTCCATTCGGTCCCACAAATCTGTTCGAAAGGAGGACCGGAGGGCAATTGCACCAGACACAGGGTGAACAGAAACAGACAAGACCATTCATTACTTCAAGACTGTCACACACGATTTGATGTGGATTAGAAAATGCGTTTGTTTTAAAAAGTGGGTGCTGATGTGAAACATGTCCTCCTTTTAACAGAATTTCCCTCGTCTCCATTTGTTGGTCACGTTGTAAACATAGAATATTGAACAATACAGCGCGAACAGGCCCCTCAGCACTCGATGTTGCGCTGAACTATGAACTCAGCAACGCCCATCCTACTGCACGATCTTATCATCCGCCATTTGCTTATCCAAGGATTGTTTAAATATCCCTAATGTGGCTAAAATAACTACATTGGCCGTCAGGGCATTCCACGCCCGTATCACTCTCTGAGTTAAGAACCTGCCTCTGATATCTGTCTTTAATCTATCACCGCGCAATTTGCAGCTCTGACACCTCATTCAAGCTGACGTCATCATCCATTTGTCGAACTCCGATGGCACGAGCATCGATGACAACTTTAAAAGGTTTTGAAAAGTTTGGTCTAGCTAAAACTAGTGTGGTGGTTAAATTTGCTTTCAAATTGTTGAATGCATCCTGGCATTGTTCTTTTTACTGAAACTTTGTGTTCTTCTTCAGGAATTCGATTAATGGTGCAACTACACTGCTGAAGTTTGCAACAAAATTCCAATACAATCCACCGAGTCCTGAGAATCAAAGTGCCTCTTTCTTCGAGGTTGGGCGTGGCAATTCTTCAATGTCCTTCGTCTTTCCGTTCCATGTGGTCAACCTTCCATGACCGGTGTTGTGTCCCAAGAACGTCGCCTCTGCTTTCGTTAATTCTGTTTTCTTTATGTTTACCACAAGATTTGCTTCTCGTGTTCGTTCAAAGATCTCTGCCAACTGTAACATGTGATCTTTCCAGCACTTATTGAAGATAAGTCGTCGTCCAAATAGACTGCACAGTCTGGTAACCCAGCCACAGCTCTGTTAATGAGTCTTTGGAAGATAATGGGCGCGATCGTCATTCCAAAGGGCTTAACTTTGAGTCGATGTAGCCCAGTTAGGGTAACAAATGCAGAACTTTATTTCGCCATCTCATATAAAGGTGCCTGCCAGTAACCACGCAGTAAGTCCAACTTGGTGATGGAACTGCATTTTCCTAATTTCTCGATACAGTTCTCCAATCTTGGAATTGGGTATCAGTCTGATTTTTGTAACGGTGTTGACCTTCCCATAATCCAAAAATCACTGATTCTCAACCAATTTGGGAATTAAGACAATTGGCGAACTCCACTTGCTCTGGCATGGTTCGATGATGTCCTCTTTGAGCATGGTCTCCAACTCCTTCTGGACCTGCCTGGCTTTGAAAGGTTTAAGCTGATGGTGGTGCTGTTTTATCGGTGTGGTATCCCCTGCGTCTGTTTCATTTACAATAGCGTTAACCCTCCCCATCGGATATCTGCATGTGTCCTTATCCTGCAGTAACAAACGTTTCCACAACGTCTTATGCTCATGAGACAGCTTACTATCTATCACACTCCTCAATGCCTTCTTCATGTTTAAATCTACCGTGAGGCACATCAAAATCCAAGCCATCTTGATTTGATTCCTCACTCTGTAGGGCAGTAATGAATACCTGTTTCTCCAGTTCTTTCTCTCTGGTATAATACGGGTTCAACATGGTCACCTGACATACCCAATACCATTCATTCCTATCTGGCATCTTCCCAAGATAGTTCACCTGGTTAAACCGTTTCTCAAAATGATAGGGACCACTATACTTGTATGTTGCGTCCCAGGTGCTCGAGTCAGCGATGTCGCCGATCGGCTGCAGAGCATTCTAAAGGGAGAAGTGAACAGCCAGTTGTCTTCGTGCATATAGGCAACAAGAAGTTAAGTAGAAATCGAGACGAGGCTCTGAAAGAAAATTTCAGGGAGCTAGAAGAGAAGTTAAAGGGGAGGATCACAAAGGTAGTGATCTCGGGCTTACTATCAGTGCCACATGCGAGCCAGCGAGGAAGTGAAAAAAAGGCAGGATGAACACGTGGCTTGAGAGATGGTATAGGAGTGAGGGGTTCAGATTTGTCGGACATTTGGACTGGTTCTGGGGAAGGTGGGACTATTACCAAAGGGCGGTCTACATCTGAACCAGAATGGACCCACAGTTCTTGGGGGAGTTTTTACAACTGCTCTTGGTGAGGGTTTAAACTAATGTGCCAGCGGACTGGGAAACAGAAGAGAAAACAAGTAGGCAGCGATGTATTGACTGTAGATTGTAAGAATTATGAAAAAAATATTAATGAAGGGAAGAATAGGCAGGGAGCAGGTGAGCGCAAAACAACTGGCGGTCTGAAATGCATCTACTTTCATACAAGGAGTACAGTGTGTAAGGCAGATGAACTTAAGGATTGGATTGGTGCCTGGGAGTATGACATTATTGCCATCACAGAGACCTGGTTGAAGGAAGGGCCTGAATGTTCCAGGATATGGACACTTAAGACAGGGCAGGGAGGGAAGTAAAAGTGGGTGTGGAGTTGTATTGCTGGTCACGGCTGTGCTAAAGGAGGACACTATGGCAGTCTTGGGTAGTGAGGCATTATGGGTGGTGCTGAGAAATACGAAGGGTGCAGTTACATTGTTGGGACTGTATTACGGACCTCCCAAGGCGTGAGGTAAAAGAACAAATAGGTAAACCGGTTCTGAATAGATGTAAATGCAATGGGTTAGTGGTGATGGGAGATTTCAATTTCCTAATATTGACTGCGATACACTTAGCGTCAAAGGTCTGGATGGAGTAGAATTTTGATGAAGCGTCCAGGAGAGTTTTCTAGAGCAGTATTCAATCGTCCGAGGAGGGGAGGGCCATATTCCACCTGGTACTGGGGAACGAGCCAGGGCATGTCGTAGAAGGTGCGGTGGGAGATTTCTTTGGGAACAGTGACCACAATTCTGTAAGTTTTAGGATACTCATAGATAAAGAGGAGAGTGGTCCTCAGTGAAGGGTACTAAAATGGGCCAAAGCCACTTATATCAAAATTATTCAGGAGTTGGGAAATGTGGATTGTACACAGCTATTTGAAGGGAAGTCCACATTTGAGATGTGGGAGGCTTTCAAAGATAGGTTAATGGTAGTGCTGGATAGGCATGTCCCATTGAAGGCAAAGGATATGAAGGGCAAGATTCGTGAACCAAGGATGACAAGAGAAATTGTATGACTAGCGACGAGGAAAAGGGAAGCATACATCAGGTGTAGGGAGCTAAGAAAAAAAGCAGCCCTGGAGGAATATCGGAAGAGTAGGACAAATCTTAAACAAGGAATCAGGCGGGCTAAAACGGGTCAAGAAATAGCATGAGTGAGCAGAATTAAGGAAAATCACAAAGCATTTTACTCTTATATAAGAAGCAAGCCGGTAACTAGAGAAAGGATTAGTCCACTAAAAGATAATGATGGAACGCTGTGTGCCGAGCCTGAGAGAATGGGTGAGAGTCTGAATGATTACTTTGCATCAGTGTTCACTGAGAAGAGGAACATGATGAAAGTTGAGATTAGAGATAGAAGTTAGATTAGTCTGGATCACATCGGCAAAAGTAGGGAAGTTGTGTTGGGTATGCCAGAGATTATTAAGGTGGACAAATCTCCAGGACGTAATGGGATCTATCCCAGTTTGCTGAGGGACGTGAGAGACGAAATTGTTGGGGCCCTGACAGATATCTTTGCGGCATTCTTAAATACAGGTGAGGTGCCGTAGGACTTGAGGGTGGCTTATGTTGTCCCCCTGTACAAGAAGGGTAGTAGGGATATTACGGAAAACTACAGAACAGTGAGCCTGATATCGGTGGTGGAGAAGTTGGGGAGAGGGTACTGAGAGATATGAACTATTTATATTTGAAAAGGAATGAACTTATCAGTGATAGGCAAGACGGTTTTGTGCAGGGGAGATCGTGCCTTACCAACTTGAGAGAGTTCTTCGCGGAAGTGATCAAGTTGTTAGATGAAGGAAGGGCTGTTGATCTCATACACATGGACTTTAGTGAGGCGTTTGATAAGGCTCCCCATTGTAGACTAAAAGAGAAAGTGAAGACACATGGTGTGCAGTGTGTTCCAGCTAGGTGGATTAAGAACTGGTTGAGCAACAGGAGACAGAGAGGAGTAGTTGAAGGGAGTTTCTCGAAATGGAGAAAGGTGACCAGTGCTGTTCCACAGTATTGAGGTCACTGTTGCTTGCAATATACATAGATCATCTAGAAGAGAGCACTGTTGGTATGATCAGCAAGTTTGTAGATGACACAAAGACTGGTGGAGCAGCAGAAAGCATAAGGGACTGTCAGAGAATACAAGAGGATAGATATAGACTGGAGATTTGGGCGGAAACGTGGCAGATGGCTTTCAATCCCGACAATTGTGAGGTGATGCATTTAGGCAAGTCTAATTCTAGAGCGAATTATACACTGAATGGAAGACTCTTGGGAAAGGGTGATAAGCAGAGAGATCTGGGAGTGCAGGTCCATTGTACCCTGAAGGTTGCGACACAGGTGGATAGATTGGTCAAGATGGCATATAGTATGCTTGCCTTCATTGGACGGGGAATCGAATATAAGAGCTGGCAAGTCATGCAAAAATTGTACAAGACATTGTTTCGGTCGCATTTAGAATGTTGTGTACAGTTCTGGTCGCCACGTTACCAAAAAGATGTGGACGCCTTGGAGAGGTTGCAGAGAAGGTTTACGAGGATGTTGCCTGATATAGAAGGTGCTAGCTATGAAGAGAGTTAGGGTAGGTTAGATTTAATTTCACTAGAAAAAAGGAGATCGGGGGTAACCTGATTGAGGTTTACAAAATCATGAAGGTTATAGACAGGGTGGATAAAGACAGGCTTTTTCCCAAGGTGAAGGATTCAGTAACCAGAGTTCATGCTTTCAAGGTGATAGGTGGAAAGTTTTAGGGGGATACACGCGGCAAGTACTTCACACGGAGGGTGGTGCGCGTTTGGAACGCATTGCCAGCAGAGATGGGAGAGACAGGCACGGTAGATTCATTGAAGTTGTGTATGGACAGATACATGAGTAGGTGGGGAGCAGAGATTTACAAATGCTAAGGAATTGACTGACATGTTTAGACAGTACATTTGGATCGGCCCAGGCTTGAAGATCCAAAGGGACTGATCCTGGGCTGTAAATTTACTTTGTTCTTTGGTCTCGGCCTCGTTTGTAAGAGATCTCCTACCATTGGTAACAGTACTAACACATCAACCCGTCCGGGAAACGTCCGAGGCTCACAGTATTTATCTGCCACCTGCTTCATCTGTGCTGTCCCCTTTCGGTATTGTTTCGCTAACTCACTTACTCGATTTAATCTTTCCCTCTCCTCCGTTGCATAATCAAAGTGCGAGACTTCCAACTGTGGTCCCGTTAGATTTTCTTTAACTAATTTCAAAGGACCGCTTCATTGCAACTATTAACTCGAAGACCATGAACTGAGTGGATTCGTTTGGTTCATTTCTCGTGACAAACAATACGATGAAATTCCTTTATCCCAATCATTTAGCATAATCCAGACAAAATGCTCTAAAAACGTTCTTCAAGGTCTGATGTTACCTTTCTGTGATTCTTGGGATTCAGGATGATACGCTCTGTTTTTAATGTGTTGTATACCAAATCGATCCAAAATCTCCTTAAACACCGAAGAGTACATTTTGGCACTTGGGCAGAATTATATTTTTGTGTAGCCCATATTATTTGAAGAAAGGTACTAACCCCTCTGCCAGCTTTTTTGCCTTGATGCGCCATAATGGGATTCCCTCCAGATGTTTGGAACACACAACCATAATTCTTAAGAAGTACTGCTTCCCACTTTTACTTCTTGGAAGGGGACTTACACGAACAAGAAAAACCATCGTGAAAGGTTCTTGAAATGCAGGAATTGGCAACAAAAATGCTGGTTTTATTGCCGCCTGCAGCCTTCATACTATTTGACATTTATGACACGTATGGCAAAGGTTAACCACGTCATTGTGCATTCCAGAACAAGAAACGTGCTTTTGTACCTTAGCCTGAGTCTTTCATACCCCAAGGTGACCTCCTACAGGTAGTTCATGTGCTACCTATATCACCTCCACCCTGGATGCTACCGGCGAATCAATCTGGTGTACTTTGGCCCATTTTTCCTCGAGAAGGACATACCGAGGACTCCATTTTCGACTTAGTATTCTATCTTTCAGATAATAAACCTCAGGAAGATTATCTGCCTCAGTTTTAGCGTACACATCAACATTGTATATCTCATCATCTTATCCTGCTATTGCACATCATTTAGCCTTTCAGAACTGAACGTTTCTGTTTAAACCTCTGCCTGTTCAGGTTTTTCCTGCACTACAACGTCAAACAGGATGTCCGCTGTTTGAACCTCAACTCCTTAATGTCTCTTCTTAGTTTTTGCTTCGTACTGCGACTCATGATCGTGTGATCTGTTTACTACACCGTCTGGGAAAATACCAGGGTATTTCTGTTTGAACTCCTCAGTTGCTTGGTGTTCCTGGGGTTCTCCACAACAAGGAGTATCACTCCCACCATGTACCCCACTAAATCATTCGCAAGAACAATATGAATTCCTGGAACTGAAAATCTGTCAATCGCTCCCACAGTAACCTTCCAGACTTGAGTTGACAATCCAACCTGATCTAACATCGGGAAACGTTAAAATTCTGTCCATCTATCGCACAAATTTTCACACTCTCAGGTAGCAGGTCAGAAAGAGTGGAAATTCGCTAATATCTTACTTTCGACGTATCTTACTTTCAGCGACTGTTTCGATCCTGTATCTCTCAAAATTATAACATCTTGTCCTTCTCCCTTGTACAAATCCATAAGCCGTTAATATAGCCCGTCCGACACCACTTCATAATTTATTGATGCCTCATCTGACAGCGCGACAAATATGTCACTCGCTCTGCTTACCAGGTTAGTCTGAATTAGCATTACCTACAAACCATCAGACCACTCCATCTGCCGAGCCTTTTGTCAAATCAAATACAGAAGTTTTCAACATCTTTTTCATTAAAGTGTGGCAAGGTTTGGACAAAGTTTGCGCATGTCATTACCTTTTTGTGTAATCTCAATCCTGTTAATTTGACATTGCTGACTAAGTCGCAAATTCTCAAGTTCAAATTCACTTCCTTGTTTTGCTCAAATAAAGCCTTCCCTCTCTTTTGATCCTCTCGTTCACTTTCCCTTTCTTTTTCTCTCCCTTTCTTCTCTCTTCCCTTATTCGCTTTCTCTCTCTTTACTCAGCTAAAACCCTTCTCTCTGTCTTTCCTCTCTCTCTCCCTTTCTTTATCTTCGAATTTCCGTTTTCCTCAAATGCAATTTAAATCTTTGTACCTCGTCTGCACTTGTCTGTTTCTCCAACACACTTACGTGTTTCAGTAATTCTCATACACGTTCAGCTTTACTTTTGTCCTTTGTTAAACCCAATCTAGTTTCTTTGCTAATTCTAAAATTATGACCTTTTTCTTTCCTTCTAACCTCTCTTGGCAAATTTGAGTATTATCTTCAAACCGCAGAACCTCTTCAGCAATTTTAAGAGTCATTTCTCACACTTTCTATTTATCTAACAACAAGCCACCGAGATTAAACAAATTGTCTCACCTCTCTTTTATTTAAAGATTAAACACACTGACTTTCATTTGTTTGAATCCACTGGGCATTTTTCGTACACAAAATGTGTTCAAATCTGTCCAAATGTCGGACTGCACCTGTCCAAATCTGTACATTTCACGAATCCAAGACTCAAACTTTCTGATTCATGGCGACGAGCCCCCAAACTGTTGTGACACGTGGCAAACCCTTCTGTTAATTTGAACGAGCAACACAGAAATAATCGCCCCGTGCTGTAATCTGTTAAAACTCCAGAGACAAATAACTTTCCAAGAGGTAAATATTTGAAGTACAAATTAATAACTTTATTTCTTTGATTCTAACGGAAAACATCAAGTAACTAATATATTTGCAACTCCTTTCTCTTCAACCTATCTTTTGCACTCCCGTCTACAATATTGGTCTTCTAAAAATAAATTCCGTATGCAATTTACAAAAACGTTGATGAAGTTTCAAATCAAGTAACCTTTGCCTTGTGTCTCTCCAGATTTTCCTATGACTTCTTTTCTTCTTCTTCGGGATTCCAGTTTCCAGATCTATGACAGATAAATGTACCTTTAAGAGAGCAGATGTGTCTGCAAGCAGTCTCTTTAGGTGTTGGTGTTAGCTGCTCTTTGCAACTCTTCAAACTGTCTGATATTTGTACCTTAAAACGCCGGATCTTTTCATTGGTTTTACTATTATCAAAAAACGAACGAGGAACTTGATGGGAGTTTAGCATCTTGGGTCATAACTTACACTGATTTGCCGAATTTGAATCTGTTTTTATATCCAGGAAACATAGCTCGTAGCTACCTGTTTCAATAAAATGCTGCATTGTTACCTTATTCCGAACTCTCTGTGCTTCTCTCAGTCCTTCTTGGCGTTTCAACTCTCTTAAAGCTACATGAGTCATATATCGTCACAACAAGAGTCTTGTCCCAATAATTCTTAGCTGTCGGTGGGATTGCAGCCCTTCACCAGTGAGGCCCTGAGGGTATCCCTGAAGTACTTTCTCTTTCCACCATGGGCTCATCTGCCATTTTGGAGCTGCGAGTGGAGCAGCTGTTGAGACAATGCGTCTCACTCTTGGGAATGTATCCAACCTATCAAATGATCGGGGACACTGCGTTTGATGCATGTGTTTTCCCAGCATATTCACAGGACCTTGCATTTGTGAGACTGTTATCGTACCTTGATGTCCATGTTGTAGGCTGTCCACGTCTCAGATACATTTGGGAGGGTGGGAACGACGACAGCTCCGTATACATTGAGCTTGGTGCTGGATATAACGTTGTTGTTATCAAACAGCCCTTCCCTCATGTGGCTGAAGGCGGTGCTAGCACCGGATCTCTTCATCAATATCGGCTTTTGTTGAAACGACACTGGGGATTTACAATACAATGCCGGATCCTGTCGGTGGAAGGGCTTTGCATTGTGGATAGTCTGAGTGAGATCTATGCTCTCACCTGCCTCTGTCAAGTTGTTGACAATGGTGCTTTGTCCACTATCTGTGATTGCACGTCTGAACACACCTTTTGCTGATAACAGCTTGAACAGCTGGAGCAGATGGTGTCCTGGCTGAGGTATTGAGGCTGAGGTATTGAAGTGCGGAGGCACTGAGCTCCTGCCGCAGCCATATGCCATTGTTTGTCTTATTTGGAAGGAGGAGACCATCACGGGAAAGCTCCGATTTTTCACAGTCATCAGCATTTTCAAAATATATATATAAAACTGTGGTAACTACAGGGGTATCTCCGTGCTGTTGACTGTTGGAAGGTCACCAAGGTCCACCTCAGCTGTCTACTCCCTGTGGCTGAGGAACTCCTCCAGCAAATGCAGTGTGGCTTCCAGCCACGTTTGGGCATAACGGAGAGCTGCAGGAGAAATGCAGAGAACAGAATCGCCCCTTCTACTGGGCTGACTTTGCCATTAGAATGCCCTTCGTCACTATCAGCCAGGAAGCATTACAGAGCGTCCTTTTCTGCTTTGGCCACACCATGAAGTTTGTCGCCAGCCTTCAACTATCCCACGATGACATGGAAGTTGTGGGACTGCCTCATTCCCCCTACGTTTCAGTGTCAGGCAAGGACATTGTCATTGCCCCAACACGGCTCACGACCTCCCTCGCTGCAATGCTTTACCTCACCACTGAGGTAAACTCTGCTGGAGTCATCCTAACCTGCCGAACATGAAGAAAATTTTCAACATCCACTGCCTTCAGGAGTAATCCAAAGACAGGAACTTGCAGAGCACCCCCTTCTGTTCAGACTCTAGTGCTGTATTGTTAGCAGTGTTGCAGATCACCATACACTGTTAATGAAGTTCCCACACATCATCAAAAGTGGACTCAACAGACCCTCAGATCTCCCTGCATGATTGCAGCAGCTGACAACACAAACGCGAGAAAACCCACAGCACCTGCTCCAAATTTCCAATGACAGACGCAGGTCAATTTGTGTAAAGATTGTTCACCCACTCAGGGCCTTTCTCTCCTCAATTTCTGCTGCTGGCTTATGTACCATTACAACTATGCACAGCCGCAGTCACCTGAAATATTAGCAGTTCCGTTCTCCACAGATGGAGTTAACAATGTAACTGCACAATTTTCTGTATGTCAGTCGCAATAATAGCAACAACACTATTGCCGGTGGAGGTGATAGTGGATGCGGGGGAGGTGATTGCCCAGCAGTATTATCTCTTGGATATTGATGCACGTATCCAGGTCATGACGCAGACCTCGCATTTGAATCTCGCTATGGCTGAATTTGTTAAAGTATCTTCAATTAAGAATCTAAAGAAATATTGAAACCACCATGTCGGGAAAAAAAAACATGTCTCAGTCATTAATATCTTGTAGGGAAAGAAACCAGCTATCTTCACCTGGTAAGGCCTGCATGTAATTCCAGACCCACACCAATGTGGTTGATTCTCAACTGCCTTTTGAAATAACTAGCCATTTAGTGATGTTAACAGCTATAATATTTTAAAGAAATGAAAACGGATAGACATCGGCACCGGCAATTTACAGCATGTGAGCTGCTGTGGTTAACAGTTGCTGCTCACCATTACCTTCTCAAAGGCAACGTGGAAATGGAAATAAATACTGAGGCCCTCATTGAGATTCAAGTACATTAATGAATAAACGAAGATGGCCACACTCAGTGAGGAGACATAACTGAGTTTAATCAGTGTCTTGGGATGTATAGTCAAAGATACACAGCTTCATGGGCAGTATGTTCAAGGAAATGGGGAAAGGGAAAAAACGAAAAGAGGTTAATGTCACACATTACTTTTATCCAGATGGTTCTTAATAATCGCTTTGTCTGCTTTTTTTTCTCACTCTCTTTCTTGTTCCATCTATTCAACTCACTCTTTCTTCCCTTCACAACAATTACTCCTGTCATCAGCATCAGTCGGAATATTTACTAGCTTCTGTCAAGTCTGATATGTGGAGAGAGGTATCAAAATGTTTTTTTCTCTCGTCTGAGTTCAGATTTCCTAACACTTGATTGCTTTTCATTTCATATCGCCAGCATCTTTCTTTGTTTGATTTAACTATTGATTTTGTTCATTCATCGCTGCCGAGTGCAAAATTTCATGACCAGCAGCAATTGTCCTTGACTGTGAGGGCAATCCAAAAGGCAGTTCAGAGCCAAGCACATACTTGCGGACTTGAAGTCACTCTTAGTCCAGACCCGGTAATAATGTTGGATTCTTTTTAGCAAAGGATGTCAGTGAAACAGTTAGGTTTTCAGACAAAATTCTGCAAGCAATATGGCTGTTAATCGTGAAATCCGCTTGCATTTTATCATTTTAATTTACGTTCTACCATCAGCTGTGGTTGGATTTGAAACCTGATCTTTAGTTAACTAGCCTGTGACTCTGAATTACCTGCCGAGGGACATAACTACGCTGATGTGTTGAAGTAACTTTAAATGGAAGTTTATGATTAAAAAAAAATTGTAATTGTCATAACGGCCAGAGGAGAGCCGGATCTATAAAGTCTGAAGAGATACTAAGGCGTAGATAATGGTTTGTTCATCAACAGTACTGACCCGGAAGTGGATACTGTGGACCTGATGGAGCTGCTTAGTGATGAGAGAATACCGTGACATAACTCATTTCAGATCAAAAAGGGCCTTCAGATTGTCAACAGTCTTGTTCGCAGATGTTTGTGAGGGAAGTTTTGAAATTCGAGCGTAATGAACGGAATTTGTGGCTGAAAATGAAAATATAAATAATAGAAGTATTCGTTTTATGGAATTAATAAATGAACAGATACAGAGAGACTTACCAGGAACACCAACAACTACAAGGGTGGGATAGTAACCCGCTTGAATAATCATGAGTGCACCAAATATCTTCGAACTTAATTTTGACCTCGAAAAATAGCGAAGACCGATGGATAAACTCCTGCCCATTGTTGAAACATTATTCCAGTCAAGTGTTCTCAGATTCTGATACATTGTTGTAACATTCCAGTCTAATTTTTTTAGATTCCGATCCATTGCTGGAACAATCCAGTCGAACGTTCTTAGATTATGATGCCTTGTTGGAACATTTAAGACTAACGTTGTCAGGTTCTGATATCTCCTACCTCTGTCTCTGCAGCTGCTGATCCCTATTAGTGTCGACATAACATTGTAACCACTGTTTCAACGAAATAATGTATAGGAAGAAGCACCCTCCTGAGAGCACAAGGGAATTCTGCAGTGTCACAATTAGAATCCATTAGACTCACTTCAATCAGTCACTGAACAAACAGTTCCAGTTAACCCCTCTCACGACAGTACTTTCAGCTCACAATAATAACTGGACTGGATTGAATCTTGTCATTGCAGGTCTATTGATATTATCTCCTTATGTCATTTGCTCTAATGAAGCCAGTGTTGACGAAGCGTGAGAAACATTTTCCTTTCACCGGCTAGTTGACTCTGCTGTGTTGTGCATGTACAATGTTGTAGGTGACTGAACACCTCCCACCAACGCTTCCTCTCACATCTGACCCCCAACCAAACGCCTATAAAAAGCAAGCAATCAAAAGATTTTGACTGGGCCTAGTAGCCCTGACTGTTTACAGGAAGCGTGGATTTAGCTGGATGTTCCTCTAACTGTGGAATTAAAGCAACTTTGTATGTTCAACACCCAATGTTCATAGAGCATAGAGTCATAGATTCATAGAGATGTATAGCACGCAAACTGACCCTTCAGCCCATTCCACTATTCCAAACAGATATCCCAACCTAATCTAGTCCCACTTGCCAGCACCCAGTCCGTATCTCTACAAACCGTTCCTGGTCATATACCCATCCAGATGCCTTTTAAATGTTGCAGTTGTAGCCGCCTCCACCACTTGCTGTGGCAGCTCATTTCATGCATGTCCCACCCTCTGAGTGAAACGTTGCCCCATAGGTAGCTTTTATACCTTTCCACTCTCACCTTAAACCTCTGCCCTCTAGTTCTGCGATTGCCCACCCCAGGCAAAAGAATTTGTCTATCTATTCTATAATGTCCCTCATGGTTTTATAAGCATCTGTACGGTTACCCCGCAGTCTCTGACTCAGGGAAAACAGCCCCATCCTTTTCAACACTTCCCTGTTGCTCAAATCCTCCAACCCTGGCAAGCTTGTAAATCTTCTCTGAACCCATTCAAGGTCCCCACGTTCTGCTGATAGGAATGAGAACAGAATTGCTTGCAACATTCCAAAAGTGGACTAACCAATTTCCTGTGCAGCCGCAACATGACCTCCCAACTCCTGTACTCTGACCAAGAAAGGAACGCATGCCAAACGCCTTCCTCACTACCCTATATACCTGCGACTCTGCTGTCAAGGAGCTATTAACCAACACTCCAAGGTCTCGTTGTCCAACAAAACTCTCTCGGACCATACCATTAAGAGTTGAGATTTGCTGATGTTTACTTCCCAAAAACGCAGTACCTCACAATTATCTAAATTCAACTCTATCTGCCATTCCTCAGGTCATTGGCCTATCTGATCAACATAGCGTTGGAACCTGAGGTGACCTTCCTCGTTGTCCAAAATATCTCCAAATTTTGTGTCATCTTCAAACTTACTAAGTATACCTCACATCCAAATCGTTTATATAAATGACTAAAAGTAGTGGACCCAGCATTGATCCTTGAGGTCTCAAGTTTGAAAAAAAAACCCTCCACCACCGCCCTTCGACCTTTGAGTCAGTTCTCGATCCTAATTACTAGTTCTCCCGAAATGCCATGAGAATCAGTCTCCTAATCTTCAGTTAATTGCAGTGTCTTTCCTTGAAAGCAGTTACATTTACAGTTTTTGACTTCAGTCTTAAGCCAAACCTCGCATATACAACAACCTTGTTCATTAAAACCCATGGATTATGAGTCAAAAACAGAATTAATATGACGTTGGCAAGGAGGCTGAAAGCAATTAGGCAGTTGCTGTGGAGACTGGACACGACAGTCACATTACCCAGGACACCACCACGCTTCCCAAAAATTGGAATGAAATGTGATATCGAGCAAAGGAACAGATGACATTTGGGAGATGGAATTGTGAAAGACAATGTGAAGTGAATACAATGGTTTCAAATGCGACGCAGAGAATTATGTTTTATACTGACTATTTAATCACAGGGAAAATAGGCTGATAGGAATATTCATATGTGCACAGGATATTCAGAATTAAAACAGACACAAGGAACAAATCGTTATGGGTAAAGGGATAAGCCAGAATAACAACAGTCGAGGTATAGCTCAGTCCATTGTGACCCAGAGATAATGGGCTGAGTGAGCATCATCTTCACTGTAGTTGTTTTGTGATATGCATGAAATGTTTTCAGACAGTGGATACACTAACGATCCTTGAAGATGTGTCATTGAAGATGTGAAGTCTGTGTCATCTTCACCAATAATCTATTCCTGGTGTTTCATGAAGAGCAGCTGCCTCTAAAATGTATTTTCCAAAAACATCAATTTCAGACGTTTGTACATTTAGCAGGATATTCTCCGTGACAACAGCTCTGATGGAACCAGGAATGGACGATATTGTCCAAATATAACCATGTTCAACATCTAGACACAGCAAGGAAGGCAAAATGCCAGAGGTAATGGAAATCTGAAACTCAAAGAGAAAATGGTGGAGAAGCACATCACCTCAGGCAGAAGCTGAAGACAGATTCAGAGTTAACATATTTAGTCAGATGTGAAACTGTTCTGAATAAAAAAGACGTATTGTAATCAAAAGGTTGATTCTGTTTCTCTCTGCTCTGATGCAGCCAAACCAGATACCGTTTCTCACCACGTTCTTCTTTTTCCTCTGGACTGTGTCAATCTGCCTGATCTAAACTGAAACACTGAAGGTGTCCTTTCAATTGACTCTCAAGTATTTGGCTATGGACATTAAATGAGAAATAATAAACTTTCTGCATATGACAGTTCGCCTAATATTGATACTGTGTTGCATTGTGATTACTCGCACTGGAATCCTTGAACTCAATGGCACTGACATCGCACAGCCAATACTCTGAAAGATTGAAGATGATGCGGATCGAACTGTTAAACATCAAGTATGTTGATAACTGTACCACGACATATTCATGGGTTTTAGACAGCACTAGCAAGGTAAGAGTTTATTGTCATCCCCAGGAGCTCTGAGGAAGGTGACGGAGAGCTGCCCTCTTGAACCTGTTCGATCCAGATGTGATGGCATTCACACAGAGCTCCAAGATTTTTAACTAATGATGTGAAGGGACAACAGATTAGTTTCTAGTCAGGATGGCAAATAACTTGAAATACAACATGCAGCAATTGGTTTTTGCATTGCTCAGTCGTGGATTTTAACAATGAAGACCAAGTTTTGCTCAGGGTCTGAGATGCCACGTTCCAAGCGAAATCAACCTGATCCCATCGCTAATGGAAGAAGCAAATTACTACCTGTGCTGAAATCTGAACTAAAAACAACCAATGCTGAAGATCACAACGTATCAGACAGCATCTATGGAAACATAGCAAGCTAACATATCGATTCTAGATAACTGTTCATCAGAGCTCCGATGAAGTCATCTGGACTCGAAAAGTTGACTTACTCACTTTCCATGGAAGCGCTCTGACTCGTTGTGATCTCCAGTATTTGTTGTTTCCAGGTAGCTCAAAAGATGATTGCACATCATTTGAAACAATAAAGAACAAAATGTTACAAAGCTATCTGGTTGTACAATCTGTTCACTGTCCTAATAATTCTCAAAAGATAATTGATGCACGAATTTCCAACTCTTATGAGGAGACGTTTGTTATACTTTTGGTGAAGCTGTTCGGTTAAGCGCCCTGACAGAGAGACAGAAAGACGCTCCACTCTGTAGTATGGAGAGCAAAGCTATTTCTTCCATAGTGGACTAGACGGTGCAAATGCACGCTATTGTCTGTTCCTATTGGAAATTGATCATTCCGACCTCATCAGTTACTGATGCCCAACAGCAACACATCAGCAACTACCAGCATCCTAGGTGAACAGCATAAAGAGTAAGGAAAAGAGACGGGGTTCGGGCAGGATACCAGAGGAAGTGGCGTGACATAGAGTGGGAGGATAGTGGGAGTTGATCAGTGGAAGGGTCTGTCGCAGCAGTAGGGGGCAATGCAAGGGAACTACGACAGTAAGGAAAAAGTAATTAGGAGGCGGAATGGCAGATGAAGCATTAGTGATAGGGAAAGGTGTGTACTTGAAGAAGACCGATTTATAGCTGATCAAACGTTCTTGTTCTGGGAAATCTGGATCTGGGTCCCATTGAAAATTAAGAAAAGATTTCTTATAGTTTTCTTTTATACTTGATACTTGTTCATATTACACATGCTCTCTGTTTCTGTATCTGCACGTGTATGCGACATGCTTTTTTTTCTCACATATTGTGTTGTCTCAGCATTTCTTTTCACGTTTCTGACAATTTCAAGAACGGTGTTTTTTTTTTCCTTTAGTATGCTTCCAATTCAACGTAGTCATGAAATTATGATTTGACCCCCCTTGCGTATGAGTCTTCATTCTCAGCACTCTAGCTATTTCAAACAATCTTCATGAATGGGTTTATGCCCATCCTGCAGATGAAAAGATCCTTCGGCTATTGACCATTGCAGTGAATGTTATCAACAATATGCTCCAGTTGCACATAAAATACCAATGTTGCAGGATAAGGTGCCAAAACCGAGTCCAACATTAATGACTTACCAGCCTTATGATTAAAACAAGCAGAGAGACAAAGTGAAAAAGGAGAATTCAGCTCCATGCCCAAATTGTTTCTTATGGTTCTCTCATAAAGAACTCAATTGCATTCGTGTATAAATTCGCCAGTGTATGATAAACAAGGGACTGAGATTGTCAATTCTTCCTCTGTGACTCACATCTGGATAACAGAAGGAATATCATGGTTTGTTATGATATTCATAGTATTTCTTGTGCACTATGCTTTCAAAAATCTCCATCCTTATTTCCTCATCCTTGATAGTACGGAGCCTCATCTCTACGATTACTCCAACTTTCAACTGACATTCATGTTTTATGATTCCTTCACTCACCATGGCCGTTAGATTGTCCCTGCCTCTTGATCATATTAACCTTTACATTCTGACCTGCTGCTTTGGTCCACAAACTCATTACTTTTTTGAAATCCACCCGACTTGCACCAGCAAACCTCCGGTTAAGATGGACGCCTCTCCTTTTTGTACAGGTCCCAGCTGCCCCGGAAAAGGTCCCAAAGATCCAAAATCTGAATGACACGTCCCACACTAGCTCTATCCTTCCGTATTATGTTTTGTAATTCCTTGCTTCACTACGAGAAATTAATCCCGAGAGATCCTGATTTTCAATTTATGCCCAGCTCCCCGAACTGTCCTTGCAAGACATTGTCACACTTTCTGCCAATGCCATTGGTATCAATGTGCATCCCGACCGCTGGCTGTTCATCCTCCCACTTCCATATGCCCTGAGCACGCTCGGAGGCCACCTTGACCCAGTTATCTGTGACGCAACATCTGAAGAAGTAATTATTCTGCTTTTGCAACACGGAGTCTGCCAGATCTGCAGAACGTTTCCAGCAATTTCTGGTTTTGTCAACAACGATCATTGCTTATTAACAAAAAAGCTTCTGACCTTAGTCAGGCAGAGGGTAGTGTATGTGTGGAATCAGCTGTCAGAGGAAGTGTTGGGGGCTGTAACAATGACATTCAAACAAAATTACGATGGGTATATGCATAAAAAAAGGTTTGGAAGAATTGTGTACACATCTCATAATTTTGTAGAACCCAATCAGGTCTCGTCTCAACTACTTCTTTCCAGTGAAAATAATCCTAATTCTCCTCCATCTCTCTTCATAGATAACTCCCTCCAGACCAGACAACATCCTGGTGAACATCCTATGCACACGCTCCAAAGCATCTACATTATTTTGGTAATGTGTCAACCTGAACTGCATGCAGTATTCCAAATTTGTGTGGACCAAAGACTTCTACAACTGCAGCATGACCTGGCAACTCAGTACACCCTCCAATGTAAGAAAGCATGCCGTATGCCTTATTTACCACTCTAATGACCCGGGCTGCCATCTTTAAGGAACAATGGACCTGAACACCCTGATCTCTCTGTACGTCAATTTTCCCCATGACATTTCCATTTCCTGTATATTTAGCAATTGAATTGGATTTTTCAAAATCCAAAACCTAACATTTGTTGGGATTCAACTCAATCTGCTCGTTCCCTGCCCACCTCTGCAATCTATCTATATACTGCCGTATTCTCTAACAGACCCCCTTCACTATCTGCTCCTCTGCTAACTTTACAGGCATCTGCAAACTTACTTATCGGACAATCTAGACCGTACTCCAAGTCATTTATATATATCAAAGACAACAGTGCTCCCAGCATGTCGAACACCACTGATCAAAATTCTCTATTTTGAGAAATTCCCTTCCACTGCTACTCTCTGTCTCCTGTTGCCCAGATAGTTGTCTATCCATCTGGTTCGTACCCTGGAGATCAAGTGTTTCTCCTTCTCCGTCAGCCTGCCATAATGAACCTTATCAAATGCCTTTCTGATGTTCATGTATGTGACGTATACAGCCCTTCCCTCAGCAATCAACTTTGTCACTTACTGAAATAATCTATGAAGTTGTAAGACATGACCTTCCGTGCACAAAACCATGCTGCCTGTCACTGACTAGCCCGTTTTACTACAAATCGAAATAGATCCCACTCCTCAGTATCTTGTCCAACAGTTTTCCGACCATTTACATCAGGTTCACCAGTCTTTTATTTACGTGTTTATCACTGTTCCCTTTCATAATCAAGAGTAAATCATTAAGCATTCTCCACTTCATTGGGACCTCACCCGTGTTCAAGAATGCTGCAAAGGTACCTGGTATGGCCCCAACTATTTCCTCTCTCGCTTCCTTCACTAACAGTGGATAGATCCCATTTAGACCTAGGCACTTGTGCACCTTCATGTCTTTTAGTAAAACCAAAATTACCTTCTTCCTTTTGCTGACTTGACTTGGAGGAGGCAAATATGTATCCCTAGCCTCAATATCCGCCATCTACCACCACCACAACTCCCCCCCTCCCCCTCCCCGCTTCGGTAAATACCGATCTTGTCTGACTGCACTGATAACTTCTCTCTTTTGTCCTTGAGTGGGTCAACAGTTTCCCTAGTTACTCTATTGCTATCGTATGTGACCTATCATATATGATAACAGGCTTTCGGAATTTCCTTAATACTGTTCGCTGGATATATCTCATAACCACCTTCAGATTTCTTAATTCCTCGTTTCAGGTTGTTCTGACCTTCCAGATGTTCTTCCAAAGTTTTATCGACCTTCAGACGACTTCACCTTATGTACACTTTCTTTTCCCTCTTAGCACCTCTCACAATTTCACCTGACACAATTGATTCTGAGTCTGTGGTGCTATGATGCAGCAATGTAAACCACTGAGGCATCTTACCAAACTCTTCATTTTTTTTCCTGAAATGATGCAATATTCCAGTCAACTCGAGAGAATCTCTCGTTCAACGCCATCTAGTTTGGAGAAGAGGCATCTGTGAAAAAGCCAATCATTTTGTGCATGTCACACAATTCCAATTTAAACTTAATTATTTTGACGGGTAGGAACATGTGAAAGACCAAGCGTCCCGCTACCGGCCCTCCACATTTGCCCAACAATGTTCGAGATTCTGGATCTAAAGTTGAGCTATTTAACCACTTGAGGGCCCAGACGACGTAAATCATCTTCAATCCTCAGATATCCTTCAAGAAAAGGATAAGGGTTCACAAATGGCATCATTGTATTTATACGATAGCTATTCAGAACACATTCTTATGGATGCTGAGCATATCCCTATACATGGACTTTGCCACCTTCTGATGCTACTGACGTTTTTCCAGTCTCTTGCGTGTCGACAGTGAATATATCACTCAGTCCACAAATATAAATACCACATATATCATCTTTATTCAGCTTTGGAATGCTCATGTATTTGACTATTATCCGGTATTTCCCCCAAAAGCTACTTCAGTGAATAAGAATATTTTCAGGTTCAGATTGACAAATATTTAAAATGAGAATTTAGAACTGAGAGCAGAAGACACATACCAACAAACAGTGTCTCTCACACTTTCGCATGACACACACACACATGCACAGTGTCTCGCTTCCTCTCTCACACACGTATACTCACAGTGTCTCTTTCGTTCACACACACGCACAAGCACAAAATCTCGCACTCTCACACACACATTCATGTCGAGTGTTTTGCTCATACACACCCAGGCACACACACAGAAACGAACATACACGTACACACACAGGCAAAATGGTCTCTCAATACCTCAGTCACACAAATACACTCGCACAGTACCTCTCTCTCTCTCTCTCACGCAGGCAAACACAAAGACACAACACCAAAAGAAAGAAGGCAGCTTACCTAAGGTGGAGGAGGCAAGGGTCTCGCTCAGCTCTCGAGGAGTAACGGGAAGGCGATGAAGGAGCTTAAAATTAATCTGAGGAGAGCCAGGACGTGTCACGATAAAGACTTGGCAGGAAGGAATAAGGAGAATCCAAAGGCATTTTACGAGATTATACGGAATAAGAGAATGATCAATGAAAGAGTAGGGCTGAGCAGGGATAGCAAATGGAACTTGTGTATAGAGTCTGAGGAGTTAGGGAAAACCATAAATGACTTTTTTTTCCTTCGGTCTTTAAAAAAGAAAAGGACCTTTTAGTGAATGAAGCAATTGAGGAGCAGGTAAGCACGCTGGAATGGATAGAGATTGAGGAAGCCGATGTGCTTAAAATTTGACAAACATTAAGATTGACAAGTCGCCAGGGCGAGACCAGATTTGTCGTCGACTGCTTTGGGAAGCGAGAAATGTGATTGTTTCGCCGCTTGCGAAGATCTTTGCATCCTCGCTCTCCACCGGAGCCGTACATGAGGACTGGAGGGAGGCAAATGTAATTCCTCTCTTCAAAACAGGTAATCGGGAAATCCCCATCGATTACAGAGCAGTAAGTCTCAAGTCTGCCATCTGCAAGGTGTTCGAAAGGATTCTGAGGGATAGGATTTATGACCATCTGGAAGAGGATGGCGTGATTAAATGCAGTCAGCATGGCTTTGTGAGGGGCAGGCATGCCTTATTGAGTTCTTTGAGGATGTTACTAGACAAGTTGATGAGTGTCGAGCGGTGGATGTGGTGTATAAGGACTTCAGCAAGGCATTTGATAAGGTCCCCCATAGTAGGCACATTCAGAAGGTCAGGAGGAATGGGATACAAGGGAATGTAGCTGTCTGGATACAGAACTGGCTGGTCGAGAGAAGACAGCGAGTGGTAGTGGAAGGAAAGCATTCTGCCTGGAGGTCAGTGGTGAGTGGTGTTTCACAAGGCCTCTACACTTTGTAATTTTTATTAATGACTTGGATGAGGAGATTGAAGGATGAGTCAGCAAGTTTGCAGACGACACAAAGGTTGGAGGTGTCAGTGACAGGTTAGAGGACTGTTGTAGGCTGCAGCGTGACATTGATAGGACGCAGAGATGGGTTGAGAGGTGGCAGATGGAGTTCAACCTGGATAAATACGAAGTGATGCATTTTGGAAGGTCGAACTTGAAAGTTGAATACAGGATTAATGACAAGATTTTTGGCAGTGTGGAGGAACAGAGGGATCTTGGTGAGCAGGTACATAGATCCCTTAAAATTGCTGGCCAAGTGGACAGGGTTGTTAAGAAAGCATGTAGTGTTTTGGCTTTCATAAACAGGGGGATTCAGTTTAAGAGCCGTGAGATCTTGTTGCAGCTCTATAAAACTTTGGTTAGACCGCACTTGGAATACTGTGTCCAGTTCTGGTCGCCCTATTATTGGGAAGATGTGGATGCTTTGGAGAGGGTTCAGAGAAGGTTTACCAGGATGCTGCCTGGAATGGAGGGCTTATCTTACGAAGAGAGTTTGACTGAGCTCGGACTTAATTCATTGCGAAAAAAGAATTAAGAGAGGGGACCAAATTGAGGTGTACAAGATAATGAGAGGCATAGATAGAGTTGATAGACAGAGATTTTTTCCCAGGGCAGAAGTGTTAACACGAGGATTCATAGTTTTAAGCTGTTTGGCGGAACGTTTAAAGGGGATGTCAGAGGCGGGTTCTTTGCGCAGAGAGTTGTGAGAGCATGGAATGCGTTGCCAGCTACAATTGAGGTCATTGGGGATATTTGAGAGACGGCTGGACATGCATATGGTCACAGAAATTTGAGGGTTCGTCCATTAGGTTTACCTTACATGAGGTCGTCACAAACCTGAAGGACCTGTTCTGTGCTGTACTGTTCTATGTTCTACCATTCTCTCTGACAAATACTCGCATACACAATCGCTGTCTCTCTCTCGCAGACACATGCAAGCCCAGTATATTTCCCTCACTCTCAAACACAACACAGAGAGTTTCTCTTTCTCTGTGTCTCTCTCTCACACACGCAGACTCGTACACACACAAACACTCTGCCTCCGTCTCTATCGCTCACTTATTTCTGCAAGAATACTTGAGCTCAGACCCTCACTGACTGTACCGTGTGACCAACTTTGTGAAAAGTGCATCCAATGTTCTTCACTGTCGCTGGGGTGAATTTAAAGAGGAGCAGGGAAATGGAATTCACAATAGATTAAAATAGCCTTCGTGTGTTCTCCTGTGTAGAAGTGTAGGAGGATAGTGAAAATGTGTGGGTATTTGAGAAGCCTCCGAAGGCATTTGAGCAGTGCTATCAATTCTCAAATTCTCTGAACGTATTTAAGTAGAAAGAAAATTAAGGGTTGCAAGTTAATCTAGATATGGCTGCATGGAATACAGAACATGGAGAGCTAGAGATTGTGACAGATCAGAGAGAGAGAGAGAGAGAGAGAGAGAGAGAGAGAGAGAGAGAGAGAGAGAGAGAGAGAGAGACAGACAGAGAGAGAGAGAGAGAGAGATAACTTCTGGAACCTCCAGTGACAGCAGAAAAAAATCCAAAAACATACTCAGCATTTATACACTCTATCTTCCCACTCCTATGTCTCTGGATGTCGTCAATCACAGTATTAGGGGATAGAGTGGTAAGAGTGATAGCAACGTTCAAAATTTTCAAACTGCATTGAAGGTATGCAGGAATATGAAGGCTTTAAATCGATTTTGAAAAAGAAGGAATGGTAAAGCTTTGCTGCCCAATAATTGCCATCTCAATGGACAAGAATATCCTATAAGGCTTCCTCTCCTGAACATAAGATCTCATTCACACGACTCCACCCAAAGAAGCAAAGTTGGAGCCAGATAACACCACACTGGCAATAAATATGTCGAACAGATTTGTCAGATTAATGCGTATGCCTATTTTGGGCATGTGTGGGATTGTGGATGTAGAGGTTTTCATGTGTGACAGGGTTGTGTGTATGGGTCTGTGTGGGGTGCATGTGGGTGCAAGTGTGGCAAAGATGTGTGAGGGGTGTGTGTGTGGAAACATTGCACGAGGCGGTATGTCCTTGGGGATTGTGTGCGGTTATGAGTATGGGAGAATGCGTATAGGAGGGAGTGAGTGGGTCAGCGGTGTGTGGTTCGCTTTGTGTGTTGGGCTGGCTCTGTGTGGGTGGGTGGTGTCAAATGTGTCTGGGGATGTGTGATGGGAAGTTTGCAAAGAGTGTGTGCTTCACAGTGTGCCTGCTTCACAGTGTGCCTGCGGTGTGTATGTGGGAGGTGTTAGTCGGTTGTAACTGGGCTCTGTATGTAGGGTAGGCTGTATATGTATCGTGGGCATTGGCAGCGTGTTTGGCGTGTTCATTGTGGGGATGTGCTTCAAGTTGTATGCTTGGGTTGGATTTGCTTTGGGTGTGCAAGGGGAAGTGTGGGATTGTGTGTGGAGGGATGTGCGTTGGCTGTGTTTGGGAAAAATGTGTGTGGGATGGCCTGTTAGTGTGGTGTGCGCTGTCTGGGTGGTGTGGGCAGTCTGGAAGTGTGTGGGTGTGTTGGGTGTGTGAGAGGGGTGTTTGGGAAGGTCGTGTGTGTGGAGTGTGCGTTGGATTTATGTGGGGGATGGGCTGTGAGTGGTAGGCATGTCGCGGTGTTCATGTGTGAGCGTGTACGTGTATGTGTAGTGGTGTGTTTGGGATGGTATATCTATTTGGGATCGGTGTGTGCAGTGTGGTTTTGGGTGGTGTGTGTGACGGTGTGTCTTGGGTGTGTGTTGGGGTGTGTATGAGGCTGTGTGCATGGAGTCTGTGGGGTGTGAATGGGGGTATGTGGGAGAGATGTGAATATGGATTGCACACATTTGATGTGTGTACTGGTAGTTGCGTGTGGGGGTGTGTCTGCAGATCTTTGGGGGCTGGTTGTGTGATGCTGTGTGTGTGGGTTGTTTGGGTGTGTGTTGTGGCAGAGATGTTTGCGGTGGATTGGTGTGTGTGTGGTGTCTTGCATGTGAGGTCCTGTGCATCGAGGAATCTGTTTTTGTGGAAATGTGTCAGGAGGTTGAGTGTAGGGAGTGCCTACGTGAGAGATTGTAAGTTTGCAGGGGTTATGTGTTTTGGTGATTGTCATTGACGTGTGTGTGCAGGTGTTGGGTCGGGTGTGAGGATATGGTGGTGTGCCTGTGGGGAAGTGCACGTGGTGCATGCATGTGGATATTATTCATAGAGTAATGCACACTGGGGAGTGGGCACCGAGAGCTGGGTGTTAGGATGTGCATTTGGGGGAACACACATGGCGGAATGCACATGGGGAGATCAGGTGGGGAATTGCACGTGCGAGTGTGTGCATACTCATGTGCTCATTGGGTAATGGGCATGGGGAAGTGCATGTGCATGAATGCGGATGGGTGAGTGCACATAGGTTAACGAATATGGGGTGTGACCGTGGGGTGTGTTTTAGGGATGACGCGAGTGGGAGTGCACAGGAGGGCGTGCGAGTGGAAGTGAGTGCATGGGCCGGGTGTGCATGGGCGTGTGTATGGGGACGTGTGTATGGGAACGTGTTTATGGGTGGTGTGTGCATTGGGGGGGTGTGCGTGGGTGCGTTGGTCGCTTGGCTGAATGCATCTTATAATTAATATTTGAAGCCTTTGGTCAATTGCTTTCTTATTATTTGCTGTGTATTTTAATGTTGTTATAATGTAATGGAAGACAATCGATTTTGGGTGGCATGCAGAAAAGAGTGTAATCTTCTTTTGTAATTTTGCGGCAAACTGCTGGTCCTTCCGCTTTTCACTGGCCTTTTATCTTTTCTCCCGTGGGGTGTTCATTTGGAAAGTTGCAATGTGATCATTCGACAAGTCTGAGGCCAGGACAGTTTTTACAAGAACCAACTCCAGAGCAGAAGCATTGCCCTGAGGGCTATTGGACATGTTGCCCGCCGTGGGGTCCATGTTAGATGTGTCTGTTCATTACCCCGAGGTTTGATTTCCACTTTGGGATCCTGGTTTTTCTGGATACCTGGCGAACTGGATCCTATCTAATTGTGACCCTGTGGTTTTAAAACTAAGATTGGTGCCTCAGGTTAAAGGAACATAACACAAACATATCAATCCCCCTCCCATTAAGTGTCTGATTTCAGGACTCTGCGCGGAGGAAATTCAAACCCTAAATGTGAAAGTCTGGCATGAGATGAATAAAGTATGTAGGTGAAAATTGACAGCAGGATTAAAATAAAGACATGAAAATGTGAGAGGAGCGTGAATAAGAAAAAGAGAGGCATTCGAGATTGTTAATTATCTGTCGTGTTAGTGCCTGAGGATGCAGTATTTCATCACGAAAATTGAGGTTATCTTGTTCCTGAGGCATTGCTGCCAGTAAGGAAGTTGCTGTGTCTCGATGGCGTGGGGCATGTGACAAACACAATGACTGTTTGAATAAATTCCTCGCTTGAAGGCTGCCTGTAAGGTCTGGAATTGCAATATCCCAAAGTGTTCCGCAATTTGCTTCGAACCAGACATTGTTGATCGATGTTCTGTGTGATGGAGATACAGGAAACCATTGTATCTTGCGGTGTATCTTTTTGAAAAGAGGCCTTTCATTTGCCGGTATAAGCTTTCTCTCCCTCTCCATCTGCCCGAAATGGAATTTTTTATCTTGATACTGCAATGGGATGAAAAACCCTTCCGTTGGTCAGACGTTTCCTCCGGGGAGGCGCAGACATTGGCCCCATGTCTCTTTATAACCTCGTGGATTGATTTCCTCAGGGTGAACCTGTATTTTAGGGACCTTTGGTTTTCTGGGCCCTGTCGGATCGATGTGGATTCCTTCAAAAATAAATTTGAAGCCTCTCTCTCTCTCCAACCCCTCCCACCCCTCACACCACCCCCCCCCCCCACCGCGAACCCCCGCCATCCTCTTCTCTCTCTCTCTCTTTGAATTTCTCAGAGACTAACGTCGAGATCCAAACAGATGGACACACATAGACTCCGGGAGAGAGGACAATGGTGTGTGGGGAGTGGGATGCAGACTCCGGCAGTCTTGAGTCAGTTTGAGATATCTCCCTGATCTCCGTTCTCTGTGTTTAGTAGCAGGGGCTGTACTGGAATTAGCAGCTCAGGCCAGCAGTGGAAATCTTGCTGCGTTTCGGGAAAGTGTTGGATTGTGGAAGGCAGTGAACTTTGTGATCTTGCTGTGCTTTTGTGAATGAATTTATTATTTCATTTAATTTTTCGTTACTCTCTCAGTCTCTCCCCTGCCCCTGAAGATATTTGAGTTGCGAGATGAAACTCAGATGAAACAGACACACAGAGATTCAATTTATTTTGTCATGTGGAATTCTCAGACAAGAGCTGGAACCAGAGACAGACAGACCGAGAGTAGTATTATAAAGCATCCTGCTATCTTGTCATTCATTCACACATTCACACACGAATGGGGCAAAGAATTGTGTGGCTGACGTAGTCTCTGAGGTTTTGTTCTTTGAACTCTGGAGTGGGGATTTTGGGGAGACAATTGGTAAACAGGTGTCTTCTGCACAGTTTTATACCACAAATTTCACTGGCTTCCTCCCTCTCTCTCTCTCTCTGCCTCCATATTCTCATCTGCCTGTCTCTACCACAGCTTTCTATAAATCCCCGTTTCCCCTACCTTCTTCACATTTCCCCCGTTCACTCTCCCTGCTACTACCTCAGATACCTCCCCAGGTTTTTCAGAAACTGTACGATCGTACAGGTTTACCGCTCTCCGAATTTGCCCATTCACCTAACACCACACAATTCTCTCTGTCTCTGCCCTCTGTGACCCTTATTTTGCTGCCAGAGTTTCATTCTCTCTGCTTATCCCTTCCCCACATCCCGTTGTTCCATCACTGCATGTCAATGGCATCTCTGTCTGCTCTTCAATGGCTCGTTTCCTCTCTTTCCTTCCATGTTTTTCCTATACTCTCTCTGCTTTTTCCCGTGTTGTCAATGGGAATTTTCTCTCTTTTTGTTCCATCTGTCCTTATGTCTGCCCAAATGTTTATTTTCTTCTTTGCTCTCTCTCTCTCTCTCTCTCTCTCTCTCTCTCTCTCTCTCTCTCTCTCTCTCTCTCTCTCTCTCTCTCTCTCTCTCTCTCTCTCCCTCTCTCTCTCTATCCTTTTCTCCATCTTGGTTTTCTCTTTCTGTGTCACTCCATGGGATCTTTCTCTCATTACTACCTCTGTCTCGCTGTCTGTTTCGCTCTCTTTCTAAATCTTTGTCTATTCTCTCTGTCCATGCCTCGGGTTTCACACTGTCTTTGTTCATGTTTCTTTCTCTTCAGTAAGTCCTTCTATCTCTCTAACCATTACTCTCTTTATCCTCTCTCTGTCCAGCACAGTATATCTCCCTGTGATCTGTCTGTGACTGGGGCCAGATTAAAACTCTCTGCTGGAGTACTGTTGACTAGGTTTGCCTCGGGAACTTCCTTCTGTTCCGGTCTCCGTCTGTCCCAGCCTCCCTCTGTCTCTCTCTCCCTCCAGCTTCCCCATTTTCTCCTCTGTCCTTAACTGTCGGAAGATCGTATGAGGAAAGGCTGAGGCACTTGGGGCTGTTTTCATTGGAGAAAAGAAGGTTTAGAGGTGACTTGATAGGGGTGTACAAGATGATTAGGTGTTTAGATAGGTTTGACCATGACAACCTTTTTCCACGGATGGAGTCAGCTATTACGAGGGGGCATAGCTTTACATTAAGTTGTGGTAGGTATAGGACAGATGTGAGGGGTAGATTCTTTACTCAGCGAGTCATGAGTTCATGGAATGCCCTGCCAGTAGCATTGGTGGACTCTCCCTCTTTATGGGCATTTAAACGGGCATTGTATAGGCATATGGAGAATCGTGGGCTAGTGTAGGTTAGGTGGGCTTAGATCGGCGCAACATCGAGGGCCAAAGGGCCTGTACTGCGCTGTATTTTTCTATGTTCTATGTTCTATTTTCTACGTCTCTTTGTCTATCTGTACTGACGTGTTTTCGTCCGATGTCTCATTCCGGCTGAGATTTACGCCCATACTGTGCTCGCTAAATTGAAAAAGGGAGGGCGTTATTCGATAAAGGATCTTCCTCACTGAGGAGGGTCTGAATGGCGACTGGGATCTTGCGGTGCTGAAAAGCAGTAAATGAAAAGGCCAGTGAGTCTCTGACTCTAGTTCCTGTGTCGAACAACCGTTAGGGTGGTGGTCGGGACTCACTGAATGGAGGACTGAATGGGGGGGTGCAGTACGTGGAGGGAGACACAGACTGTGTGGGCTGGGGGTGATCATGGCGGAACTAGCGAGATTCTGAAGCTGCACGATGCACGAATAGCAACTGACAGGCAGAAACATTTTATGAGGAGCAAAACATTTGTGAGAGATGGAGACACAGGCAGGAAAAACAAAGAGGAAGCGACAAAAATAGAGAAAAAGACAGAGAAAATGATCAAAATAGAGACGAACGAATGGACCTTGAGAAACGAAACAGTGACACAGAACGAGGAAAAGAAAGAGAGAAAAAGATAAAGGGAGAGAAATAGAGAATACCTCATTCGGTGTCAGACAGGGTTTCAGGAAAGACGCAGAGTCTTAAGTGGTGGTACTGAACATTGTGTGGGTCCCAGCGCTCCCTCGCTCTCTCTCTCTCTCTCTCTCTCTCTATCTCTATCTCTCTCTCTCTACCTTTATCTCTATCTCCCTCTGTCTCTCTCTCTGTCTCTCTCTGTCTCTCTCTCTCTCTGTCGCTCTGTCTCTCTCTTCCTCTCTCTCTCTGTGTCTCTCTCTGTCTCTCTCTCTGTCTGTCTCTCTCTATCTATCTCTCTCTCTCTCTCTGTCTCTCTGTCTCACACAAAGACGCGCACACACACACATACACACACACACACACAAACATCACAGGGAGACCAATCTGAAGTTGTAAATCAGCTAAAGCATCCATGTTGATTTCTGAACTAAGAACAGACGAGGATGAAAAAGGTCAGCAGGTCTAGCAGCAACTGTGAAGACAAATAAGAGTTCAGGTTTCAGATACAATTATCCTTCCTCAGCACTGATATTAGCCAGGAAAATGTTGGTTTATAGAGGAGGAAACATTGGGAGTCACGAATGCAGACGACTAAACTGTGAGAAGTGCAGGAAAAGTGCTGCTTATTCGCATTATTCAGGCAAGGGAACAGAGTATTCTGCAGACAGAGAACACAGATTTATCCCTCAGTGGAATACAGGATCTTCAAACAAATCAACACAAGAAGCGAATGAGACGAAATTTAAACAGTACCATCGGCGAGTTTAGTTTTATTGTGTTTCTAAGAATGAACATCAATGCAATTTCAGATGGATATCAAAGCTTTACGTGGATCTGTTGTACCAGTGAATGTTTGTTCATTGTACATTTTTAAATCTGATTACTAATCACTTGGACCACCTCCCTGACAATACAGGGAGGGAAATCACGGCACTGTCCCACAGTCTCGTTGACATTTCATCAGAAAAAGTTGGGAATTATCTGATTGACACAAACTGTGTGTCTCTATGCATCCATGTTTCTTTCAGTCAGTCTGTGCTTGTCAGTGTGTCCGTATTTTTCTTACTGTGCGTGTATTTGTGTCAGTGTGTCTGTGTGTATTTCTATATGTTTGTCCGTGTGCGTCAGATTGCCTACATGTGTGTGTTTCTGTGTGTATGTGCGTGTCAGTGTGACAGTGTGTGCCAGATTAACCATTGGTGTATGTTTGTTTCTGTGTGATTGTGTGTGTGTGTCAGTTTCTTACTGTACGTTTGCACATCCATGTGTGTCTCTATGTCTATCTGTGCATGTCTGTGTGCAGAAATGTGGCTGTATGTTTTTCTGTATTTCAGGAGTTTCCGTTGATGTATCTCTGTGTGAGTCTATCTCTGTCAAATCACCTCTGTGTGTTTGTAGTTGTGAGTATAAGCTAATGCATTTGAGTGTGTGTATTAGTGTGTGTTTCTGTATCTGCGTGTGTCTCTGTGCCGGTGACTCTGGGCAGTGGGCTCTCTGTTCCTTTAGGGTGAATCAATTTAAATGTGCATAATCCCCTCCCCAATTTATCCCTCTCTCTGTCCCTCTTATGGTTAACGTCATATAATCGCCGTGTTGGTGTGTCTCCCCATGTGGGTCTCTGTGTGTTTGTACCTGTAAGTCTATCCCTAGCTGCAATGTAAATCACTGGAGGGATGTTTGGGTTGATGAATGAGCTATTTGAAAAGTGATACATCAATGGCTTAGAGTGTCTCCCAACCTCTTGCCGCCCTCTGGTGGCCTCACTACGCCACGACGAAAGTGGGTGATTTTTTGGGGGGAGAAAGCATTCCAGCCTGTGAATGTCTCAGGTTGCACCATTGTCTCACTCTTCAAAAAATGCATTTGGGACACAAAGCAGTTTTGTCCGAATGACATTTGAACTGAAGGATGCATAAATGGGAGGAGGAGGAAAGAGAGTGGGAGAATGTGAGAGTGTGACGGAGATGGGGAGGGTGACAGAACAAGATGAATTATGCTGAGGCCAGATCAGAGTGTGTGCTACAGAGGTGAAAACAAGAAATGCATAACTTCAACCGAAATCTGGAGCGTGGCTCTGGTTTCCTTTCCTTTCCTGCCAATCAGACCTTGGGACCAAGTGTCGCTCTTTCTCTCTCTACCTCAGAGTCTTCAACACAAAGTCGCGTTGTTCACTCTACTGCTCATCACTTTTTAATGAAAATTTTATTGCTATCAAATTGAGTTACAGATGTGGTCAGTCGAATGGCTTATTTTCTTACTGGACCCTGAGTTAAGAGAGATATTTCAATGTGTCCTTGCAACCATCTGTGGGATAAGGTTGGAAAACCAGTAACACCCTCAATCTGTTACCATAGCGACAGGTTGTTTCGTCTCAGGAACATTGAACTGAAAAGAGAAAATCCTGAATGGATTGATTAATGAGTGAATCTGATTGATGGGTGAATTTGGATCAAGAGGTATTTTAGCACATTCTTCAGCTGCTGCCTAAACTTACTCTGGGTCACTGCATAAATAGTGGTGTTTGTGCAGCAACTGAGGAGCTGAAGCATGAAACCCAATTCCCGCACAAAGCTATGTAGAAATATAAATGTGTACCCAATAAAACGCATCCTTTGCCATATAAAATACAGCATTAACATTGACCATAACAGGAAGAAATTGGCAGAAATCGCAAACATTAAAATCATGGATTTTCTTCGAATTTGCATTGCTGTGTCAGACTGAGCGTACCTATTTGTATGAGCTCGGAGTCTGCTGCGGGCTCTGCTGGTCACTAATATGTGTCTGATGGTGAAAATATTGAGTAACAGAATCAGGAGAAATGGGAGACCCGGCGTTAGAATGTGGTGGAGGGACTCAATTGTAGCCCAGACCCGAGAGAAAAGAACAGCCTTTCTTCCATCACAAAACCAAGGGAAGGTGTCCAGTTTATACCGATTTGTGAGCATAAAATACCATAATATGTTCTTTAAACAGCTCAGCACAGTCACTGCTCCGAGAACCACAGCCGACGTTTTCTCACTGCAATATTTCCTTTTCAGCTTCTGGCAACAAATGGCCACAAACCGATCAAAGGTGAAAGTGACGGTGAACCAGACAGAACAGTCAGTGGCTGCATAAATCAGGACGGCATGGATATTACACACGGGGATGGATTTCAGGAAATGAAAACGTTCCCGAAATACAATGGGAATGTGTCTCAGTATCAAGTCGAGGACAATGACCAATAGATCCGCCACTGACATCGCCCCCAGGTAACGAATGACACATGGAGACAGTCCACAGTCTTTGTAAAGCAGCACAAAGATTGTCAATACATTAACTGTGAGGAAGGAAAACAAACGAATTATAATCCAGTCTGAATGTAAAGTTATCGGTTTGGTTGAGGACTTAGTAAGATTTGCAAGTTTCACACTGTATACAGAAACTTACAGATGTAATTGAAACTGAACTAAAATATGGGAAATTCTGGATTCTAACAAAAATGTGATGTAAAGCATGAGACACAAAGCCCTCCCAAAACACACAGGCACTCATCCATTAATACAAATGTTTTCTGGAACATTCCCACATGTGCGTTCACTCAATACGGATGGTGAAAACGTTGCCGTTCTGAACGACTCTCTCCCAGTTCCTTGACGACAAGTAGGATTTGGAAATTTGTGTCTTTTAGTCTAAAGTGTGGTTGTTCCTCTACCGTGAAAGAAAGTAAAAGCAGCAAAAACGTATTCATTCCTTTAAATACCTGAGCAGACTTAAAAACAGTGCCTTCTTATTCCTAAAACGGGATCTGTTCCCTGTGGATCTTTTGTTTTTCAACTCACCGATGTCTGGCCGTTGTCAAATAATGTCAGCTATAGAATGCTGCATGGAATGTTCATCAAAAAATTATTTGTATATTGTCGGATATAGAATGTTCAAGAAAATGTTTTAATCATATTCCCAGATTCAGGAAAATATCAGTCCTCCAGTATGAGGCACATAAAGAGGAAGAGAGTTTTTTTTTCTTCAGAAACGTACACAAATAAAATCCAACATGAGGCATTAAGACTAACAGACCGAATGCATTATTAAATAAGTTTGTTTCTGTGCTGATGGTGTCCGGAACTACATGCTACAGGATCTTCCAATCATTTAACTCTCTGGATTCCTGTCATGACCAGGCAAAACTCGAACATGTCTAAACCGATTTTCTTTAAGAAAATATCCGCGGAGATACCCTCTTTCAGGAATATATGCCATAAGATTTAAACTCTAATGTTATTTCGAAAGGTTTTTTTTAGAAAAATCAGAAACTTACATTTGTTTTTCAGGTCTCAAAATTCACTTACTAGAAGATGTTGTTAATTGATTTGACTCGCCTTATTTTATTGTTCAATAACATCTAATGCTTACTGGTCTTGTTATAAAATAAATTGTATTCCTGTAGGGAGAATATCAACAATTAGAAAGAAGTGTTCGAATCGCTGTAGTGGAAACAAGAGTTCCATTCCCCGGGAATTGGTATATGTATTGAACAAAGAAGGAACTTGACCATTCGGACGTGAACCACTTGGCGACAAGGATCCAAGCAGAAAGGTTGAACAGTGTGGTCACTGGTGAAGGAAACAGTTCTCAGGAGAGGTTATGAAAATTTCCATACCAATTAAAATGAAAGAGAGTATGCAGCAAATCAGTCATTTCAATTCAGGTACGGGAGATCAGGGGCAAGTATGAGAAAGGAGACAGTTAACGCAGCACTGAAGGTGTTAGACGGAAACTCATGCAATAGACGAAACAAGATAAGTGAGCTTTTCCCCAGATTTAATTTGGCAGTGTCAATATTCTGGGTTTCACAAAGACTTAGTTGCCAAGGAATCAGGGCTGGGAAATAAATATCCAAGGAATTATGTCGTATTGAAGGACAAGTAGATGGGCGGAGAGGGCAGCGACACCCAATAGGAATAAACAGAAAATGAACCTATTAACATGAAGAGAATGATGGTCAGAAGACGGAGAATCCAAGTAGGCTTTTTTTTAAATGAACTGCAAAGTGAAACAGCTTGTCCCGTTGGGAGTTGTATACGGGCTTCCAAGCAGCAGTCAGGATGTGAGGGAGAAAATACACTTGGAAGTGGAAAAGCCTTGTCAGAAAGACAATGTTATAAAAATCATGGTGGATTTCAATATGCAGTTGTACTTGGAAACACAGCTTGGTCACAGATCTCAAAGAAAAAGAATTTGTGACGTATACGAGATTTTGTTTTTCATCAGCATGTGGTAGTTCTGGATTTGGGGTTTGAATGAGGACAGAGACTTGTTCAGGGATCTGCAAGTGATGTAGCCTCTAGAAGACACTGATCGTTGTCACCCTGCAGTTTGAGAACGTGAATCTAAAATCAGAGTAAATTTTATGTTAACTAAATGTAGCGACAAATATATGACAGAGTAAATGACAGAGCTGGAAATGAAACATATCAGGGAGTTTGGCGAGTAGCAATGGCAGGGGTTTCTGGTAGTAATTCGGGACACACAGCAGAAATACAGCCTCGGAATAAAACCCACTCTAATTTGAGAGAGACAGAACAGAGGTATTGACTGATGTACCAAGCTGTTTACGGTGGCTGGCAGTTTGAAGACAGGAAACTATAGGCTGCTTTCGACGGATAGATATTTCCTCCATCACTCACGACGATATTACAGAGTACTTTGAAGTGCATGGTAAAACAGGGCTAAGTCAGCTCGACTTCGAAATTCAGAGGTCATGCCTGATAATTCTGTTAGAATTCGTTGATGGAGTAGACAAAGGTAAGCTAGTGGCTGTGATCCATTTGGATTTCCAGAACGCTTTTGATAAGGTGGCACTGAAGGAGTTGGCTGACTAAGATAAGTGCCCATGCTGAAGGAATGCACAGAGGATTTGCTGTGTGGGAGGAGGCCAAGATTTGGAATACAGGGGTATTTTTCAAAATGGCAGCCATTGACTATCTGAGCACTGAGGGGTCAGTGCTGGAGTCACAACTTTTCACGTTGTATATCAATGATCTGGATGAAGTCATTGCGGGAATTGTTGCTAAGCTTGCATATGACACAAAGATTAGTGGAGGGATATATTATGCGGTGGAGGCGGAGACGCAGCAGAAAGTTAAATCGCTAAAAGTGACAGGCAAGTTGCTTAACATAATGTAATACGCGTAAAGGATGCTTTATTACTCAAGAAATTAATTTTTAAAAGCGGGGAGGTTACGTTGAGCTGTTCAGAACGTTGGTTAAGTCACAATTGGAATACTGTGTTCAGTTCTGGCAATCACGCCATAAGAAGGATGTGATTCACTGAAAGAAATGCAGAGGAGATTCACCAGGATGTTGCCTGTGATAAGACCATCAGACAAAGTAGAAGATGTAGGCCATTCTACCATAAAGCTGATAACTCTCAATTAGCCTTTCCTTTCTTGTTCCATTGATTTTATTACTGAACAAAAATCTCCTATCCCTGCCTTTAATGTATCTAAAGACCAGCCACATAAACACACTGTGATGTGCAATTCCACAGAATCACGAAAGATAAATTTAGTAATTGGAATACCGTCAGCCGGCTGGAACTCAGTGTGAGAGTTCGCAGATTTAGGCTGGAAATCCTGGCCATTTAGGAAGCCTTTGCTGACCGACATGAACAAGAAAATCAGTGGTTCGCTCTGAGAGGCAGCTCTGAGAGAGTTAGATTAGTGTCAAGGACGCTCCACGAGTAAAGAAACAGTGAGTTTTTGAAGACATACTGGCCACTGTGGAGTTAAATCATTAAAAGTTATCTCAATCCTGTGGGATTTTCGGGACGTTCTTTCATTAGAGAGATGACTTGTGGCATAAACTGAGGATCACCCTGTATCTGGCAAGGCGAGTGGATGAGATGTAGAATCCCCCATGGAAATCTCAGCAAGCAAGAAATTGAAGGCATGTTGCTGGAATCCGTCTGTTTTAAAACGATCGATTTATCCCACTGACAGATTCAAGCCCCTAAACAGATTCACTACTATCTGATAGGAAAAGAAAGGTCCACGCTCCTTTACGTTAAATGTACGACAGCATAATCGGAGAATCCGCCATCTGATTTTAGAATCGCACAGAAAATGAATCTCTTTCCACATGTCGACTATCAAGGCTCCTATCCATCTTATTTCTTTCATAAAGTTATAGTTGTACAGTTTCGTGAGGCATCGCTTGTAGGGCTGGAAAGGGATGCATTCGAAGTCAGTTTTCCATTTTATGTTTCTCAAGCATCACTTCTTCTTGTCAACAGAACAGAGCAAATTATCAGATCATTTCCTGGAAGCAAAATTCCAAAGTACAGGAAAGCGGCAGCAGGAGTCGTTCGTGTGCAATTTGCAGTATCAGGAAAATCTACTGACAAAGCCCCGAAATTAAGCAATGATGTTGACACTCGTCTTTTCCACCAAACCGCACGCACAACTCCAGACAGAATGTAACTTTCTCTGATCTCAATTCCTTCATGTAGTCAATTCTCTTCCTATTTTACATGACACATATTGTTACATCCCATAAGATGGCCATTAATCCCATCGTTTCTCTTCTGACACTGTTAATCAGCAATTCACTTTTTGCCATTCCCAATAACCATGCACATTCCTGATTTTCAGACAATAATTCTTGCTTACTGGAATGAAACGCCTTCCATTACATTTTTCAGCAGATCATTTCAGACCGTAACCGCTCGTTCAAAGATAACATATTTCCTTGTGTTTCTATTGCTTCTTTTGACAATTATTTTACATTTGTGTTTTTTTTTGTTCTCGATTCTTCCATCAACTCCAAACCATTTCTCTCTCTCTACTTTGAACAGCCCCTTCACGATTTTGAGCACCTCCATCAAATCTCATCTGAACTTCGGCATCTCCAAGTGATACAGACACAAAATCCTGCGTATTGTCAACATCATTGAAGTTAGAGAGATTTACAGGTAATTGTACAAGGAAAACAAAAGGAGGATGGAATCTTCCGATTAGGCTCCCAGCTGTTACTGCACAGCAGGTTGTTCAATCACTTCCAATGATCAGACCGGATGTGGGAGCGATGTGCATTGGTCTGGTCTGTAGATTGAAAATAAGGACTAACAGGGATTGCAAAGAAGATTGTAAAATATGACAGCAAAAAAATGAGAGCTCCTAAATTTTCACAAATAATTGAACACTTCGAGGCACAAGAAACCGGAACAAGAAACCGGAGAAATGAACGATTACTTTATTGTAAAATTAACAAGGGCATTTGCTCCGTAGATGTAGTGAAGGTGCTATTCACTTGTGGGGGAGCAAGGATTATTAATAAATGGTGTTATTAATAAAGACAGTTGAAGACTAATAATAAGAGCGAGGGCAGAATGAGGAGCTTGTTATTGCGTGATCATAACAGGCAGATTTCATGTGGGCATAGTCGGAACGAACACAATTGGCCTAAAAGCCTTTTTTTGTGCTGTCATGACCCCATTCATTTGAGAGGAAAGATTTGTCAGTATCTGAAGGAGAAATGAATAGAAGATATAGATATTTGTAGACGAAGTGGGTGGGAGGTTGATCATGTGGAATGTAAAGAATTGAACAGATTGAGGGGAAACAGTTCGTCCATGTCTGTGTTCTACTTTATATGCAAGAAATAAAAAAAAGTATGCGAGACAGAAACTTAGCGAACTGAGTGATCACTGACTCAGGTATGGGACAGAGCAACTGCAAGGCTATCTGGCAGTAAAACAGCTTATTATTAGACAAATCAATGTCTGGAATATTATTGTGCAGTGTGCATGTATTTTCACGATTGAAACAGAGTGTAAGGGGGAAGTTCAGACTGAACTAGGTTTGAGGAACCCTACCGGGGATAAGGTAAACTTCTAAGTCTTTGAATGATAATTTCAATGCCTTTCCATGAGCAACAATAACTTGCTTTTGCATAACGCCTTCCACATTGTTGAATGGAACACGACGCTTCAAGTAGCGCCTTCCGGCGTAGTTTGGCAGTGCTCGAGGAGGATATAGGTGGAAAAACATCTGGAGCAAGGACGGATGAGGAATTCAGGTAATAGTAGGAGAACACTCAGCCCCTCAGCCTTCTACCAACAGTCAATTTAACAGACCTCAGCTTCTCTTTAGTGTCAGGTCTTCATTACCAAAGTTTCAAAATTCTATCCATCTCCTCTTTAAGTACTTCGAGAAATCTAGCCTTCGCAACTCTCTGTGTTACTGAATTCCACACAATCATTAACGTTTATGAGAAGAATTGCCTTCACATTTTAGTTTTCAATTCGTGGTCCTTAATTATTTATGTATGTGCCCCTGGTCCCAGATTCAAACACGAGAGGAATTGTCTTCTCAATATAATCCTTTCAAGCCCCCACTCAATCATGAATTTGAATAGAAGATAGAACATCGAACAATACTGCATAGAACAGGCCCTTCGGCCCACGATGTTGTGCAGAACATTTGTCTTAGCTTAAGCACCTATCCATATACTTATCCAATTGCCGCTTAAAGGTCACCAATGATTCTGACTCTGCCACTCCCACAGGCAGCGCATTCCATGTCCCCACCACTCTCTGGGTAAAGAACCTACCCCTGACATCTCCTTCCACCCTTCACCTTAAATTTATATCCCCTTGTAACACTCTGTTGTACCCGGGGAAAAAGTCTCTGAATGTCTACTCAATCTATTCCCCTGATCATCTTAAAAATCGCTATCAAGTCACCCCTCATCCTTCGCCGTTCCAATGAGAAAAGGCCTAGCACTCTCAACCTATCCTCGTACGACCTATTCTCCATTCCAGGCAACATCCTGGTAAATCTCCACTGCACTCTCTCCAAAGCTTCCACATCTTTCCTAAAGTGAGGCGACCGGAACTGCATGCAGTACTCCAAATGTGACCTTACCAAGGTCCTGTACAACTGCAAAATCAACTCACTGCTCTTGAATTCAATCCCTCTCCTAATGAACACAATCAACACGATCACCTAAGGTTGGAAGATCTAATCTGAAACTCATAAAGAGTTGAAATCTTCTTGCAGGGTCTCAACTTCGCAAAGTTCTATTAGCAGCTTCCAATGCTGGCAATATCGTCTCCAAAGTATATGATCAAAATTGTTTGTAGTATTCCAGGTATAGTCACAGCAAAACCACTACAGGTATAACAAGCTTTACATTTAAAAATTTCAGCCCCCTCTCAATAATTGCCAAAACTCCTTTTTTCGATCTGAATTACTCGCTGCATCTGGACGCTAAAATTTTGAGTTCCTGGAAGTCTCATCATTTAACGTACAAACATCAATGTTGATTCCTCCGAATAAATGAGCCTTTTGCGACAATGAACCCCATCAAAAACGTATGTGCTCCCTCATACAATCCATCTATATTTCATGAGAGATTATGTCTTAACTAATCACTATATAACTGACCATTTTTACCATTATAGGCTTATAAGGATAGATTGCATTCTGCCCCGTGCCTGTTATTCTTATAGCTCATAAATATTTGAGGATCCCAGCTATATTAATTTGGTACTCCATTAATTGCGTTATTCCAACCTGAAATACGATCCATTTACTGTAAAATTTTCATCTGTTTGTGATCCCTTTCTTAACTCATCCTCATGTATGACTTCCTAAACTAACAGCTCCCATTTCGTGCAATAAAAAATTATTGGAACTTTTGACCAATAAGTATTGTAAATTCAAATAAACAACATCCAACAGTTCCCATTTATCAGGTCGACATCTCTGATCCTCAGAAAAATCCAAGCCAATGTTTCAAAAAATCGTTTCTCTTTCACAGCACCTTGTTTAATCTGTTTCACAATATTTAGGAATTATTATGTGTCGAGCAATTGCTACCTTACTAAGGGGAGAAAGAATGATTCCAACAATCGATATGAAGTGATGCGACCCTTACCTTGATTGATTTTATTAAACAAAAACAGATCATCACTTCAGCGAGCAGAGTAGATACCTTCAAAACGCGATGAAACATCGGTGTAACGTAACCACCTCCCACAAAAATCAACAAATCAGTCAAATGCTGTTGTTTCGACGCCAGTATTTGCACAATGCTTCAATGGGATTCCAAATCTCATGATAGCGGTAATAGCGTCTCACACAGAGCTTCAATGGAAAAACGCAGTAAAGTTTAAAAAACGTGAGTCAAATCTGCTCAAACAATCTGTGACTCATGGAACACCATAAAGCGACAGACTCAGAAAGGAATTATAACACAAGAAACGTAAGATCATCCTTTCAGAAATTTGTAACTACTCTGCAGAGCCCAAATTCATGGACAGGGAGAAAACCAGAGGATACCATACTCACTATCAAAACAGAAAAAGACAACAATATTCCATAAGGGATACCCTAAGGGTTAGGAATACAAATTAGGCGGTTTTGCCCATCGAATGTGCTCCACCGTTCAATCATGGCTGATAGGTTTTAAAAACCCATTTTCCTGCTTTCTCCCCGTAGCCTTTGCTCCCCTTTGCAATCAATGGCTGATCTATCGCCGTCTTAAATATCGTCAATGACCTGAGATCCACATCCTTCTGTGGCAAACGGTTTCGCTGATTCAGCACTCTCAGGCTAAAGAAGTTCCTCCTTATCTCTGTTCTAAAGGGTCTTCTCTTTTCCCGAAGGCTGTGTTCTAGGGTCCTTGTATCTTTTCACAATGGAAATATCTTGCTAACGTCCACTCTATTCAATCCATTCTTATTTGCAAAATTCCAATTAGATCCCCTCACCCTTCTAAACTCCATTGAGTATACCCAGAAACCTTAAAAAGTCCTCATATATTAAGCATTTCATTATTTGGATTATCCTCGTGAACCTCCTCTGGACCCTTTCCGGGGCCACATCAATTTCCCTGATAGATGGTGCACAACATAATCAATTTTCCAGTCCTAACGGATCCTTCCTGAAAGAACACTAACATAACCAGCATTGTCTCGAATGCTGTCTCCTTCAGAACTCTCAAGTGTACCCCATCTAGTAGACGTGGTTTATTCACTTGCAGACTTTTCAGACTTTTCAGCACCTTCTCCTTGGTGATGACCACTATACTCATCCCTGCCTTGTGACTCACTTGATTTTTTTGGGGGTATAATACGTGTATCCGGCCGTGAAAAGTGACGCACATTGCTCATCCAGTTCCTCAGTCATTTCTCTGTTCTCGATTTCTCCTTCTCCAGCAAAGTTTTCCTGCTGCCCAATGCCTACTTGTCGCTCTGGTTTGCCCTTTATATATGTAAAGTGGTCGACACTAGCCCCTTCACCCACCATCCCCATATTCACTGACCAAACTGCTCCATTTAACCATCAATCCTGGACTCACTAACCTGCACATTCCCATTCACCCGTCATCCCAGACTCCTTAATCTGCACCGTGTCTGTTGTTTTAATGCTTTCATTTTAACTTTCTCACTACTATATATCTAAATAAATTCTCAAATCTTTTTGAATATTAACGGCTAATTTACCCGTACATGTAATCTTCTTCCTTCTTATTTCTTTCTTTGTTGTCTTCGGTTCGTATTTTGATGATTCCCAGTCCTTTGCTTTCCAACTGCCCTTCACCACATTGTGTGAATTGGGCACTGCGTGAACAAGGAAATGAATAACATAATGATATGTGGGATTAGTGGGAAGAAAACTATACCGATTTTAAGAGAGACAATACAGAGCACTCCACAGTCGTGAGAAAGTTAAAATGGTTAGCACTGCGGCCTCACAGCGCCGGGGACCTGGGTTCAATTCCCGCTTCAGGCGACTGACTGTGTGGAGTTTGCACGTTTTCCCCGTATCTGCGTGGGTTTCCTCCGGGTGCTCCGGTTTTCTCCCACAATCACAAAGTCGTGCAGGTCAGGTGAATTGGCCATGCTGAATTGCCCATAGTGTTAGGTGAGGGATATATGTAGGGGTATGGGTGGGTTGCGCTTTGGCGGGTCGGTGTGGACTTGTTGGGCTGAAGGGCCTGTTTCCACACTGTAATGTAATCTAATCTCAAGTAGTACAACTATGGAAGTCCTCTACTGCACTGTAATGTTCTATAATCTAACTCGGTGTTTTACAGAGCAATTTGTGCATCCTGGTACATGAGTAACATCGGGTTATTCTGAAGACTCGGGAAATGGAATAATGTTATTTCTTGCAAAGTGTCTCTGATATGATCTTAAAGTTTTCTTTTTCTGCGTCTGTAAAGGGCAGTTAAGAGAAAGCAGCGGTTGTAATGTGTGTACTTGCGATGCCTGAAACTGACAAAACAAACACAAGTGCTTTCGAAATTTTTCTAAGATGTTTCCCTTTACACACTAGGGGTTGAAGGCCTTAGTTTATTAAGTATAGACCTGATAATGAGAGATCGTCTAATGATTATTTAATGTCTTGAAAATAACATTGCCAGTGAAAACCTGATGGATATTTCTCCTGAATGGGAGAATAACACTGGCGAAGTAACTTACAGATATTTGGAAGGGCAAGCACTGCTTAAGGATAATAAATGTGGCTTTGCGCATGTCAAATCATGTCTCACTAAATTGAGTTTATTGAAGAGGTAACAAAGAATTTGGATGAATGCATTATGGTAGACGCTGTCAGCATCAACTTCAGGAAACATTTCGACAAGATTGGTAGGCACATTAGTGAGGTTAGGTCACATGGATTCCAGGGTACATTGCCAATTGAATACAAAACTGGCTTTAAATTAAACTTCGGAGTGGTGGTAGAGGTTTGTTTTTCATTCTCGAGGCCTGTAACCAGGGGCGTGTTGGAGGTCAATATGGTGTCGTGGAGAGTGAATATAATCTCCGAGTATAACTGGTCCTTGATCAGATAGGTTATTGGACCAGGGAAAAGCAGATGGACTTTAATTTAAACACATTTTGGGAACGTAAAGCTGACAAGCATTATACAGTTAATGGTTTGGACCTGTGGAATATTGCTGAACAAAGTGACTTAACGTCGTAGGTGCATGTTTCCTTGAAAGTTGTGTCTCAGTTAGACAGGGTGGTGATGAACACATTTGGCATTCTTGCTGTCATTGGTCAAAGCGTTGAACACAGACGTTGGGAGATAACGTCGCAGCTGTACAAGACCTTGGTGAGACCACTTTGAGAATGTAACCAAAAACAAGGTTGGTTCTGCTGAAAGAAGTACGTGGTAAAACATGAGAGGGTGCGGAGAAGATTCACAAGAATATCGAATGGTTTCAAGAGGGATGAGAGAAGATTAATTTTTTGAGGCTTTCCCGCGGAATTACGGAGGCTGGGGGGCGAATGGATAGAAGTTCATAAAATCATGAGGGGCATAAAGAGTGCGAATAAGCAAGGTATTCTTTTTCCTCAGCACAGTTGAGCGCTTAACTCGATGGCATAGTTTTAAGGTGAGACGATAAAGTTTAGAAATGACCTGAGCAAAAGATTGTTCACGCATAGGGTGGTGCATGTTCACAGTAAGCTGTCAAAAGAAATGGTGGAGTTTCGTAGAATTAAACATTTAAAAGACATTTGGATGGTTACATGAATATGAGGGATTTAGTTGGACATGGGAGACATGCTGACAAATGAGACGAGAACAGAATGGGATGTTTGGTCAATGTAGACAAGTTAAACTGAAGGATCTGGTTCCGTGTTCTGTGACTCCAGGAATCTCTGAGATGCATGAGTAGAAAAGCTAAAGGGGCCTTTCTATTGGCTACTCTCTTCACCACAATTTAATGGCGCAATTCTGTTCTCATTTAGGTAAAGCTGAGTGAAGTAGCATTTGATAGAGAAGTGAGTACATGTAATGAGATATCGACATGAAAGTGATGCTGAGACGACAACCAGATCAGGTCGAAAGTTAATGTCGGCGATTGAAGGCCCATTCTTGATCATCAGTCCTACGTTGCTCTGTTCCATTCATTCCCTCAAATCTACTGGACAGCAGCAGTTGGAGGAGAATTACTCTCGTGTTCCGAAACAGAGGAGACCATTTAGAACCTCAAGATTGTTGCACATGGTTTGGGGTATTAGGGAAATGCAAGTGGAAATTTCAAGCTGGTTACAAACGAAGTTCTTCATCTCTCCCTTGACAGAGCTTGCACTCTCTGCAACTTGTGCTTCATTTGTTGGTCCGTTTGTAAACCCAGATTCACTGTGAATACAGCTCTCCTGCTTCATTCACAGACGGTTCACAAACTACATTTGTTTCACTGTCTGCAACATTTCATAACAGGACCCGCAGGAAAATAACACCTGGTAACTTTCCAATAACAGGGCATGAGAACATTAGAAACAGAAGCAGGTAATTTGCATCGCTCCCATACCCCCAGGCCACCCTTGTTCATCGATAACATGATTTGGGTGATTTGCTCCCAAAATTTCTCAAATGCCAAGTTTTGTTATTGCTCTCAACTCTCTGAGACATAAAAATCTACTTTCTTGTCTTTAAATATTTTCAGTGACCTCCCTCCCCAACTCGCTTGAATAGCGAATTTCCAACATTCACTGCCCTCTGCTTGAATAAAACATTTCTTATCCTTACCCCATGACCTATTTTTGTTTCAGCTGCAGAAACAGCGGGATCCTCGACCAGTGGGCTGACGGTAAGGTGAATCACTGATTATAATTGCCTTGGAGCACACGCCAAGTAGGAGCGGACACTAAACTGCTGGGCAATTGAACAATTATATTTGGGTACTTTCGTCATCCGAATCGCAACTGAGGTAACGTCTCCCATCCACCCTCCTCGTCTGACTAAAGAAGGTTTATGTGCCCCGAATTGGGAAAAATAATGTTTTATTACATTCTTTATTTTTCTACATCTCTTTGGGAGTTTAATATCATGAGAATATCGGTTAGGGCAGTTGAATGTTCCTCCTGCAGGGTGTGGGCGGTAAAAGCCATCACATGTATCTATGCTGTCTTCATCTGCGGTAAGTACATCCAGCCACAGATCCGCAAAATCACATTGGGAAACTGGAACTGGAGACGAATGAACTTCAGATCATTTGGGAGACAGAGGGGCTTATTGAGAGTAGTTACAGGCAGGCAGTCACACCTCAGGTGCAAGAATAAGGCAAAAAGGTTTACAGTCAGGTGTCGGAAAAGGAACCAGCAGATAATGCAGGCAACTACTGTAGCCACTCCCCTGAATAAGTACACCGTTTTGAATACTGCTTGGGTGTATGACTCACCAGGAGTAATGAATAGGGTACAGGTCACTGGCACAGAGACTGTCCATGTTGCTTAGACCTGAAGGTGACAGAGGAGCACAGCATGATTCACTGGGGAACCCACAGTGAGGGGGACAGATAAAAGGTGAGTGGACGTTCCATGCTAGGAAAAAAAACAGTGTTGTTATCCACGGTTCTGTTGCCTATGCCACGTGCTGGTGAGGCAACGAATGCGGAGAGATATGAGTTAAACACGTGGCTACAGGGATGTTGCTGGTGGGATGTTTTGGAATATTTGGATTATTGGCGTTTATTCTGAGGTACGTAAGATCTCTACAAACAGGATGCTCCACACCTGAATTAATGTGTAGAATAATCTTTGGGCGGAACGTTGCTCATGCTCTTCGGGCGAGTTTACACCAATTCAGCAGAGAGATGGGAAAATAAGTTGTAGTTCCAGTGTCCAGGAGGTGGAGAGGAGAAAGCTCAGAAATGAGGTTTCAAGGTAGCAAAAGTTCACTGGCAAGCAAAAAAGCTGTTTGAAGTGTATCGACTCAAACGCCAGGAGCATCCGAAATAAAATGCATGAGCTTGCAGCGCTGGTTGGTAGGTGGGACTTCGATGTTGAGGCCATTTCCGAGACTGGTATGGAACAGGGACAAGAGTGGTGATTGCAATTTCCGGGACGTAAATGTTTCACTAAGAACAGAGACAAAAATTAAAAGAGGGGGACATGTCCCATTGATCTTCAAGGGCAGTAATTCTGTAGCAGAAAATACTGTTGTGGACAAGTCTCCTGAGTCAGTATGGGCTGAGGTTAGGAACAGAAAAGGTAAAGTAATCGTGCTGTGAGTTTTATGTTGGCCTTCGAATAGTTCCAGAGGTGAAGAGAAAAGGACAGCAAAGATAAATCTGGATAGAAGTAAAAGTAGCAGGGTAGTTGTTAAATGGGGCTTGAATTTTCCAAACACTGACTGGAAATACTATACTTCGAGTATCAGATTTTGGCCAATGCGTGCAGGATTGCTTGCTGACACAGAATGTAAACAAATCCATATGGGGTGAGGTCACATTGGATTTGGTACATTGTAAAGAACCCGGCCAGTTAGTAGATTTTTGTGAGCACCTTGGTGATAGTGACCACATTTCAGTTCTGTGTTCTTTCGCTGTGGAAAGGGATGGGTATGTTCCACAGGGCAAGATAAACTGTTCGCAGAAAGACAATTATGATGCAATTTGGCAAGATTTTGTATGCATCGGATAGGAACAGAAACTGCAGTGGATAGTCACAATTGAAATGTGGAGTTTATTCAAAGCAAAGATACTGGGTGTCTTTAAGTTTATCTCTGCCAGGCAGGGAGGAAGTGATCGACCGAAGGAGCCATGGTTTACTCAAGAGGTTGAATGTCTTTTCGAGAGAAAGAAGAATACAAATGTTAGGATGAAAGGTGAGGACTCAGTTAGGACGGTTTTACTTTACAAGTTAGCCCGGAAAGACCTAAAGAGAGATCTAAGAAGAGCGAGGAGAGTATATGAGAAATCGTTAGCAGATACGATCAAGGAAATCCCTAAAGATTTTCATACGTATATAAGGAATGCAAGAATGACTGGATAAAAATTAGGTCCAATCAATGATAGTAATGAAATCCGAGGAGAATAGTGGAAGCACTAAATGAAAATTTTTCGTCAGTTTTCACACTGAAAAAAGACGAAGTTGTCGAGGAATATTTTGGTCGACAGGATTTAGTTTGACAATGAGGATGTGTTAGTAATTCTGAAAATTGTTATCATTGTTCAGTCACATGGGTCGGAGGTGATTAATCTTCGGATTCTCTGTGAAGCCAGGTAAGAGATTACACAGCCTTTCACATTTGTCTTTATGTCGTATTTGTCGACAGGAATAGTGACAGAAGATGTGAGCAGGGCAAATGTTGTCACCTTCTTCAAGAAGAGAGTAGAGACAACCCTGGTAATTATAGACCAGTGAACCTTACTTCTATTGTGATAAAGTGTTGGAAAGATTTATCAGAGATAAGAATCATAATCATCTGGAGGGGAATACGTTGATTAAGAATATTCAACACGGTTTTATTAAGAGTACGACGTGCGACGTAAACAGTTTTGAATTCATTGATATTGAGAACAAACAGTTAGATGAGGGTAAAGAGCTTGATGTTGTCTGCATGGATTTCAGTCAGGCGTTTGATAAGTTGACCCACGGTTGGCTAGTGCATAAAATCGGGAGGCATGAGTTTGAGGATGACTTCGACTTTCGATCAAATATTGACTGACTGAAAGAAGAGAGTGTGGTGTTTGCTGGAAAATGTTCACCCTGGAGTTGAGATGCTAGTGGCGTACCGCAAGGATCTCTTTTAGGTCCACTGTTGCTTTTCATTTTGATATATGACCTGGATGTGAGGGAAGAGGAATTGCGAATTCCACTGATGTCGCTGGATTTTTGAATCGTACTGAAGGATGTAGTAGGCTACAGAGGCACACATACAAGCTGCAGAGCTAGGCTGACAGGTGGAAAATTGAGTTTAATGTGGATAAACATGATGTGATTCACTTTGGAAGGAGCAACAGGAAAAAGAGTAGTGAGAAAGGTAAGATTGTTGTTAATATAGATGAGCACAGATATGATTAGATTAGATTAGATTACAGTGTGGAAACAGGCCCTTCAGCCCAACAAGTCCACACCGACCCGCCGAAGCGCAACCCACCCATACCCCTACATTTACGCCTTACCTAACACTACGGGCAATTTAGCATGGCCAATTCACCTAACCTGCACATCTTTGGACTGTGGGAGGAAACCGGAGCACCCGGAGGAAACCCACGCAGACACGGGGAGAATGTGCAAACTCCACACAGTTAGTCGCCTGAGGCGGGAATTGAACCCGGGTCTCTGGCGCTGTGAGGCAGCAGTGCTATTGGTGTCCACGAACCTTGACCCTTAAAGCTGCCACTCAGGTTGATAGGGCTGGAAAGAAGGCATACAGTTTGCTAGGTTTTTTGGTGAAGGGATTGTGTTTTGCAACCACGCGGTCATGCTGCTGCTGGACAAAAAATCTGATGCAGCGACAATTGAAGTAACGTATACAATTTTTGTTTACCGTATTATAGGAAGGATGTGAATGCTTTGGGAAGAGTTTAGAAGAGATTTAAAGGGATGTTGCTTTGTATGGTGGGAAGATCTTATGAGGAAAGTCTGAGGGAATTGAAACTGTTTTCGTTAGAGAGAAGATGCTTGAGGGTTTACTTAATTGAGACACATAAGTTAATCAAAGCGTTAGATCGGGTAGACAATGATAGCCAATGTCTTCAGATGGCGATGGCTGGCACGACGGGACATTGCTTTAAATTGAGGGGTGATAGATATCGGACAGCTGTCAGAGTTTCTTTACTCAGAGAATAGCAGGGGCGTGGAACACACTGCCTGCAACAGTAGTCTGGCCAGCTTTAGCGCATTTCAATGATCTTTGAATAAACATACGGATGAAAATGTAAAATTGTAGGATGGATACACTTCAGATTGGTTCCACAGGTCGGTGCAACGTCGAGGACCGAATTGCCTCTACTGCCCTATAATGTTCTATGTTCTATTGACATGAACAAAGTAAGTGAACACAAGATTTCATTGAGCTTGATGTCAAGGCACTTTTTCACTTTGTATGGTGGGAAGACCTTATGAAGAAAGACTGAGGGAATTGAAACTGTTTTCGATAGAGAGAAGACGTTTGAGAGTTTACTTTATTGAGACACATAAGATAATCAAAGCATTAGATCGGGTGGACAGTGATAGCCAATTTCTTCAGATGGTGATCGCTGGCACGAGGGGACATAACTTTAAATTGAGGGGTAATACATATTGGACAGCTGTCAGAGTTTCTTTACTCAGAGAGTAGTAGGGGCGTGGAACACAATGCCTGCAACAATAGTCTGGCCAGCTTAAGTGCATTTCAGTGGTCATTGAATAAACATACGGATGAAAATGTAATATTGTAGGATGGATACTCTTCAGATTGGTTCCACAGGTCGGTGCAACGTCGAGGACCGAATTGCCTCTCCTGCCCTGTAATGTTCGATGTTCTATTGACATGAACAAAATAAGTGAACGCAAGAGTTCATAGAGGAGTGACTGAGCTTGATGTCAAGGCACCATTTCACTGAGGATGACATCAATGATCTCAACAAAATTGTACTAGTGGCAATTGGTTGCAATACCGACACGGATTGGAGTGCTTTTAAGTTCAAAGGAAATAGTTTCTGGCCCGTTGATCTTAATCCCCTCAATCCGAGGCGATCTTTGCAAGACATCTTCGGGATATTTTCATCAGCGCAAACATCTTTAACTCCTTAATTCTTGTTTTTCTTCCAACAGAAAGTCAGTCTTGGAGATTTTAACTGAATATTGCACAATCTTGCAAACAATTTGCCTCACCTCAGCTCCTGAAGCACTCTGTATCCATGTGCAGGATAGCCTGTATAACATTCAAACTTGTGATATTAAATCAGTGGTAATATTCCTGCAATAGTACTAGCAGATAATGCACTATTCCACACTAATAGGAGCGAATTGAACAACTTACGTTGGCTTCGCAGCAATATGAGGAACCTTTCAGCCTATTAAAACCATTAGAAAAGAAAAGGGTTTGCCCATTCCTTCCCCCTGACTATAACATAGTCAAAGAAGGCGTCGAGTATTTTGGATTGGATCAGAGCCACTCAAAACTATTTTAAGAAGACAGCCTGGATTGCAACATTTTCTTATTTTCAAGGTAAATGTAAAATATCTGTTCCAGTTGTTATATATCTGGTGAAACTACTCAATGTTATTCAAAACACAACGAATTTAACAAGCGTAATTAAAATACAATCAAAGAAAGAGCGATTTCGAATAACGTAGCTCTTCAAAAACTCAACAGAGTAGTATAAATTGTAACTATTAGTAATTAAGCGTTAAAATAAAGGAACATCGCAAAAAAAAAGCCTTTGATTAAAAAAACATAGATTCAGATTCTCATGTGCAATTCTCCCATCCACCAGGAAAAAAAATCCTGAGAAAGATCAGAGAGTGCAACCAAGAGACATTCACTGAACCTTTCAACTCTTCTGAGACCCCAATAGCTAACATTCCCCAATGTTAGTAAGAAAACAATACTTAGAAATCCTCATCAATGCGAGTCGGCTGCATCAATTCAGGCTGCAGTGTTATAAACCCAAGGCCTCCCAAGATATTTAACCAGGTGGACATAACGACGCAGCTCAGCACCTTTCGTTCAATGTCTTTCTTAAAAGAGACAAGGGCAACATAACCTCTTCAGCTCTAACATCATCAGTCGAGTAAGCACATTAAGATCTTAATCAGGAAGCAGGGGGAGCCAGTCAGGGCCGAGACGCTTTGCAATCGGGCATGGAAGGAACCCTGGAGAGCCGCTTGATTTACGTAGACAGGTGCAGGAAGAGGCCACTATGCCGCTCGACTCACTAGTACAGGGACCTATTCTGTAATTGATGCTCCATTATGATGCTCCATCATGAATGGATTCGATTTAGCACAGACACACTGCTCCGCTTTATTCCCGTGGCTCCATTCCCAGTGGATCACACGTGGAATTTTAACATGGTTTTGTCGCAGTGACGAGCGAAGCCAAACGTTTTGCGTGAAGTTTCAGTTTGGCAAGATACTGAAAGTTAGAAGCTGTTGGCAATGGCTAACTGTTTCAGAAAGATAGTTGTTGTTGGGATGCTGACAACATGATGTTCAGTGCTGGGTCCCCCACCAATTGAACGTTAATGTGTGGAGAGTTCATTCAGAACCTGTATCTCTCTGTCAATCGATGTGGGGCTCTACAGAGGCATATAAACTTTTAGAATATCCTATCCTAAGTAAATATGTAATTTCTCACCCGAGCATTGTCTATTTTAGACATAAGTGCTCGCAACCAAACTTCTAATTTCAACACAATCTCTTCTTATTCTCTCGCAGCGCTACAGATTAAATTAACAGCTTCTTCACTTTCTCCTCATTGTACCATCATCTCAGGTATTAGACTGGTGACGGTCGTTTGAACTGTATCTGTAGCAGTTTTACAAAGGTGAGTAAAACTGTACTCAGTGCCCCTAAAACTCTCTTATCCATACTCGGCAATTGCTGGAAGACAGGTTTACATATGTCTTTGAACTATCTTAGGAAAACATATTACCCAATTACTGCCCCGTATGTGATATTTTTGTTGCCTCATGATCAATGACACACAGTCCAATTGTGAAAGCAACTGTTCCTAATCTGGCACCATTTCCTAAATGCAAAATGAGATGTATGTTTTTTTCCCCCTCCATCCAAACCGCTTATATGCATTTTAAAATTACTGTGCTCCAAAAACTGATACACGTGGTAGCACATGAGCAACGGCTGTCAGTCCAGAAAAGGACGCTAATCTGTCTAAGTTGTCTCTGCCTACCAATTCTCAACTCTTGTAGTGTTCTCAAGCCCCTTACCCATAGACCTTCGCTTAAGTGTCAATAACTTGTAAAAAGTATTCTGCAAATTCAAGTAATCCACGAAAACTGGCTTTCATTTGTGGACACCTGAACAAGCACAAACCCCGCTGGTTTATCAAATCTGACTTCCCTTTCCTGTATCTAAGCTTTTTCCTCAAACTCATATCTTGAATCCCCATGTGTCCAGTTATCACCTTTCTAACAAAGGATACTGATATGTTTCTTACATCTGACATCAAGTTGTGCAATATTTAACTTTTTTTCTGTTTTCCCTTTCAATTTATCGTTTTAAATATTTAAATATTTAGGTTTAACATACCTAATTTCCAGTCTGTTGGCATGAGAATTTCAAGAATACAAAGAAATTTGAAAGATATTCAAACATTCTTTCTTTTCGATCCAACATCGTACAAGCTCAGGCAGAAGGCTAGATGTTGAGATTTGGATTTGTCGGCATAGATTGGTGGGATCGAAGGGTATATTACAGAGATGCATGACGCTGCAACTTTTTCACTGGCTCCATTGTCACCTCCATGAAAACTCTGGGATGAAGCACATCTCATGCAGCCACTTACCAAACTTCACTTAAGTTAGTTTTTTTCAGCTGGTGCTCATTATTAATTCCAATCTCCCAGTTTCGCACTTTCCTGCAGCATTTCTGGAAACATTCCTCTGCCCTCCTGTGTGGTGACGGAACGAATGTTTTCCCCCCAGCGGGCAAGGCAACCTCCATCACCAATTGAATGTACAGGAGGATGGTACCCACTCATTTTCAGAAAGTGCAAGAATCACAACAGTACAATGAAATTGTCACCTCAAGGTCACTGACAGCACAGTCCTCCCCCGAATGTGAGGTCGCAGGTTATGCTCAAAGAGGTGACACAAAGCTGTGCAAACATCTGGAGTCAGCTATTTTGTAATACTTGGCCATCTGGTGAATTATGAGAGACACGGCTAAAAGGGTTGACTGGTGGCACAGCGGTTAGCACTTCTACCTCACAGTGCCATAAACCGAATTTGGATTCCAGCTGAGATGACTATCTGTGTGGAGCTTGCACATTTTCCTCATGTCGTCGTCGGTTTGCTCTTGTCTCCTCCAACAGGTCAAAGACGTGCGGGTGAGGTGAATGGGCCATGTTAAATTGCCCATACTGATCGTTGCATAATTATTTGGTCTGCGGGTTACGTTTTGGAGGGACAGAAGTGGGCTTGTTGGGCCGAAGGGCCTGTTTCTGTATTGGAAGGAATCTAATCTAAAAGCTTGCATTGTTAACGCCTGCAGCTCGCCTCTCAGCCGTGGAACATTCTATGGTTTTTAAAGTGTGTCAAACGACTTTCTGTGTCTTTTTTACTGAGAACTTTATAGAATGGATGACTATGTTTTTTGCATCGTAAAACCCCGATAGCATACGGTGCAAAGCAATAACAGGAAACAGACCAGAGCTTGTGGTTTCAAAAAATATAAGTTCCATCCATTATGTTATCGGCGATATAGACGATGCAGTGACCTAAGCAATGTTACGCTGGTGTGTGTTTGCAAAAAAACGCTTGTGTTTAATAAATGCCATCTGATTGATTTCCAGATTCAAATTTGTGGAATTATTTATTCTATCTGAAACAAATCGGTGTAGTCAGCAGGATCCTGGCTACTGGTCTAGACAGCTGGCCACTGTCCAGTAACCGGAGAAGAGTACTGAATAACATTGCAAAGAATCAGAGGTCAGTAATTATTGACTTGTTAAAAGTGAAGGATAGAGTGGCAGTGCTGTCGCGTCGGAGGTGAGCGCAAACAGACAGGGAAGGACTTCTTTACCGAGCATCTAGTCCGAGAGGTAGTTCAAAGGGGAGATAACCCATGCAAAAGTCTTCACGCTAAAGTAGGAGTGGAGACTGGAAAATGACGCTGGAGACATGATATTCCGATGTCAGTGTTAGTATTCCTTTCTGGAGAGATCCAGGAGAGATCAATTTCAGTAGGAATGAACTCAAGGGAGATGCAGCCGGTGCAAAAACACACAACATTAGGGGGCAGTGGGTAAATCCGATCGTTGGACAAAAGTGCGTGAGTAAAAACATTCCTTATTAGGGAAGAACACGAATATAAATGGGGAAACCCACTTCAGCGTCAAGAGATTCACACGGGGTATCTCCCGTTTGAACTACCTCACGGACGAGATGCGAGGGAAAGATGTCCCTCCCTGTTTGTTTGCGCTCACTTCTGACGTCACAGGGCTGCCACTCTCGCATTCACTTCCAACAAGTCATTAATTACTGATGTCTGATTTTTTGCAAAATTGTTCAGTATTCTTGACCAATTACTGGACAGTGGACCCCTGGGTTTTCACATGAATCAATATATGACAGGCAGACATCCATTGATAAAGCAATTGAGAAAGGGAGAGACAGTAATCCTTCCAGGACCTACATCAACACCGAAAATTGTTCTTGGGTGAAAAGAAAGAAAGGACCAAGAAAGTTGCAGTTCGTTTCGTTCACAAATTGACCGGCCTCATCGGTCAAATGTTGGAATCCACAAAGAAATGGACCAAAGAAAAAAAAATCCTTCAATTCGGAATGGGCGAATTGGAAAAGTGTATCCAGTTTTTGGACTATAATCAGTAACGGTCATTGCCATCTTATAGTTCTGGAGATGATCCATCCACACCGCTTCCAATATTGAACGCGTCATCTAAGGTGGTAATATTGTATTCAATGCAAGTGCGGGACGATGGAGAGAATGCTCAATTCCATCACAAACCGTTCACCACTTGTGAACAATGGCTCGTGTGCTGCCGAAAGACCAATTGCGTGAATGCCAAATTTTGGTCAGAATTAGACATGATTTGGATGCGCCACCGACTACATCTTAAGGATATCTACCAACCTGTCTGGGCTGCGGATCGACGGCCAAGTCGTGCCTCGCATAGGCGGGTCTGACAAATGTCATGTTGTACAACAGAGAAAACATGACGATGGTAATGGTCGGTTGCTCAAGTTGTCCCTGACAGTACATGAATAGAGGACAAACAAGAAGCTTCTGGTAGATGGAGGGCCAAACTCCAACGAGTGTTGGGCAAACCGCTCACCAGTTGATACTAAAATAAGCAATAATAAACAATAGAAGGGAGAAGATCCGCCCGAATATGGCAACAACTCTTTGATACCTATATAGCAAAGACAGGAAATCCACAGGCAAATCACTCTGAACAAACATTTACACAGGTTTTCAAGGACGGGATGTCACTCGCGCAACAGGCAATCCTAAAGTTGGGAGTCGTTGTCCTACAATGCAACAAAGCCTTGATAGAATGTGTATCGGACGTTAACGAAGGGATGCGAGATAAGAAAACCCGGGCGAATAAACCTCGAAGGAGTGGGCGCCATGTAAGAAAGGAATTGAACTACACAGAGAGGCTGAACAGGCTGGGGCAGTTTGCCCTGGAGCGTCGGAGGCTGATGGGTGACCTTACAGAGGTTTAAAAAATTATGAGGGGCATGGATAGGATACGCAGAAAAAGTCTTTTTCCTGGGGTCGGGGAGTCCAGAACTAGACAGCATAGGTTTCGGGTGAGAGAAGCAAGATATAAATGAGATCTAAGGGGCAACGTTTTCACGCAGATGGTGGTACGTGCATGGAATGAGCTGCCAGAGGCTGTGGTGGGGGCTGGTACAATTGCATCATTTAAGAGGCATTTGGATGGGTATATGAAGAGGAAGGGTTTGGAGAAATATGGGCCGGCTGCTGGCAGGTGGGGCTAGATTGGGTTGGGATATCTGGTCGGCATGGACAGATTGGACCGAACGGTCTGTTTCCATGCTGTATATCTCTATGACTCTATAACTCTAAACAAAACCAACACACTCTTGTCGAAATTGTGGCAACAAGGGCCACTTTACCAAGTTTTGAAGGGAACCTAGACAGAGCAAAGCAAAGTCTGGAAGTGTCTATCAATAATTTGACTAAAGGATCCAATCTGAAGACACTTGTTGGGTAAAACATGGCAAACCAACAAACAGCCATATCACATCAGACTGACGTCCGCCAGCCCCCATGGGGATGAGTGATAAGGAGAGTAGGATTTACGTGTCTGCATTAGTTGGAGGTAGACAATGTCAGATGCTTGTAGACAAGGGAGCCTCCATGTCTATTACTGATCCACCACTTCTCAAAACGAACAAAGTGGTTTCTGGAGCGGGGATTTACGGACATCTAACCCTTGTGCATTTGAGCGAGACCACTCTAGCCAAGATCAATAACCTGTATATAATGATGTGTATGTAAAAATAACTCGGGAATCATTAAAGGGAATGATGTCATGAAGGATTACGAGATCCTTATAGATTGTGGGAAGGGTAAATTAATCTAGCCCCTTTCTTATGGGAAAACGGAAACGAAATGACGACTAGTGTGAGTTATGTGGCTACCGTCCACGCCACATCCCCCATAGGACGTGATTGGCAACTGTAGCATAACCACTTTGGTGCCATGTTTGGCTCCGGGGGTATGGGCAGAAAGTAAACTAGATAGAAGCTTGAATAAAATCGACCCCATTGTCGTGGTGGGCTCTGAACACAAGCTGCAACGGAAATATCCTTTAAAACCGTCTGCTTGACGGGCTGATGTGGAAATTGTAAGTGGACTGGTGGAAAAGGGAATTCCCAGGGAAACGACGTACATTGCAAATTCCCCACGTGCCCAGTCAGTACACCTGACCGGATTTACAGACTGAAAATTGATTACATGGCCTTAATTAAGGTAATTCTAAATTACTCAATATAGTCGCCAGTACAGGCATAACCTTAACTGGACTCTCCCCGTTTGCAAAATAAATCTTTTCTGTACTGAATATTGCAAATCGATTCTGCTCTATCGCCCTCCATCGTGATTCCCAACATAAGTTTTCATTTATCTTTGTGGATATACAATATATGTGAATTAGACTTCCAAAGGATTCCATAATAGTCCAGCCACATTTCACCGTCTAATGAGTAATGTACTGAGCAATGTCGATTTGTCCCATAGCAGGACAAAACACCAATATGTCGATTTCATTATCCTGCCTTCGGAGTCAAAACCAGGACATCAGGAAGATCTGTAATTAGTCCACAAACACTTGCAGGATAGAGGGTTAAAAGCCAGACCGCAAGAGCACAGGCTGAAAAAAGTAAGGTTTTTATTTAATTGGGACAATTCAACTCCCAAGGCACGAAAGAAGTGCCTGTACTGGAGAACCGCAATACAACAAATGCCACCACCTGTGATAGTCAGTCGTGTGAGAACGGTATTGGGCTTGTTTAATGACTGCTGGAATGCTATCCCAGAGTTTGCCAAATTTATTGATCCCATACAATGATTGGTAAAAGGGGTTCGACCAGCGATGGATTCAGTTGACTGGGGATGGGAGTAAGACGACTCTTCTATGAAACTGAAAATCATGTTAATGTCAGCCCAAGGACAGGATGCTCAGGTGTGAGTAAAGACTTCGACACTTAATGTAAGATCGAGGGGACATGTATTCGGGTGTGGTAACCCAGTTCCATGACGATGATCAGCGAACGATATTGTACTTGCCCTTTCAGAGGGACAGGCAGTGAATGGATTGTCCAGATGTATAGCTGTGTTAATCTGTGAACCCTTTGTGGTGACTGGGAATGTGACCTTACATGCTCAGCATCTTTGTCATCATAATTCTGTCTTTTATCCACATCACACGCATGGGTTGAGGTCATGGGAAGCCATCCGCTGTGACCACTGTTCAGGCTTCGTCAAACATACAGCATCGTCCACAATGGTAGATGGACGGGACAACTGGGGTTTCTTTGTGGGGACTCCTGCTGCACATGGAGATTTAGGTGCCCAGCGAACGTTCTGGGGGAACCTGCAGCGGGGGAAACGCCAGGACAGTTGGTTGAATAAGTGCATTTGTGAGGGCTTTGTTCAATCCAAATGTTCAGTGGGTCAGAGTAGGCGTGGGTTGCATGTCAATGCAATGTAATCCCACTCTCAGTTCCTTACCCTATTCAGTTGCCGAGGAATTTCCTCTGGGAGCATACTGAGACTTGGGTTAGTCAATAAGATGACAGCTTCAAAACAATTCGGATTGCAATTCAGAATGATTACGTTGGAATTGACAATTGTGCCTAATTTGTCTGTGGCCTAAACACCTGCCCCTGGCTCCGTGCAAACGATTGTAGGTCTTGCTACCTTGCCTCCGTGGTCCCGTCTGCTCGCCTTCTCTGAACAAGCACCAGCTACCTTTGAAATAGTTCATAACTGAGATTGAGCGGTTCTTTATGATCGTTTTCCCTGTGTATGAGACAACTAAGGGAGCTAGGGAACTGATTAATATGACCTCAATCTCGTAAAAATTGGCTAACAACACTGCCGAGGGCGTTGAGGATATAGGCCCTGCCATCTCTGAGTTTACGGCGGGGTTTGCTGCCACCCACGCAGTTGCTGTGCAGAAACGTCTGGCCCTCCATTATTTGCCTGCGGCACAGAGATTTACATTTGCTGTTCTCGACTCCGACTGATGCACTTACGTTCTGGAAGCCGTACATAATATGACTAATTTGGCTGACGACGTACAACACGAGGCAGATAAGATTACAACGCAGGCGAGGCAATTCCATGATTATGAGCCACCAATCTGTCTTGATTGGCTACTCGGCGGATATTGGAGCTCTTATATTTTCCATGCAATGATTGTTCTCGTAGTTATTGTTATTGGTTGCTGTGCCTTAATGACACTTTTTCAATCCTTAAAATACTTACTGCTCGTGTTATGACAATGGCTCATCCACATTCTGACGTTACTGCTCGTCTCCTCCAGAAGGGTGATTGGCAACCAGTGGAGCTTTGTTTGTAAATGGTCTAGAGTCCAGGGTCCCCGTTGCTTTTGAAGCCTCGTGCGGGTTGGTGGGGGAGTGGTGTGTGTGTGTGTGCTGAATTCGGGTATTTTGCGACACTTGGCCAAAACCTGATTTGCTGACGCCTGCAGCTTGTCTCTCAGCCATGGAAAATTCGATGGTTTATAAAGTGTGTGAAACGACTTTGTTTATTTTTTTATTTTCTTTCACTGGAACGGCTTTATGTGATTTCATTTTCTTGGGAGAATTCCGTTCGCATACGGAGCGACGCAATAAAAAGAAAATCAGCGGTGTTTGTGGTTTTAACGAATGAATGATCCATCCATCCCATAATCGTGGAAACGGAAAATGCAGTGAAATAAGCTATGTTCAGCTGCTGTCTGTGTCCCACAAATGCTTTTGTTTAATAAATGATATTTGATTGATTTCTAGATTTGAAACCTTTTTTTTACTGACAACAAGCACATTTGAGATTGAAACTGGGTTCACAATTTGCACCTCCCTAACTGCATTTTGAGACAAGGATAAGTGACTGGATGAATGACCAAAAGAGAACTGCAACCGGCACGGTGGAGGTATTGGTGCATTCTGAAACAGCAGTGAAGCAGAAGTGAAGACTGGGGATATTATGGAGGTGGTGGCAGACAGGTGGAATAATAGAGGTATATTGAGACATGAATTAGCTGAGGACAAAATGGGGTCAGGTGGTCATCAACACGTTTGTTCCTCCTCAGATGTTTGTAATTGAAGGGTATGAAATTCATAGAATAGCAAGGTCGTTTGTGACTGAAAGTAAATGCAACAATTTAAGTCGTTCTTGAAAGCGTAAATAGCATCGGCGTTCAAACTAGTTCACAGAATGAATAAATGGACATAAATTGACTTACCAGGAATACCAGCAATAGCGAGGATGGGATAGTAACCTGCCTGAATAATCAACAGTATGGCATGAATCCGCTTTTCTAACCATAGTCCAGACAGAGAAATCCAGTAAAGACCCAATGATAAACTCCTGTTCATTGTTTGAACATTCCAATCTGTTTGTCTCAGATTCTGATCCATTTTGGAACATTCCAGTCGATTCGACTCAGCTCCTGACCTCTCCCACTCTTTGGAGCTGCTGACCCCAATCCTGTTGAGGATGACGCTGCCACCGATACTGGGGAAAAACACAGTGAAAAATGTCCCTTATAAATAGAACAGGGAAAACCTCCAGTCACATAATTGTGTTCCATGGAGATTTTCATCAATCACAGTCACTGAACCAGCAGCTCAAATTAACTCTTTCCGTTTCAGTGTGACAACAATACTTGGTTTGGGTGGAATGTTGACATCGCTTGGTGTGGGTTTTATCACTCATCTCAATTATTCCAATAATTGTACAGGCAGTGTAGAAAGGTGACGCTTACTCTTTGCACGCTAAAATGGTTTTTCTGTATTATCCGCATATAATGCTGGATGTTACTGTGTTCTGAAGAGGCAATCGAGAGTTTGGTAATACACTGAAGTCAACTGAATAACTGTTACTGGCCACATCTGTTCTGAACACGTTAAGGAAATATGGATTACACTGGTCGTTCGTCTCGCTAAATTAAGAAGGTTGAAGGTTTTACTTTTAATACAATGCACTTCCGTAACGTACTTCTGAAGCAGCAAACACATTTTTGCACAGTTTATATCTGTTAAAGCTATAACATTTCTGATCATTTGGCCTTAATCCAAAAGTAAATTGTCCATTTATAATTACCATGGATCAAAAAATCAGAGACAGAATCTCTGTGATTGATTAAGAAACAGAAAGGAATAGAATGAAAAGTTTGTGGAGACCCCCCATAAACACGTTTCTTTATTTTTGTGGGAATAAAATAAAATACTGAAAGTAAACGCATATATTTGGAAGAAGGATTGACGATGTAAACAAACCATGAAAATTTGAACGGGATGTGAAAAAATGATTTTAAGTCCACTGTTTAACCAATGTGTGTGCAGATGCATAAGATTATTTTGGTGTGCACAAGACACAAGAATTAACAACGAAGATGCAGTTAGCAAATAATGCATGCAATGTTCAAGACGTATAAAACTTCATTTGATTCTCAGCTGAGGTGTTACTTGCCCCTTCTCTGAACACTCTCTGGGATTCACTGCTCTAGTCTCTCATTCTTATCAGTATGAGTGCTATAGGTTCCTGCTTCGAGTGTCTCTCCTTTTTTGAAGTATCCCATTTTCTAATGGAAAATAAATATATTGACCTGCTGCTTTCTGTAAACACCTGACGTCTGTAAGATTATTGGAGTGAAAAGTTCGACATCAAACGCAGTATTTAAACGTATTACCCTGTTATACATACAGTCCATGAAGGACAACAGCGCATCGGATTTGCCGAAACAACTAGGGAAATACATCAGAACGAGAGAGGGACAGAGGTGGAAGTGATAGACGTGGAACGTTCATTGATCATATTTCGTGCAAAAACAGTATCAAACGCAGGCAGGGTCGGCGCAGGCCTTTGGTGATTTGGAGTGAGACACAGCTTCATCAGACATTTTTGATTCTTTTCAACAGAAGAAGCTAGATTTGGAAGGCTTGAAATGGAGGGTGTAAGTGGCACCGAGAGAGAGAGAGAGAGAGAGACAGAGAGACAGAAAGAGAGAGAGAGAGATTGAAAGAGAGACAGTGATGGTGTGTGTGAAAGACAGAACGATGATGAGAGGGAGAAAAAATAAAACCACGTCGTCTCCTTGTCAAGCATTGACACCCACAGGTAAACATTTGTGTGATTCAGCCGAGGTCTGAGATGGGCGCAGAGAAGACCCACAAGTAAAGTGGGGACAGGATTCTGCATAGAAGCCAGTCTGATCCCACTGCTCCCACGGCATCCCTCTCTCACTGCAGTTCTCAACTTAACTTCCACGCTCCCAGCAGTCTCTCCCATCTCTTTCTTTAACTCCCTGTGTCGCTAAATCTCTCAGAGCTTTATCCTGGTTCTACATTATTTCTCTCTCTACAACTCTCCGCATCCACGCTCATTTCTGGAAATGTGTATTCGTTCATGATTTGCGATCGTAGCATTCCTATGAATTAATCTTCATAATTTCATACCTCATTATTGTGGGATATCGCTGTTCCTGTTTGTGTATCATTCCATCTGTATCCAAACACCATCCTATTTCAACTATCTGCATCATCATTTCTCCAAAATTTCATCTTTATATCTGCAATTCTCTCGAGCCGGTTTCCCGTTTCTTTTCTTTCCATGCCTCTCCATCCTCCCATTTGTCATCTTTTTTTTTCCTTTTCAAACTTTCACTCTTTCTGTCCGCGCTTCTGTTTACTTTTTTTCTCCTTGGCTTTGTCCCTTCTGTCCAACTGTTCTTTCTTCTGTCTTGCTCTGAGTCTTCAGGTTCCCTCCCTGAAAGGTCTTTCTGTCTGTTCTTTGCTTCCCAGTCTCTGTCTCTCTCTTACTTTCTGTTTTACCCCCGGGGTTCCATTTCTATGTTTAGAAACCTGTTCGTCTCCCAGGATATTCGTCAGTCTTAGTCCCTTCCCGGTCTTTCGGAAGTTTCTTTACCTAGATTTATTTACCGGTCTCTTTGTGACCATCTGCCCTTTGCTGTTTTTCTCGCAGCATTCTCTGTCTGTAAACCTCCTTCTCTCTCGGTTAATTTCTCTCTGTCCTGATCTTTGTGCTCCTCCATTTGTTTTGTTTTCTATTTCCCTCTCTCCTTATCTTGCTCTGTCTGCATGAAGTAACATTCACGGTAAGGAGAAGGCAGTTGATGCTATTGGACTGCAACGTTGTCCTGTATAAAGACTGATTTTTTTTTCTCTGCACGTTCTCAGTATGTCCTCCATGGAAGGGCCCGGGATTCCCAGAGGGAAAGTACTGTGTTGGATGACGATACAGATAGAATTTTATATCTGGTGCATTGATGAGGCAGGAACTATTCAGGAGGGGTAGTTTGCGAAGGCGGTAAGGAGATGAAGGTGCAGAGAGAAGGGCAATTACTCAGGAGCATTACTCCTGATATAAGGGAAGCTGAGAGAGATTGACAGAGAAAGTATGGTAGAGGATGAGAAAGATTGACAGGGAGGGCATGGGACAGGCTGACAACTGTTAACATGGAGAGTAGGGGAGAGGTTGAGAGAGATCGGCAGGGAGGGAATGGAGGAGGCTGAGAAACATTGACTGTAAAGGTATGTGAGAAGTTAAGGGATGATTAGGAAGAGAGAGAGAGGTAAAGGGAGGATGTGAGGGGAAGAAGAGACTGCGAGATGGGACAAGGTGCAGACATTGTGGGGCAGGGCAAGTTATCATGAATTTGGAATCGTTTCCCATAGGAACTGTAAGACATGAGGCTGGTCAGGAGCATCAGATGGATGTATCGAACAAGGAGCTGTTTCTCTGTTTAGAATTTCTATCTTGACGTTAATTACATGTAAATTAGAGACTATGGAATTCCTGTCCTCTCAACGATTGTTAATCGATGGACTTTTTTATATAGAGGTGGATAATGGAAGAGCCATAGAGGGGTCAATTCGGTGGGTGATAAAGATGAACAAGAGTAGGCAGGTAGACAGTCGCAAGTCCTTCTGCCTGAGGCGGTGAGAGATTAGCCGCAAATTGACAGTGAAGGTTTTGGGCAGGGTTGGGTGTGTTTGGTGAGACAGACTGGGAGACAGATTGTTACGGAAGAGAGTCTACATTACGGGCAGAGTGTGCACGGGACAGAGTAATGTGGATTTGGTATCTCAAAGGGGAATTGTATTATATGAGGCTTTCTTCAATCTGTGATTTCGGAGTAGAAAAGAATTCCAAAGATTGAAACAGGTCACTTGGCTCAAAGAAAACCCACCAAATGTCCAAGTTAGCCATATTCAAACCCGACCTGCAACGCTGCAATCCCCATGCCTAATTCATCCAACCTACGCCCTAAGGGCAATTTAACACGCACGGTTTTGGACTGTGGGATGACACCGGAGAAAACCCGCACACACACAGCGAGAATGTGAGAATGCCACGCGAACAACTGAATAAGACTGGAACTGAACGTGGGTTCTCGGTCCTGTGAGGCAGCGGTGAGAACCACTGCGCCATTGTGTCGTACTTTTGTAACGGTATTTCTATCCTTCTTTCGCTCTCTTTGGTTTTCGCTCAGTCTTTTCGGATCTTTCATCCTCCCTCCGTCTTTTTTGCCATTCTGCATCCCGGAGTTATTCTACCCTCACTCTCTTCTCTCTTTTGGCGCGAATCACTTGGCCCCGATCCCCTAGCTGGGTTATATTTGGACTCGTTGGTACAGGATATGTGAATAGCTAATAGTGGGCTTTTCCTGTTCCTAGTGTTATCTGAGATTGACATCCTGCGTCTTTAAACACTTCCTCAATGAGGGACAGTCAGGCGATGCCGAAGGACTGAGATTTTGCTGTACATGAAGGCACTCAGTCAGAAAGTAGGTTTAATGACTGCATACATTCACTATGTCCTCCTACCCAGGGTCTGGGACTGAGCGAGGGGTGGAGGGTATGAGAAACAGATGAGATACCAACGGTCTTTGTACACATGAGTGTTTAATGGAGGAGCTATGGACGGGCCACTTTTGGTCGGTATTGAGACACGGCAATTGCGGGGAAGGGGTCGGAAAAATTGTTGTATTGGAACACTGAAAGATTCAGTGAGCGAAAAGCCCTGAGCTACCCATGCCTTGGGAATGATTGATGGGGACAGTACAGAGTGACCTTTCCTCTGTATCAAACCAAGGGCTGTCCCTGCCTTGAGAATGCTTGGAGGGGGCAATGTGCATACTGATTTCAACAATTTCAAACCCCATGCTGAACATGGCCTGTGTGTTTGACCACGGCCAGTGTGGCAGGCTCTTCACGCTGTACATAAATCTGCCCTTTACATATTCTGAAGTGATTTATGGGGACAGTGCAGAGTGAATTAATCCTGTGTCTAATATCGTGCTGTCTCACTTCTGGAAGTGATCAATAGGGATACTGTGGGAATGATTTTATATAATGATCTGCATATTTTACAGTGGGGAAATGCAGGAGGATCATTATTCCCTATCTAATCCCATGTGGTCTTTATTCCCTATCTAATCCCATGTGGTCCTTATCCTTTAACCAAAACATGCGGTGCTGAAAAAACACAGCAGGTCAGACAGCATCAAAGAAGCAAGAGAGTTGAAGTTTCGTGCAAAAGCTCTTCAACATTTCTGATGAAGTCACTATTACTGAAACATCATCTCCCCTGCTCGTCCAATGCTGTCTGATCGGCTGTGCTTTTCCAGTGCCAGAAGTTTAGACTCTGATCTACAGTGTCTGCAACCCTCACTTTTTCCTTGATGGAGAGAGTGCAGAGTGAGTTTTAATCTATTTATTGAACAACGAAAAAAAGAACTAACAAATTTACAGCCCAGGAACAGGCACTTCGGCACTCCAAGACTAAGCCAATCCAAAGCCACTGTTTAAACCTATCGCCCAATTCCTCCGGATCTCTATTTCTTTGCTTCCCACCAATTCATGTATCTGTCCAGATGCATCTTTAAGGAATCTACAGTGCCTGCCTCTACTACCTCGGCTGGTAATGTTTTACAAGCACCGACATTCTCTGTGTAAAGTGATTTCCACGTGTTTCCTCTTAGAATTTTCATCTCTCATCTTGAATGCATGACCTTTCGTTATAAAATCCACCACCCTGGGAAAAAGCTTATCTCGATCCACACTGTCTGTAACCTTCATGATTTGGGAGGTCACAATCTGATCCACCCTCATTCTCCTTTTTTGTAATGAAAACATTCCTATCCTATTCAACCTGTCGTCAGAGCTAGCACTCTCCATACCAGGCAACATTCTCAGAAAACTTCTCTGCACCCTCTCCAAATCGTCCTCAGCGTTTTTGTAATGTGGTGACCAGAGTTTTACACCGTTTTCAAAATGCGGCTGAATCAAAATCTTGTACAAATTTAAAACTACCTGTCTGCTCTTATGCTCAACACCACGTCCGGTGAAGGCAAGCATACTATATGCCGTCTTGACCGCTCTATAGACCTGTGCAGCCACCTTCACGGTAAAATAGACCTGAACATCCAGGTTTCTCTTGCTCATCAACATTTCCGAAGGCTCTTCCGTTTACAGTATCGTTCGCTGTGGAATTAGATTCTCCAAAATACATCACCTCACATTTGTCAGGATTGAGCTCCAACTGCCACTACTCTGCCCAACTCTCCAGTCTGAGACGGACAAATGCTGTCTCATCCCGGAATGAACATGTCGTTCCTTGTTTAATGGCGACAGTGCAGTAAAATTTATTATGCATAGAACGATATGTTTTGCATTTCATGAGAGTTTTTGATGGGGGCATTGCAGATGGAGCTTTCATTTGTACACAACACCACACTATACCTGCCCTGAAACTGGCTGATTGCGACATTGACGTGGGAGATCCAAATGTGCTCCGTATGTGTCCGAGGAGTGTTTGATGGGAACAGTATAAGAAGAAGCATTAAATTTGAACTAACACCGTGTTGTACCTGTCCTGGATGATTTTTATGGAGACAGGGTATGGCATGTTTTAATGAATATCCAACTCCATGTTGAGCATGACCCAGGCATACATAAAGTGCTCGCGTGGGGAAAGGTTTAACCCCATGCTGTGCCTGTCCTGGGAGTGTTTGATGGGGACAGTGCAGCGTGAGTTTCATTCTAACCACTGTCCGTTTTCGAGCAGAGTTGGTTGACACAGTGTGCGATGTGATTTAATCAACTCGTACCCATGCTGACCCGGGCCTGTGTTTTAGACAAAGGCCAGTACAGCAGGAAGTCTCCTTCATATCGAAGTCGATGCTTTCGCTATTCTGGCATACATGAGATGGAAAGTGCACAATTACCGTTATTCTTTCTCTGGCACTTTGCTGAAAGTGTCCTGTAAGTGTGTGATGGACATTAATACAGATGGAGCTTTATTATCTTCCCAATATCGCACTTAGCTGTCCTTCAATGTTTCATGGGGCTCGTGTAGACAGAACTTTAAAAAGTATCGACCCCGTTCCGTACCTACCCTGAGATTGTTTAATGGGCACAGAGTAACGGAATACCTAACATGTATCAAAAGCTGTTCTGTATCTGTCCAGATAGAGCTTGACGAAGACAAGAGCTGAGGATTTAATTTGTACCCAACGAGATGACAGCAGAGAATGAGCTTTAACTTGTATTTTAAATTGTCTTCACCCCCTCCTTAGAATGTTTGATATGAACAGCTTTGAGGAAGCTTTAACTTGTTTTTACCCCAATGGTGTACGTTCCCATAAGTGTTCGACGGTTGCCGTGTAGTCTGCTTTACTCTGTATCGAATGCTGTGGGTATCTCAAACCCTGGGAGTGTTTGATGGAGGAGAGCGTCGATGAAGGTGATTTCAATGTAACAGCATGCTGTATGTGTCTGAATATGTTACTCAATATTGTTCCTGTCCCAATGGATTTCTTGCTGGAAGTTTGTGTGTTGATTTAATCAATACCTCAGTGTATGCTGAACACAGACTGGGAACGTGAAAATACCGAGTGTAGTAGGAGCTTTACTCTGTGTCTACCTCCGTTCTGTAAGCATCCTTCAGTGTTCCCGCAGCTTTATTCTGTCTCTCATCCCGGTATGCATCTGTTTTAGAGTGTTTTGGGGGGGAAATAGACTGAGCTTTACTCTGTATCTCACACTGAACAGTCTCTGTCCAGGAAGTCCTTGACAGATAAAGTGCGTGGTGTGAATTGTTCAATGACTAACACAAACCAAACATGTCCCGCAAATTTGACCATTGACCAGTGTATTTGGAGATTCACGTTTCTATCTAGCTCGGTCTGTTCCAGTTCTGGGACGGTTTGATGGGGACAGGAATAGTGGAAATTCAATTAACATCTAACCTTGTGCTGAAACTGCCTTGAGATTGGTTGATGACGACAGTGTAAATGAAGATATTAATCTAAAACTAACGCTGTGCTGTGCCTGTGCTTCAGTGGTTGATATAGGCAGGGTGGGCTGATGATTTAAGGAATATAAAACCCTTCAGTGAACATGGTTTGGAAATTTGAAAAGGGGGTTCACTCTGTATTTAAGCCCGTGCTGCACCTGTCCTGGAGTGTTTGTTTAATAACAGTGTAGATGATGATCCAAACATATATTGTACCTGTGCTGGGAATATTTGATGCGGCAAGTATGAAGGGAGTTTTAATTTGAGAGTTGTGCTGCGTATGTCCTAGGAGTATTCGGTGGGGCATAGAGTCGACAGAGCTGTACTGACAGTTTAAAAGCATGAAAGTAGTCTTACTTTCAGAATAAAGGTTTAGAGGCTGGACATGTTCCGAGTATTAGAAAAAGTACTCGGTTTCAGGTGCGCTACTTATGCCCCATAAGTTCTATTCAATACCTAAGCATGTGATGTAACTGTCATTTAGCGTTTGATGTGGTCAGTGCAGAACGTGATGAAGTTGCTCCGTCAAAGAGAGTTTTTCGTTCTCGTCTTCTTGAACGAGTGTCCCAATGACAGAGTTGCCGAAATATCTGAATTGGCTACTTTAATAATGACTAACAGATACTACCTCAGGAAACAATCAGGGAATTTTTTTTTAGATTTGGTTGATTTTTAAAACATTTGTGCGATGAAAGAAAAGTGACCAGTCCTCCCAGTTCAGCGTTTTATTTTTTATTGGTTTAGGTTTAATGCTCCAGGTCAAGGAAAGCTGCTGTGGAAAAAGGTTGCTGGATTATCAGAGATTTTCTGACTGATTCTCTCTTACATTTCTCTCCTGTAAGATCCTGCGTTTGAATATACCTGTTTTCCAAGGAGTGTGGATGTTCGAAATTGCAACAGCGCCATTAAGTTGCAATAGAGTCAATTTTGTTTTTATATATTTTAAGTCATTCGATATTCTGCTGAATTGTGCATGTGTGTCATTCTTTACTTTGTAAATACCTTCTGCTGCTTTTATAAACCAGAGTACCTTGACAAGCCACATTACTCTTGGAATAGCCACCTTACATTTGTTTAAAAAGCTAAAGAAATTCCGGTCTGGGCGATCTTCTTGTAATGTTTTGAGGAGCTCTGATTTGGTCCATAGCAAGAGTGAGTTTCAATTTAACTCAGATACTGTGGCTCACTTGTCCCGAGTGTGCTTCATGTCGGAGAGTTTAGATGTTTTTTTTAACTTGTAACTTATCCAGTGTTGTTCCTGTCCTGGGAGTCCTTGCTGCAGACTTTGCTGATCTGATTTATTCATGCTGAACGTGGTCAGAAATTCTAGAGAGGTTCATTTAGGTGTGGCTTTTCTGTGTATCGAAACCGGTACTGTCCATATCCTGGTAAGAAGATGGAGACAGTGCATTATGAGAATTGTTCTGCATCTAACCATTGAATACATCAGTCCCATTTACCTGGATGAGTGCAGATTCACCCCTGATCCACTGACCGCTCAGTAGTAGCAACGACTACGTTCTATCACGTGGTCTGCAGAAATTCATCAAGGATCCTTCCATCGTACGTTTCAATTTAATGGCACATTATATGGTTACCTTCTGTTCCAAAGCACTCACTATCCTTTCATGAAAATATGTCGCTGTTCAATCAATGTCACTGGTTTAATAGCCTCCCTTATCGCATTCTAAGTCTTCCCAGAGCTTACTGGCCACAACAGTTCAAGAAGGCGACTCACCAACACCTTCCCACGGGAAACCAGGGAAAGGACAATCAATACTGGTCTAACCAGCAATGCCTTCGTCTCATAATTAATTAGAAATAAAAAAAGAGCAAACATTTCTCATGTCAGACACAGGTCTGGGTTTCGCGAATGAAGGCTAATCGGGTCCAGTCAGTTCCTTGGTTGTTGTGAACAGTGAATAGGATATTTTTTTGAAATATATTGCTAGTCTGGCAGAGGAAAGACCTACGTACCTAGCATGACATGTACACTGACTATCATTTCCCACATTACTGAGCTGTGAGATGGACAGAAGAATTTAAAAGGTATTCGTACCTGGAATCGAGAACATTTGGGGACAATGGTAATGTTGCCATGAAAATTATTATATGTGAATATTAGCACATTACTGTTATACAAGGAATGTGTAATGGTACGTTTCCAAGTCCATGCATTTAATATTAGTTTAACCTTGGATAAGCAAAAATGAGGGATTATCCAAAGATGACATGCCATTCGGTGGTGTGGAGGACCACTGCTTAGCACTGCTGCATTACAGCACCAGGACCCTGGTTCGATGCCAGCCTGAGTGTAGTTTGCATATTCTCCCCGTGTCTACACGAGTTTCCTCCCACAATCTTAAGATGTATAGTTGAGTTGAATTGGCCATGTTAAAATGCGCATAGTGTTCAGAGTTGTGTAGCTTGGCTCCATTAATCAGAGGATAAAATAGGGAAATGCGTCTGGGTGGATTACACTTTGGAGGGTTGATGTTTACTTCTTGGGCCGAAGGGCCTGTTTCCACACTATTGGGATTCTGTTTCTTTAAATACATAAATGATGTGATTTTGCTGTTAATATTTAGGACAATACTGAACACATTTATTTTTAAAATTTAATCTTGAGTCAGAAACAAGGATGTTGACCTGGCAATATGCTTGGCCATGAATGTGGCTACAAGGTTCTGTTTTGGCACTGACATTGTCGAAATGACGTGCACTGGATATTGTTTGTGAGGAACACAATTTCAGTAAAAATGCGCTGAACGGGTCTATCACCTTCATACCTCCTTCATTTAGGATCAGATCCAAGGTACACATTTGCAGAGCCTCGGTGATGCAACAGAAGTCATCAGTAGCAATAAACTTGTGAAGCATGGTTTTCTGGAAAGTCATTTTTATGACTGTGAGACTTTGTTTGAATCTGAACTGATCCCAGTGCCAGTCGATTTCCAGTCTTCCCTATACACTTCCCAGTTGATCAGGGATGTCCTTAACTGCTCGGTTGCGAGTGGTTGTGTGAATAATCGTCCAGAACAAGTCTGGAAGCTTTCTGGACAAATATGGGAGATGCCCCCTGTGTTGGAGTCAGTGGTGGAGCCCAGTTGTACTGAAACTGAATGCAACCTGTTTAAAATCGATTTTCAATGTATTTGCTGATGGTAAAATGGTGTGTACACTGATCTGAACATGAATCAGTTGTTTACGGTGTTTGCTAACTTCTGTAATAATTCACGGTGTATTCTGGTAATTTAATTATTGATCACTGCAATTACCTTCAACTGAAAAATAAAACAAAATCGTTTTATTTGAAAATAAGTCTGAAATAGAGTGTTATTAACTCTATCATGGAAAGTGTAAAACTGGACGCCTGAATATTTCTCCCAGAGAGATCAAGCAACAGTCGGACCATTGTCTGCAGTGTCACATTCTGTCAACTTGAGTGTTTCCCAGACAGCGCCATCCCCATATCATTAAGGTTTAAAGCATGGCAACACGCCCTTCGGCCCAACATGTCGTTGCTGGTCAGTTTTCAAAGCTAAACCTCTCTCACGTGACTGCGCTGAATTCATATCCTTCCATCCCTAACTGATCCATGTACCTGTCAAAAACTTCCTTATAAGACAAAATTGTACTCGCTTTCCAATTTAGTTAGCATCATAATAATCTTTTTCTCCACTCTTTCCACTTTAATGATATTCTCTCTGCAGGACAGTACTAAACACAATTCTCCAAATGTAGCTTCATCCATGTTTTGCAAAACTGCAAAAAGGCGAACCAAATCGTCTTCTCAATGGTTCCACCAACGAAGCATGCCAAAAGGCTCCTTCACAGTCTCTTGACCTGTGATTCCAATTTCAATTAACTGTGAATCGACACCGCTGGATCCCATTCTTCTGCAGCACTCATCAGTGCTGTATCATTGACTGTTGCTACGACACAGCGGGAAACCGCTCTGTTAATTATACCAGACACACACAAAAACTCACTTCACCTCGTTATCTATTCAAGCAATAGAGAGCTCACCAAATTTCACTGATTAACAAAAATATCGGCTCATCTCAGTGGTTCAATATTCTCAAAGATTCAAAGTCACATTTGATTGTGTTTAGTATTCTGGGGCATTATTTCAACAGTTGGCAAATTCAAATGGTGGTTAAAACAACTGAGGTATCCAGTTGACAGCCAACTGCTTCATATATTCAACTTTCCAATACAGTTATTTACAGGTGCTTCATGGTTTTCAGCTGTCACACTAACTTAAAATTCGAACCCATACCGTCAAGTTCATAACACCTCCACCATTTAAAAAAAAACCTTCATAATGAAAAAGTGGCTTCACTTTTCTCTCGAATTCTTAATCGTATTCGCATGAAATACGTTGGACATTCTTCAAAATTTGTATATATATAGTATATATAGGTATCTGTTCAAACTTCTTTCCTTTAAGTTCGCAATAACGCATCTACTATCACAATGTATACGCAATGTATACTATATGCAACATGTGAGATTTGGAAAGTAATTTCTGTAACTTAAGACCCCAATGACATAGTCTCATTTAATTTTCTAAAAATCGTTCCAAATATGTAAGAAACTTGTGACCCGTGTACAAAACCGCCTCTGACACATTGTTCATCATATAAACATTAAAATGTTGTATGGCCATTAGCAAACTCAATATCTTCGTTTCGATGGCATAGTATTTTTGCTGGTGGGTGTTGAGTTTCTTTGAAAGGCAACCAAATGACAGTTCAATTCCATCATCATCGACCTGTAGCAGTGTACATCCATTCCTATATCGCTAGCATCGAATGTAACCTTGAGGGGTTTTGAAACGTTTGATGCAGCTAAAGCTGATGCCGTCGTTAATAATGCGATTGCATTGTCAAATTCTTTTTGGCATTGCTCTGTCCACCGAACTTGTGTGTTGTTCTTCAACAAATCTGTTAATGGTGTCACTGTGCTCCTGAAGTTTGCAAAAATGTGCGGTCGAATGCGCTCAGTTCGAAAAAAAAACGAAGCACTTCTTTCTTCCAGGTCGGCTGTGGTATTTCAGCGATGGTTTTCGTCTTTGCATGCATTTGGACCAATCTACCAAGACCGAAGTTATGTTCCAAGGATGTCACCGCTGTCTCTACGAATTCTGTTTTCTTTAGGTTTATTACTTGTTTTGCTTCTCTTCAGCGTTTAAAAAGATCTGCCAACTGCACTATGTGACTTTCTAGGACTCATTGACAATCACTAAATAATGTAGACAGAAGGCCTACGTTGTTAATGCAGTCACAAATCTGTTCATGAGTCTTTGGAAAGTGGTTGGTGCTTCCTTCCTTCCAATGAACATCATTTTGAATTGATATCACCTATTTGGATTGACAAATGCGAACATTCCTTTCACTTTCTTGGATAAAGCTACCTGCTAATAACCACGGAGGGAGTCAACATTTGTGATTCAACTGGCTAGTCCAACATCCTCTCAATGGTCCTCCAAAATGGGTATTGTGTATAAGTCAGATATTGATACGACGTTAATCTTCCGGTAATACACACAACGTCATTGAATCCCCGCAAGTTTGAACGAACTTGATTGGCGAACTCCACCCAGTCTGACTCAGTTTGATGATACCTTTCTTGAATATCGCATTCTCTTCGGTCTGGCCCTGTGTGGTTTTGACAGCATTAAGCCTGTAGGCGTGTTGCTTTGTCGGAACAGAATTTCTGACGTCTACCTCAGACATAATAGCATTCGTCCTCCACATCATACTTCTCCATATGTACTGATACTGCTGCAACATCCTGTCATCTGGGTTCTTTGCTCGTGAGGAAGGTAGCTCAATAAGCAACAACATTACTAACGGACTTCCTCATTGTTTAATTAATTTTGAGACATATCAAAGTCCAGAACGTCTCAATTTGATTCCTCAGTAGGTGGGTCACCAATTTCACCAGTTCCGTCTCACTGATTTCAACATATTCACATGACATAAGCGAAACAAGTATTTTTCCGACATGGCTTTATTACCAGATATATTACCTGCTCAGCTATTTCTCAATTTGCTAGGGACAATTAAAATTGGCTTTGAATGGATTTCTACCACTAGTAACAACTCAAATACATCATGCCCTCAGGAAAACGTCCGAATTTCAGAGTTTTTGTTTTATCAATCTATGCCGTGCCCTCTTCACATGCTGTTTAAATACCACACATAACTGATTTAATCTCTCCCTCCCCTCCGATATATAATCCGTGTGACATGTCTTACTTAGTTTCTGTCCATTTCTTTTGAAATAATTTAAAAGGGCCTCTCACTTCATGTCCGAAGTCAGTAGATGCATTTGAGGCATCTCTAATGGCAAAACAACAGGAGTCGGATACCATTATGCCAATCATTCAAGTAATCCTGACAACACGCTTTTAACGTGTCCTTCAGACTCTGATGACACCTTTCTCAAACTCCCTCGGATTCAGTATGGCACACATTGGATTTTAAACTGCTGTGTGCCTAACATATCCATAAATTCATTGAACAGCCCAACAGTCAAATTAGGCACTTGTTTAGAGTGAATCCCTCTGAGTAGTTCATAGCGCATGAATAAGCTTATAACTCTTCTTCTACGCTTTGCAATAGCATACCGGAAATATGGTAGACACGTCCATTATCGTTAGCAAGTACTGGTTCCCTCTTTTCGGTATCAGGAAGGGATCGACACACTCAAACAGAAACCACGTTGGAAGGATCTTTGCAAGTGGGAATCAGCAACAAACGTTCCGGTTTTATTACTGCCTTATTGGCATTTTGACATTGACGTCCAAAAATAACAATATCCTTGTGCATTCCAGGCCAATAGAAATGTGTTGCAGCTTAGCCTGAGACTTCTGTGCAACTGAGTGAACTCCTACCGGTAATTCATGTGCTAACCGTACCAATTTCTGTTTGCATGCTACTGTCAACACAATCTGGTGGAGTTCAGACAATTTGTACTCTTCCCTTACCTGCTGTGGTTTCCAGATTTCGTCTGAGGTAATTTCAGATAATTACACTCAAAATATTGTCGGGCACCTTTTATGAGTATCTATCGATCTATCGATCTATCGATCTATCGATCTATCGATCTATCGATCTATCGATCTATCGATCTATCGATCTATCTATCTATCTATCTATCTATCTATCTATCTATCTATCTATCTATCTATCTATCTATCTATCTATCTATCTATCTATCTATCTATCTATCTATCTATCTATCTGTCTGTCTGTCTGTCTGTCTGTCTGTCTATCTATCTATCTATCTATCTATCTATCTATCTATCTATCTATCTATCTATCTATCTATCTATCCATCTATCCATCTATCCATCTATCTATCTATCTATCCATCTATCTATCTATCTATCTATCTATCTATCTATCTATCTATCTATCTATCTATCTATCTATCTATCTATCTATCTATCTATCTATCTATCTATCTATCTATCTATCTATCTATCTATCTATCTATCTAACTATCTAACTATCAATCTAACTATCTATCCATCCATGTATGTATCTATCTAGGGTGTAGATTTACTCACTGAGATGTACGGTTGATATCCAAACGTTTCATTACCCACATCATTACTGGCGAACTCCAAGTGAAGCGAAGCTGTTGTCTCCTGCTTTCTATTTATATGCTGGTCCTGGATGGGCTTCCTGGGGTGTGTGGTGATTATATTTCCTGTTCGTTTTCTGAGGTGTTGATAAATGGTATCTGGATCTATGTGTTTGTTTATGGCGTTGTGGTAGGTGTGCTAGGCCTCTAGGAATTCTCTGGCATGTCTTTGCTTAGCCTGTCCCAGGATAGATGTGTTGTCTCAGTCGAAATTGTGTTTTTTTTCATCCGTGTGTAGGGCTATGAGGGACAGAGGGCCATCTCTTTTTGTAGCCAGCTGGTGTTCGTGTATCCTGTGGCTAACTTTCTTCCTGTTTGTCATACGTAGTGTTTGTGGCAGTCCTTGCATGGAATTTTGTAGATGACGTTGGTTTTGTCCATGGGTTGTACTGGGTCTTTTAAGTTTGTTAATTTTTGTTTGAGAGTGTTGGTGGGTTTGTGCACTACTAGGATTCCGAGGGTTCTCAGTCGTCTGGCTGCCATTTCTGAAACTTCCTTGATGTATGGTAAGGTGGTTAGGGTTTCTGGCTGCATTTGGTCTGCTTGTCGTGGTTTGTTCTTGAGGAATCTGCAGGTTCTATTTTTTGATTATCCGTTCTTCTTGAACACGTTGCTACAGTGATTCTCCTCTGTTTTCTGCACACTGTGCTGCAGTGTGTCGTGGCTCGTTGGAATAGTGTTCTGATGCAGTTTCGTTTTTGTGTGTTGGGATGGTTGCTGGTGTAGTTACGTATTTGGTCAGTGTTAGTTGATTTTCTGTATACGCAGGTTTGTAGTTCTCCGTTGTCCTTACGTTCGACTATGACATCCAGGAATGCGAGTTTGTTGACGGTTTCTACCTCCTTGGGGAACTTTATGCTTGTGAGGGTGTTGTTGATGATGTTAAATGTCTCTTCTCTCTTGTTTCGTTTTTTGATGACAAAGGTGACATCTGCATAGCAGACCAAGATTTTTGGTTTCATGGTTGGTAGGGCTGTTTGTTCTAGTTTTTGCATTACCGTAGGGTTCTCAGGGAAATCACAGTTAAGCTGATTTACAGCTCCAGTGTGATTGGAAATTGAAGGTAGGGAGACAGTTCTGCAAGTATTAGTGTCTGAAGAGACGCCAATTAACTTGTTAGGAGGGGATGCTTTACAACATTTCGAGGTAAGGTTGGAGTGCACACAGCAGGGCTTGGTCATAGAAAAGGCCAATACACAATTAGTGATGCAAGAAGTTATAGATGTTAATGTGTATTGGATAGGGGATATAGCAAGTAATATTCAAGAATTTTGGGAGACGTGGGAAGCAGAAGTGTTGACGATGTTGATGAAAGCAAGACCGCCTAAGTCTAAGCTGCACTCTACAGTGATATTTGATGAGTTGAGGTGTTAGAGAGGCAGTGGCAGCACGAACTCACTGCTCCCCAGCATTTGAGAAGTGACGCAATGCTCTTAGGGGAACAGGGAGTGATTCTGCAAATAGAGAGACAAGCGTTCCTGGAATAGTGATATGGTATATCAGGCGCCAGACCACATTTACCAGTAAGGGATATTAATCTAAAGACTTAAGAGCACTGGTCAGGCTTGGCGAAACAGTTAGATAATGGTATATGCACACGACAGGGGTTTGGGAATCCAGGGATGGCAGCTGTATTAAAATCCTAACATGCTGCAACTTGACAGGGAATCCGAAGGAACCCAAGGTCACACCCCAGCGGAGCATGCCAGTGAAAGTGGAGGAAGGTTATCAACATGGTAATGAGCGATTGGATGCATTACGAGCTACTTTGTGGTCACAGCATGATACAGATGTGGGGACACTGAAATCAGTTAGCCCCGTGGTAATACGGTGCAAACCAGGAGCTGGGCAGTCGTGAAATTTCTGACGAATCGAGTTATCCTAAGGTTAGTTATACCATCGAAAATTAGTTCAGACAATGGATTTGCCTTCATGCAGAAAGTAGTTCAGCAAGTGCTGCAGTCTTTGAGAATCAAACAGAGGTTTGGATGCATGTATCATCCCCAGGCACAGGGTATGGTAGGAAGGTTGAATGGGAAATTGAAAGCCAAATTAAACAAGATCTGCGCAAGCACCAACATTAATTGGGTTGATGCGCTGCCACTAATGAGTTATCGCATGCAGACTAATCGCATGACCAATCTAACACCGCGTGAGATACTCACAGATAGACCTACGCAAGTGCCCAGGTGGAGAGGCCCATACAAAGGCCTAGCTTGGACAGTAAAGCTTCGAACTTAAGTAATATATGCAGCAGCTAACTATGATACCTGAGACTATCCACCTGCAGGAAACACAAAGGGAAGCGCCACATGTCAACGAGGAAGGACCTACTAAACCCGGGGAGTGGGTGTACGTGCGGGTTTTTCAAAGACGCTGGAATGGGGCGAGGAGAGAGGGACCTTTCGTAGTGACTAAGGTATCACCTACCACCATCCATATGGAAGGACAGCACATATGCCTTAATCATGCTAATAAGTCTCTCCCACCGGCACAAACTAACTTTGACACAGAGCTAAGTGGAGCTGAAGCTGAGGAACTTGGACACGGGCAGGACACACAGAAGGCTAGTACTCCTCAGCAGGGTTTCAAACAAGGGACAGGTTATTGGGGATACACATCATTCTCGAAATGATTGTGATGGAGATGTGGAGCATAGTACTCCTGGCAGCGGGGAGGGGCAAGACATGGGGGATGCCCCTGATACACACCTTTCTGATGCCAGACGTGCATACTCAGACTTGGACACCATTCAATTGGCAGACCTAGACTTGTAATGCCAGCGTCTATCATGCTGTGGGGGGGGGGGGGGGGGGGGGGGGGGTAAAGACGTATGAGAAGTGCAGACCTCGCTGCATTAACATGGACATGCGCCTGTGACAATGCCTGGTATCAATGGGCAAACAATACGGTTCTAAAGATGGCTAGACAGGACTTTTTCTTGTGTACAAAGGCAAACCCCACATTCTATGTTGTCCCTATCCCTTATAACTGGACCACCTGTACTCAGTGATGTTAGCAGCACTCCAGCCGATCTCTTAACTTGGATGATCCGTATTACAAGCAATCGCATTGCCACTTGGTGACTCCTACTTCAGGCCTCTACGTTCTATCAGCAGGATGATGTGGGCAGGCAGCAACTCCAATGGTGGTGTGGCTATAGCACCCCGTGATCCACAAGTAAGAATAATTACACGTTCCCCATGGTTGCTTTCAGGTTCTGGAAGGATTGAGTTTTGAATGCCTTCAGCGAAATGGCTCCACACTAGTAGGTTATTTTAAAGGTCTTTGCGGGAATACGATTGAACTTGAGGTGCACACCACGTTTGGGTTTGTTTTAAATTCTCAACGCATCCCACTGGCAGAGACTTGGTGGCTCTGTGGTATAAAGGAATGTTGCTCCCGACGCTGCCTGCTGACTGGTGTGGCAGCTGTGCTCGTGTCATGCTCCTACACGAGGTAGTTATATCGCCACACGCACAGCTTGACGCCACGTCACAGTCAGCTTTGCCCTAACTAAGTGACAGTATGTCCCTGATCCGACAATTCGGATTGATAGCAGAGGACAGCCAAGAGATATTCCGAATGAGTTTAAGGCCCGCAATGAATTGCCGCGGGATGGGAAGCTATCATCCCTGTGATAGGTGTTAACAAGAATGCTGAATGGATTAATTACATTTATTACAACCAACCGACGTTCACCAACTGTACTGATGATGACCTTGTGGCCTTGGAAGATCAATTGGATCCTAATATCAAAATAGCGTGGCCACAAAGATAGTCCTTAGGTTGGATACTGGTAGAAAAAGGCGGGTTTGTGTGATGTTTGGGGAGCAAATATCACACTGTACCTTTATACCAAACAACATTAGCACTGGGGGATATTTTACTAAAGCAACGCAAAATCTAAAGTATCTAAGACAATGTGTGTTTTCGTCATCAGACTTTTGATAGGCTGAATAATATCTCACTGTCTTGGGGAGAATGGTTAGTCAAGATTGGTCTTATTGTAAGTGCGGTTTTGCTTGTTGTTGCCTTCATTCTTTGTTGTGCCTTACCTTTTATTAATTCATTTTCAGTTCGTGCCATTACATCGCAAATTGTGGTCATTTCAGCAACCCCGGGAAGTGCTTACTCCTCAGATGGAACCCTACCGTTCTATTATAATGATCTAACAACCACCATGGTGCAAGGAATTTGCTCACGTGGGGACGTCAATGTTAATTCTGAAGAACGCGCAGGGCCGAGATTGAGGGATCTTGGGTTTTTTTACCTGGTCTAATTATTAGAGGACAGGTTTTTGGCCCGAGGGACCTCAGGCATGGAGGAAGAATCATTTAAGTCCCAGACTCCGAAGTTTATTTCGTCCGTTTTGGGACCGATATTGTTTATACTGGGCACGAGAGAGGCTGAGCTAATTGTCTTCTTTCTCTGGGTGGGACAAGTAGGTTTCAAAGAGGAGGAATATGGAGAAGACAGAAAGTATGGGAAGGATTAAAGCATGAAGACAACTCTCAATCTGTCTTCTGTGGAAGGCAGGATGGGATAGCCATAGTAGAACGTTCTTACACCAATTAGCAGAGTAAGGTTAAGGCTGAAAGGTCACTATGTCGTGTTGAGATAAGTAAAGTAATAAAGCAAGTTATTTTGTTAAGCGTTATGTAGACGGGATAGGGACCGTAAATATTTGGAACATGACATTAAATTATCTAATTCATAGTTAGTAGTGTCAGCATCGCACAGGACACTATTGCAATAGATGGAATAGCTAAATATCTATCATGACATGTTAGTCTGGAATGGAAAGATCACTATAACAGGGTTAGCAATAAATATCTAACTGAAACATTAGAATAACGTTAAGGATAATGTACAACTGAAGAGACAATGGGAACTAACATCAATGGTTTATTGTGTGGCCATAGTGAGATACTTTGATATAGTTGGACATGCTGATAAGCTTACAGAAACAGGATTAAAATTAAAAAAAATAAAAATCGACGGATCCTGAGGTTCGGCGGCATTCTAGAATCTGTTTTCTCAGTGTCACGGTTTTTTGTTTGCAAATAAAAGACCTACTTCTTGAAGAACTCTCTGCATCTCCTTGTAGTTCTCTGTATTTTCTCCACAACACCTTCCACTCTTTTACAATTCTTTTATAATGTTTTTCAAACATTTGGCAGTGTTTTCTTCTCATTGTTTTGTAGTGGAGGATCCTCCCTTCTCCCAATTTCTAACCATCATAGGATGACATTCTTGCTGGAAGCATATTTGCCTTATGCACTGATATATATTCATCTGCCATCTCTGCTGCTCTTCGCACTTCTTGAATGTGTTTCTTCATTCACATGAATACTCATTAACTTTGGAAGAGAGTTTTTAAACTGCTCCTGCAGAATAATCTCTCTTAAAGACATATGGTTATAATTATTTTTTTTCTGTCCCTCACTCATCTGTCAAAATTACCATGTTTAATTCTTTCGAACTCAACAAAGGTGTGACCTGGTTCACTCTTCTGTTTCTGAAGCGTTGCCTCAATGCTTCTGGTACCAATTCATAAGCTATCAAAATAGCCTGTTTTACATCTTCATAGTTCTCTCGATCCCTCGTGTGACAGGTCCACAAGTACGCCACTAGCTCTGGCTAGCTGACGTATCTAACCTAGCATTTCCCACATGTCCTCTGATCACTCCATCTGCCCAACCAAGTTTTCAAATGAAATAAAGAAGGATCGAGTGTTTCACATCAATCTGTGGCAGTGATTTACCACACACAGACACACAGACACAGACACAGACCCACACACACACACACACATCATTCCTTCTCTCTTCATTTGCAACGTGTTAACTTGACTGCTGATGAAATCGCAAATTCTGAAGTTCAAACTCTTTATCCCTTTCTCTTTCTTTTCTCTCTTTTCCTCTCACCCTTTCATCGCTCTCTGTCTTTGTTTCGCCTTCTTCACTGTCTCTGTACTCAGCTAAGTACCTTGGCCCTTTCTTTCCCTGTTTGTGCTCTATCTCTTCTCCCTTTCTTCATCTCTAACTCAATTTTCCTCAATTATAATGTAAATTTTCTTTTTGTACTCGACTGCACTTGTTTGTTTCTCTGGCGTACCTAATTGCTTGAGTAACGCCCGTACGATTTCAGCTTTACTTTTGTCCGTGATTAAACCCAATTCTAACATATTTTCCAATTCTAAAAGTACGATGTTTTCTTTCTTTAGAAACATTCTTGGCAAATTTGGGAATCTTCGTCAAACCCCAGAATTTATTTTGCTATTTTCAGAGCCATTTATTTCTCTTTTAATTTCTTCAAACACAAATAACCGAAATCAATCTAATTCTCCACTCTACATTACATTTAAATTTCTAGAACACGCATTGGCAAGCGTTTAAATGTGTTGTGTTTTTCCGTACGCCAAATCTGTTCAAATGTGTCAAAATCTCAGACTGGGTCTGCCTAAACTCGTCCAAATTAAGGACCTCAGCCCCCAAAATGTGAGGGCATGGTGGTAATTTTCTATCCTTTCAAGGCAAACATACATAAAATATCACCTTGCCTCGTAATTTGTTAAAGTTCGAGTGACAGGGAACTATCAGTCAGTATTTATCACTATTGCACTATTGAACAAAAATATCAATGTTATTCTTTAACGCTAATAGTGAATATTAAACAACAACTTTTTATAACTCTAAATCTCCTTTCTATTGAAGATTTACTATTTACCTGGCATTCTATGACAATATCCTGATCCAATAAATTCCAAATTAACTTTACAGCAAGTTATTTTTCAAATCCAGAAAATGGCTGTGGCTCCCGTGTCGATCTTCCTCTGTTTGTAGATCTCCCTAGGCCATCTTTGGGCTTTGGCTGCACAGATGTTTCATATGAAAAACGGACCTTTGACAGAGAGTGTGGGCAATGGCAATGCTTCAATGGCAGTCGGTGCCCTTTCTGGCCAACAGTCCAAATGCCTTTTCTAAACCCCCAAACATCGGATCGTCTCATTTGTTCAATGTTATCAAAACAGTAACTTTAAACTCGATTGATCTTTAGTATCATGAGGCAGAATATACACTGATTGTTTCAATTAAAATCGTTGTTAAAACAGCTGATGAACTAGTTGAAATCCAATATTTATATATTTTCCATTTACCAGAGCACGCTACGACAGCCAGTCAATCACCTGACAGGTGCTTGCCAGCTTTCAGCTTTCAGTTTCTCTTCATGTACAATACACGCCATCAACTTCGTAACAATCTGTAAGTCCTACCCTGCTTTGTTTTACCAAAATACAATGCCTCGCATCTCGCTAAAGTAAACTCCATCTGACTTTCTCTGCTCACTGTCCCTGATGATCAGATCTCGTTGAATTCCATGATAAACCTCTTACATTCCTGCTACACAAACAATCTTTGTGTTATACAAAAATTGTTATCCAAATCATTTCCATATCCAAATGGGTCTCCCTGAATCCCGATAGATGCAATCTTACGCAACAACATGCAAAGTAAACCCTTGACAAAAGGCCTTGTGGACAATGATTTCCCAACCTAACACCTTGCTAAATGTCCCTTCGAAATAACTAATTGTCTCTCCAAATGTCTGCAGATCCTGTCACTCAGAATCCCCACCAACAACTTGTGCGGCAGAAATGTTAGCCTCACTGGTCTGCAATTTTGAGGCATTTACCTCCATTTGTTTTTAAATGCTGAGACAGCATTTGCCAGTATCCAATCTTTGTGATCTTCACCCGTGTCTGTCGATGATACTCGTACATTATTTGTGGGATCTGTCCTACTGATAGAACATCGGCGAAAGTGAGGTCTGCAGATGCTGGAGATCCGAATCAAAATGACAATATTGCTTGGAAAGCACAGCAGGTTAGGCAGCTTCGCAGGAGAAGGAAATTCGACGCTGCTGGCAAAAACACTTCATCAAGAATGAGGCTTTTCCCCTGAAACGGCGATTTTCCTACTTTAAGAACATAATCTGGCAGAGGTGGAGTATAGTCAAAATAGTACACAACATTGATTTCGGATCCCATGAATCAGTATATCCCAATTTGAACAAAGCATGGAGCGTGTGAAGAGAAAGTCCTCGGCGTGGCTGGCTTCAAAGTTCATCAACAACGGGGTCTCCACGGCACCACCTGCTAACCGAGCCACCAGAGGACTGAGAAGGATTTATCCACCAGACGCCGGAGGGACAGTTCTCAACAAACAACCATTTACGAATAGGCATCAATCTAACGGCAGTAGAATCACAATCTGCAAAATTTATGCAATCTGCAACCTCATAGACTGGCATTTCTCTCACTCGACTTACAATCGAGATTGGATCAATGAAGAGTGCAGAAGGACATGGTTCAGTTGCCACACACACCAGACCTTGTTACCAAGTGGCAACCTGGAGGTGTTCTTGTAATATTCAATTGCAAAACAGGATGAATTGCATTCAAAGAGCAGAAGCAGCAAGTAATGAACAGAGCTAACCGATCCCACAACGAAATAAACAGTCAACAGCCATGTCACACTTAGTCGTTAAAAGCAGTGGACTCTGAAACACACCCTTTGGGGGAGGAGTCTGCTCTTCAAAACATAAATCCTCAGCTGTGGGTGGAGCCCAGCACATCCCGGCAAAATTATAATAATCTTCAGCTAGCATTGACAACATTTCAAAATCCTTTAGTGTTCGCCAGCAACACAGATGCTAATCTTCAGACACTTCAAAACGCTACATATGATAGGAAGAAATGGCTGGAGACATTGAACACAGCAAAGGGAGTGGATCTTGACAATATTCAATTCCAGAAATTGTGGCTGCCAAAGCCAAGCTATTCCAGTGCAATAAGAGCACTGCCATCTGCCATCAAGATGGTTAATAGCCCAAATATCCCCTGTACACAAAAATCAGAATACTGCAATTGCGACCAGTCACTGACTCATCGGCGGAAAGACGACCATATGAAAGTGAGATACGTGTCAGCAACAATGTGATCAATCATCAATAAACTGCTCTGTGTCATCCAGTGAGCGTTCTCATAGATTCAGAACTCCTGATGCCTTACAAGCTTAGTTCAAGAGTGTGGAACTCCGGAAGGAAAGTGAGAGTAATTGGTTTTTAACATTAAAGCATCTTTTGTCAGAGCGTGACATTCGGAGCTCAAGTAAAGTAATATTTAATTGGAATCTGAGACAAACTCACTGCTGTTTGGATTCATCATCATCAAAAAAAGAATGTTGTTGCTCCTGTCAATAAATCGAAATCCAGGACTTCTCTGCAGCCATTCCTCGGGAGAATGCATGTCCAATGCGCAACCATTTTCAGCTGCTTCAATGACCTTCCCTGGGTCAGAGTTGGGTCAGATATCGGAATGTACACTGGTTTTACCATTCTCCAGACACTGAAGCAGTCCATTTTTAAACCCAATAAAGTTTTGAAAATATCCAGGCTTGGACTGACAAGTGAGAAGTGATATTCATGCCTTTCATAAATACTAGAGAAATAGAGAATGAAACCATCCTTCTTTGCTGTTCAATGATGTTATCATTATTCAGTCCCCAACACAGTGCTTGGCAGCATCCTACATCTTAGTATTGACTAGATATTGGACTTACTATCTATATAACTAACTCTGTCTTCAACAGCGGCGAGAGGCTTGGACAATATTGATTTCGGATCCCATGAATCAGTATATCTCAAATTGAACAAGTCAACAGTGTGACGGATTACACGTCAGTAATAAAGCAGGACAAAAGAAGCATAGTTAATTTCTAGCACATTCACAAACATTTATCTTCATCGTCACTGCTCAGTAATAGCTTTGTATCCCATCGACAAGATGAACTGCAGCAGGACTTATTAGACAACACTTTCCAACCCATGAACACGTACAAGGAAAAAGACAGCAGGTAGAGCTGAAATCCAACCATCGAATTGCTCACTCCTTCATATGGCAACATGTGATGGAGTTCAATTTTGATTTCACAAATATTAGCTCCTCGTATCATAAATTCAGTCCAGCAGTAAATGCATATCGGCATGGACAGCAGCCAGGCTTGAGCTGACAAGTAAAATATCAGGTTTGCTTCAGAAAAGTTGCCACCAATACCCATCTCCATCGAGTGAGATGCTGGCCCCTTGATATTCTTTGACAACGTCATCACTGAATCGCCCACGAACAACATCTTGAGAAATACCATTTCTACAAAAACTGAACTGAACTCACCATATGCAGTCGAAGTTTCAGGAGCAAATTAAATACTATTATCTTTCAGTAATTGGAACATTTCCCTCCTCGAAGTCTGTACTCCACATTCAAGTCAGGAAGATGCTGGAATACTCTCCACTTGCCTGGACATATACAACTCCAGCAACTCTCAAAAAGGTTGATACGATCCGTGGCCAAGGGGCCCTCTCAATAGGTAACGCATTACCAAACACACATTTCCTTCACCAGCTAAATATGCTAGCAGCACTGTTGTCACAATGGTACTCCATTTTTTTTCTGAAACCAGTTCGTTGGCTCAAGGAGATTCTGTATTTGATTTCTTTCAGAGGGGCAATAATCCGGGCCTGGCTTCGATCACTCTGATTAGGTGCAGATATGAAATGGATTTCAAATGTCCTTTTGTTTATATGAAAACAAATGAGAAATCGGACAAAAGGCTGTCATGTTTTATAAGTGACATCGATAATGAAAGGGCAATGGTCAGTTCTACAGCTGGACTTAGCATGTTTTAGTACAGTCATGAACTGGGAAGTTCAATAGGGAGCTCTGTTGAGACGATCTCTCTTTTCTGCCCTTCAAAGTCAACATGTAAGTGTGTGTTCCATTAAAGCTGTTTTTGTTTAAGGGAGAGTGTTTATTGGGAAGAGTACAATTAAGTCGTGTTGGATAGGTTGAGATCTGTAGGATTTCTTTATTATGTTCTTTCTGTTCCATTGTGTCAATAATGTTTTGTCTGTTTTAAAATCTCGTAGTCACTCCAAATAGCTTAACCCGGATAATTTTCAAATGGACACGTACCGAAACAAATTACAAAGTTATAGTCTGGGGCTGCCTGGTACAGAATGTATTGAGTGATCTGGCTTAAGCCATAATTGCATGCACAATCAACAACATGATATGCACACGTTTCGCAAGCCTCTAAATAAAGCAAATTCTAAACACTGGATAAATAACGACGAGAGGGACGAGTGCAGTTGATACATCGGCAGGTTATGACTTGGAATCAAAGATTAAACGGATGCAGCAGGGGATAGACAAGACTAACAAGCTCAGCCGTTTTGCAAAAGGCAATCGTGAAAGGTAGAAGACACTTAACCTTTTCTGCCGAAAACTGGAATACAAATGGTTTTGGGGTGTGTCCACATGAAATAGAGAAAGTTAATAGTTCTTAAGTAGATTGACATAATACATGCTGAGAAGATGTTTTGTTTTCTTAGGAGAGTCGAGGAACACATATTATAGTTACACAATAAATAAACGCAAATTTCTAGTGGAGGGGGGAGAATGACCCTCTTCTGTCACTGTCGAGTGTCTCACAGAGAGCTATCTAGTAGCAGCTTTTGTGTTAATTGAAGGCTTGTATCAGCAGACTCTTGCCAGGATGTGGAATCATGGGTAACTCAGAAAGCGGAAGTGAGCAATATCGGATAAGAGATGATCGTATTTAATAACAGAGGAGGCTTGAGCGGCCGAATTGCCTACTCCTGATCGTCTCTTTTATGGTTTCCTGGGAATGGATGGAATTATTTCTACTGGGTGGTGTGTTACCTGGCATGGAGGATGATGGTTTTAGTTGTTAGAAGCCAGTTTTATTAGCTTCTGGTATTCTGCGAGATTTTTTCCAGACTGAACCTTCTCAATTGCTTCATCATTTAATATTCCTCCACTATAAATCCAGGAGTGGGGATGTTTGCCGATGACCACACAATGGTCCGCCGTTTTTGTGACTCTTTCGATACTGATGAAGTCCATGGTGACATACAGCAAAATCTGCAAAATGTATAGGCTTGGTCTGAAAAGTGGCAAGTAATATTCATACCGCACAAATGTCAGACAATGAACATCCTGAAGAATGGAAAATTGCATGATCGCCAGTCTGCATCTAATGTCATTGCCATAGCTGAATCTTTTGGTCTTAATATTCTGAGGTTTATTCAAGACTCTATTAAAATTAGAGCAGAAGACCAAAACCTGTCACAATCTCCGAGGCTCAAGTCAGACATGTGATAAAATACTCTCCACTTCTCTGAATGAGTGTAGTTCCAAAATTACTCAAACAGCTAGACCCCTTCAACGATCGAACAGCCCACTCTATCAGTCTCCATGCTCACTCACGTACCCTGGCCACCACTGAAATTCAACAGCAGGTTGACCCTCCTCTGACAGCACCCTCCACACTCAGTACAGCTGCCATTTGAAAATAAAGGACAATACTTCGGGATTGGTGTTCGTCATTCTGTTGATTCGAACAATATTTGTGAACAGGCCAAAGATAGACTCACAATTGCAGTGTTAATTTAAGTCAATCTGATTTTAAAAACCGAGAAGAAATTTCGTTGAAGTAAGCGGGTAATAACAATGAGAACATTCATCTGAAACAGTGTAATGCTAAATATGTAGAGCAGAGGTTAAAGTGGTTCCAAGAAAACAAGGTTTTGCAAAGTAAATGTGTCCAACTATTTGATGTTGGCAAGAACATCACGGAGACCTTCAGCAGATTTTCGACCTCAACGCAGAGAATGGAAAATCAACACAGTAAGGAACATGAAAGACAAACAGTATAAACCATGTGTAGATGTAGACATTTTGATGTTATGGCAGCCACCTTGAATATTAGCCAATTATTTCAAAGCAGGCACTAGATTCCAAAACCGAGTTCTATTTAAATATGTGAATTAGACTACCTTGAACCAATCCGATTGAAATTAAATCAAAAAGTGATCAAGCTTATATTAGAAGAGGATTTTTGATACTTGGTGTGACAGCGAAATGTCAGCTGAAGAGTAAATATCTGGCACTCACAGAAATCTTTAAGCATTCTTATTAAGCACGATCTAAAAGGTATTACTGCACTATTAACTAACATTCCCGACACTAGGGTTCGAAAGGGACTCGTCTAAGATATCAGAACGCGATAGAGAATGGTGTTCGTGGTGGGGTGAATTAGCAGAAAGGGAAATTAGCATTCCTGAAAGCTTTTCGTAGCTGTAATGTTGTTCGATTACGCTTTATTGTTTCGTCATGCAGCTGCGACTTGTAATTACTGAAAGGGCGTACCATTTGGATTTCGTTTCATATGGGAATATTTCGCGGTCAGAGGGAAAGTTGTTGATCCTGTTAATTATGCACTCTTAGAGGTGGACATATAAATTGTTATGTGTCCATTACAAAGAGAGTGTAAGGATTTCATTTTATTTAGGCACTATCGCTTTATAACAGATTGCGAGGCGAGATGCTCATTCTGAGTGTTTAGGATTTTAGATAAGATAATATTCGTTTAGTAAAATCCAATGTGGACAGATCCCGAAACATAGCTGGACACATCAATAATTTAGTAAAGCTCGTAAATGGCATAATTTTCCCTGTCAGTCAATTAACAGAATACAAGAGCAAGAAGCTCATCTTGTAACTGCTCAATTAATTATTTCAGTCACATCTTAGGGTCAGCACATCACATGGAAGAATGGAACTAAACTGGAGAATATACAGAGGAGATGTGTTGCCTTGTGAAAATAAAAGTGCAGTTATGTGAAATGTTAGCAATGGAGGATGCTGAGAGAAGGGTGCACACGTTGTTAGGAGCCAGATAGAGAGTGGGAACGGACATCTTCTTTCTCGTCTATAGCTCAGCTGCCAGCGGCGAAGGTTTAAAGTAATTGGTTGAATTATTAGATGGATGGTGAGGAAAGTTGTTATATTACCAAGAGTAAGGCAGGGACCTGGAACATCTACCTGGAAGAGGGGTACAACAAGAAAACTCTCAAACCATTTAAAAGAACATAGAACATAGAACATAGAAGAATACAGCGCAGTACAGGCCCTTCAGCCCTCGATGTTGCGCCGATCAAAGCCCACCTAACCTACACTAACCCACTATCCTCCATATACCTATCCAATGCCCGCTTAAATACCCATAAAGAGGGAGAGTCCACTACTGCTACTGGCAGGGCATTCCATGAACTTACGACTCGCTGAGTGAAGAACCTACCCCTAACATCAGTCCTATATCTACCCACCCCCTTAATTTAAAGCTATGCCCCCTTGATAAGTTCCCGGGATATACTTTGGAAATCTGATGGACGACATGGAGTCAGAACAACTGCATTACAAAAAAAAGAAATTAAGCTCAATACCACTTCTGAGAATCCACTGAAGACAGTGTATTGTGACCCTGCCTGTATTGTGTAATTGTCTGAAGTTCTGAAATTCGTATATCAGATATGAACAACGTACAGTCCTGAAGGGAAAGGGCAAGAAGGAACAGTCTGTAAATTGATTAGCACCACAATACGAATGATCCAATACTTTCTACAGAATGCTACATCACTACATTGACATATTTATCTATCCTGTGTAAATGTTCAAAACGCGTGGTCACTCGGCCGCTGCATGACCATAATGACAGGTATATCTGACCTGATTTGTTCTGTCAAATTATTTGCCTTATTTAAAAAAGAAAGACATTCGGGATGGCAAGAAGTGCCAGAGACTAACGTGTCTGTCCTTTAGGAGGAGTTTGCAGAGATAAGAAGGCGTGTGCAGGTTGTGGGATATTAAAGGGATATGGGTGCTCGAGGTGCTGAAGAAGATTGTAAAGTCAGGTATAGTTTTAGGCTTTGGTTAAAGTGAAAAGTCAGCTGAGCCACCTAAATCAGTATTGTGGCCTCAGCAACCGCTGAGCAAAAGCCCTCCACGAAGCCTGACAAAAATGATAACTTGAGGAATTATCACATGATTTATCTCTCTCTGTTTCCACCAGAAATTAAACGGAGACCCGCACAGAGTAATCGGGCACAGGAGATATACAACCGTAGCCCACACTTGTGACAGGTGAATTGACCCGTTGAACAGATTGCGGTCATTGTTGCAGATTCATTTCACACCAATTGAAACACATTTTATTCTGAAAACAATATATATTCTAATCTGTGGCGCTGTTGAATTGATCACTGATCAGGAAGTGCTACCTGGATGTAATTGTCTTCAAAGAGTCATTTTCATTGAAACTGTTTCAGTTCAGTATCGCATCCAGGTATAGATGCAGAATAATTGTTTAACTTATGAACTCATCAAGCCCAAGCGAGTTCGGCAGTTGTAGCTACTCACATCCATTCTGGAAATAAGTCCAACAAAATGTTCAGGAAAATTACAGGCGCCCACTCTTTCATGAGCAGCGTCTGCTCCTCTCACTGATCGTGGATATGAACTCCAAAATCCGATTAGGGAGGTCACCGACCCTCTCTCCCGACTATGCAGAGTCAGCTGCTGGCATCTATTCGAGTCGCAACCTCCGCATTCACAACAGAAAGACGCAAGGCTTGAGAATGCGCCAATTCATTTACAAATGAACAGCATTATTTTTTCTGGAAATCATAACCAACCAGACAAATCGCAGATTATTTTCATTGCGCCTAAAAATTGCTAAGCTCTGGGCCAAACCCCAAAAAGCAGCCAACACACATTCAAAAATAATAGCCACTCTCCCCTACATCAAAACCATCTCGGGAATGACTGACACACTACTCAGACCTCTTGTCATTTTGGTAGCCCACAAAACCACCAACACATTAAAGCAGCTGCTACAGAACTTGAATGTCACTATTCAGAAAACAAGGAAAGCTAAAGTCGTTTACAAAATACCTTGAAAGAAGTGTAACAAATACTACATTGGATAAACAGGCAGAAAGCTAACCACCAGGACACGTGAACATAAACTAGCCACAAAAAGACATGACCATGACACACTCATTAGTATTCTTACATAAAGAGGAGGAAGGACCACCACTTTGACTGGGAAACCACATCCACCCTCGAACAAGCCGAACAGAGACATGTCCGCGAATTCCAAGAAGCGTGGCATTCCAACTGGAGCTCTCTCAACAAACACGGTGACTTGGAGCCCATTTCCCAGCCCATGAGAAAAAGAACAGCAAAAAACTTCGCTTCAGACATGAGATCACAATTGGGAATTATTTGACTAACCCAAGGTCCTGATCTGTGCCAAGAATTCGTCTCTGTAGACAAAGTTTTCTCAAATAAAAGTTGCATTCTTTCTGATCTGTTACCACAGAGAGTGGCCATTTGTTTCCCTACATACGATTAGGATGGAGTGCCAACGCAACTCTGCGGAAGGAACAGTGAGAATGATGGGCAGAGTGTCAGCTTCAAGAATTCAGATTGCATTTGCAACGGATAGCGCGATCCAAGTTGGGAGTGACAACCTTCGTCATGGAAAGCTAAAGGAAGACAAGGTAACTTTGGAGTAAAATGAAAACGATCCTGGAATTTTGCCGGAGTGCAAAGTAAAAATATTCCATGATCATGAGTCTCAGAACGAAGCAAAAACCAAATAGAAAGATGAAGGAGTTGAGTTTCAGTTAGAGGACCCCGTGTTTGTTGTAATGGGGCAGTAAGAACCTGAACGGTGGAGGGTCAGTCAGAATTGTTTAGTACTGAAAGGTTAATGAACTTAAAGCAGAATGAGACGAGATAATAAAAGATATGTTAGCACGAACAGTTGCAAGAATACTGACAGAAGAAATTATATCGAGATTTCGTTGGGCGGGTAGGATGTGGACAGGTGAGTGCTGTGATGTTACTTTTGCAGACAGCCTCTCACCAATGGACACAGTTTAGAGAGAAAGTGATTACACATTTGTGTACCATGTTAGGAAAACAGAAATTGATTGCCTGCATAATTCCAAAATGCAGGTAAGCACGATCGTATGTTTTGACATTTCAAGTCACTTTCAGGCCCAGACAGTGATATGAGAAGGATAGGGTCAAACAATTTCAGAAATTATTGGCAGAAAGGATTCAAGTGTTTGAGCTGAGAGCGGACGATTAGAAATAGTCAGGGCAGGTTACGTTAGAAACTGCAGGAATATTGAATCATCAGCAAAATGTGACCAATTGGCTCGGTGACAGCTTGGCTGACAGATCTAAAGAAGAACACATTGCCGAAACACGCACAACTTATGCCACCTGCCTGCAGACAATGATCATTACTAATCTGTTGAAAATGAATGCTCACCGTATTCCCGTTTGGGTGACTGTTAGGAAAGTTGAGGGAATGGGTAGGAAAAAAGGTGTCTGACAACTCAGGAGTTTAAGCTTGCCAGTAGAGTATTGGGTACTGACAATGGTGATGAACAGGAACGTTAGATAGGGTTAGTTTTACACATACCCAAACTTGGGGGCAGACACACTTGCTCACTAAAAATGGTTCACGACAATGGGAGATACCATGAAAGTCGCTGGATATCAGTAAAACCGCTTTGACTCATGTGGTTATAATGAATACTATAAAAAATGAAAACTATAAAAGTTGTCACTGAGGAGGGGATCACTGGCCATACCGAGATGACATGAACAAACAAAGCAAAGAAGTTGCAGTTTTGTGACATATAACAACTATATATTATCTATATTCCAATGAAGAGGAACTCCTTCTTGCAGCATAAAACGTCAGCCACAGTAGTCAGATACTAGCAGAATGCATTGATGTGGCACAACATCAATGGATATTATATTGTTGTCAACAGTCCGACACAGAGCAACACACTAAATGGAGAGTGGCTGCCGAACTCGGAAGGATGAGCAGGGTTTAACTTCACCATCCAATGAACTCATGAAGATCAAAAAGACAGATATTAATAACAATTGGATGCATCAGATTTGAAAGTGGTACTGAATGCCCAAAAACACCTGGATAGTATCTCTAACATTACTGCAAATGTGTTTGTTATCTTGATAATTGTAATCATACCAGTATGTAAGAGCAAATAGTTTATTAAACAGTGCTGACACAGAGAATATGTGAACTGAAGGACTACATCATTCCAAAAAACTGCAGGTGTCGTGAGTATATCTCAATGTTTGTACCAGGAGGGGGATTTTATTTTCTCATCCTACGACGAAGTAGACAAGAACGTTGCCTGGGTCTTCTTTTTTAGCAAAGGCAAGACAGTCGACAGGGTTTTGACACTGATGAACAGCAGGTGCTCAAAGTTCGACTTATAAATGCCATCGACTTAAACCGGATATGATCAAGTTTTCTGTGTGAAGAAACGTGAATGAGTTGATCGGGTTTCTGTAAATAGGCGGTTCTAATCAAATAATAATTCCAATAAAGGGCATTTTTACAAGGCCTAGTTTGGCCACAACTAAAGTTTACTGAAGTTTGTCCTTTAATAAAAACTGGAAGGACAAGTTTGATTCTGCAGTATTCTTAATTTTTTAGGGAACAGTAAAATAGAAAGGCATTGTACAGTGTGGTTCTGAAAAAGGTGCACGACAATTCCACTGTCGGCTCTGATTCTCTCCCCACAGAGGCTGAGAGACCTGCTGCTTTTCTCCAGCAACTTCTGTTTCTGATTTGAATAACTGTCGGAAACTCTTTGAAGCAGGAGATTTGTTCAATTCTCTCTCCTCAGGGTGAATTCAATGAAATTACAGGACAATGAACAACTGAGTGAACCCCCCTCCACCAACAGAGGTGGACAGCAGTCACTCCTTATGGATGAATTGTTTAATTTATTTTAACAATAAATGCATTTGCTCGTCCCATCTGCACTGTAAACTATCTGGTACGATAGCAGGGAACTGTCAGAGTAAATTACTTCTGTCTTAAGTACCAGGTGAATGGCTTCTCCCCAGTTCAAAAAGATCAGACTGATGAGCTTTAGTACACACAAAATGGGTTGTAATGCCCTTTGCAACCTTTGCTTTTGTGCATGTGATCGCTCTTGAATTTTAAAAAGTGTCGTGAAGTAAGAGCAGCAAAAAGAGCAGAATGCAGCACCGGTATCCCCTCTTTTACATATTATTGCACTGTGTGGCCAGCGTTTATCTCTCATCGCCCTTCAGAAGATGGCGATCAAATGTCTTTATGAACTTTTGCATTACATGGAGTAATATCGTTCATTTCTGGACTCGCTCATGTGCCCTCGGTTCAAGGACTAGCTGAACCCCCTTCCTACACACGCAGAAGACACGTGGCCTCTCCGGCGTGAACTCGCTAGTGAGCAAGGAGAACGGGTGAACATCGGAAACGCATCCGTCACGCATGAGCAACTGAGTGGCTTCTCCTCCATTTGAACTAACTGGTGAGACAGACATGCGAAGGATATGGTCAGTCCTTACCGACATGCAGAGCATATGAACAATCTTTCTTCCCCGTCTGAAATCGTTCGTGTATGAGCAGTTCAGATGACTGAATGAATCTCTTCTCATACAAGGAGCTAGTGAATGGCCTCTCCCCAATGGAAGTGCATTGGTGCACAGTGAGCGTGAAAGAATATCTGAGCCTCTGGCCACAGGGTGTGCAGCTGAACGATTTCTACTTATGGTGCACTCGGAGGCAGGATCAAAGGCCGGATGACTGAGTGCATTCATTTCCACACACAGTGCAGGTGAAATGCTTGTTACCAGTGTGAACCTTTTGGTACATATTCAGGTCAGATGAATATCTAAATCTCTTTGAAATTTAGGTGCAATTCAATTCACACTCTCCTCAGTGTGAATGTGCCAGTCTATCTGGATTTTGGTTGGCTCCATAAATAATTTCGCACACATGGAGCAGCTGATTGGCTTCTCTCCAGTGTGATGAATCGACTGATTGCCAGCAAAATTGGCTCATTAATTCACTTCCAGCAATCTCGACACTCCTTCAATTCTCCATCGTTATGGTGGATATGTGTGTATCTATTTAATCGACCAGTTGGAAATTTCTCGGCGCACAGATCAGTCATTTACTCCATCCCTGTACGAATGATACATTTTTAAAAACTATGAATGATTGAAGATCTTTCCACAAACCGTACTGTGGAACACTTATTATGTGGCTGTCTAAGTGTTTCTATAGCAGTGATGTTTTTATTCTTTTCGCCAAGGGACAGAACTAATGTTTCTATTTCAATATTCAAAGCCTGGCAATATTCAAGTTCTAATTAATTGAGTAACTCTGTTGAACATTGATAGAGAGTTCTGCTGAAGATGCATATCTCTCCATTCCTTCCACTGGAAAATCAAATGACAATAGTTAGTCGAAAGATAAAAGTTCATTTCAGGCGATTGCAGTTTCTATGACACACTTCTGCCGCTCTTGTTACTCAAGTTGCTTTTTGCGAATCCTCACTGCCCACCGCCTGATGTTTCCTAACTGACAAGAGAGTGGACCCTCGTTGAAGCAATTAACGGTAGGGCCGACCATAATGTCGTAATAAACATAGGCCTCGGAGTCAGTTGTATAATTATTTGAACTTTGCTTCACAGGCGGAGATAAATATAGTTTGATTGACCCTTTGCATAACGGATTACGGACGTCATGTTCAGGTATTACGGGAAGAAGGTGAGGTATCGTTTGGAGTACTGTGTGCAATTCTGATCGCCCTGTTTTAAGAAGGATCATATTAAATCGAAGAAGAATCAGAAAATATTTAGCTGGAAATGGAGGGGTTGAATTATGAACAACAGACTGGATAGGCTTGGACTTCTTTCACTGAAGCGCAGCAGTTTGAGGAGTGACCCTACTGAATTTCCTAACCTTATGAGGTTCAGAGATATGGTAAAAGGCAACGCATATTCCCCCTCGGGGAGTCTCCTTCAAAACTAGGAAACATAACTTTAATGAGAGCAGAATGTTTTAAAAAAGAACATAGAACACAGAATACAGACCCTTCGGTGTAATACAGGCCTTTCGGGCCTCGATGTTTCTCCAACCCGTGGAAGCAATCTGAAGCTTATCTCTTAAGCGTTAAACCATATGTTTATCCGATGACGAGGTCACTGTTTTTTTTAGATTAGATTAGATTACTTACAGTGTGGAAACAGGCCCTTCAGCCCAACAAGTCCACACCGCCCCGCCGAAGCGTAACCCACCCATACCCCTACATCTACATTTACCCCTTACCTAACACTATGGGCAATTTAGCATGGCCAATTCACCTGGCCTGCACATCTTTGGACTGTTGTAGACAATCCGTTCCACATCCCTACCACTCTCTGAGTAAAGATACTACCTCTGACAACTGTTCGAAATCTATCATCCATCAATGTAAATTTTATGTCCCCTCTTGATGGCCATCACCGTGAGAGGAAAAAGGATTTCACTGTTCACCCGATCTAACCCCCTGATTGTCTTAAATGTCTCATGTCACCACGAAACCTTCGTCTCTCTAATAAACACAGCCTCAACTCCCTCCGCCGTTCTTCAAAAGACTCTCCCTGCATACCGGAAAACATCCTCGGAAATCTCCTCTGAAACCTTTCCAAAGTTTCCAACTTCTTTTTATAATGTGGTGGCCAGAACTGCACGGAATAATCTAAGAGCGGAGACATCAGAAATTTGCATAGCTAAAGAATGATCTAGTGTTCCGAAACTCAATACCTCTGCCAATAAACACGATCACCCTGAATGCCTTCTTATGAATCCTATCAAACTGGTTGGTATCTTTCAGGGATCTATGCGCACAGTCATCGATACCGAACTGCTCATCTACACGACCAAGAATCTTATCATAAGCCCAGTACTCTTTATTCCTGTTTCTCCTTCCAAAGCAAATCACCACACAATTACTCGCATTCAAGTCCAATTGCCACGGCTCAAGCCAACTCTGCAGTTTATCGATGTCATTGTGTAACTTACAACAGCCTTCGGTACTATCGATAACTTCACCAAACTTAGTGTCATTCGCAAATTTACTCACCCATCCTTCCATGCCCTCATCACGGAATTTAGAAAATGGCAAACAACAGTGGACCCAAAACTGATCCTTGCAATTCATTACAAGTCACTGAATTCCAGGATGAACATTCAACCGTTTCCTCCTATCTTCTGTCAGCTCGTGGAGTTCTGATCCATTCAGGTAAATTACCCTGAATCTGTTGCCACCGTATGTTTTTACAATTGCCAACCGCGGGGAAACTTATACAACGCCTGATTGAAATCTATCTACACCACATCAACCGCTTTATCCTCATTCACCTGTTTGGTCATCATGTCATAGAACCCAATCAGGTTTCTGATGCAATACCTACCTTTCACAAAACCGTGCTGAGTCTCCCTAATCAAATCATTCATCTCTAGATGATTATCCTCCAGGCTTCGGACACTATTCCTCGCAAAAGCTCTGCAATCTCCTCCTTGGCTTCTCAGTGAATCCTGGGATAAGTATCATCCGGCCCAGGGGACGTATTCAACTTTCACACTTTCCAGAATTGCTTACACCTTCGCCTTGTGAACCTCACTCCCATCCTATCTAGTGGTCTGTCTCTCAGCATTCTACTCGACAACATTGTCATTTTCCAGTGTAAAAAAATGACGAAAAATATCATTTCGCACTTCCCAGACTCTTCAGAATTCACACACAACTTCTCACGAACTCTGATTGGCTCGAATCTTTCTCTTGTCGTTCTTTTATTTCTGTCGTACTGATCTTTGATCCTATCTGCCATCGACTTCGCATGACCCCTCCTGACTCTTCTCAGCACTGTCATTCGGTCTTTCCTGGCTAACCTGTAACTCCAAAGTGTCCTAACTGACACTTCACGTCTCATCCTAACAAAAGCAGTCTTCTTCCTCTTGACAAGAGATCGACTTCTTTAATGAACTCCATCTCTCTTACTCGACCACTTGCCACCTGCCTGACTGATATATGCTTATCAAGGACACGCAAGATCTGTTTCTTGAATAAGCTCCTTATTTAAATTTTTCCCAAACACCTGCAGTTTCCGTTCCCATGCTGTGCATCCTTAATTTCGCCTAACACATTGTAATTGCACACCTCTTAGCAATAGCTCTTGCCCTGCCTTATATACCTATTGCTTTCGATACTTACTGAAATATAACAAATTGTGTTCACTATCAAGAACGTGCTCAACTACCTGCAAACCTAACACCTGGCTAGGTTCATTATCCACTACTAATTCCAATGTGGCCTCGCCCCTTGCCTGCATACTGCGTCAGGAAACCATCCTGCACACATTCAACAAAAAAACTGACCCAGCTAAAGTAGTTGAATTATAGTATTTCCAGTCAATATTTAAAAGTTAACTTCCCCCAAAACAACTACTTTGTTACTCTTGCTCCTATCCAGAATTATCTTGTCTTCCTTTTCACTACATCTCTGGAACTACTTGGAAGCCTCCAGAAAACTCCCAACAGTGTGATTTCTTCTTTCATGTTTCTAACCTTAGCCCATATTACCTAAGGAGACGGGTCCACAAAGGTCCTATCTGCCGCTGGAATACTGTCCTTGACAAAACAATCACACCTTCCCCACTTTCAGCATCTTCACTGTTCTTACTGAAACATTAAAATCCTCGACCATGCAATAACCATTGCTGTAACTGCTCTATCCATGTTTCCAAAATGGCAACAATATCGAAGTCCTACGTAATAACACATGCGGCACGTTCACCCACTTTAATCCAGACGATCCTGGCGTTGGAATAGACAGACTACAAACCACCTTTCTGCTTGCTGTTGCACTCCTGCAAAATTGAACCCTCATTTTGACCTCAATACTCAACACTTCCTGGACAGTGGAACGACAAGTTGGATTCCCAACCAACTGCTGGTTTTTTTGAAACCCTTCGGAATACCTTTAGCAAACTTTTCTCGCAGGATATTGATACGCCCCTGGAACAGGTGCAGACCATTCTGTTTGTGGCGGTCCCACCTAACCAAGAATGAGCCCCAATTATCCAGTTTTCCGAAACCCTCTCTTTTGCACCATCAGTTTCGCCACATGCTCTACTCCTGTCTCTCCCTGTTCTTTCTCTCGCTCGCGCGTGGCTCGGGCAGCAAACCAGAGATAACTACTCTGCTGTTCTAACTATCAGACATGAGACATAATTTGTACACAGAGAGTATTTCGTGTGTTTAATAATCTACCACTGGAATTGATTCTGATACATCACTTCTGATACATAAACCAAGAGTCAAATCTCTGACCTATGATCCTGTCAATGTCGGATTAATTAATTCAAAAAGCCCCTCACTAAATGCAGGAATATTAACTCGAAGGGAGTGAACTGAGTAGAATAAATGAAGTAGAACTGTCTGAATTTGTTGAATTCAAACAACTTTAGGTAATTTTATTTCAATTATTTTATTTATCTTTTTAATTTGTGTTTTTTTCACTGTTCTGTACCTCTTATTTCTTGATTGTGTCTCTTTCTCTCGCTCCCCACTCTCTCAATATTTAATTCCTCTCCTCTTCCCGCTTTTCGATCCTTCTCCCTGTTTTCCATTTTGTCTCTGCTTCACCCATCCCCCACATATTTTGACACATAACACTGTCTTCAGTTTGCCTCAATCACGGCTCCTAATCTCCCTTTAATCTCTCCATGCACTGTCATTATCACCTTTGCATCTGGTGCCTTGACTCATCTTCTGTCAGCCTGGTATAAATAGCTCCCTAATTCTCCCCCTTTTTTATCTTTAACAAAGGGTCAGTCCGACTCGAAACGTTAGCTCTTTTCGCTCCTTGCAGTTGGTGCCAGACCTGCTCAGATTTTCCAGCATTTTCTCTTTGGGTTTCAGATTCCAGAATACGCCGTTATTTGCTTTTATTAATGGCTCGATGATGTTGCTGGTGGTATGATAACTCCAGTGTCGATGCATGAGAGATGAGCAAGCGAATGAATTCCCTGTGGAAGTCGTGTGACAAATATTAACAGAGATCCAGGAAAATAACATGAACGAATCTTTGATTTGAATTGAAGCCTGAACTCTGGTTCTCCTCCGAGACTGTGCCTGGTCTGCTTAAACTGCATATATTTCATGTTTTGCATTTGATTGTGAAAACAATTGAGACTGATTGATTTGCTGCAGACAACATCCACAAGTCATCACGGGTACGGCGATCAAGTCGTGTATCTATCCCTGTCAAATGTTTTATTGCTCAGGTAAGGCTTCCTGCATCGTGGATTCGTGGAGCACGTTGTTTGGAAATACAGAAACGCAGCTGAGATCCGGCATGGGACCAGCGAGTTGATGTTCATGACAGCGATGGTCGGCTTTCGAACGAAGACACATCTCAAGCGATCATGTGACAAGTTCTTGCAGACGGTGATGGTAAAAGCCATGGCGAACCCTGACACCGCATCGCGAACCACGCAAACGCTACACATGGTCAGGGTGGGGATCGAACTCACGACGTTGGCGTTATTAGCAACACGCTCGAAACAACTGAGCTAACCAATCAACGCCGCCAGAGGTGTGAAAGCAAATGCCTCGATTGCCGGTGCTCACAACCATGGTGGCTGTTCATTTTCTGCTTCAGATCGATCGCACGATAGTCTGAAGTATTTCCTTACGTTGCAAAGCTTTTCAACAAAAAAAGCATTTACTTTTCTGAACACACATACTCGAGTTAACCATTTGCTCTGATATCCAAAATTAAGCACAATGTCCGGACGCATGCAATTTCAATCGCAATGCCACCAGCTCAGCTGCAGCTTGTCATGTCGACAAACATCGTCTGGAGAAACGTACTTTCAATGGTCGCGCACTGTTCTTCTGGATACTCAAAGATCTTTGGTGTCAGGGTTACGTGCTGCTGATAAACTGCTAAAAACCTTATGCCAAATGCAATTGAATTGTAATCTAACAGTGGGATTCTTTCTGCTCCCGAACGACGCAGTTGCTTTGGTGTCAGCAACAGCTCAGAAGTCAATTGTACGTTTTGCTCAAGGACTCATGTTGCTTGTGCAATCTACGTTTGACAGCATATTTTGCAAGTTATCAGGCCTTCCTGCAGCGTTTATCAGCGACAGATCAGCTGCTAAGATGATTGCTTCAGACAGCATGCTACATCCTACATTTGAAAATGGAAAAGGTGCAACCGTTTACAGGCTGAACACTCACTCACTATTTTGCCTGGCGCGTCAGAGGCTGGGAGCAGATCTTACGGAGGTTATCCAATCATGAGGGGCATGAATCGGGTAAATAGACGACTTCCTTTCGCTCAGGTGGGGCAGTGCAAAACGAGAGGCTATAAATCTGGGGGTGTGGGAGGGTGAGAATTCGAAAGGCAGTGAGTGACAACGGTGCACGCAGAGGGTGGTGCGTTTTGGAATAACTTGCCAGACGATCTGGTGATGGATGGTATATTTCCAATACTTTTAAGGAATCTGGATGTGTATTTGAATAGGAAGGCTTTCGAGAGAAATGGCTCAAGTGCATGCAATCGCGGTTGGATCACTTGAGGACATCTGTTCGGAATGGACGAGTTCGACCGATGACTGTGTTTTCAGTGCTGTCCATATCTAATGGCTCTATGATAGTGCAGGTGAAATGATAAAAAAGATAAATAAAATAAATGAAGTAAAATTGTCTGAAGTTGTTGAATTCAAACTACTTCAGGAAATTTTATTTCAATTATTTTATTTATCTTTTTCAGTTGTGTTTTTTTCACTGTTCTGTACCTCTTATTTCTTGATTGTCTCTCTTTCTCCAGCTCCCCATTCTCTCAATACATTTTTCTTCTCCTCTTCCCGCTTTGCTATCCTTCTCCTCTGTTTTCCATTTTGTCTCTGCTTCACCCATCCCCCACATATTTTGTCACATAGCACTGTCTTCAGCTTGTCTCATTCACAGCTCCTAATCTCCCTTTAATCTCTCCATGCACTGTGATTATCACCTTTGCATCTGTAGCCTTGACTCACCTTCTGTGAGCCTGGTATAAATAGCTCCCTAATTCTCCCCCTTTTTATCTTTAACAAAGGGTCATTTAGACTCGAAACGTCAGCTCTTTTCTCTCCGTGCAGATGGTGCCAGACCTGCTGAGATTTTCCAGCATTTTCTCTTTTAGTTTCAGATTCCAGAATCCGCAGTAATTTGCTTTTATTAATGGCTCTATGATGTTGCTGGTGATATGATAAATCCAGTGTGGATGCGTAAGAGGTTAGCAAGCGTGAGGGTGAATTCCCTCTGGAAGTCGTGTGACAAGTATTAACAGAGATCCAGGAATATAACATGAATTGAAGCTTTGATTTGAATTGAAGCCTGAACTCTTGTTCTCCTCAGAGACTGTGCCAGGTCTGCTTAAACTGCATATATTTCATGTTTTGCATTTGATTGTGGACACAATTGAGACTGATTGATTTGCTGCAGACAACATCCACCAGTCATCACGGGTACGGCGATCAAGTCGTGCGTCTAACCCTGTCAAATGTTTTATTGCGCAGGTGAGGCTTCCTGCATCGTGGATTCGTGGAGCACGTTGTTTGGAAATACAGCTACGCAGCAGAGATCCGGCATGGGACCAGCGAGTTGATGTTCATGACAGCGATGGTCGGCTTTCGAACGAAGACACATCTCAAGCGATCATGTGACAAGTTCTTGCAGGCAGTGAAAGTCAAAAACCACGGCGATCTCGGACACCGCACCGCTAACCACGCCATCGCTTCGCATGGTCAGTGTGGGGATTGATCCCACTACCTTGGCGTTATGAGAACCACGCTCTAACCAGCTGAGAGAACCGATTGACGCCGCCCGGGCCGCCCAAGCAAATGCCTATATTGCCGGTGCTCACAACCACGGTGGCTGTTCATTTTCTGCGTCATATCGATCGCACGATAGTATGAAGTATTTCCTTTCGTTGCAAAGCTTTTCAACCAAAAAAGCATTTACTTTTCCGAACGCCCATACTGGAGTTAACCATTTGCTCTGATATACAAAATTAAGCACAATGTCGGGACGCATGCAATTTCAATCACAATGCCACCAGCTCAATTCTCTGGAAACTGTCCTTGGAAACATTAGACCCTTTTCACTCCACTGATACAAGCTTGCCAAACTATTATAAAAGACCTTGCTCAAACCTATTTCTCGTCCAAATTCAATTAGCTAGCATGGAAGTTCAGTTGCCACAGGCCTGCCATTCTGATTTCTTTTTTTAAGGTTTTCGCACTCACATTGCATGCCACCTGTGACAAAATTTTGTAGCTTTGTGACCCAGTTATGACAGTGACATCAACTGCCATAATGTTTTAATTGGCAGTGCAGTTTGAGAATTTACTGCTGTACTAAAATAAATATATCGCAATGGAGTATGGCCCAAATAACTGATAAGGAAGTTAGCAGCAGAGTCCTCATCTCTCCGTCGAATTTTCCTAGGGACTGAAACAAATTTAAGTTTGAAAAATTGAACTGTTTAGATTATTGGAGAGAAGTTTGAATTGGGGGATATACTTTGATAAATAAGGATTTCATCCTCCAGTAGTTTTGCGCGATCTTGCTCCCTCACCAGGGCACGGTTGACAGTTTAGCTGAACCTCTCTCACTCAGGGTTATTCCCAAAATGTCTTCATGTTTTTTTTTAATGTGGACACAGTAGAGAGAACCCTACCTCTGTCCTGTTCTACGAATTTTTGAAAAAGAAAGTAAATTGAGACAGACAACTTCATGAGTTTAAGCCAAGGACTCAGATGAGCAGTTGAATTGTGGCATTTAAGATTATGGGAATAGTGCAGAACGTCGGGCAAGTGTTATGCATTACTTTATTTTTGTTAGGATGCGCTTGATGGACTGTCAGGATGCCCTCTATACCATATGATTTGCTACTCTATTTGCTCACAGGCCAATTGAAAATTGGTTGCCACGTATTTTGCCGTCCTTTGCTGTGATCCTTCATCTCCTCAGTACCTACATTTGCTTTTACTACTCCACGAGACAACACCCCACACTACCTCCAACTCGTCCACGCCAACCAGATATCTTGAACAAATCTCGTCCCAAATGCTTGCAACTGGCCGCTAGCCCTTTGAACCTTTCCTATTTGCACACCCATTCAGATCCCTTTTATATGTTGTAATTGCCACCACCATTTCATCTGGCATACATGCCCCAATCTCTGCATGAAAACTTTGTACTTAGTTCCCTTTTATATTTTTCCCCTCTCACCCTAAAACTATGTCCTCTTCTTCTGGACAACCCCACCCAAGGGCAAAGACCTTGTCTATTTATCATATGTCGGCCCCTCGTTAACGTAAACCTCGATAAAGCCACCCCTCAGCCTCTGTCGCTCCAGGGAAAACAGCCTCAGTCTATTCAGCCTCTCCCTGTAGCTCAAATCCTCCAACCCTGCCAACATCCTTGTAAAGATTTTCTGAAACCTTTCAAGTTTCACAACATTCTTCCGATAGAAAGGAGACAAGAATTGCATGCAATATTCCAAAAGTGGCCTAAACAATGTATTGTACAGTAACAACATGATCTCCAATCTCCTATACTCATTGCTGTGACCAATAAAGGGAAGCCTACCAAGCACCTGCTTCACGAACCTCTCTACCTGTGACTCTATTTTCAAGGAGCTCATTGTTCCTTGAAACCCTCCCTCCTACTCTGTCCCTTCGCCATATATCCAACTCCTCCCTCGAGGCCAAAGTGGGCACTGAAGATGCTGGAGATTGGAGTCAAGATTAGAGTGGTGCTGGAAAAGCACAGCAGAGCAGGTAGAATCAGGTCGCAAAAAAATCGACGTTTAAGGCAAAAACTCTTCATCAGTAGTGAGGCCGATCTCCTCTCTCTCTCTCTATTCCTCACCTCACCACCACGGACATGGGAAACAAACCAGAAATGACAACTCCGCCTGTCCACGCTCTATGCTTCCATCCAAGCTCCCTGATTTTCTGCCTTAAATCCTCATCTCTCGTCGTTCCTATGTAGGTGGTGCCGATGTGGAATATGGCTTGGCGCTGCTCCCACTCCCCCTCGAGGATTCCGAAAACACGAGCAGAGACATCTCGAATCCAGGCTCATGGGAGGCAACACACCACAAAACCTCCTATCGGTCCCCCCAATTATACAGTTCCCAATTACTTATGCTCTGCTCCTATTCGCCCTTCCCTTCTGAGCAACAGGGATAGACTTTGTGCAATATACAGGCCCCATTACCTACCCCGGGCATTGGGAAGACTAAGCCTGTAGGGGTGTTGTCTTACTGGGAATAAAAACATTCCCTACTTCCAGCTCATATTGGAGAATAGAATTAGTCCTCCCCATTTTGTTCCTGCGGATGTCCTCAGACTCTTGCAACTAAACTTTCATTTCGTTCTTTCTTCCTGGGACAGACATTTCACTCTCCTATCCCATTCTTCAAGGAATTCCTCGTTATTTTACATATTTTGATGCACATCAACATCCAAGCCATCTGGATTGCCTCTCTATACAGGGCAGCAACTAAGACCTGTTTCTTCAGTTCCCTGTCCCTTTTGTTGTAAGGTTTTAACATACTCACATTACATCCGATAGAGTTTCTTTTTGTCTGACATCTTTACCAGATTGTTTGTCTGACTCAACCTGTTCTCAATTTGTTAGGTACCCCTCAATCTGGCTTTGAAGGGCTCTCCTTTCACTTGTAACAATACCCATGGGAAAACGTACGCAGTTTTGAGTTTCTTTTGTCTGCCTCCTGCTTCCGTCTGTGCTTTTCCCTCTTCAGGTAATTCACTTGTTAAATTTAATTTCTTCCTTCACTTTAGATATACAATTCAAATGTGAAATCTCTGACGTCGGTCCTGTCAATTGTTTTCTTTATTAGTTTGAAATGCCTTCCCACTTCATACCAAATATTGACTCAAAGGGAATAAACTAAGTAGATTCGTTTGGAGCATCTCTAATGGTAATCAAGATGAAGGGGATACGTTTATCCCCATCATTCGGGAAAGAATGACAGTACACGCTTAACATTGTCCTCAGGTTTTGAAGCCACGTTTCCAAGTCTCCATTGTGGTACACGCTTGGTTGAACATGCTGCATATCTAATCTATCCAAGATTTTCATACATAGTTTAGCAGTACAATTAGACCATTGGAATAACTGAATCACCCTGTGTAGGCCATACCATCTAAACAAAATGGCCTTTGCCTTAACAGTAGGTAATGGAATTGCCTACGGAAAACTGGGAGACACAGCCATTACGGTTGGTAAGTACTGGGTCCCATTTTTAGTTTTAGAGAGGGTACATACGCAATTAAGCGTATAACCCGTGCGAAATGTTCTGCAAAAGTGGCAATTAGCAACAAAGGTCTGGTTTTGTAATTGCCTGTGGCTTCCCCACCATTTGGCACATATGAACCTATGGCATATTTTACCAACGTTCTTGTGCAGTGCAGGACAACGGACATAGCCTGCATCGTCCTCACACTGAGATTAACTCCTACAGGTGATTCGTGCATTACTCGCAATGTTTCCTGAACATATGCTAATTGCAACACAATCTGGTGCACTTCCACCCATTTTTTCTCTGCATGAACTTGCTGTTATGTCCATTTTACCGCTCGAATTCTGTCCTTAAGATAGTAATACTCGGGAATATATTCTGATTCCTTTTCTCAGTATGCACCATGATATAGATCTGTTACCGTCTCATTTTCCGGTTGTAAGTCCATTTGCTTTTCAGGACAAAGCAACTTTGCCTGATCCTCCACCTGTTCTGGTTTTTGCTGTACCAGGACATCAAGCAGGGTGTCACCGAACTGAAGATCAACTCCTTAATCTGTTTTTTTAGCTTTTCATTCTTGCTGTAACTTACCAGAATGGGATCTTTTTACTACACGGCCTGGAATAATTCCAATAATTTTGCTTTGAACTACTCAGTTCCCTGGTTTTCCTTTGATTTTCTGCATGACAAGGAACATTACCCCCACCTTGAATCCTGTCGGGTCGTTCCCAAAACAAGCCGTCTGCCAATCACTCCCAAAACGTTACTTCCCCAGTCTTGATTTGGCACTCCAATATGATCTGTTAGAGGGACATGTTACATTTCTGTCCCTGTATTCACAGTGGATGAGTGGTTAGCACTGCTGCCTCGCAGCACCAGCCTCGGGTGACTGTCTGTATAGAGTTTGCACATTCTCCCTGTGTCTACATGGATTTCCTCCTGGTGCTCCAGTTTCCTCCCACAGTCCAAAGATGCGCGGGTTAGGTGAATTCGCCATGCTAAACTGCCCATAGTGTTCGGTGCATTAGTGGGGAGTAGGTGAATGGTTCTGGGTGGATTACTCTTTGTTGGGTCGGTGTGGACATGTTGGGCCAAAGGGCCTGTTTCCACTCTGGAGGGAATGGAATCCAATCCAATTGCGTAACATGTCAGAAAGAGTGCTGATACATTCAGTTTACTATTGGAGACTGACCAGATACCGTATCTGTCAACATTGTCACTTCTTTCCTTTCGCCACTACACCGCACCCCACCCCCCGCCAACCGTCCGTTCTTGCTGAATAAACTTTACCCACGGAGGCGAAGTCTTTATAGCGACCAGGCACTATCTCAATACCCAGCTCCTGCCTCGGCTCTGCACTCTCTTGTAGCTTCTCGACTTTACTTCGGGTTTCCTTGACGACTTCCACTAAGCCCACTGTTTTAGCCTATTTTACACCATCTATTTCTCTCGTGGATTTCTTTAACGACCAGCTCTGGTGCCTAACATTTTCCACTTTACCACAGTGGAAACACCTGGTGACTTTCACATCCTTTTCAATTCCTTGTGATTCTTATTCTCGTGTGATAAGTATTTCCATGGTAATTCGCTCTTTGTTTTGTAATAAATGATCTCCCCTTCTCCTGATTAATATCCCTCCCGGGATGAAATTCCTGTTGGAAATTAAATTTTACCTTCTGCAAAAATGAATATTTGTCTGCCAGCCGAGACACTCTTCTCACTTTTTGAACCTTCTCTTCATCCACATAAGTTCTTATCACCTCTGGAAGTCAGCTCTTAAACTCCTCCCACAGAACAATCTCTCTTACAGCCTTATGTGTCTTGTCTATTTTTCACTTGCATATCTATCGTAATTCCCATGTTTAACTCTTGAGATCTCAAGGTAAGTCCGACCTGAAAACTGGAATTTCCTATCCAATTATATCGTTGGCTTATCTAAATCGCATGAACAGCAGAGAATCCCAGACAATCAGCTTGTCGCCACCTTCTGAGCAGTACAAAGAGCGTGAGAAAATTGCTGGCCGAGGAAGTGACTCTTACCAGCGATGAGGAATTTCAAAATACGCAGAAACGATGCACATGACTGGAAAGATACATAAACTGATGCAACATGAATGAGAAGGCAAGAAAGATGCGGCAAGAGACAGCATATGGAGTCAAATATCCAGGAGATTTATGGTAGAGTAACAGATATGGTGTATCACCAACCCAGCCATCCCGTGGCTCAACACTTCAACTCCCCCTCCCACTCCACCAAGGACATGCAGGTCCTTGGACTCCTCTATCGCCAGACCATAGCAACACCAAGGCTGGAGGAAGAGCGCCTCATCGTCCAACGAGGAAGCCTCCAACAACAAGGGGTGAACTCAGATTACTCCAGTTTCCTCATTTTCCCTCCCCCCAACTTGTCTCAGTCTCAACCCTCGAACTCAACACCGCCTTCCTAACCTGCAATCATCTCCCTGACCTCTCTGCGCCCACCCCCACTCCGGCCTATCATCCTCTCCTTCACCTCCTTCCACCTGTCGTGTTTCCAACGCCCCTCCTCCAAGTCCCTCATCCCTAACTTTTCTCTTAGCCTGATTGCCATACTTTCCTCATTCCTGAAGAAGGGCTCATGCCCGAAACCTCGATCATCCTGCTCCTTGGATGCTGCTTGACCTGCTGCGCTTTCCCTGCAACACATTTTCAGGGACAGATATGGTGTGACAGACATGAATGTGACAGATTGTTGTGTGGTGTTTAATCATTCGCTTTATCTATTGCATGGCATGTTGACTGTGCTTAATGGAACACACTTTGAACAGAATTGGCAACTCAAGACTGAAAATCTGTAACCAAATCCAGCAGAACTGTACTCTTGTATAATCTCCAGTCTCAAAATCCTGGCTCAGCATATCTCCCACTCAACCATTACAATGAAGCCAGGGGATCAATCCTGGTTCAATGGAGAGTTTTATGACACATGCTAGAAGCAGCAGCAAACATAGTTGTCAATGTTGTCTCAAACTGGCGAAGGTACTGAGCAGGATGACTTGCATGTTGGACAGTATAAGCAGCAGGTGTTAGACAGAGCCGCCCTCACATTTCCCTGCAAATGATTTGCCAGAGTCCATTGAATCAAGAATATGCATCTAAAAAAATACAAATCTGTCTTTTCTCCAGATTTGAATTAAACAAACCAATGTATAAGGTCTAAACTCTGAAGTGATAACACAACCAGTCTTGAATGGAGATGGACAATTTTTGGAGACACGTTTATTTCCAGCAAATGCTGAGAAGGAAAATTAAAAGGATTGACTTCACTGTCATTCCACTGGAAATTTTGCCACACGTCGCTGTCCCTTCGTTCATCTGGATTGGAAATGGCTTTGGACGTTGCACCTTTTCTTATGTTAGGTGGTAAGAGGACAAACTCAATCCTGTCAGCGTAGTGAAAGCAATCTTAATCATGACTGGAGGTAATAGATTCATAGTGTGTCAGTCCTCCCAGTGTTGCAGTAGAATGCAATTCTTCTCATGCAATGTCACATGTCAGACAGCAAATCTGAAACAGTGGCATCGTCCTGAATTATAGGATTCGTGTATGTATTTTCAGATGATATTGAAAAATGTCGGAATTGATAAGAATTGGATGAGGCTGGGGATTTGCTATTAATTCCACCATTTTTGCCATTCTTTCTCAGTAGTTAAATGTGCAGAAAGTTTCGACACGGGCATTGCTTTGAAAGGATCTCCCTCTCCTTTACTTTCTCTCCTCTAAGATCAGTTGACTGTGGTATTTCTTAAGTGACACTTGAGCTTTCTCAAATTTACCACGGGTTTCAAAACTCCTGGAACGTTGAACCAGTCCAGTTTATATCAACGTTGTCTGGAGGAAGATGTTTAGCCCGGTGCTGATGTATGACAGTTATTGTAATCACTGAGGCTTGCTTTCGGTTGGGGACCAAAAAAAAAACGATGATTAGTTTGGATATTCTTTGAAGAAAAGCAATTTCATATTGATCAGAATAAATCCAGACGAGCAATATGGTTGTTCTCTTCGAAATGAGTATAGAGTATTTCAGCAAATCCGTTCCCTCTGTTTTAGAAAATGCAAACAGATATATCTGAAGAACCTAAGGCAGGCTGGCGGCACATGTTGATAAACAGAGTTGACGGCTTCTGTCTCTTAAATCTGAGGAGTCTTCAGAGAAGTCACTAATCTTACCTCACAAACCTTGTTGAATTCTTTGAGAAGGTGACTGAGGGTAAAAGCGGTAGATGTGGTGTATATGGATTTTAGTAAGGCATTTGATCAGTTTCCCCATGGTAGGCTAGTGCAAAAAATACGGAGGTATGGCATTGAGGGTGAGTTGGAGGTTTGGATTAGGAATTGGCTGGCTGGAAGAAGACAGAGGGTAGTAGTTGATGGTAAAGGTTCATCATGGAGTGCAGTTACTAGCTGTGTACCGCAAGGGTCTGCCTTGGGACCATTGCTGTTTGTCATTTTTATAAATGACCTGGAGGAGGGGCTAGAAGGTTGGGTGAGCAAGTTTGCGGGTGATACGAAAGTCGGTGGAGTTGTTGACAGTGAGGAAGGATGTGACAGGTTACAGTGGGATATAGATAAGCTGCAGAGCTGGGCAGAAAGGTGGCAAATGGAGTTCAATGTGGGTAAGTGTGAGGTGATTTACTTTGGTATGAGTAAAAAAAAGATGGGGTACTGGGCTAATGGTCGGATACTTGATAGTGTGAATGAGCAGAGGGATCTTGGTGTCCACGTACACAGATCTCTGAAAGTTGCAACTCAGGTAAATAGTGCGGTGAAGAAGGCATATGGCGTACTGGCTTTTATTGGTAGAGGAATTGAGTTCCGGAGTCCTAAGGTCATGTTGCAGTTGTATAAGACTCTGGTGCGGCCGCATCTGGAGTATTGTGTGCAGTTTTGGTCTCCATACTATAGGAAGGATGTGGAGGCACTGGAACGGGTGCAGCAGAGGTTTACCAGGATGTTGCTTGGTATGGTTGGAAGATCGTATGAGAAAAGGCTGACGCACTTGGGGCTGTTTTCATTGGAGAAAAGAAGGATTGGGGTAACTTGATAGAGGTGTGCAAGATGATTAGTGGTTTAGATAGGGTTGACCATGAGAACCTTTTTCCACGTATGGAGTCAGGTATTACGAGTGGGCATAGCTTTAAATTAAGAGGTGGTAGGTATAGGACAGATGATAGGAGTAGTTTCTTCCTCAGCGAGTCGTGAGTTCATGGAATGCCCTGCAAGTAGCAGTGGTGGACTCTCCTTCTTTATGTGCATTTAAACGGGCATTGGATAGTCATATGGAGGATAATGGGCTAGTGTAGGTTAGGTGTGCTTGGAACGGCGCAACATCGAGGGCCAAAAAATACACTGTGCTGTATTTTTCTATGTTCTATGTTCTATATTCTAAATTGTCAAGCAGGATCTCTTTTTTTAAACACAGGTTTGCGTAATTCGCATATTCTTTTCCGTCTATATTATTAGAAGATTACTTTGTTCAAATTCCAGATCTCGGGTGTTTGGTCAGCAATTTTTGAATTATTGGAAGCTGAGTTCTCGGTTTTGTGATGGTATTTTTTTCTCTGGGAGAAATCTTCACATTTTCTCTGCAAATGATTCGTAAGAGTCCGTTGAATCTAGAGTAGGCATCTGGGGAAAAAAGACAAATCTGTATTTTCTCCTGATTTGAAATAAGCAAAGTAATATTAGATTAGACTTACAGTGTGGAAACAGGCCCTTCGGCCCAACAAGTCCACACCGACCCGCAGCCCACCCATTCCCCTACATTTTCCCCTTACCTAACACTACGGGCAATTTAGCATGGCCAATTCACATGACCCTGCACCTCTTTGGACTGTGGGAGGAAACCGGAGCACCCGGAGGAAACCCACGCAGACACGGGGAGAACGTGCAAGCTCCACACAGTCAGTCGCCCGAGGTGGGAATTGAACCCGAGTCTCTGGCGCTGTGCGGCAGCAGTGCTAACCACTGTGCCACCGCGTCGCCCTAAAATCAGTCAATGTATGACACATTTGTAACTTTCAGAACATTTTAAGATCTCTCAAACGGTGTCATATATGGTGAAAACGGGTTTTTCCTTCCACCTAAAGAAGACGAATCTGCTTAACATGTAAATAAAAATCTCGAGCCTCCTCTATCTATATATTAGTGAATCGCCACCACATGTGCCACATTTAAATGAACTAACCAGCTACATTTGAATAAAGACACTGAATTATCCAGTTGTGAGCAAACCAGGTTGGCTAATAAGTGCAGAATTGCCTCGCTTTGGGAGCACCTCCACATCACGGGTGGATAAGAAACTATTTATCCCTGTTCACCCAGGATGATGTGAAACAGCTGCCAGGTTGTCCCGCCGGGACGATCGCGTTGCCGAGATTTCTGGATCACCGCACAAGCGCTTGTACCTCACATTACCAGAAGTCAAACACCAATGCACCACAACCCTCCTCAACGCAGTATCGCTTTCCTTCACAGTTGGTAATGGTCATAAATGACGGGTCTGCAAAGCCAGCAAACATCATGTATCAACTCGGACTTTTGGGCAGCGGTTAGGTTCAGAGTATTAAACAGATTGAGTGGAAGTGTGTGCAGCTGCTGTTGCCGCTTCTCACTAGCTATGTGTCTCTCTCAGCACTCAATTCGTCACTCTCACCATCGCGTTCTCCCTCTTCATTCTGGATGCATTAATAGATCTAAAGACAGTCCACACTTCAGTTGATTGATGGAGTGGAAACAAAGTGCCAGGCAGCTGGCTTTTCATATTATCATGTCTTTCTTAATTAATCGAATAATTGCTGTCAGTGGATGTTTCACAGAACTTTTGACTTGTTTTCTGAAAAAGGACTGAGACACCCGATAAATAAATGTATCTGCAGCAATTTAAGTTGCACCGCTTCCACCCAACTTCTCCAAATGTACACATAGACACAACATAATCACTGAGATTAACGTTTGTGAATCTATGATATGTGTAATATATGTTTGGAAGGAGCAACTGAAATCAAGAGCATTGGGCTAATGGTAAGTTTATTGGTAGTGTAAATCAGCAGAGAGATTTCAGTGTCCATGTACAGAGATCCCTGAAAGTTGCCACCCAGGTTGATAGGGTTAACAAGAAGGCATACGATGTGTTAGCTTTCAGTGGTAGCGGGATTGAGATTCAGAGCCACATTGTCATGCTACATCTGTACAAAAATCTGATGCTGACCACACTTGGAGTATTGCATGCAGCTCTGGTCAATGCATTAGAGGAATGGATGTGGAAGCTCTTGAAAGGGCTCAGAGGAGATTTACTTGGATGTTGCCTGGTATGAATGAAGGTCTTATGAGGAAAGGCTGAGGGCCTTGAGGCTACTTTAATAAGAGAGAAGAAGGTTAAGAAGTGACTTAATTGAGACATGTAGGGTACTCAGAAGGTTAGCTAGGGTGGACAGTGATAGCCGTTTTCCTCGAATAGTGATGGCTAGCACCAGGGTGCATAGCTGCAAATTGAGTGGTGATCGGTATAGGAGCGATGTCGCAGATAGTGTTTTTACTCAGAATGTAGTCGGGGCGTGGAACACACTGCCTGCAGCAACAGGAGACTCGCCACCTTTAAGGGCTTTTAAATGGTCATTGGACAAATATATGGATGAAAATGAAATTGTGCAGGGCAGACAGACTTCAGATTGCTTCCACAGTTCGGGACACAGAGTCTCTACTGTGCTGTAATGTTCTATGATCTATGTTGTATAATATTGGTCAGCCACAGAAGTATGAATCTGTCACACATGGTGAAGAGGAAAGCTACTGATTTTCATCTGCTCTCCAACTCTGGGTCTCTGTGACACTGGCTCTTGCTCTACACCTTCAGTTCCTTGTGACCCTGACTAGTCAATAAAATGCACATTACAGTAAGAACAATAAGGAATATAATTGGAGCAAATGGGAGATTTGGTGTTAAACTCGTATTTTGCTAGTCAAAAATCTAAATTCCAGGATTAATACAAAAACGTGCCTTTCTCTAAAAGAACAATGATACTTTGTCAACGTTCCTTCCAGTTTCTTACACAAAGTAGAAGAGAATATTTGTTTAAACAAAAACGCGTTTGGGAGAAAAGCAGAACTGCAGTTGCCAGAATTCTCAGCTTCTGTCAACAAATGGCCATAAATCAATCGATGTGAAAAGTAACGGCCAACCAGATGGAACAGTCCGTTGCTTCACGAGCTAGAAAATGTATAATGGTGCACACGGAGTGATGTCCAGAAAAAAAATTAAAATATAATTTTTGAACTATTTCAATATGACCTCAGTGATGATGACCATTCGATCCGCTGTGTCCATGGCCACCAGGTAATATGTTGTCCAAGTGGAAGGGTCACACTTTCCCTCGGGACAGCATCGCAATGGCTAACAGATTAACCGCAAAAGATTAATGAGAAATGAGTGAGAAAATTGTTGGTCAGAATAATTTTCGAGTGAGTAAGAACGGCAGGGTTGGAATTCAAATGCAAGAGCTAAAACAATTCGTGATCAAGTCCGTCAAAATCTCATCAAGTTCACGACATATCCACATCCATGATTAATACCTTCTTACATACTAATTCGGAGTTATGAAGAGAAAGCAACAGAAAGCTCCCAACTGCATCAGAGTGTGAACTGTTCTAATGAGGGTGACAAAATTAGACTTTGCAAGTTTTGAGAATAATCGCAGCTCACTTTGAGGTTCTTGATGTAGGTTTGCTCTCAGAGCTGGGAGGATCATATCTAGACGTTTCATCACCCTACTAGGTAACATCTTCAGTGGGCCTCAGTCGAAGCAGTGTACATGAGTCCTGCTTTCTATTTATATCTTTCGGTTGGTCATGTGTTATTTCCTGTGGTGATCTTAGTTTCAGTTCTTTTTCTCAGAGGGTGACGCATCGAATTAGACCCCATCTACCACCCCCTGAGAAAAAGAACATGAAATGACATCACCACTGGGAATGACATCACCACAGGAAATAACATCACCAACCCAAAGAAACCTAAACATATAAATAGAAAGCAGGAATCTTATACATTGCTTTGCTTGAGGCCCACTGAAGATGTTATCTAGTATGGTGACAAAACGTCTGGAAATGAACCTCCCACTTCAGCAAACCTACATCCAAAATTTGAATTTCTCGTTCAACCACTTGGCTGGAATTTTCCAATCTCACGAGTTTCCGCTGCTGAGGAATGATCAGCACTGCATAAGAGATGCCTTTACTGGACTGCTGCTAGTTCACCAGGTAGCTTCGGAATAGGATCATAAGACACAGAATTTATAGCAAAAGATGACAGTGTCATGCAACTGAAATGATACATTGAACAAACCTAGATTGCTGCTCAGTATTTCATCTGTTATAAAGGTTTGCAGGTTTGTTCATTAATTTGTAAACCCCAGAACTTCTTTGAAGTCGCATTCTCGAGATAGCTTGAGGTTTTGTTTTAAGAAAGGTGACATCTCAGCTCAGACAGGATCCGTTCAGTTGAGGAGGAATGCGACGGACGTCTGAAGATACTCAAGGAAGCCCTCATAAGAACAGGATACAATGTTCACTCAAGGAAAGCCAGTTCTGACATGCCACAACGAGATATTGTAATGACCTCATTCGGAGATAGACTTGGGATGCAAAGGATAGGATTGTCCAGTACTTCCCAAGAGCAGAGAACTTATGCTATATTCTTCGCAGCCTGGAACACATTATCGATGAGGGTCAGCACCTCGTCAGACCTTCCCTTCGCCTCCACTTCTCGCCTTTAGTACCTGCTGCACCAAAACCATTGTTTGCAGCAAATTGCCCAGCCTTCAAGACAACATCGACCACAACATCCTTCAACTCTGTCATGGCAAGCACTGCAAGACGTGTCAGAATATCGCCATGAATACCAGCATCACACGTGAGGAAACCACCCCCCATGTCCGATGAATGCACTCACGTGACTCGGCCAATATTGCTTATTTCGTACTCTACTAGCATATATGGCCCAAAGCATGGTGCATTGGCGACACCAAACAGATGTGTGACAACTGCTGAAGAGGCACTGCACAACAACCGCCATACAGGGGCGTTCCCTCCCAGTCAGGGAATGCTTCAGCAGACAGGGGCATTCCGTTTCGGATATTTGGGTGACCATCTTCCAAGGTGGACTTTGGGACATGCACCAACGCAGAGTGGCAGAGCAGGGGCTGACAGCAAAGTTTGATACCTATGAAGACAGCCTCAAACGTGACCTTGGGTTCATGTCACACTACACCCTGCACTCTCTCTCTCTCTCTCACACAAAGAAGTACACATACAAACAAACTCCTACATACTCACACACTCACGCAGACCAGCTGTCAGACACACGCTCTCTCATACACACACACATATACACATCACACTTTAACCCACGTGCACACCCTCTTACAGGTTTGTACTCCATCTCACACATACAAACACACACACACACACACACACACACACAATATTTACCCAGCATACACGCACACAAAGACAAACTCTCTCAAGTCACTCACAAGCACACACACTTACATTCACACACTCACAGTCTCCATCTCTCATGTACAGGCACACACGTTTAAGTAGATGGGGTGAATTTGCATTTTCAGAATTATACATGGAGATATTATTCTATTTTGCTCAAAACGCACACTTTCTGTGGGCAGTAAATGCAGACAGTCAATTCATGTGATATTCTAAAAACTCCTACTGTGGTAATACGATCAGTCCAACTCAAGTGTGGGATAAAGACAGATTCTAACCTTGTAGCTTTAATGCATTGTCTGAGCTGAGATTTCAGCTTTTTAAAATATAAAATCTTAAGTTATCTCGGGAACGTGACTGAATAGAAGTTCTGGGATTTCCATAGAACTGAACTGACACCTGCAAGCCATTCTAAAAGATGGAAGACTGAACAGAAATCAAAGTTGGTTCAGTATATCATTTCAGTTACATGACACTGTCGTGTATTGTTGTAAATTCAGTGTCTTACGATCCTCTCCAAAAGCTACCCGATGAAGGAACGGCTCTCCAAAAGCTAGTGCTACGACATTAGCCCGTTGGACTATAATCTGATGTTGCGTGATTTTTAACTTCGTCTACCACAATGCAAAACTGGCATCTCCAGTCAGCATTGGCCAGTCAGAGAAAGAGTACATCAATAGACCCGATACCGAAAACCGTCAGAGACCTGAGTCAATGCTTCAAAATCCAGATTCGGGACAGAGTTATCTTAATAGGAAGATCCTGCTACCAGAAATGTTCAACTTGATTTGCTAAACCTGGAAAAATTTCAGAACAACAGCGTGCTATTCGGTCTGAAGAATTTGCTACAATAGTGGTTAATCACCCTCCTTTAACTGCATTGTGGCATTAATTTGAAGTCCACCTATCATTGTGAGGAGGAACTTGTATGCACGCAGGAAATTCTGTCCTCATATCTAGGTTTAATTATTGTCTAGAAATTGAAAACTGGAATTGCTGTACTTTTCATGAGAAAAAAAGTAAGTTCAGAAAAACAGATTCGATGCATATACACGCAGATCTGTGAGTGGAATGCAAGTTCTGTAACCCCAAAATGACGTCCATGGTTTCATTACCACAACTCAGGTCTGTGATAGCATACTGCCCACTTCTTTGGATGAGTGAAGCACCAATCAATGTCATGAAACAATACACAGGATAGGATTAGACAGGCCATCAGAGAGACAGTACATCGACCAGGCTATGCATTCTCTTACTCTGCCACTGGTGTAATGACAGCATTGATTTACATCAATGCAATGCACTGAAGTAACCAGTTAAAACCTGTTGAGCATGACTCTTGAACCTGCTTTCTAGAACACCTGGATGAGGAAGGATACCGGAAGCATGGGAAAACCAAGTTTCCAAGCAAGATATAAGCAGTTCCCACTTAAAACATCTTTGACCGTTCCTTCACTGTCAAGCGAACAACTTTCTGAAACATCCCTCCTAACAGCACTCTTTCTGTAGCTGCGTGAGTAAGGCTCCTCTGGTTTAAGAAGGCATCGATCATAGTCAGTTTCACATCAGCATTGGCTACACATTTCCAACTCAACGTTGCCATTTTGATGCACTTTCCGACAACGATATCCGTGGTGACAGTCACTGACTACAACCTGAAGCGTTTGAATTCTGCATGAAGCTGAAAGGTCTGGATGGGACTAATCTGAATGCACAACAGAAAATTACAATAATATTCTATAGGTCAGGCAGCAATACTGGTCATGTGAAGGCTATTTCATTATGATTCACTCATCGGGTGTTCATATTGATGGATTAGTCAGCATTAATTTTCAGTGTTTGACCTTCAGAAGGTGATGACGTCAGAGTGATGACTTTTAATCGCATTGTTAGGTCTACGAGAAAATAAATGACTGTATCAATAAAATATTTATAGTCTGGTTTTGATATTACAACGTTAATATTTTAACAGTTTGAGAACAGAAATTGCAAAACATGATTAGACCTAAATGTTGACATTATCAGCTGTTCATGGTTGCCATTCCAGATGGACGACACACAAGGAATGTCATGACTAAGTCCTTCTGCAAAAATCTCCAGCGTACAATGTTAACGCTACAGACACCGATTCCAGAATCTTAATTGTTTGATGCACAAGAAAATCATTGTTTCAGGCATCTTCAGGAGAAAGGTGTAGGACAAACTAAAATTAAAATAGAAATTGTTGGATAAAGTCACCGGGTATAGGGACATATGTAGAGAGATGATTGCTTTCATGTTTTGAGATCAGTCACCTGTTTTCATGCACGGACAGATAGTGAAGAAGAGATGGATATACCTTTCAGTGGATGAAGCTCTTGCTCTTTAAAATGACAATATCCTTTCAAAGCAGTTTAGGATGCAGCAAGATATACTTCTATTTAGCAATCATAAGGTACAACCACGAAATGGAGCAGGAGATCCCGTGAATAAAGACGAGGATAGAAATGGCTGAAGAATGCGTCTTCACTGTTTCAGTTGCTTGTGTTTGGTGGGGATGCTGAGGATGAAGTATTCAATGTAATGGTGTTTCAAGTTAAAGCTGCAAATAAGAGGACAACAGTTGCTCAGAATAGCAACAAGATACTAAGTGCATAATACCGAATCAAACCAAGAAGCAACATAAGACACAGAATTAAAAAGTTAAGCTGACTGTCATAAATTCCCTGAAACACCGATTGCAGCAAGCACAGTGTAATATGCTTTCATCACCATGTCAAACGTTTCATTATCTGAGTTAATTACCTTTGAAATTCGCTGTATCAATGCTGACTACACAGGGTTCTTTGACATAGCGAGTAAGGAAAATAGCCACATCAAATTCTGATTGGCTGTTTGAAAGAATCGTTTTATCCTGTTGAGCTAATCTCTGATCCTCCAAGAAAATATCCCTCCTGCCCAGTTGCTTCATACTGCACAGCGCATTCACGCTGAGCTGGGGATTGACAGCAGCACCTGCAAATATGAATAGGTGAGAGGAGGGTTTTGCTCCAACCAATAAGAGTCAATGAGGGGTGGTGTTGAGCCTACTCATGGTGCACACCAGTATGGGAAAAGGCTCACTCTGTCCTCATTCAGAACAAAACAGACTGGAAAGGAGCTAAATATCTCAACGATTGTCTCTGTCGTGTGGGAGATGCTGGAATCCAGCAAAATCCATCCAGAAAGTAATGTGGAAGCACTGCCAGCAGTCTTCAGCCAGGAGTGCGAAAGGATGATAAGGACTTTGATCCATGAATCATTTTTCTTTCAGGTCTGCAGACTATTCTAAGATCCCCAGCAAGGAAATATGGGAAAAGAAGCAGGCTATTTGGCCCGTCCAGCCTGCCCCTCTGTTAAATATAATGATGAATGGTCATCGGACTCAGCGAAGCTGGTTCAGTGTGACCACAACATTAAGATTGACACAGACTTTTTAAAATATGCTGGTTATGTCGAATCCACAAAAGCAGAACAAATCCAACCCCACGTATTGCTCAACAACTCAGTCAATCACCTGAGTGATAGAAGGAGGTAACAATAGTGCTACCAGGCTGAACCCCATTCGCAATATGCAGCTCATTGATGCTGTGCATTCCATTAGGGCCACACTGCTTTTTTCCTCATTTCGGAATTAGTCCAACATGCATGGAACACTAAACTACAGAGGCAAGGTGAGACTGTCTGAGCTTGACATAATGACAGCATAGGGAATGTGGTGGTGCAACAGCACAGCATGTCAGGCAGCGTCCGAGGAGCATGAGAAACGACATTTCAGGCAGGAGCCCTTCCTTAGGAATGAGGCTGGGAGCCTCGGGAGTGGAGAAATGAATGGGAGGGGAGTGAGGCTGGGGAGAAGGTAGCTGAGAGTGCAATAGGTTAAACGTGAAGATGTCACAGAGAGTAAGGGAATGGCGATGACAGTGATCAGGAGTGGAGGAGTTATAAACCAAATGCACATTTTAACGTTTTGTTCTTTGCTTGACCACGAGAAAATTTGCTCAATGAGGTGGAATTAATGCACAGATGGAACTTGGTGTGAACAAGTATACACCCGGCAGAAGTTTTGGTGATCTCACATTTCTGTGTGTGGAATGGGGTGTAGGGTTAGTATTAGAGTCTGGACAGGAATGCATTGGAACAGTCAAATCAAAGTAAATAACGACGTGGACTGTGGTCTCAAATGCATTCTACCTGTGATGGTATGGAAGCAGGCGATGTTCTGGAGCACTGCAGCCAGATTTCAGGATATTGTGGAAATATGCTGAGGAGCCCATTGTGTAGTTAAACCAGAGACACCGATTGTGCACGGTTTAAGACTGATTCAACCTCGGCTGTGCCCCGTAGATGTATGGTCACGATAGTTAGAGAGCAAAATTAAGTGGTGATTTTCACAAATATTTAACTGGAGCAAATATCTGATGATGGAGGCAACAGCGTAATAGTATTATCGCCAGACTATGAATCCAAAGACCCAGACGATGTTCTAGCGGCACATTTTTGAATTCCACTATGACAGATGGAACCCAAGTTGATTGTTGGAAAAGCCCAGCGTGAACACTAAAGTCATTTAGAGAAGGAAGTACCGCCCACACCAATCTGGTTAATAGGTGACTCTAAATCCAAAGCAATGTGGTTGGCTGTTAACTGCTCTTGATGGGCAAGAAAAGCCGAATGAGCCTGTGACGCCCACACCCTGTGAATAAATAAAATATCCAGGGGTGTTGGATGTACAGTCTGACAACATAGCAACAGTGGAGTAATGGAGACATTGGATTATGTTACAAGATAGAATGGGGGCATGCCAGCAGATGTGTGAAACGTAACGAAGGGCTTTTGGCTGAGATCACATCCTAATAGTGTGTAGGTGTGAATAACAGGAACACAGGGGATTTTCGGGGTCACCGTTTTCCAGATATTTAGAGGTTGCTTTCACTGAATCGATGATAATGGTTGACATATAATGAGATGAACCACACCAGGCCAGAGCAAAAACTTTGAAAAATATCGGTGAATCAGTGGATCGTCAGCGATTAAGTGGCAAATGGTCAAGGATTGGAGGCAGGTATTAAGGGTGTGAGGATCTCTGGAGGTAGGGTCGGAGCTGGCGAAAGTTGAGAGTTCAGAGCTCATACAAGATGGAACCTTAGAGAGAGTGCCAGGGAAAGGAGTGACATGGAAAAGGCAGCTGCTCACATTGTCTCAAACTGAATGACAAAGAAGCTCCGTGAGCGTTTCACAAGATGGAGGAAATAGAAATAGAAAGTATTTCAAAAGAAAGTGAAGTTATGAATTAATCTCACATGAATTAATCTCACATACAATACTTCACTGAATGAATTTACGAAATCCAAATCAATATCACTAATGTGTTCCCCGTTGTCGATATTATTCTTATCTTCCCTAAGAATTTTAATACATTTGTCACGCATGATTTCCCTTTCACAAGACATGCTGACTCTGCTTGATTCGACAGCAGGTCAGGCAGCATCCGAGGACCAGGAAAATCAACGTTTTAGGCATAGGCCTTTCATCAGCATTATAGTATCGACTCTGATCTCCAGCATTTGCAATCTTCACTTTCTCCTCACTGACTCTGCTTCATTGTATGATGCAGCTCCTTATGCTGAAAACGTCATTCAGTCCTTTGTAACTTCGAGACTGAATGATCCTAACACTCTCCTGATCCACCTCCCAATTTCTTCCTCTCTGTTACCTTCAGAACATCCAAAACTGTGCTGCCCATGTGCTCACTCACACTGAGTCTTTTCTCCCAAACCTGAGCTCAGTGACTTCGTCAGTTGAGCCAGAGCGACATTTTAAGAATTTCTTGCACTTACTTTCAACTCTCTGTATGATAGTGATCATTCCAATCTCTGCCAGTCGCACGATCATTCAAGATATCTGCACTCACGAATTCCAGTTTGTTGAATATGCTCACTCCCAGCAATGGTGGATGCTCTTTCAGTCCGAATCTTTTATATAGCAAATTAAGTATTAAGTAATCAAAATAGAAATGCCACTCTCGGAGTCGGGTGATTATTTCATGACATGACAGCAGGTGGACCCCACTGTGGTGCATAGTGACCAGGTCCACAGCAAATGTTGGTTGCTTGAGGAACTCCGGCTCCGATTGGCAACCTGGAGCTTGAGATCTAAACATTGCTACACATAAGGGATCAGGGAATGATTTACTTGGAAACTCTGTTTCAGAAGGCAGTCTCATTGCTTTGATTAACTGCCGTAAATTCGGTCATGGTCAGGGATAGAGAGGGCATCACTATAAGTGAGGCAGGTAGAGGAAATCAGAACGTAGTGCTAAAGGAGCTCGGCCCTTCCACTCGTTAACAGTTTTGAGATTCTTGTTACCTGTCTGGAGAGAGTTGTCGCTGTAGAGAGGATGAGCAACCTGACCACAGCACTGTGGTAGAAGGAGCCACTCACATTGGGGAAGAAACAGAAGGTGTAGTCATGATCAGGGATAGACGAGTAAAGGAACTGGACACTGTTCTTTGTTGCCAGAATTGAGAGTCTGGAAGGTCCATTTTCCTGCCTTGTGCCCGGGTTCTGAATCGCTCATCTGGGCGGCAGAGCAACATTGAAGTGAGGGTAGAATGTGCCAGTTGTACTTAGAGGGATAAAAGGGAAAGGTGCTGATGATGGAATATATACATCTCAAGGTGAAAGGAAAAGCAGAACTTAAAAGGTAATAATCTCCGTATTACGACGTGATCCATTAGCATATTAGCACAAAGTCAGCAAGATTAGATATACAGGAATGGCTGAAAAATTAACGTTGGGCAGAACAGGTTTGAATTCATTGGACAATGGTTTTTGTACTCGGTTGCTCCAAGGATGGAACTGTGCCACTGGGACGTGCTCTACCTGAATGATGCTCGGATCAGAGTTCTTGCGAATCTCATAACTCGAGTTTGTGGATAGGACTTCAAATTAAATTGTGGGAGTTGGTTTCAGTTGCATGGCAAATTATCCGTGGAGGGAGGGTTCAGCGCTGGTTAAAGCACATACAGTATCTGAAACAATGTAGATGAGTTTCTCGTGCAGATTGAAGTTGGCATGTGCAATTGATGTAACAATGTTCCACTATGATTATACATTCTGCCTTCCACAGAACACAGATTGCCAGTGGTCTTTATGCTTTAACCCTTCGCATGCTTTCATGCTCTTTATTTTCCATATATGTAAGGATACGAGAGAGAGGGGGATCATGTCGTTTCTTTGCCGAGTTGGTGTTCATGTGTCCTGGTGGATAGAGAGATGTGGCTGCAATGGGATCAGGGCTTGGCATGAAGAGAAGCAGAGGGGTAGAAAGGAATTTGGAGAATGTCTACATTTGTTGAAGCAGCTTGTCAGAAAGCTCTATAAGAACAGACAATTCTGGATTTAATAATGTGCAATGTGACAGATTTGATTAGGGATCTCATGGTGAAGCAACCCAAATGAGGCAAAGACTTTAAAAGAATAGAGTTCACCCGGCAGTTCAAAAGAGAAATGATTGAGTCAGCTGTAACCGGATTGAACATAGAACAATACAGCGCAGAACAGGCCCTTCGGCCCTCGATGTTGCGCTGACCTGTGAACTATTCGCAGCTCCTCCCCCTACATTAACCCATCATCATTCATGTGCTTATCCAAGAATTGTTTAAATCTCCCCAACGTGGCTGAGTTGACTACATTGGGTCGGGCATTCCACGCCTTTACCACTCTCTGAGTAAGCAACCAGCCTCTGACATCTATCTTATATCTCTCACCACTCAATTTGTAGTTATGCCCTCTCGTACAAGCTGACATAATCATCCTGGGCACTTGAGGAAATACATGAGCGAGGAACTCGCTAGATGATGATTGGAAGGACGAGCCAAACAGGGAAGATAGTGAAGCAACAATGGCAAAAGTTTCTGGGGTAATTCAGGAGACATTGCAAAAATTAATGCTAAAGAAGAAGAAGCAGATGAAGGTAAAGATGAGGCAACCATAGCTGACAAGGAAAGTCGGATGCAGCTTAAAAGCAAAGGAGAAGCATACAATGCAAAGTTTTGTAGAAGGCAGAGGACTGGGAGGCCTTTTAAAAAACAAACAGAAGGAGATAACCTGAAAACAAAAAGCAATAGGAGGAGATAAGATGAAATATGAGAGCAAGACAGCTATTAGGATAATGAGGCTGCAAGGGAGATTTTAGAGATCGAAAATGTTACAGAGAGACAGGAGTAGCGAGCTTTGAGAGGATTTGCATCTCAAGTTGAAGCTCTGTATGTAGGTTGTCTCGCCGAGCCGCAAGGTTCATTTTCAGACGTTTTGTCACCAAACTCGGTAACTCGCCACACAGTGAGCCTTCCGACAAAGGCAACAAACTTTAACAAGTAGACAGAACGTGTCCAGAAATCTTAGCCACCCTCCCATATATCAAAAACATCTCGAAAATGACTGTCAGGCTACTCAGACCCCTTGGCATCATGGTATCCCACAAACCCATCAACACACGAAAACAGCAGCTAATGATCTTGAAAGACCCTATACAGAAACTAAGCAAAATTAATGTCATTGACACAATAGCGTGCAGGAACTGTAACAAAAACTCCATTGGACAAACAGGCGGAACACTAGCCACTAGGATACATGAACACCAACTATGCAAAGAAAAGACATGACCCCCTCTCTCTGGTATCCTTACATATGTGGAATATAAAGAGCATGAAAGCATGGCAAGGGTTAAAGCATGAAGACCAAAGGCAATCTGTGTTCTGTGGAAGGCAGGATGAGATAACCATAGTGGAACATTCTTACACCAATTAGCAGAGTAAGGTTAAGGCTGAAAGGTCACTATGGTGTAATTAGATAACACACGTCATAAAGCAAGTTTCTCTGTTAAGTGTTGTTATGACACAATTAGGACCATAAATAATTGGGATATGACATTAAATGTCTAATTAATAGTTAGTAGAGTCACCTTGAGACAGGAGACTATTGTAATATATGAAATAGCTCAATATCTATCATGATAGGTTAGTGTTCAATGGAAGATCACTGTAGCAGAAGTTATAATAAATATCTAATCATGATATTAGGAAAATATTAATTAGGGTATGTAATAAAAGACTATTGTAGCAGAGTTAGCAATAAATATCTAACCGTGACATTAGAATAACATTAAGTAGAATGTACAACTAAAGAGATAGTGGGAACTAACATTACTGATTTATTGTGTAGCTAGAGTGAGGTACTTTGATTAATACAGTTGGACATGCTGATAAGCTAACAGAAACATGATTTTAAAAATCTAAAAATCCACGGACCCTGAGGTTCGTGGGCGTTCGAGAATCTGCTTTCTCAGTGTTCAGGTTTTTTGTTTGCAAATAAAAGACCGACTTCTTGAAGAACTCTCTGTGTCTCCTGGCAGTTCCCTACATTTTCTCCACAGCAGATAAGGAACGACACCACATCGACTGGGATAATGCATCCATCGAAGGACAAGCCAAACGTAGACAAGCACGAGAATTCCTAGAAGCATTGCATTTCACCCATAATACGAACAACAAACACATTGAGTTGAAACCCATTTACGACCCCTGAGAAAAAGAATAGGAAATGACATCACCATATGAAATGACGTCACCACAGGACTTGACATCACCAGCCTAAAGAAACCGAAACATACAACTAGAAAGCAGGAATCATCAGCAGTACTTCGTCCGGAGGCTTACTGACGATGTTGCCTAGTATGATGACGAAACGTGTGAAAATGAACCGTCCAGCTTAGCGAGCAAACCTATATCCAGACAAGAGTAGACATAGAACTGCTAAAAAACGTAAGGTTGGAGCAGTGGTAATGGGGAAGGAAGAAACTGGAAAGGAACTGAATAGGTAATTTGCACCAGTTTTCACAATGGAAGACAATGATAACATAGCAGAATTTTAGAGAGTGACATAGACAATAGTGAAATCGCTGGCTATCAATCAGGAGAAGGTGCTAGGGAAGCTGAAAGGTCTGAAAGAATAAACCACTCGGATTCAATGGACTGCAGCCCAGATTGTTTTAGGACACAGCTGAGGACTTTGACCAGGTATTAGCTGTAATTTTCCAAACTGAAATCAGTGAGGGTCTCATCGCACTGAACAGTGACTAACGCAACATCTATCTTTAAGAAAGGAGGGTGGTAGAGGGAGGAAATTATAGGACTGCGGGGAATGAGAGGAGATAGGAGAAGTGCTAAATACACCAGTATTCACACTGAAAAATGCAATTTTGTGGAGGAGAATATTGAGATACAGGCTACTAGACTGGATGGAATAGAGGTTACGAAGGAAGAGGTGAGCAAGCAAATGAATTCCCTCTGAAAGTCGTGTGACAAGTATTAATGCAGATCAAGGAAAATAACATGAACGAATCTTTAATTTGAATTGAAGCCTGAACTCTGGTTCTCTTCCGAGACTGTGCCAGGTCTGCTTAATACAGCATATATTTCATGTTTTGCATTTGATTGTGAAAACATTTGAGACTGATTGATTTGCTGCAGACAGCATCCACCAATCATCACGTGTATGGCAATCAAGTCGTGCGTCTAACCCTGTCAAATGTTTTATTGCACAGGTGAGGCTTCCTGCATCTTGGATTCGTGGAACACGTTGTTTGGAAATACAGCAACGCAGCTGAGATCCGGCATGGGACCAGCGAGTTGATGTTCATGACAGCGATGGTCGGCTTTCGAACGAATACACATCTCAAGCGATCATGTGACAAGTTCTTGCAGACAGTGAAAGTAAAATGCCACGACGACTCCGGACACCGCACCGCTAACCACGACATCGATTTGCATGGCCAGTGTGAGGATTTAACACACGACCTTAGCGTTATTAGCACCACACTCTAGCCAGCTGAGCTAACCGACCAACGCAGCGATCTGCTCGAAAGCAAATGCCTATATTGCCAGAGGTCAAAACCACAGCGGCTGTTCATTTTCTACTTCATATCGATCGCACGATAGTCTGAAGTGTTTCCTTTCATTGCAAAGCTTTTCAACAAAAAAAGTATTTACTTTTCCGAACGTGCATACTCCAATTAACCATTTGCTCTGATATGCAAAATTAAGCACAATGTCCGGAGGCATGCAATTTCAATCGCAATGCCACCAGCTCAGCTGCAGCTTGTCATGTTGACAAACATCGTCTGGAGAAACGTACTTTCAACGGTCGCACACTGTTCTTCTGGATGCACAAAGACCTTTGGAGTCAGGGTTATGTGCTGCTGATAAACTGCTACGAACCTTATGACAAATGCATTTGAATTGTAATCTAACAGTGGGATTCTTTCTGCTCCCGAACTACGCAGTTGCATTGGTTTCAGCAACAGCTCAGACGTCAATTGTACGTTTTGCTCAAGGACTCATGTTGCTTGTGCAATCTTCGTTTGACAGCATATTTTGCAAGTTATCACGCCTTCCTGCAGCGTTTATCAGCGACAGATCAGCTGCTAAGATGATTGCTTCAGACAGCATGCTGCATCCTACATTTGAAAATGGAAAAGATGCAATCGTTTACAGGCTGAACACGCACTCACTGTTTTGACTGGCGCGTCAGACGCTGGGAGCTGATCTTACGGAGGTTTTCCAATCATGAGGAGCATGAATCGGGCAAATAGACGACTTCCTTTCGCTCAGATTGGGCATTGCAAAACGAGAGGGTATAAATCTGGGGGTGTGGGAGGGTGAGAATTCGAAAGGCAGTGAGGGCCAACGGTGCACGCAGAAGGTGGTGCGTTTTGGAATAACTTGCCAGACGATCTGGTGATGGATGGTATAATTCCAGAACTTTTAAGGAATCTGGACGTGTATTTGAAAAGGAAGGGTTTCGAGAGAAATGGCTCAAGTGCATGCAATCGCGGCTGGATCAGTTGAGCACATCTGTTCGGAATGGACGAGTTCGACCGAAGACTGTGTTTTCAGTGCTGTCCATATCTAATGGCTCTATGATAGTGCAAGTGAAATGATAAAAAAGATAAATAAAATAAATGAAGTAAAATTGTCTGAAGTTGTTGAATTCAAACTACTTCAGGAAATTTTATTTCAATTATTTTATTTATCTTTTTCAGTTGTGTTTTTTTCACTGTTCTGTACCTCTTATTTCTTGATTGTCTCTCTTTCTCTCGCTCCCCACTCTCTCAATACATTTTTCCTCTCCTCTTCCCGCTTTGCTACCCTTCTCCCCTGTTTTCCATTTTGTCTCTGCTTCACCCATCCTCCACGGATTTTGTCACATAGCACTGTCTTCAGTTTGTCTCATTCACGGCTCCTAATCTCCCTTTAATCTCTCCATACACTGTCATTATCACCTTTGCATCTGAAGCTTTGACTCACCTTCTGTCAGCCTGGTACAAATAGCTCCCTAATTCTCCCCCTTTTTTTATCTTTAACAAAGGTTCAGTTAGACTCCAAACGTCAGCTCTTTTCTCTCCGTGCAGATGGTGCCAGACCTGCTGAGATTTTCCAGCATTTTCTCTTTTAGTTTCAGATTCCAGAATCCGCAGTAATTTGCTTTTATTAATGGCTCTATGATGTTACTGGAATTATGATAACTCCAGTGTCGATGCATAAGAGTTGCAAGCGTGAGGGTGAATTCCCTCTGGAAGTCGTGTGACAAGTATTAACAGAGATCCAGGAAAATAACATGAACGAAGCTTTGATTTGAATTGAAGCCTGAACTCTGGTTCTCCTCCGAGACTGTGCCAGGTCTGCTTAATACTGCATATATTTCATGTTTTGCATTTGATTGTGGACACAATTGAGACTGATTGATTTGCTGCAGACAACATCCACCAGTCATCATGGGTACGGCGATCAAGTCGTGCGTCTAACCCTGTCAAATGTTTTATTGCGCAGGTGAGGCTTCCTGCATCGTGGATTCGTGGAGCACGTTGTTTGGAAATACAGCAACGCAGCTGAGATCCGGCATGGGACCAGCGAGTTGATGTTCATGACAGCGATGGTCGGCTTTCGAACGAATACACATCTCAAGCGATCATGTGACAAGTTCTTGCAGACAGTGAAAGTAAAATGCCACGACGACTCCGGACACCGCACCGCTAACCACGACATCGATTTGCATGGCCAGTGTGAGGATTTAACACACGACCTTAGCGTTATTAGCACCACACTCTAGCCAGCTGAGCTAACCGACCAACGCAGCGATCTGCTCGAAAGCAAATGCCTATATTGCCAGAGGTCAAAACCACAGCGGCTGTTCATTTTCTACTTCATATCGATCGCACGATAGTCTGAAGTGTTTCCTTTCATTGCAAAGCTTTTCAACAAAAAAAGTATTTACTTTTCCGAACGTGCATACTCCAATTAACCATTTGCTCTGATATGCAAAATTAAGCACAATGTCCGGAGGCATGCAATTTCAATCGCAATGCCACCAGCTCAGCTGCAGCTTGTCATGTTGACAAACATCGTCTGGAGAAACGTACTTTCAACGGTCGCACACTGTTCTTCTGGATGCACAAAGACCTTTGGAGTCAGGGTTATGTGCTGCTGATAAACTGCTACGAACCTTATGACAAATGCATTTGAATTGTAATCTAACAGTGGGATTCTTTCTGCTCCCGAACTACGCAGTTGCATTGGTTTCAGCAACAGCTCAGACGTCAATTGTACGTTTTGCTCAAGGACTCATGTTGCTTGTGCAATCTTCGTTTGACAGCATATTTTGCAAGTTATCACGCCTTCCTGCAGCGTTTATCAGCGACAGATCAGCTGCTAAGATGATTGCTTCAGACAGCATGCTGCATCCTACATTTGAAAATGGAAAAGATGCAATCGTTTACAGGCTGAACACGCACTCACTGTTTTGACTGGCGCGTCAGACGCTGGGAGCTGATCTTACGGAGGTTTTCCAATCATGAGGAGCATGAATCGGGCAAATAGACGACTTCCTTTCGCTCAGATTGGGCATTGCAAAACGAGAGGGTATAAATCTGGGGGTGTGGGAGGGTGAGAATTCGAAAGGCAGTGAGGGCCAACGGTGCACGCAGAAGGTGGTGCGTTTTGGAATAACTTGCCAGACGATCTGGTGATGGATGGTATAATTCCAGAACTTTTAAGGAATCTGGACGTGTATTTGAAAAGGAAGGGTTTCGAGAGAAATGGCTCAAGTGCATGCAATCGCGGCTGGATCAGTTGAGCACATCTGTTCGGAATGGACGAGTTCGACCGAAGACTGTGTTTTCAGTGCTGTCCATATCTAATGGCTCTATGATAGTGCAAGTGAAATGATAAAAAAGATAAATAAAATAAATGAAGTAAAATTGTCTGAAGTTGTTGAATTCAAACTACTTCAGGAAATTTTATTTCAATTATTTTATTTATCTTTTTCAGTTGTGTTTTTTTCACTGTTCTGTACCTCTTATTTCTTGATTGTCTCTCTTTCTCTCGCTCCCCACTCTCTCAATACATTTTTCCTCTCCTCTTCCCGCTTTGCTACCCTTCTCCCCTGTTTTCCATTTTGTCTCTGCTTCACCCATCCTCCACGGATTTTGTCACATAGCACTGTCTTCAGTTTGTCTCATTCACGGCTCCTAATCTCCCTTTAATCTCTCCATACACTGTCATTATCACCTTTGCATCTGAAGCTTTGACTCACCTTCTGTCAGCCTGGTACAAATAGCTCCCTAATTCTCCCCCTTTTTTTATCTTTAACAAAGGTTCAGTTAGACTCCAAACGTCAGCTCTTTTCTCTCCGTGCAGATGGTGCCAGACCTGCTGAGATTTTCCAGCATTTTCTCTTTTAGTTTCAGATTCCAGAATCCGCAGTAATTTGCTTTTATTAATGGCTCTATGATGTTACTGGAATTATGATAACTCCAGTGTCGATGCATAAGAGTTGCAAGCGTGAGGGTGAATTCCCTCTGGAAGTCGTGTGACAAGTATTAACAGAGATCCAGGAAAATAACATGAACGAAGCTTTGATTTGAATTGAAGCCTGAACTCTGGTTCTCCTCCGAGACTGTGCCAGGTCTGCTTAATACTGCATATATTTCATGTTTTGCATTTGATTGTGGACACAATTGAGACTGATTGATTTGCTGCAGACAACATCCACCAGTCATCATGGGTACGGCGATCAAGTCGTGCGTCTAACCCTGTCAAATGTTTTATTGCGCAGGTGAGGCTTCCTGCATCGTGGATTCGTGGAGCACGTTGTTTGGAAATACAGCAACGCAGCTGAGATCCGGCATGGACCAGCGAGTTGATGTTCATGACATCGATGGTCGACTTTCGAACGAAGACACATCTCAAGCGATCATGTGACAAGTTCTTGCAGACAGTGAAAGTAAAATGCCACGACGATCCCTGACACCGAACCGCTAACCACGCCATCGCTTCGCATGGTCAGTGTGGGGATTGAACCCACGACCTTGGCGTTATTAGCACCACGCTCCAACCAGCTGAGCTAACCGACCAACAATACCTTCCGCTCGAAAGCAAATGCCTGTATTGCCAGAGCTCAAAACCACGGTGGCTGTTCATTTTCTGCTTCATATCGATCGCACGATCGTCTGAAGTGTTTCCTTTCATTGCAAAGCTTTTCAACAAAAAAAGCATTTACTTTCCCGAACGCGCATACTCGAGTTAACCATTTGCTCTGATATCCAAAATTAAGCACAATGTCCGGACGCATGCAATTTCAATCGCAATGTCACCAGCTCAGCTGCAGCTTGTCATGTCGACAAACATCGTCTGAAGAAACGTACTTTAAACGGTCGCACACTGTTCTTCTGGATACTCACAGACCTTGGGAGTCAGGGTTATGTGCTGCTGATGAACTGCTACGTACCTTATGCCAAATGCATTTGAATTGTAAATTAACAGTGGGATTCTTTCTGCACCCGAACGACATAGTTGCTTTGGTGTCACAGCAACAGCTCAGAAGTCAATTGTACGTTTTGCTCAATGACTCATGTTGCTTGTGCAATCTTCGTTTGACAGCATATTTTGCAAGTTATCACGCCTTCCTGCAGCGTTTATCAGCGACAGATCAGCTGCTAAGATGATTGCTTCAGACAGCATGCTACCTCCTACATTAGTCCAACCTATTTTAATATCAGGCACCTGTCTGTTGTACTACATTCCTCTAAAAGTAAATTAATCCATACATTTTCTGAAATAGCATGCTCGTTTGAAATTCAGATAGCCACAGAAGATTTCTGCACTAAATGCCTACCTCACCGACCTCTCCTGAAGTTAACCCAACTACCTAATTGTATCTGTGTCTTTTCTCGCTTCCTATAACTGCCAGCCATAGCACTCCCTTGCGTTTGAAAATTGCTCATTGCCTCTATCTGTCGCTCCAACCAATCTATTTAATCTGATAGGATTAGCACCGAATGATTTTTTTCAGATATAATCCTCAGAAACACTCAAACTCTCTCGAAACTCCCACATCCTTCAAGAATAGCATATCACTCTATTCAACGCTATTGGTTCTTCCTCCAATCAACAGACACAGAAGATAGCATTATCTTATTCCTCTAAAATATTGCTCAAATCTAATGTAATACTTATGGCTTTAAATTAACAAAAATAGAAATGTGTCAATAAAATATAATCAAAACTGAAACACCTACTAACTGTTGTAGATTTACAGCAAGGCTACACTTAAATATTTTGCGCTTATCTGTTTCTGTGCTGCGACCTGTCAAAAACAGATTCCTCCAAGATCAGCTGAAATTTCACTGATTGTTAAGTTTCCAAGCCTGCAGGCAAAAAACAAAGCAGCCGTCTATTCTATTTTCCAGGTAACTTGGGATGGACAGCCAACACTGGCTGAGTCAATGACAGCCAAATCCTACAGACATATTCAGCTCAGTTCACTGGTAATTATGCGAGATTTTTTAATCCGCCGAACATGAAGAAAGAAACAATGTGTCCACCTCGTCTGGAGTGGGTGATCTTTATAAATGAATGTATACATCGTTGGATAGCACCCTGACAAATGATCAAATCATACGCACGCCTGCGTGCTAATTTCTGGATCATAAAAATTCAATTATAGTGTGACATGTTGTGATGTGAACACACTCTTCTTCATAATGTGAGAAATCCATGTTTTTGTTTCAGGGAAAGGGGGATGCAGTTTTGACAGCACCTTCTCGTTAAATCACGCATGCCTTACGGTTTCTCTAGCTTTACCGTTTGTTGAAGTATTTTCTGGCTATTGCAGGATTTGTCGGGCACATCGAAATTGCCTCATCTACTTGTTCTAACCCAAATTCTACCTCCTTCCATTACACAGAGCTTCTCAGTCTTTGCGCATACATGTAGCAGGTTTTAACTGAATCAATGCAGCATCTCAAACACACCCCCTCAGGAAACACTCACAACACATCCATTAACTTCCCAATGAGACAAGTACGTTCCATTCGAACAATACATGGGATGTCAACTCACTGATGGTCAGAGCACATCCTTGACTGTATTTTCTGTTGCTGTTTAACTAACTTTGTAAATAAACAGCGATAAATATGCAGTTACTATAAGCAACCTGTAAAAGTTGGACAGTTCATCATTCCCTTGAATTAATTTCCAGTGTAACTTATTATTTTCTGAATGTCAGCATCTCTAACGCCAACGCCAGTGGTACGTGTGAATTTTGTGGGAAAGGAATTCACTTCAATCAGGGCTTTACATACATAGAGAAATGGAAATTGCTTTCACGAATAATTGGAACTGCAGATGAACGGGACCCAACTTTCGTTTTTATAACATGTGGGCAATACTGGAAAGACGAGCATTATTTTCCCATCCTGAATCGCCCTGCATTCAGAGGCATGTTCAGCCTTTCTGTGGCACAGTTTCAGAGCTTATGATGTTTGTCTTTCTCTGGATTCGCTGATGGCACAGAGTGACAAGGAATGCAATATTTCTTTTCTAACAGAAATGAATGAACGGGAGTGAGTATAATCACTTCACTGAAGTCGACTCGGAGTTATGGCCAGCAGAGATCAGTTGTAAATTACAGTGTCTGCAAAGCATTGGAGTTGAATTTGCTCCAAAGTCGCCCACAGTACATACTTGAAGACCTGGGTTACTAACACAGTGACATAACCAGAATCCCACCGACCCCCAGAAAAATAACATCTCTCGGCAGAAGACCAGCAATCTTTTCATGATTAATCACATTTAATTAGAATTGTAGGCGGAAGATAACTGAACCGCGAAAATCTGGACAGAATAAAACTCCCGTTCACAGTGTACTCAAAAGCTAGAATCATACTGAGATGGAGATAGAGGATACCGTGATAGAAGCAGTGTGCAATCGTCGTGCATCGGAGAATACAGGCACAGACATCCGTTCAGGACAAGGTCGCACGGGGATTCGTTCTTCGTGTGATGACGCTCCTCCTTAACAAGCTTATTTTGCTCTGATCGTTAAGGCAGAGGTGCTGGTATGTCAGGAAATGGCTTCTCAAACAGTGGCGGGGTGTGTCCAATTGTCTCATTTCTTAAAAAAAAAATATTGTATATTTTTTGTTATAAACAAAGAAGCTACAAACGGCAAAAGAGTTTTCATGCGTCAACAGAATTTTCTTGCCTGGCTTTTCTCTCTGGAATCTCTACTGCCTGTCAGAATCTATGAATGAATTTACGTTTTGCAAAGGGCTTTCATTGTGGGATGTTTCAAGCATGAGAGAGGCTCTAATGTAGTTAAGTTGCTATATCGAGTCAGTTGGGTTTTCAAATCATTCATTTGTCCAGATTATGTTTTCGTTTGATCGTCTTTCAACTGTAGTGGGTAAATAATTTGTTCTGCTTAAAGTCGAGTGGATTGACCAACTGCTTCGTTGCAAGAATATCCAGTTGAAATCTGTATTATCCCAGGAAACACAATATACATCGGTCTTATAACTGATAAAAGCTGCGTACTGGAGTACTTTCTTAAAATCTGTGCAGAGGGTATGGCTTAGTCTATAACAGACTGGGGGCTCTTGCCAGAATTTTTTTCTATCGTCTCAATTTGAGTGTAAGGTTATTGGACTGAAAGTTAGTGAGTGGTTGCTGCGAGTGTATTTTGCTCTGGATGTTGGATGCTGTTTGCTTAAGCATTGATAATGACACTTTTGGTGAGTGAGACGTTTTTGTTGCGATGAAACAAGTGACTTCAGCGGCGTTACAAACGGTGAGCAAGGAAAAGCTGCTGAAATTGGCAGACAGGCTGGAATTCGAGTTACCTCTTTCCGCAACGTTTGAAAAATGATTACAACAATAGCTCGACATTTAGATTTGCTGGGAATGCCATCAGAATATTCGTAAGTGGCTACCTTTCATTTGAAAATGAACCAGTTTTAAGTTAGAGGCCAAATAAAGAGGAAGAGAAAAGGAATTGAAACCGTTTCAATAGCAGTTAAAACACAGCAAAGAGAAAAAAAGAACGATTTGATTCAGCAGAGCAGACATGGAAAGGAGAGGAAGGTCATAGCAGAACAAGAATAAAAGAGAATGAGAAAAGGGAGAGAAAGAGAGAGAATTTGGGGGAAACAGGGTTTCAAATTCAGAAACTGACATTTCAGCAGGGAAGTCGAATTAAAGGATGTAGGTGCAAGAAGAAGGTAAGCTTTGAGAAGGAGTTAATATGTCTGAGCAAAACCATTGTAGTCAAAGGCCTCGTGGGGATTTTTTTTTAAATACAACGTGCCACTCTCCTCCATCGCCAGACCATAGCAACACGACAGTTGGAGGAAAAACGCCTCATCTTCCGCCTAGGAACCCTCCAACCACAAGGGATGAACTCAGATTTCTCCAGTTTCCTCATTTCCCATCCCCCACCTTGTCTCAGTCAAATCCCTCGAACTCAGCACCGCCTTCTTAACCTGCAATCTTCTTCCTGACCTCTCCGCCCCCACCCTACTCTGGCCTCCTTCCACCAATCGCATTTCCAACGACAGTCCCCCAAGTCCCTCTTCCCTACCTTTTATCTTAGCCTGCTGGACACACTTTCCTCATTCCTGAAGAAGGGCTTATGCCCTAAACGTCGATTCTCTCCTTCCTTGGATGCTGCCTGACCTGCTGCGCTTTTCCAGCAGTACATATTCAGCTCTGATCTCCAGCATCTGCAGTCGTCACTTTCTCCTCATAGTGCTGATGGCTCAAGGGACCACTGGATATGTGTCTAAAGCTTTAGCAGACCAGAGTGAAGGGTCAGTAATGATCACACTGAAGAGTGGAGCAGGACCGAACAGTGCAACAACCTTCTGCTGTTCCTTTTTTCTGTGTTTCTATTCTGTTAAAATATATAAAATCAGAATGATTGTAACTGACCCAGACATCGGTATTACCTTAACAATACTAGTTCAAAACTGTCCAACTCCTTACCGAGCAGCAATCCAAGACTCGGTTCACCACAAGGTCTGCAGCACATCGAGTACAGCCATGGTGTTTCTGGAAGCTTCTGCACTCGCTGCGTTATTCCTCCCTTTATATTATGATCTCAAATTCTTAAATGGTGTGAGAGAAGCAACATAGTCCAAAGGAAATTAAAAATGCTGACATTGCGTGGTGGTGACGTTTGGGGTGAGGGGTAATGAGACAAACAATGGTGTGGTATCGTGGTGGGGTGATGGGCAATGAACGACCACGATTTCTAAACGTCACTCCTCATCTTGCTCAGTCCACTCCCAGATCCATTCTCGCAGCCTGTTTCATATTGACCTCCAGCTCAGAGACAGACATTTCCAGGGGGGCACTTACCCATCAAAATCAATCACGAACACACCCATAACAGTGTTTCCCAACGGCACATACTCCTCAGTAAACACAGCAATGATTTTACACAATAACCTGTGTCTTCAGCCCTATCCACACCAAGGGCAGATTAACAAACAGTGAAGCAATTCAAATAAAAAGGAACAAATTAAAACTGAACCAAGTATCGTGGACACTGCTCGGCGCCTGTGTCATGGAAGAAGCCTGATCCTCTTTGTGGTTAACATTGAGGACCCAAAAACCACAGGTTTGAATCACGTTGCCACACTGTCTAACCATGAAACCTCAAACAGGAATATAGGTCCTGGAGCTGCCCTCCCTGTTAACCCTCACTGATTGCGTGTGGATGGGAGAAATAATAATTCACTCCAGCTTTACTGGCGGCACGCATGCTCACAATCCACATTAAGGGAACGAATGTTCCAGGTCCCTGCCCCACTGATGGATGATGTTGGGGAGGAAGTGAGAACTGCAGATATGGGAGATCAGAGGTGAGAGGGTGGTGCTGGTAAAGCACATGCGGTCATGCTGCATCCGAGGATCAGGAGAATCAGCGTTTCGGGCATAAACACTTCATGAGCAATGGTGAACTTCTTCAATTTAGGCCTCATTAATAGAGGCTTCCCAGTAAGCTTAAAGTGAACTCGGAGAAAGTGAGAACTGCAGATGCTGGAAATAGGAGTCGATCGTGTGGTGAAGGAAAAGTTAAGCCAGTCTGGCAGTATCCGAGCAGCAGGAGAATCGACGTTTCAAGCAGCAGTCCTTCATCAGGAAGCTAATAAATGCAACATCGACTCACCTGTTCCTCCGCTGCTGCCCGACTATTCCTTTCTGGCAGTACACTCGTGACGTGGATTTGATGACGTCGCACGGCCAACAGCAATCACGGGACGGGTCTGGGGGACCGAGCTGGACCTCAATCTGGCTTCGAGCACCACCCTTGGTGGGTGTGAGAGAAGGGATCAGCTAGTGGGAGGTTTTGCTGGAGCCAGAACCTTGTTATAGTGTTTATCGATACATGCTGCCAGATACAGGCTTCGAATACAGGGAAAACTGATCCTTTTTCCGCACAGAGCGGCACGTTAGGGACAAAGTACCCAGGAACGAAGTCTTCTTTACAGAAGGTGAACAATGAAGAATTCCCTGGAACTTTCAAGCCCTGAAGTTTTCTCAATATACAGTTGAAAAAATGGAATGAAGTTTAAAACAAAAGTCAAAACATTACAGACCTTCCTAAAGTCATGGGTCGGGAGACTTTCTGAGTTGGGCTTTCACCAAGAGGGCTCTCTGTTTCCTGCCGTGGCAATGCTTTCCCGCACGGGGCGAAGATGTGCCTGTTTTCCACCAGCTGCCCTCACCGCTCTCGGCTCCTGCTGACCTACTTCATGCACACCAGGCCGCACCGTTGATAGCTGTGGCTGATGTACATCACGTACACCAGGCCTCATGGCGGACTGCTACTGCTGAACACATCAGGACGACCAGGCGTCATAGCTGACTGCTGGTGACTGACATCGAGTACACGAAGTATGAATGCTGACTACTGCTGCTGTTCTGCATAAGACAAAGGAGGCTTCGCCGCTGACTGCTGCTGCTGACCCTACATCGTGCACACCAGGCCTCACTACTGACCGCTGCTGCTGAACTACATCAGCCGAAGCAGGTCTCACCCGTGACTTCTGCTGACCTACATCGGGGACAGCAGTCCTCACCACATGTGCTCTCCCGAAAACTCTTCCAATCTCTTTCTGTGTCTTCCAACTCTCTCTCTCTCCCCTTCCCACTCCCTATATCTCTCCACCTACTCTATCTCTACTACCCTCCCACATCTCTGTGCCCCCTCTTTTTCTCTCTCTTCCCCGTCTCTCTCTCTCCAATCTATCCACACACTGTTTCTACTCCCTTCTCACTCTCTGTCTTCATCTTTTTTTTAGATTAGATTACTTACAGTGTGGAAACAGGCACTTCGGCCCAACAAGTCCACACCGATCCACCCCCACACAGACCCATTCCCCTACACCTAACACTCGGGGCAATTTAGCAAGGCCCATTCACCTCACCTGCACATCTTTGGACTGTAGGAGGAAACCGGAGCACCCGGAGGAAACCCACGCAGACACTGGGAGAATGTGCAAACTCCACACAGTCAGTCGCCTGAGGCGGGAATTGAACCCAGGTTTCTGGCGCTGTGAGGGACCAGTGCTAACCACTGTGCCACTGTGCCACCCACTGTGCCACCCACACCTCTGCCCACTCTACGTCTCTCTCGCTCTCTATGTGTCTCTCTTTATCTACCCCCTCTCACTCTCTCTACCTACCACTCTCTTTCCACCCCGTCCCATTCTCTATTGTCTATACCACGTCCCATAGACTCTCGCCTCACTTTTTTATCTCTCTCACACTCACACTCTCTCTCTTCCCTCCCACTCTGTCTCTCTACTCCCCTCCCACTCCTTCTCTCTCCACCAACTCTCTCTCACCACACCCACTCTATCTCTGTACTCCCCTCCAGCTGTCCCTCCATATGTTTCTCCTCCCCTCCCTTTCTCTCTATTTCTCTCTAAACCTGAATGTCACTCTCTGACTCTCGAACACACACCCACACACACTCTTTCTCTGTCTCTGTATCTCTTTCTACTCCATCTCACTCACTTCCTCTCTCTCAGTCTCTTGCTTTACAAAACCCTCCCATTCTCAGTCTGTCTCTGTGTCAAAGTTTCTATACCCTACTCCTCCTCTCTCAAAACCCTCACACAATCTCCCTCCACCCGTTACCCACACACTCTCTCTCCTTCCTCCATTTTTCTATCTCTTACCCCATCCCACTCTCCCTCTCTCTCCCTCCACCTCTCACCCTACCCCACTCCCCTCTCTCCACTTCCACGATCACTTTCTAACCCCCTTCCACTCAATCTTTAAGACCATGCCACACTGTCTTACTCTTACCTCCTACTCTCTCTCTTGCCCCGACACCTCATCTCTCACCATCCATGCCCCACCCTCTTTCTCTTTGTCTCTCTCTTTCATGTTACCTCCCTCCCATTCTCTCTTGCTCTCTCTCTCTCGCTGTCTCTCTCTCTACTTGCTCCAACTCAGTACCTCTCTACCACTCTCCCACTTTCCCTCTCTTTCTACACATTCCCTCACTCTCGCTACCCTCTACACCCTCTCTAAACACTCGCACTCTCTCTTGCTACGCTCCTCCAAACTCTCTCTCTCTACATACTCCCACTGTCTCTACATGCCCTACGCTCTCTCTATACCGCTTCTCACTCCCTCTCTAATTCACTCCCACTTTCACTCCCTCTACTCACCTCCCACACTCTCTCTTTCTCTCCACACGCAAACCACTCCCTCTAGATCTTTACATCTCTCTCTGCTTCCTCTCACTCTCGATCTGTCTGGACCTCACTACACACCCCTTCCACTCTCATCTGCAGTCTGTCTGTCTGTCTCTCTCTCTCTCTCTCTCTGTCTCTTGGTCAATCACTCTCTCTCTCTACCGGCTCCCCCCCAACCATATCTCACTCTCCCTCCCTATCTACCACAGCCCCACTCTCTCTCACTCAAAACCCTCCCACTTTCTCTCTCTCCTCCATCCACAAACACACTCTCATCTCCCTTTCTCTCTCCCTCACTGCCATCCACTTTCTCCTCTTCACCACTCCCCCCTCTCTCTCCATCACTCCCACTGTCACACTGCCCCGTGACACTGTCTTTGTCCCTCTATTTGTATGCTCCTCCCATTCACTCTCTCCACAGGCTTCCCACACTCTCTGCCCCCTCCCACCCTCCCTGTCTCTCCACCCCACTGCCACACTCTCTTTCTCTAAAACCCTCTCTGTGTCTCCCTACTCTCTTTCTCACTCTCTCCAACCGCGTCCATTCTCTCTCTGTCTGTTTCTCTACCCCTCTCCTCTCTCTTTACCCTCTCTCCCTACCCTGCTCCCATTCTCTCTTTCTCTATATATAACTCTCCTCTCTCCCACTCTCTCCCACTCTACCCCCACACTTTCTCTCACGCTCTGTCTTCTCGCTCCCACTCTGTCTCTACTTACCTTCCACAATCTCTCTCTCTCTCAAGCCCCCTACTACACTTTACGAAGCCAGTGTACATATCGCTTTCGCTCCCTTTGCCCCTCCGACACACTCTCTCTACCTCATCTGAATCTCTTTCTCTCTTCCCCACTCTCTCTCCTCTCTCGCGCTCTGCCACGTTCCACTCGCTCTCTCCCCGACTCTCTCCCCCTTCCTTTCTCTCCACTCTCTCCCCCTCTCTGCCGCCTCCAAATCTTTTTATATCCCGTTCAAACTCGATATCTTTACACTTCCACCTCTATGTCTCTACCTTCACCACATTCTCTCTTTCTCTCTCCAACCTCCAATACTGTCTCTCCCCATGCTAACCCACTCGCCCTCTCTCTCCACTCTTTCTTTCTACTCCAACGTTCTCTCTCTCTCTTACCCCTCTCTCCCCATGCACATTCTCTCTCTCATCCCTCAATTTCCTTCTGACTGAATATCTCTTCATTCCCTCCCTCACTCTCTGTCTGACACACTCTCTCTTGCTCCTCTTAACCTCCCCTCTGACCCATTGACGGGTTTGAGTTGAGAGGCTGTGCAGTGGATGAGAGGCTAGAGAGATAGGGCCGGTTTGGAAGGGTGACAAAACGGGGAAGAGATCGAAAGACGGGAAAGAGAGAGAGACAGCAGGAGAGTGAGAGAGAAAGGTAGGGTGAGAAAGAAGAGTGGAGGCATGTGTAGCGACAGGCGGTGAGAGACAGAGAGAGTTTGGGACGAAAGCGAGTGAAACGGCGACGGGGACAGAAACAGAGGTTATGTAGAGGGAAAGAGACGGTGTGAAATAGGAAGCAAGACCGTGCGAGAGAGTGCAAGAGACGGGGTGATGTAGAGGAGAGCGTGTGTTGGAGAGAGAGAGATGGAGATGGAGAGAGACGATGCAGTTGAGTGGGGATGGTGTGAGTTGGGTAGAGATATGAATTCAGCCAAAGGCCAGGTCGGATGCGAGTCCCAGTGGTGAAAGCCAGGACAGAGTCGTTAAAACCGAGCCCGTGACCTTAGGCAACGGTTCCCTCCCCTTCCCTGAGGACCAGGAATTGGGGTTCAGTCTGTCTATCTGCAGCAACCCTTCTTCAAAATATAGAGAAGCAACAACATCGTTCATTTGCTGTTTGGCACTTTTTAATGAACATGTGTATTGTTAACAAACTGAAGTGTTCGATACAGTCAGTGTCCTGACAGAAACATTGGAATGTCTCCTTTCAAGCCCCTGTGGGATAAGCTTCGACAAACCAGCAATACCCTCATATCGACAACAAGCTTCATTGCTGAAACACTGAACTGAATTGCAATATGAAAACCCTGGATGGATTGATTAGTGAGTGAAATTGATTGATTGGTGAATTTGGATAAAGGGATATTTAAGTACATTCTTCAGTTGCTGTTTGAACTTAGTCTGGGTCACAACATAAATCGCGGTATTTGTGCAGCAACTGAGGAGCTGCAGCATGAAGCCCAGTTCCTGCACAAAGTAATCTAAATACACAAGGTCATCAAATATATACCACATCCGTCTCCATATAGAAAATACCATTAACGTTGACCATAACAAGATGAAATTGGCCGAAATCACAAACAACAAAATGATGGATTTTTTTCGAGTTTTCATTTCTGTGTCAGACTGAGCATTCCCCTTCATGTGAACCCGGAGTATCGTGCGGGCTCTGCTGGTCACTAAAATGTGTCTGACTGTGAAAATATTGAGCATCAGAATCAGGAGAAAAGGTATAGTGGGCGTCAGAATGTGATGGAGGAACTCGATTGTGACCCAGACACGGGAGAATTGAACAATGTTTGTTACCACACAAACCCAGGGGTCGTTTCCCAGTTGATACCGAGCTTCAAACATAAAATACCAGAAAATGTTCTTTAAACAGCTCAGCACAGTCCCTGTTCCCAGAACCACAACCGCCGTTTTCTCATTGCAATATTTACTTTTCAACTTCTTGCAACAAATGGCCAAAAACCGATCAAAGGTGAAAGTGACCGTGAACCAGACAGAGGAGTCAATGGCTGCATAAAGCAGGACGGCGTGGATATTACACACGGGGAAGTCGAACAGGAAATAAAACTTCTCCCGGTAAACAATGGGAATGTGTCTCAGTATCAAGTCGAGGATAATGACCAGTAGATCCGCCACTGCCATGGCCCCCAGGTAACGTCGGACACATGGAGACAATCCACAATCTTTATGTAGCAGGACATAGATCGTCAAGACGTTAACTGAGAGGAAGGAAAACGAACACGTTACACATCAGCCTGGAGTCAAAGTTACCAGTTTGATTTAGGAACCAGTGAGATTTTCATACATGTCATTGTATTCAGAGATTTCTTGATAGAATTGGAGCTGAAGTAACAAATGGGAAGGTCTGATTTACTGAGAAAACAATGGTCATAAAAGAAAAAAACACCTCCCTTTCCCCAAATGCACAGTCACACATCCATAAGAACAGATAGTTCAGAGAACATTCACATTCGCTCGATCACTCGAGAGAAAACACAGGTACCTTCCTTCCGTCTCCGAATATGGAGCCTGAAAACATTGCTGTCCTGAAGGATTATCTCCCAGTGCGTTGAAGACAAAAGGAGTTTGGAAATTTCTGTCTTGTAGTCTAAATTCTGATCGATCCTGTTTCGCGAATAAATGTAAATGCAGGGAAAACGTATTCACTCATTTACGTGCCTGAGATGACCTTGGAACAGTGTCTCCTTCTCCCTGGAACGGGATTATATCACTCGTAATCTTATGTTATATCCAAATGACGACGTCTGGCATTCACAGATAATGTCAGGGATAGAATGTCCAGAGAATGTTGCAGACAAAATGTTCCAGGGAATATCGTGTATAGAATGTTCAGAGAATGTCGGTTATGGAATGATCCGGGCAATTTTGGGTACAGAATGTGATGGAGTCACAAAAATAATGACATCACAGAGGTCCTTCTCCCCATCACGTTTAGTGAGGCCTACTCAGCCTCATGGTCGGAATTTGTCCCCATACTCAACTCAAGCGTCACTTCTTCCACCAAATGAAACAGATAATGATAATAGCTCAAAAAAAATGATGTAAGTTTATCTTTCATGAAAACACCGGTGTCATATCTTATTCAGCTACTTCTCCTCAACACCTTTTCAGATCTGACTAACACTCCCCACCATAAAGTGTTCTGGATATTCAAATCTCAATATCGGTCACCCTGTCGTCGTCGCTCGCTAATGTCATTAAACAAATCAATTTCCCTCAATGTATGTATTGATTTCCTCAATCCGCTTTGAGAATAAAACGCACATTCAGACAAAGTGCCTTTCATTCAGTATTTTAGCCCATTAGGATTTGCTCCATTGTCGACTTTATCCCTCATAACGACTGGGTCAGGAAACAGTCATACACAGTCATACACACACAATCAGATCTGATGGGTAAGGTTTAGTGAAGCCCCATCACCACTCCAGCGAATATCCTGTACCACGGACAGGACAGACCCATTACTGGTGGAGGCACCGTAGGATACATTCAGGGAAGGAATTACCCTGGAATTCCCCAACATTGATTCCAGAACTCGGGAAACCTCATCACAGATGGTCGGCGAAATACCCTGATCCTGCACACCGTCAGGGAAATATCAAGTTCCGTCGATGTTGAAATACAATCAGAGGAAGCACTGATGGTGGTCAAGACACAGACGCACTCTCAGTGTGGGGCTTCATTGTATATAACCGAGGGTGTCTCCAAAGGCCCGGCACGACCTGATCAGTTACAGTCCTTAAATTATTAGCAACCAGATTCTTGGAAGTGATGGGGGAACCAACAAGAGGGATACATTCTCACCAAACTTTAACAGACAGAACTTCCCGAACAAGGTCTGTCAGAGAAGCCAGCATTCAGTCCTGGCAGACGGGATGTCTCAGCCTCATATTGAATATACTACCCACTTTGTTTTTTGGCACGACTCCTGCAAAGTAGGCCATACTTCTAAAAGACCGAGTAAATGGAAACTGGACATACTTGTGGCATTGCCATCAGCAGTTGCAACATCAATCTCTTTCCCGACATTTTAAAGTCAAAAGTGGACTGTCGCTGATGGTTCCAATGATTCAGCAAGATTCAGAACGATACCTTTCCTGAATTAGTCTTTTCAGCACATCAAGTGTTTTAGACAGGAGCAAAATGAAGTCAATCAGCTATTCGAAGTTCACTCGGGAACTGGAGCAGATCTTTTAATCTCTCGTGACTTTTAGACCAGAAATGAAAGGAAAATTTCAGGTTTTCGAAGCTGCTACACAGGAATACGGGGCGACTGCTTACTGAGCCTGGACCAGGGATAAACTTTGATAAAACTATCATGATCAGTTTAAGCAAATTGACGTTTGCAGTGGCACAGTGACGAGTGCAGGGACCTCAATTATTCGCAATCAATATCAACGATTTAGGCAACTGGAACAAATGCCTTCTGACTGGGATAGGCAGGAAATTAAGTTATTAAGTGGAAGTCGAGAATCATGAATTGGATAAGCAACAGGCAGCAATTTGGCAGCTGGAATATAACGTGGGCAACCGTGAAGCTGTGATTTTTTTTTGTTTTAGGAAAAATACACATCTGTATATTACATGAATGGAGAGAGATTACAGGACGTAGTGATACATTGTGCACTCAGACCTGTTCAGACATCTTTTTTATTGTTCCATCTCCCCCGATGTTCCCAGTGGAACCATTGTCCTCAGTGCACATTACGATGGGGACTGGTGTGGGGGATATTTTGAACAGTATATCAAGGGGATGACATTTATCCAACAGTCCATCCTTTGTTGCTACGTTGAGAGCTGAAGACGATGGAAATGACTCACTGCTTGTGAATAAAGAGGCTGTGGCTGCTGCCAGGATAGTCGGTATTCACCAGCATGATATACAGTGCATTTTAAACCGGAAATATTAATGGACTTGGATACAGAGGATCCCATCACAAGAATGAGAACAAGATATTCTTAAATGGTTTGGTATATAACGTTTTCAAACCACCAAAGAGAGCTTTAATTCAGTGGATTGCAATTGGTCTGAGGCCCCTCAAAGTGGAAAATGCCAATGTAGAAAAATGTCTGTGTTCAGTCTGAAAACTGGAAATGATATGTTTTGGTCATTATTCTTGACACGGAGTATACACGTTAAAGGGTATTTCCACTGCAGTTGCAGAAGAGCAACTCTGAGTGAACAGATTTGCAGATAAGTAAGACGAATTTCATTCTACGTTCTTTAAATTGTAATGTTTGTAAGACAGTCTTTCAAATTTGAAAAAACGATTGAAATGTCCAGAAACGCACCTGACGTTGGTAGGAATATTTCAGGAACAACATCGCTACGTATCAGATCAATCTGCCCTGTGCTTCCAAAGACACTATTTAAAAAACCAAACAGTCGTGTAATGTGTCACAGTAGCTGAGGTATTTTCAAGAAACAAAACCTACCACTTGTGCAGTGGTGTGGCAGGCTAGAAGAGGGCGGCTTTGTATACCTCTTATCACAAAATCCACAGAAAGAGAGAGGGAGAGATGGGCTTTGACCCCAGCTTCAGTGTATTATCGTGAAAAACAGCTAAGAAAATATTTTTAGTACAGAGCACCTCAGTGCACAGAGATGTAGGCAGAGATACACGTAAACATCGATAAGTACACAAATACACACAACACGTACACACACAATTAGCCACACAGGTATGGACTGTTACAGCTGAACACAAACACATGCATACATCCACACACATTGACAAAATCAAAGAACAAAGAAAATTTACAGCACAGGAAGACGCCTTCCGTCACTCGAAGTCTGAAACAATCCAAATTTACTGTCTAAACCTGTCGCCCAATTCCGAAGAATCTGTATTCCTCTGCTCACTACCGACTCATGCACCTGTCCAGGTGCATCGTGAATGATTCTACCGTGCCTGCCTCTCCTATCTCTGCTGGCAAAGCGTTTCAGGCACCTACCACCCAATGTGAAAAGTACTTGCCACGTGTATCCCCCTTAAACTTTGCACCTCTCACCTTGAAAGCATGACCTCTCATTATTGAATCCTTCAACCTGGGAAAAAGGTTTTCTCCATCTACCCTGTCCATATGCTTCCTGATTTTGTAGACTTCAAACTGGTCCCCCCTCAATCGTCTTTTTTCTAATGGAAACAAAACTATCCTATTCAACCCCTCGTCATAGTTAGCACCTTCAATACCAGGCAACAAACACGTAAACATTCCATGCATCCTTTGCAAAGCATCTGCATTCTTTTGGTATTGTGGCGACCAGAACTGTATACAGTACTCTAAATGCAGCCGAACTAATGTCGTGTAGAATTTTAACATGACCTGCCAGCTCTTATACACAATACCACGTCCGTTGAAGGCAAACCATATGCCCTATTGACCTCAATCCACCTGTGCTTCACATTCAGGGTGCAATGGACCTGAACTCCCAGATTTAAGGGCAGCACGGTGGCACAGTGGTTAGCACTGCTGCCTCACAACGCCAGAAACCCGGGTTCAATTCCCACCTCAGGCGACTGACTGTGTGGAGTTTGCACGTCCTCCCCGTGTCTACGTGGGTTTTCTCCGGGTGCTCTGGTTTCCTCCCACAGTCCAAAGATGTGCAGGTCAGGTGAATTGGCCATGCTAAATTGCCCGTAGTGTTAGGTAAGGGGTAAATGTAGAGGTGTGGGTGGGTTGCGCTTCGGCGAGGCGGGGTGGACTTGTTGGGCCGAAGGCCCTGTTTCCACACTGTAAGTAATCTAATCTAATCTCCTTGCTCATCAAGGCTGTTCAGTTTATTATATAATTCGCTCTATAATTATGCTTCCACAATGCAACACCTCAGATTTGCCTTGATTGAACTCCATCTGTCATTTTTCCTCCCAATCTCTCGTGTATCGATATTATACAGTTTTCTTTGACCGTCCCCATGCTTTCTGCTACTCCATCAATTTTCGTGTCAACTGCAAACTTGCTGATCATTCCAACATTGTCTTCTTCCAGATAATATATATATATCACAAGCAACAGTGGCCCCAGCACTGATCCCTGTGGCTCACCACTGCTCATCTCTCTCCTTTTCGAGAGACTATCTTCAACTACTACTCTCTGTCTGTGTTTGCTCAACCAGTTCTTTATCCACTGAGCAAGAGCACTCTGCATACCATGTGACTTCACTTTCTCTGTTCGTTTTCCGTGGGGAACATAACCAAACACGTTACTAACTTCCACATATAAAACATCTACAGCTCTTCCTTGATCTACCAACTCAGTAAAAGAACTCTATGAAGTTGATAAGGCAGGAAATACCCCTCAAAAAATGTTTCTCTCACTGATTAGTCTATTCTTTTCCAAATACAAATAGATTTTATCCCTGGGTACCTTCTCTAGCAAGTTTCGCACGCCTGACCACAGGCTCTAACTGGTCTGTAGTTACCAAGGATATACCTACTATCCTTCTTGTACAGGGAGACAACGTGAGCAAACCTCTCGTTCACCGGGACCTCAACTGTGTTTAAGGACATTGCTAATATATCTGTTAGTGTCCCAACTATTTCCTCTGTCGCCTCCCTCAGCAACCTGGGATAGATCCTATTCATTCCTGGTGATTTATCCATCTTAGTAACCTCCAGCCTATCCAACACATCTTCCCAACTTATGCCAATGTTATCCAGACCAATCAATCTTCCATCTCCAATCACAAAATTTATCATCCCCCCCCTCCCCCTCAGTGACACTGATGCAAAGTACTCCTTCAGAATCCACCCATTTCCCAGTTTCGACACACAGTCTTCCCTAACTATCCGTTAGTGCACCAATGCTTTCTCTAGTTAGGCACTTGCGTCTTATATAAGGATAAAAGGATTTGAGATTCTCCTCAATTCTGCTTGTTACCGCTACTTCGTGACTTCTTTCAGCCCTCTTGGTACCTCATTTAAGACTTGCCCTACTCTTCCAATATTTCTCCCGGGCACGTTCTGTTCTTTGCTGCCTTGACCTTATATGTGTTCACTTTTCCACTTGGCTAGTCATAGAGTCATAGAGACGTACAGCATGGAAACAGGCACTTCGGTCCAACACGTCCAGGCCGACCAGATATCCCATCCTAATCTGGTCCCACCTGCCAGCAACGGGTATGTATCCTCCAAACACTTCCTATTCATGTACCCATCCAAATGCCTCTCAAATGTTGCAATTATAACAGCCTCCACCACAGCCTCTGGCAGCTCATTCCATACACGTACCTCCCTCTGCATGAAAAAGTTGCCCCTTAGGTCTCTTTTATATCTTTCCACTCTCATTCTAAACCTATGCCCTCTAGTTCTGGACTCCCGACCACGGGGAAAAGACTTTGCCTATTTTTCCTATCCATGCCCCTCATAATTGTGTAAGCCTCTATAATGTCCTCCTCAGCCTCCGACGCTCCAGTGCAAACAGCCGCAGACTGTTCAGTGTCTCCCTGTAGCTCAGATCCTCCAACCCTGGCAACATCCTTGCAAATCTTTTCGGAACCCTGTCAAGTTTCACGAAATTTTTCCGATAGGAAGGAGACCAGAATTGCACACAATATTCCAACAGTAATCTAACCAATGTCCCATTTCTCCTGTCATTCGCGGTTCACGAATCTTGCACTTCCATTCCTTTGCTTTCAACTGGACAAGCCAATTTTGCACAATATTTAACCTAAATCCTACATATCAAATGTGGACTTCGCTTCAAATAGTTGTGTCCAATCCACATTTCCCAGCTCTAGCCTTATTTTGATATAATTAGCCTGGGCCCAGTTTAGTCATCTTCCCTAAGTACTACGCTCATTTTTGTCTATGAGTATTCTCAAACTTACAGAATAATTGTCACAGTTCCCAAAGCAATCCTGCACCACAACTTGTACTACCTGGCCTTGTTCATTCGCCAACACCAGGTCCAATATGGCTTCTTCCCTCGCCGGAGTATTAACATAGAATTCTAGAAAACATTCTCGGACTTTTCTTACAAATTCTATCCAATACAGACCTAGGACACTAAGTGTATCCCAGTCAATATTGGAATTTGTAAAATTTCCCATCACAACCACTCCGTTGCCTCGACATCTTTTCATAACCTTTTTACCTATTTGTTCTTCTAACTCACGCTCACTGTCAGGAGGCATGCAATACAGCCGTAACAATGTAACTGCACCCTTTTGATTTCTGAGGTCCTCACATAATGCCTCACTACTCATGCCCTCCATAGTGTCCTGCGTTAGCACAGCCGTGATATCATCCCTGACCATCAATGCAACGACTTCCCCCATTTACTTCCATATCTCTACTGTCTGAAGCGTCTATATCCTGGAACATTTAATTGCCATTCATGTCCTCTCTTCAACCAAGTCCCTGTGATTGGAATAACGTCATACTCCCAGGCACGAATCCAAGCCCGAAGTTCATCTGCCATACCCACCATGCCCCTTGCATTAAAGTATATGCACTTCAGGACTCCATTTCTTTTGCGTTCACCTGCTCTCTGCCTACTCTTCCCCCATTAATGCTGTCTTCATGATTCTTACCATTTCCAGTTTCTACCTCGCTGCGGACTTGTCTTTTCGTCTCGTTCAAGGACCCCTGCCACATGATTTTAAAACCTCCCCAAATGCAGAAGCAAAACCTCCTCCAAGGGCATTCATTCCACTCTGATTCAGATGTAGACTGTTCAATATGCATCAGTGCTACCTTCTGCAGATCTAGTCCCAATGACCAACAAGTCTGAACCCCTTCTTCTTACACCCATCCCTCAAGCCACGTGTTCATCTTGTCTACTTAATTCATACCTACGCTGGTTAATACGTGGCACTGGTAATAATCCCGAGATCACTACCATTGCGGTCCTCTTTGTAATTTCTTTCCTTACTGCCTGAATTCTGCTTTCAGGACCTCATCTCCTTATTTACGTATATTGTTGGTGCCTGTATGCGCCAAGACAACTCGCTGTTCAATCTCCGCTTTTAGAATGCTCTGCAACCGACCAGTGACATCCCTGACCAGAGCACTTGGGAGGCAACACACCATCCGGGACACCCGTTTTCGTCGAAAGAAACGCCTTTTTACTCCCCATAAAATAGAATCCTTGATGACGATGGCCCTACCAAAGTTTTCCCCGCCCTTCTGAACAGCAGTGCCAACTCTGGTGCTAAGATCTTGGCAACTGCTAAGGTTCCCTGGTAAGCCATCTCACCCAACAGTATTCAAAAACGGTAAACCTGTTTTGGAGGGAGAAGACCGCAGAGGATAGCAGCACGACTTTCAGACTGGGATTTCTTCTGCCTTTCGGTCACCCATTCACTGTTTCACTCAGCAATTCGAAACTGCAGTGCGACCAGTTCATTAAACTGTGCATTTCGGGAAAAAATAGTAGTTGTATTTTGCATTAGAGGTTGAATGTTCAGTTGGAGATGGCAGGAGAATAGGGTTCAGATACCTTCAGCAGAAATCAACGTTCCTGCAGACTGGATGGGCAGAATGGCGAGAGGCTGCTCCAATTTCTAAGGCTCCTGCGAAATTATTTTATCTGGATTTGCCTTCCGGTAAGTTCAATGGAGGCTGAATTGAATAAGTATTTAGTTGTCGAGGTTTAATCCAAATGCAGACAAGTGTGAGAGGATGAATGGTCTATATCTCTTTCTAATTGTTGGGGCCCTGTACCTCAAAAGTGTCGTGACTGTTATGAGGGGAAAAAATAGAGAATAAGCAGTCTTCACATTTCAGGAAAAGAAATAACTGTGGTTTTCTGCTGTTCCCATCTCCAAACACCAGTGAGACTGCGTTACTGAAAACGTTCAAGCTTGAGTTCAACAGAACAACATAATCAATGCTGTTGGGAAACAGGAAAAGGATGTTCAGCTGCAGTCACATCATAATCAGAGAATTCTGAATGGTGCAGCAGACTCGCTGGTCCAAAATGTCAGCTTATGCTCTGATCCCATGTGTTGTTCTCCAACCCCTAACTACGAAGCAGGTACAGAGTAAGACAGAGATCCCATTCGGCCATACAGTATCGTGATGGTGAGATGGGAGGAGACCATTGTGCCCTCTGAGGTGTTATGCTGGGAGTACAATGATGCATTTTACATTTTATGTAATTGCACAGCACAGGGTGAGTCTATCCAACGTTCTAGGCTGCTGCACAGCAACAGGGGAGCACCGGGTAGATAATAAGAAATAGACAGCAAGTAGAAACGTTTATTTTCAGGTTGGAAAGCTATAAATTGGTTGAGTGCCTCCGGCACCCTTATGAGATCATCAACTATTCACTACTTACATAAATGAATTGGATCAGGGGACTGTTTGGATTGGAGCTCAATTAACTAATTCTGCATGATAGTCATTTAATTAGAGATGGAGGGTTTGCATTAGTACATAGTCCGGGGAGATTAGTGCACAGACGTTCAGCAAAAATGGAATAATGTGGGTTATGGGATTTTTAAGCTATGATGGAAGCATAAAACTACAGTGAACGCCATAATTTGAGAGATATTACAGAAGTGAGTGGCGCAGTGGAATTCATGTGTTTCTGGCACACGAATCATACACAGTTAATTTGCAAGTGCTGCTTGTGATTTGCCAGGCATTTGGAGTGATATTATTTCATGTAAATGTTATAGGTATAATCATCGTAATGTTTCACTGCATTTGTACATGGCACTGTTCAGATCACATCTGATGTCTTATGTGTAGTTATGATTCGCACAACTTTAAAAAAAAATCAATTGAATCAGAAGCGTTTCACATATGTTCACTTCATTTCTTTAGGGAATTAATGTCTTATGGGTGTCACAGAGTCATGCAGTATGGAAACACCCACTTCAATCCATCTCGTCCGTGATAAACAGATGTCTCAATCCGATCTAATCCCATTTACCAGCATGTGGCCCATATCACTCTAAACCGTTCCTATTAATTTTCCTATCCAGACGGCTTTTAACTACTGTATTTGTACCAGTCTCCACAACTTCCTTTGGCAGCTCATTCCATGAACGCATCACACATGGCTGACAAGACGTTACTCATCAGCACCCATTTAAACCTTTCAAATCTGCCCACTAGTTTTGAACTTCACCACTCTAGAAAAATGGCTGTTAACTGAATCCATGTACGCCATGATTTTAAAACCTCCACAAGTTCATTACACTTCAAGGCTGAGAATGAGATATGTTCATATTGTAACATAGAACATATTAAATGGAGTATATCAGATGTGCAGCTGATGGATGTTTCCGCTTTTATAGGAAACTAAATCGAAGGATTCAATTTGAAGGAAACAATGTACAGTAGTCATTTAGACACTGATATTATGAAGACATGCATTGTACAAAAATGGCAGGGACATATCTTCAAATCATAAATCGACCCGACATGGAGTAAGGAACAGGGATGGTGTCATACCATTCAGAGAATATTCAAACAGGCCTCACATGACACAGTTCTGTGCTCGGATAATATTACAGTATGTTTCATCTCAGAGATGGAGAACATGTAACATACCTGAGGAGCAACTGCCTATTTCTCCTTCTCTTTCATTTTTCCTGCTCGCAGCAGCATACACGAGATGAAAGCCCGTCAGTCAGCCTTATCACTCGTGCAGGATTTCTGTTAAACATTCATTGGAAAGTCTCCACTGCCTTCAGCAACAGGAATTCAGTCAAATACCAGGAGGAAACCCCATTGTCTGTAGCTTGTCTGGGCAGAATAACTTCAGAGGCAAAATATCATTCAGCACAAGCTGATTTTCTTTTTGTCATGAGTTTAACAATTATTTGGACAAAGCATTGTCTTCTTGTGTTTGTGATCAGCCGTATGTGTGTGTTTCTGTGTGTGTAAATCTGTATCTGAATGTGATCCTGTGCACGAGTCTCAGCATTTATAGAAAGATAAATATTGATGTGCATATTTTCAATGAACAATATATTTATCATCTATCTTTCCATCATAGCTTCACGAACTTGACTTTAGTGATAGATTAGTTATTTTAGCAAATTTTGGTCATCTGCCTCACTTGTGCCGACCACTGAACGTAAACAAGTCTGTGATCTATAAGACTGACGATATCACCAAACTGGCTACAATTAAACTTCGACATGAATGGGACTAAGAAAGGGTACAGTGACCCTCCAACATTGATCAAACTTCACAAAGGGACACTTGAGTTGGTACTCTCTTCCCCAAAGTTTCTGGTGTTATGTGATGAATTTATTCGAAGCTGTGTTCGTGAGATATTTGACAGTCAAGTGAGTGAATGATGATGAACTACGGATAAGAATGTGGGATTCTTCTTAAAAATCACACAACACCAAGTTATAGTCAAACAGGTTTATTTGGAAGCACGAGCTTTTGGAGCACCACACTTTCATGAATCACCTGATGAAGGAGAGTCGCTCCGAAAGCTCGTGCTTCCAATTAAGCCTGTTGGACTATAACGTGATGTCGTTTGATTTTTAACTTTGCACACCTCAGTCCAACGCTGGCATCTCAAAATCACAACTCTTTTTACGAGTAGATCAGCTACGATCTTATTGTATGTTTGAGCAGGGGCAAGGGTTTCATGATCCACTCCTGCCACTCAGTCCGGTGTCCCAATGTTCAATTCCGCCCAAAAAATCTGCTATACAGGTGCAGTTAGCGTCCGCTTGGTTTTAAAAACTGGCCTGAAGTTACAGAAGTGACAATTCAGGCCCTCAAGACTGTTATTCACGTTTTGTATTGATTTCGAAAATGTAATTGGGAAGCGAATGTGGTGCCAACGTGGAACATTCCTTTCCTTTCTTTTTACAAAAATTCTCTGTCCCCATTTATTGGTCATGTTGTTGGCCCAGGTTCACTGTGAATACTGCACACATAATTTGCTCACAATGTCCTCTGGTGTCCAGGATAGCATCATTCAATATTGAGAATTCGAGGAAGACTACAACCATTGACTTTCCTGTCTGAATTCAAGAAAATAATAAACAGGAGTCTGTCATTCAAAACCTCAATCATAATTTAAACTTCAATGATAACATGGTTGATCTGCTCCAAGCCTCAACTCCTCTTTTATGCCCAATCCCTGCAGCCCTCATCTTTTTGATGCTTTTAATAAGTGTTGCGCTCCCCTTCCAAGCATCTATCTCCCCAACCTCTCTGGAACAGGGAAGTCACGACAGTCACTACTCTCTGTCAAAAGGATACATTCCCTACACCGAAACAGTGACTGAAAGACATTAACAAGATATGAACGCAAGGTAGAAGTGACTGATCCTGATATCAAGGCAGGATTTGACTGAGCATCATATCAAGGAACACAGAAAAGATTGAATTTAATGTAATCCGTTGTAAACTTCCCACTGCTCCGGGTCATTCAGCGCACAAAGTGTGACGTTTCTGGTTAATGGACATCAATTAACTCCGTAACGGGAGAACTCTACAGGAGCTCTTCAGATTTGCTTCCACAACACAAACGTTGCCAGCTGCTCCATACATAACTTTCTCATACCATGAAATCGGAAGTGTGGGTATTCCCTGAAGATGAAACAATGTACACAGCAATGTATCCCCCCTCGGCTCCTGAAACACTTTTTGTCCATGTGCAGCATGACGTGGACTGTGCTCATCATGTGTCAGCAGCATTTACGTAACAGTACTGCTAGACATTGCTGATTATTACGGTAATAAAAGATTTCATTCCACATCCAGGGGTTGCCCAATCAAGTCGTTGCAGCACTTCCATGGAACCAGGAAGAGGCCATTCAGCCAATCAAGCCACCGACACAACAATAAGAAGATGTCATTGATGCTTCACGTGATAAAACAATGAAGCAGAGACTGTACCGATAGACATCGCTGTGTAATTCCTCGTGGCTCTATTGCTAATGGGACAGACATGTTACTTTAACATAGTTTGTTGACAGAGGATGGAAAGTCAATGATGCATGACAAGTCTGAAGCAGGCATCTTCTCTCTCGGAGAAGGCAGACTGTATTCCCATGGAGGTGAGAAGATTTTAGGATTAGATAACTCTTTCAGGAGTAAGGCATTGTGTGCTGACAGAACTGTGAACAGTGCAGAGTCAAACACCAAAAGCACATTGAGATGGTGAGAGTTCATTCAGAGCCTGGAGTTCCCTCTTAACCAACACACGGGTTCCACACTGGTCCGTGAACTATCGGGAACCACGTACCATGTGGAAAATATATGCAATTTCTTACTCTTTGATGTCTATTCTGAACATAATGGATGTCGGTCCATCACCCTCTTACTCTCACAGTGCGACAGATTAAACACTCATTTCCTTCTCACTCTCCTCATGGTACCATAATCATCTGGTGAATCTCATTTTCACTGCCCCTGTGGTAAGTTGAACATTCCTTATACAGAAAAGAAACTCCGTGTAAAGTGGCGCGAATATTGCCTCAACAATAACTACAATTCAACAACTGACAACGCAAACCTGAGAAACGAAACACAGAACCTCCACTGGCTTTCCAATGGCAGAAGCAAGTCAAATCCGCATATAAATGGAACACCCACTCGATGCTGGAAATGCTTTCCTGTCCCCAGTTGCGTTTCCTGACTGATTACAATTCTGTACAGTCCCAGTGACCTGAAATATTAACAGTTGCCTTCTCCATAGAACTAGTTGTTCATCTAACTGCACAATTGTCTGTCTCACAGTAACGATAAGAAGAACATCACTAATGTTGCTTGAGATGTTTGGAAATACTGGGGAGGGAATGGTCTTGCTATTAACTCATGGCTATTAAACCAGGGACCTAAATAATGGATGCTGGATTCGAATCATGCCACGGCAGATGGTGGAATTCGAATTCAATAGAACAGCTGGAATTAAGAATCTCATAAAACTCTGAAACCATCGGCGATTCAGAAAAACCCAGCTGTCTCAATGATGTTCTTCACGGAAGGAAATCTGCCATCTTCCCGCCATCTGGTGTACATTTGCTGACACATACACAGAAATGTGGTTGACCCTTAATTGGCCTTTGAAATTCCCAAGTCACTGAGCGATATTAAGCGATACGAAGTGTCCAAGAAACTGGATGGACTTTAACGTGAGCAATTCACAGCACATCGACTGCAACGGTTCAAGAAGACTGCTCATCAACACCTTCTCAACGGTAACTGGGAAAGACAAATAAATGCTAACACTCCCAGCAACCCCCACGACATGTTAATGTTCATTCTCAGAGAAAAGTACAATGAGCGCACATTTCACTGCAAACGGTTTTTTTAGTTAAGCAACCACATGGGCATGATATTACAGATAACGGAAAAATGTGAAAAATAAATTAGATTAATCTCACAATTTATTTCCATTCCAGATTATGATTAATAATCACGTTGTTTGCTTGTTTTTCTCCATGTACTCAACACACTGCTCCTCTTCAATATCGACGTCCCTGTCGGCAGCATCAATCACACTATTTCCTAGCTATTTTCAGTCCCAATGTATGTTCACTGGACTCGATATTGAACTGTGTTTTTCTGCCAATGGAGGTTGCCAAACCTGCTCGGTTTTGACAGCAATTATTTCTTTCAGTTCCAAATCATAAACTTTTTTTGTTTGTTTTCACCTTTTATTTTGTTGTTTCATGGGATGTCGCCATCGCTGCGAAGGGCAAAATTTGCTGATCATGAGTAATAACCCTCGTTATCGAGGTCATTCAACAAGGCAGAAAAGGGTCAGCACCTTGTAGGCGGTCTGAAGTCACTTTTGTACCCAACCAGACAATAACATCAGATTTGTGCAACAAAGGACACCAGTGAAACAGATAGAATTTCAATCAAAATGCTGAAGGCTTATGGTTGATTTGAGTGAAATGTGAATTTATTACAATTCTTATAAATTGAATTTAAGTTCTGCCATCAGTTGTGGTAGGATTGAAAGTGTCTCAAGTGTAATAACCAGCACCTCTGAAATACTGTTCACCAACAATACTACTCTGAAACAGTGTCACGATTGTGATGCTACTTCAGAGACAACAAAAATAATGTGATCGAAATATTTGTAACTCGAACAGCAGCCAGTGGAGAGCTGGACCCATAAAGTTTAATTTTACGAAAGCATAGGTAACGGTTCATTCAGGAACAAAACTGACACAGACTTGGAACCTGGGGAAACAATGGAGCTGGTAATGGATCGGTTTGATAATGGAGAGAATAATGAGACATAAATCAGTTCAAGGCCAAAAAGAAGCCCTCGAGATGATGAACAGTTTCGTTTTCAGCTGTGAGTGAAAGCTCTGACGTTGGTGGGTAATGAGTGGAGTTGGTGGTCGAAACTGTTTATCTTTGTTTAACGCTTTTGTAAATGGAAATAAAATCGAAATAACAATGAAAGTCAACATAGGTTTTGGAATTAATAAAAGGAAAGAGGCAGAGAGACTTACCAGGTGCCCCAACAAAAGCAAGAATGGGATAGTAACCCGCCTGAATAATCAGCAGTACACCTAATATCCGATATGATACAATTTCCGAACAACAGGAAAGATATAAAAGAATAAACCCTTGTCGATTGATGGAACATTCAAGTCTAACGTTCTCAGATTCTGATCCATTGATGAAACATTCCAGTCTAACGTTCTCAGATTCTGATCCATTGTAGAAACATTCCAGTCTATTGCTCTTGGAGTCTGATCTCTTCTTTCCATATGTCTGCAGATGCTGATCCCTGTTAGTATTGGAGTTGATACATCTGCTGTTACACTGAAAGAGACCTCTTAATAATAGGACCTGGAAAGCCTTCAGTGACACAGTTCGAATCCTTGGAGATTTGCATCAATTACGGTCACTGAACAAACATTTCGAGTTAATACCTTTCACTACAGTACTTCCAGTTCGCAACAGTAACTTTAATGGATTGGATGATGACATCACTGACTATCAGTCTAATCTCCCATCACCAATTGCTCTGACGGAGTCGGTAAAGGGAGAATGATGGATGATTTCTCCTCCCAGGACAAATGATTTTGCTGTTTCTTTGATGTACAATGGAATATCTTCCCCAGCCCCACCCGAAAAAGCCCAGGGAATGAAGATATTTTTCGTTTGCTGATCTCTCCTCCACTTGAACATGACAGCCAAAAGATTGTCACTGGACAGACGTTTCCGAACCACAGAGAGGAAATATGGATGTTTCTGGGCTTCTGTCTCATTGCTCTAGTAATGCAAATCTTATTGCAGTTTGTTGACTTTAAACTGGCATTATTTGCATTTTTAACTTTAGTCTAAATCGAAATATGATATTAAGATTGAACTTGCTCATTTAAACATATGAATTAAAGAGCCTGAGACAGAATGAATGCGAAACTGGCCAGGAGATAGAAAAGATTGAGACCAGCGGCGATGTAGACAGGAGTAAAGTTCATTCATAATCTCAAACACCGTGTTTGACAGCCACTTTAACCGACAGAAGGAAATATAACGCACAGTAAGGAAACAGGCTAAACTTGGGAAATGGAACATTGATTGAAATTGTGAATAGGACAGCACAACTGTACATGCGATGTACGGAATTATGTTTATATTTATACTTGAATTACAGGTGTGAAGCTTGGTTAGAATGTTCTTATCTAGACAGGATATTCAGATCTCATGAGTCACAGCGACCATCATGTGTTGGAATGCAGGTACATTACAATCAATAACGGCAGAAATGTAGTTAATTCCAAGCTGGTGCAGACAAAATGAGATTAATGATCATCATCTTTGTTGTAATTATTCTAAAGCATGGATTAAATGCTTTCAGAACCAGAGAAGATAAACCTGTTCAGTGAAGGACAGAATGTTTCATCATCAATACACTATCCATGAAGGTTTGTTTCATGAAATGCAGATGCCTCTAAAATACCCTTTCGAACAAAATCGATTTCGCGAGATCGAAGCACGTAAGGAGAAATTGCAAAATGAGGTGTTTTGGAAACTTGAAGAAGAAACAGATTCCAGTGCAAAACATGTACACAACACTTCTCATGGGAATAGGAGTGGGGAATATTGTGTAATTATCAGCAATTTCAGCATCGAAACTTGTAAAGTAAAAGAAAATACTGGAGACAATGGAAATCTGAAAGGAAAACAGAAAATGGTAGAGAGACACACTGAATGAGAGTTAACCTGGAAACAAATTTATATTTAATATACAGAGTTTTATTTGAATATGGTTCTGACAAGTTTTATTGATATCACAGTTAATTATGTTTCTCTCTGCTCAGATCTACCAGACGTGTTGAGTTTCTCTCCAGCGCTTGCATTTCAATAGTCAGAAGAAAGGACAGAGATTCTCTAATCATAAAGAAGACACCCCGGATGTATGTTGTCTCCTGGATGTCAGGGTCTGGATGTCTATGATCGAGTTACAAGTTTCTGAAGGGGAAGGTGAGCAGTCAGAATTCGTTGTGCACATTTGCGCCAAAGTTATAAATAAGAAAAGGACTGATGTCATAAACAGTGCTATCGGAGTGGAAGCTAAAAGTCAAGACGAGTGGAGTAGTGATTTCAGCATTACCATCATTGCCACGTGTGAGTGAGGCGAGGAACAGCGAACGAGTGAAGCGCAAAAAATTGCGACAGAGCTGGGGCAGGAGGGAGGACTTCAGGTACATCTATCATTGGGGTACTTTCTGGAGAGGAGGAGACGTGAACATGAAGTATGGGTTGCCGTTAAACTGGAGGGGGTGCCAGTAAGCTGAGAAGGAAACTAGCTAAAGAACTTAACGAGGCTTTAAACTCGTTTGGCAGGGGGATGTGAACCAGACATAGAGATCAGAGGAGACGGTAGTTGTTGAACGGGCAGAAATAGAATGCAGAGTGTCTGTCAAGGAAGGATACATAATTGATAGGACAAAGGGGTGGATCAAAGTGTTTCTGTTTCAATGCACAGAGGTTCAGGAATAACAATGATGAACGTAGAGCATGGATCAGTACTTGGAACTAATATGTTAAAGCCATTTTTCCCAGATGCAGGAACGGTTGCTGGATGACTGAGGATTTAGGTCTTATAAGAACAGTGAGGGAAGTAAAAGAGGAGCAGATTTACATTGTTAATTAGAGAGTGCATCACAGCTTCTGAAAATCAGTTTGTTGAGGAGGGTTTGTCCAATGAGTCGTTATGGGTCGAAGTCAGTAACTGGAAGGAGCAGTCAACTCATGGATGTTTTCCATCGAACCGACAAATGCAACAAAGAGATGGAAAAACAGATTGGACATAAAATCTTGGAAAGGTGCAGATGTAACAGAGTTGTTATGGGTCACTTCAATTTGCATAAATATTTGATTGGGACATCCTCAGTGCAGATGGTTTGATTGGAGCCAACTGTGTCAGGTATGTCCAGGAAGGACTCCTGACTCAATATGCAGCTCGACCGTCAAGAGATTATTCTATATATATTTGCGATGAGGGAAAGACCCAGGCAAGGTGCTAGACGCCTCGCTGTGAGAGACTTTTGATGACAGTTACCAGAATTGCATCATCTTTACCATAGCTATAGTGAGGAATAGGAGCGGAGAGTATGAAAGGCATTTCATTGAGAATGGGAAAATTCAACTGCTGTGAGACTGGAGCTGTGGAATATATGGGAAAGTAACAGAAGAAAACGGAGGATATTTCAGGAGAACTTGTGACTGTTGGATAACTTTGTTCCAAAGAGACAGGCAAGGAATGGGAATATGAAGAAGCCTTGGATGACAAGAGAAAAAGGGGACCCTTGACACGACTAATCAGGAAACATACTGAACGTTGAGGAGGCAAGGCTCTTACACAGCTTTGGAGGATTACAGTGTAGCGAGGAAATAACACAATAATGGACTGAGGAGAGCTGGGGGGAGCCAATAAGACTTGGCGTGATGAATTAGAGAAAACCCAAGGCGTTCTACACTTACGTTATGAACAATAGAATGACCAGCGTGAGGATAGGGCCGATTAAGGATAGTGGAGGGAACTTGTGCCTAGTGTTGGAAGACGTAGGGGACCACATAAAGGAATGTTTTGCTTCAGCATTCACTCGAAAGAGGCAACTTGTTTAAAGTAAGAATACTGTGGACCAGGTTACTTGTAATGAACAGATTTACATTAAGGCAGTGGATGTGCTGGAAAATCTGGGAAGCATCAACGTAGGTAAGACCCCAGGGCTGTACCAGACGTACCAAAGGTTACTACAGAAAATGACAAATGAAATTGCTGCGGCGCCGGGGATGACTTTTGCATTCTCACTCTCCATGGGAGAACTACTGAATGACTGGGAGGATATGAATGATATTCCACTGTTTAAGAAGTGGTATAGGGAAATCCCTTTGAATTACAGATGAGTCAGTCTTACTTACGTGGCAAGCAAGGTAATGGAAAAGGGTCTGAGAAATAAGATTGATGACTATTTGGAGATAAAAAATATATAACTTGATCAAAGATAGTCAGCATGGTTTTGCGAGGTGCACTTCATGACTCATAAGCCGTATTGATTTCCTTGAGAACGTAACGAGACAGTTGAACAACGTCAAACAGTGGATGTGTTGTACATGGATTTCACTGACGGATTCACAAAGGTTCCCGAAGGTAGGCCTATGCAGAATATTACGAGAAGGGGAACACAGGAAATTTTCGCTGTTTGGATGCAGAATTGGCTGGCTAAAGAAAGACAGCGAGTGGTAGTGGAGGGAAAGTATTCCACCAGGAGATTGGTGAACAATGGTATCCATTAAAAATCTGTTTTTGATCCTTTGTTCTTTGCAGGATATAACATTTATTGGATGAAGAAGTGGAAGTGTTGTTTACTAAGTTAGCCGGAGACAGGAACATTGTTGATTGTATCGAGTGCTGTCGCAGGCTATAATATGACATTGATAGGATGCAGAGCTGGACAGAAAAGTGGCAGATGGAGTTCAACGTGAATAAATGCGAATTGATTCATTTTAGAAAGTCTTAACTGAATGCTGAATACCGAGTTAAGTTCAGGATTATCAGAGTGTGGAGGAACAGCAGGATCTTCGGGCTCATGCATATAGATCCCTCATTGCTGCCAAGTTGATTGGGTTGTTATGAAAGCGTGTGGGGTTTTGGGTTTCATTCAGAGGTGGAAGGAGTTTGAAGCTGCGAGATTTTGCTAACGTGCCACAAAACCCTATTTAGACCACAGTTGGAATATTGTATCCAGTTTTGTTCGCATCATTGGTGGAAGGATGTTGATGGCGTAAAGGGCTGCCAGAACCGCACCTGAGTGAGGTTAGGCTTAAAATTCTGGAGAGAAAAATGAGGAGATGTGTCTTGACAGAGATGTACACTGTAATGAGAGACATAGTTAGAGGAGATACCCAGAGACTTTTCCACAGGACAGAATGTGCTGGAAAGAGTTGTCACAGCCTTGAGGTGATTGGAGGAAATTATAGGGGATATATCAGAGGAATATTATTTGTACAGAGAGTGGTGGGTGCGTGGAATGCACTTCCAGCGGTGGTCATAAAGTCAGTTACATAACGGACAGTTAAGGTACTGCTCGACTAGCAACGGGACGGCAGTAAGTCAGTGTATGTGTTGTTGAATGTGATCGTAGGTTAAGACAAATGTTCGACATAGCGTGGTGAACCGAAGTGGCTGTACTGTGCTTTGCTGCTCTATGTTCGAAGTTCTATGTTCTATTTATTTTTCTTTCTGAACTGTCACTAATTATATTTTCTGAACAGGAACAACGGAGCTAGTGTTTGAAATGACTCGCAAGTAAATGGTAATGGACATTAAGTAATAAATTACACATTTTGTGCAGTAATGGTCATTAATGTTTTTGTATTGTTTTAACTAGCTCTGAACATGTTTAACTCAGTGGCAATGACAGAGCATCTCTGAAATTTATAGATTGAAAGCTATTGAGTTTGCTACCTCAATATCATGCCGTGCTTCTGTTGTTTTTGGGGTCACATTCATGCAGCCAGGACTCACGTTTCTGAGACTATAGATCAACCTGTGAAAATATTAAAGAGCTTGGTATTTTTAACAGGCCATATTCATTCATGGGTTTTGGAAGCCACCAGCCAGGGCCAACTGTATATGTCATCCGCAGTAGCAATGCAGCAGGTGACAGAAAGCTGCCTTCTGAGCATCTTCTCCCTAAGTGATGCACATACACACGCAGAGCTGATTCCAAGGGGTTTCCAAATCATTAACACGTATTTGTGAAAGAAAAGCAAATAAGACCAGAGTTAGGTTGGTATCAGACTTGGAAGACAAGTTGCAAAAACTGGATCAACCATTTTTCATTCGAAGAAATTACCAATGCAGAATTGTCTTCTAATCCCATTGAATACAGTTTTGCTCCGGATCCTTGATGCCACACTCAGCCAAGTGCATCTTTGCTGAGAACAGGAGTCACTCTGACCTCAGCTCAACTGAGATTCGAATACCAGCTGAAACATGGAAAACCAAATGGACAGATAATGATTTTTGTGAAGGATGTGCTCACTGCTCTCGCACGTTCTAATTGCTACATGGTCTTTCGATTCTGTCAAACAGACTTTTGTGCGACTTGTAATGAGGCTGTGTGTTTAAGTGCCGTTATAAAGGGACATAAAGAAGCTCCAATCTGTACCATGGGGAACAAGACCATCCCGTTCATCGTGTAACAACCAGTGGCAAAGAAACACTATTGTCTGTTACTAATCGACTCTAAGCTTTCCAACTTCATCATTTACTGATGACTAATAGCGACATTAAAATCAGCAGCATCCATCACCCTAGTCGGAGACTAAAAAGAGAAAATGGGCGTCAGGGGAAATGGGAGTAACCGGCAGAGTGTGTGACATACAGTGGGAATGGCAGAAGAGGAGTGGGAAGGGAGATGGTCAGTGGGGGGGAGGGGGGGATTGTATCAGCAGATATGACATTGAAAAGGAAGTAGGAGTGTAAGGAAAGCGTAGGAAGAAAGTGGAGAAGTGATAAATGTAGGGACAGGGAAAAAGGAGTACTTGGAGAAGAGAGATTGATGGGCAATCAAACGAAAATGTTGAGGAAAATCCTGATCTCGTTTCAATTGACAATTAAGAACATTTTTCTTTTTTTCTAATACTTGATTCCCGTTCACATCATGCATAATCTCTGTATTTATGAGTCTTATCAATTGCAGACACCAATGTTTCTCCCCCCAAATGCGTTGTGTCATCAGTTTTCACTTCTTTTCAATATGAAGAACGATGGGCAATTGTTCGAACAATTTGCTTCCGAGTCAATGTAGACATTAGTTTTAGGTTGATCTCCTACAGTGTGTCTATAATGTTTAATTTCATTGAATATTTATTCCCATCACTCTAGTGCATTCGAGCGTACTTAATGAAGGAGTCTATGTCCATCCTGCAGATGAAAACTTCCTTAATCTCTGACTACTGCAGGGAATGTTGCATCGCATATTCTCCAGGTGGCGTAAAAAAAAACAAGTGCCAAATTCGAGTCCAATATTAATGAGATACAAGCGTTATGAATATGATATGCAGAAGGGACAGACGATAAAAGGAGATTTCGTGTCCATGTAAGTATTATTTGTAGTCCTCTCAGAAAAATCTCTGCTGCATCGCATTGTTAATTCAACGAAATAAAGGGGAAAAAACAAGAGACTGGGATTCTCCATTCTACTCCAAATAACATCTGGAGGACAAGAAGAAAATCAGGGCTTGTTCGTGATATTCATACATTAGAATTAGAATCTGCTTTATTGTTCCGTGCCCTTGAATAAGAGAAGATAAATGTTTGCAATGCGATTGCTTTTATTGTCATCTTTGGTCCAGGATACCTAGGTATATATACATGTGTACTGGTTACAGAATTGAAAATAAAAATAACTTCGAGTTTAGGAATGCAGCGATTTTTCTTAAGAAAGTGTACAAATTACTAGAAACGTCTAGCATAAGAAGAAGAATTTAAATAATGAAGAAAGTATTAAAATGGATTGGGTGTGGGGTGATAAATGACTATTTTTGTGGATAATACAAAGTAAAGTTGTCTTTACTCCGAGAGTTATAAAGGCTTGGAATGCCTTACCTGCCAATTCAGTTAGCTCAGCCATATTAGGGAGATTTAAACAACCCTTATATAAGCACATAGATGATACTGGTACAGTTCAGGGGACGAACTGAGAATAGTTCACGGGTCAGCGCAACATCGAGGGCCGAAGGCACTGCTCTGCTCTGTATTGTTCTATGTTCTAAAACCTGGTGGTTGACAATGAATAGGGAAGGGTTCGGTTTTTTTGCGGTGTAATATAAACGGATTTTTTAGATGGCCAATGAAATTTAACATTCACAAATGTGAGGGAATGTACTCCAGAAGTAACAAGGCAATAGAGTGCTCAAACTATGAAGAAGGCTATGTTTGCTCATGTTTTATTTTCTCTGTGAAGGAACCAGATAGAAATGTACAAGTACATCTGGGAAATGGACAGGGTGGCGACACAGCTGTTGAAGGGTCGAGAACGAGAGGGCACACTTTTGAAATGAAAGTGAAGAGGTTGAAAGAGGATTTTGGAATGTGTTTTGAACCCACACGGTGGGTTGTATCTGGAATGCACTGCCTCGGAGGGTAGTTGAAGGAAGTAACCTCACAAAATTTGTGAAACAATTGGATGAGCACTTGGCTCGGCAGACACTCTGGGTCTCTTCTATAATGTACGATTCTACATGGTGGCAGCGAGATAATCGCTGATATATTCTGAAGCTCAAGTCTATGGCACTTGTTGAGAGGCAGCAGCCCTCAGAAAACTTGTGTGTTCAAATAAGTCTTTTGGACTGTAACCTGGTGTTGTGTGATTTTTAACTTTGTCTTATTCCATACACATTGAGCAAGGCTGCACTTCCCTCAACTAAACCCCCAGACTCTGGCCACCCCATCCTTATCGGTAACTAAAAAACAACGAATTGCAGTGGAACATAGGAATTCGCGTGTTCATTCGGCCCTTCCAGTCTGCTCCACCGGAAACATATATGAAATTTTAATTTGTTGATATATTATTCCTGCACAGCACGCTGGGGTCAGTAGGTTCCACAAATTCAAAATTTTCTCAGTGAAGTACTTTCACCTGATCTCAGTTTTGAACCTATCTCCTTTTATCTTTTATACCAGACTGTCTTAAAAGAGCGAGCATCTTTCCCATGTCCACACTACCAATTCCCTTCAACATTTTGTGCACCTCAATGAGATCTCTCTCTCATTCGTCTGTTCTCCAGCAAGCTACTCAACTACTCCCCCTAATGTAACCTTTTGTACCTAAAATCAACCTGGTGAAACTCCTGTGAAAAACCACCAGTGCCAACACAGAATTTCTCAAATAAGGAGACCAAAACTACGCATTGTTTTACAGGCCATGAACCGAAACCTCATAATCGTAACAATGCTGCTTACCATTTCTAATCCAGTACGCCTGTAACAAATGCCTGGATTTCTTTTGCCTTTCTTAGTAAATTCTGCATCTCAACACTTGCTGTCTGCGTTTAAAGCAGATCGACAGCCGCAAAAGCCATCGTTGATGCACTTTGAATCTGTTTTCCATTCAAATAATAATTTTCCCGTTCATTTTTTGGACCAAAATGGACAACCTCGTACTTATCCACGTCAAATTCCATCTATTCAATACCTCCCCATTTTCCTAGCGTGTCAATATTTATCTGTGATCTCTGTCTCCTCATCAATACCTGTTTTCCAAACATTTTGAGTATCAGTTAAGAGACAGCCACCGTGTTGTGTCTGGAGTTACATGTAGGCCAGACCAGGTAACGATAGCTGTTTCCTTTCCTCAAGGGCACGAACGAACTACTTGGGTTTTCTTAACAATCGATTCAAGGTCACGATCAGTATCTTAATTCAATATGTGAACTCAAACTCCAACATCTGCTGTGGAAGGATTCAAACCCAATTAAGTGTTAACAATTAAGCGTTAATATGACGAGGCAAGCACCTACTCGAATGCTGCACAATGCAATTACCTTGTGCAGCATGATATGTCCCAAATTTGCCTTGATGTTATCCATTACATAATTTTTAAAAAAGGGTGGAGGGGTTTGCTTTTTAATCAAAATCACGTGGTGAATGGACATTGCAAACTGGTGCTGCTATTGCTCCCCAAACCTTGAATTCGTCATCATCAAATGCGGCCCCTTCTATCTACCACGGAAATTTACCGCTGCTTTACTAACGGCTGTGTTCATACCACCATAAGCAAAGGTTGAGGAAGATCTGGATGGGCTGTACATCACTACAAACAATTTGGCGACGGAACACGCCGTGGTCCTGTTTCTTATAACTGGCGACTTTAGTCAAGCCAATGTAAGGAATGTTTTGCCCAAGTACCGCCGTAACATTATCTGCCCAAACATTTTAGACCACTGTTACACGACTGCGACAATGGCCAACACTCCATCCTCAACCCGCATTTGGGGATCTCCGAGCACAATATCATTTTTCTTCTCCCAGCTAACAGTCAACAGCTCAAGCAGGAAACCCTGTCACGGATACAGGTCCAGTACTGTTTGGAGGAGGTAGTGGATCAACTCCTGCGCTATCTTTAATCGGATGAATAAGCCATGTTCAAACAGTCCGCAGGTACTACGGACGAGTACGCCACCATCGTCAGAGTCTTCATCAGCAAGTGTGTGGAGGACTGCATACCAAGGAAGTCAATCTGCGTGTTCCTAAACAAGAAAACCTGGATGAAAAAGGACATACAGAACCTGCTAAAAACCAGGCGTTGAGCCTTGTGATCGGGAGACCCACTCAAATATAACGAATCGACAAATTAGCTTCGCAGAGCATTCAAGATAGCCAAGGACCAATACGGATTCAAACTAGAGACACAAACAGACAGAAAGCTAATATGTTAAGGACTGAATTACATCACAGATTCTAAAAAGGGACAGTGCAAGATAGCAGACGATGGCACATGCCTCCCAGATCGTCTCAAAGCCTTCTATGTACGTTTTAAGCAGATTTTCGGTGGAGAGTCAAAACTTCTTCCAACACGTCCCGATGCACCTGCCGCAACAGTACCTGCATCAGACGTCAGATCATTTTCCTTCCTGTGAATACCAGGAAAACGATGGGACCAGACGGAACACCAGACTGTGCACTCGGAGCGCGTGCGGATCAAATGGCAGAAGTCTTCTCGGACATCTTCAAACTCTCCATGCAGCAGGCCACTCTCTCTGCCTGATTTAAGATGGCCAACATCATCACTGTGCCTAAGAATGCTCATGCAGCATGACCCAATGACGACCGCTCAGTGGCCCAAACTTTTGTGCCCTGAAGTGCTTTGAAAGGCTGGTCATGACATTAATCATGTCCTGCATCCCCACGACCCTTGCACCAGTCCAATTTGCCTATCTGACCAACAGATCCAAATCAGATGCCATAACACTTGTCCTTCACTCCTCCCATGAACATATTGGCACCAAGTATAGCTACGTAAGAAACCTACTCACTGGCCATATTTCCGCCTTCACCACTATTATCCCCTCGAGAATGATGGCTGAACTTAGTGATCTCAGACTAAGCCCCACTTTCTGCAACTGAATCTTTCGTTTCCTGACAACAGGCCACAATCTGTGAAGATCGGAGACAGTATTTCGTCCTCACTAACACTCAACACGGGAGCCTCACAATAGTGCGTCCTCAGCCCCTACGTTACTCACTGTGTATCAATGACTGCGTTGCCAAATTCCAGACTAATGCCAATTACAAGTTCGCTGATGACACCACCATCGTCGGTCGAATCTCAGATTGCGATGAAACAGACTGCAGAAGGGAGGTGGAAGACCTGAAAAAATGGTGCACTGAGAACAACCTAGCTCTCAATGCCGGAACTCATTATTGACTTTTGGGTGGGTGGTACTCATGATCACCAACAAATTAACAGCACAGAAGTGGAACGAGTTGAGAGTATCATGCGCCTGGGAGTTGTCATTTGCAAGAAGTTTTCTTGGACTCTTCACGTGGCTGCACTGGTTACAACAGCCCATCAATGCCTGTTCTTCCTCAGACAGCTGAGGAATTTGCCATGATGGTGAATGCGTTTATCAACATTTATAGGTGCACCATCGACAGTATTCTGTCTGGATGTACCACTACCTGGTATGAAAACTGTACTATTCAAAATTGTAGACGGTTGAGAGTGTTGCAGAGAGGACTGAACTCAGCCCCGACAAACAGAAATGCTAATCTCCCATCGTTGGAATCTATCTAGCAGGCCTAATGCCAAGGAAAGGTCACCAGCTTTCTCAAAAATCTATTCGACCCTGACAATGTATTTGTACAACTCATACATTGGGGAGAAGGTACAGAAGCCTGAACACACACTCCAGCCGGTTTCGTAACAGTTTCTACCTGACTGTTGTCAGAAAACTGAATTGATAGACATACTCGTGGCATACGCTTGTACCTGTGTTTTTGTTTTTCCGCTGTTAAATTATTATCTACGTATCTATGCTACTTAACTCTGTGATCTGCCTGCGTTGCTCGCAAGACACAACTTTTCACTGCGTCTTGGTACACGTGACGATAAATTGAATTCAATTCAGTTCAATTCTATTCAATTCAATATTAGAAAACGAATAACTTTTCACCTTGTTACATTTCATCTTCTTCTCGGGAATATACTTTGTTTGAGAGGTATTTGATATCTCCCTAAGTATTTTTTTCTCTGTACTTCAACTGTCCTGCCCTTTAAAGTGTATTGCTCAGTGCATTCCAGGACCAACTACTTCCTTATGCCAGTATAATTATCATTCCCCATCACCAAAACTCTTGTAAGTGTCACTGTCTTCTCTCTTTCAATCTGGATTTGAAACTCCAGCACGTAGTGATCACTCTTTTCAAGACGATACATAACTACAAGGCCATTTATCAGTTATTCCTCATTATATAATACCAAATCTGAAGTAGCCATTTCTTTGGTTGTTCCATGGCATGTTGCTCGAAGGAACAATTACTTGTACACTTCATGAATCAAACTTCACAGCTAATCTTTAAAGGTATTAAACCAGTGAATGCGCATCTTCAAACCACCCATATTCACTTGTGTGCCTTTCTCACAAGTCCTCTTATTGTCTGGATTATATTGTTCAGCACTTTTGGTAACGGTGTGGTGGTGGTGGAAATTACTCAATTTCATGGGTTTCTTCCTTTGCCTTGTTCCATCATTCTGCTACCTCGTGCTAATATAATTTATTGCTACGGCATTTACGTCATTCTTAACCAGTCGGACGGAAGGGTTTCTCAATAGTTGGCACTGCTGCGACACAGCGCCGTTGACCTGGGTGAGATTCCAGCCTCGGTAGACTGTTTTCTTGCAGAGTTTACAAATTCTACACGTATCTGCGCCGATTTCCTCATGGTACTCCAGGTTCGTGTCGCAGTCCAAAGATGCGCAGGTTATGTAAATTGCTCAAGCTTAATCGCCCAGAGTGTTCAGCGATGTGCAGGTCAGGTGCATTAGTCAGCGGTAAATGCAGAACAATACCTCTAACATCGAACATTGCAGTGCAGTACGCACTCTTCAGCGCTCGATGTTGCACCAACTGATCAATTCAATCTGAAACCTAGCTAATCCATGTTATTCCATCTTCATTCATGTATTTACCACTTGCCCATTTAAATGCCCTTAAATTTGGCAAATGTACGACTGTTGAAGGGAGGGAATTTCATGGCCGTATTGGTCTCTGAGTGTAGGAACAATCTCTGACGTCTGGCTTGGATCTATCAACCCTCGGTTTAAAGCAATGACACCTGGTGCGAGCTATTACCATCTGAGGGAATGACTCTGACTGTCCACCCTATCTAACACACTGATTTTCTAATATTTTACTATTATGATGCCTCTCAACCTTATTCTTTCTCATGGAAACAGCAACAAGTCCCTCTGCCTTTCCACAGTGGATCTTCATTCCATACCCGACAACATCCTGATAAATTGCTTCTGAACCCTTTCAACATCTTTCACATCCTTCATATAATGTCGTGATCAGAACTGTACGCAATACCCCAAGTTCAACTGCAGCAGAGTTTTTTGACAAACGCAACATGACCCTTGAACGCTGCTTCGCAAGCCTTCTCCCAATAAAAAAGCTTACACACCCCATGCCTTCCTTCCAAACTTATCAACCTGGGTCTCAACTTTCAGGGATCTTTGTATGTCGACAGCGAGATGTTTCTGCTCATCCACATTGCCAAATATCTTACCATTAGCCCCGTAATGTTTTCTCCTTTTGCTCCTTCCAAATTGAATTACATCACACTTTTCAAAGAGTAAATTGTATTTGCACATGTCATTTGCAACTTATCTGTGTTCTTCTGTAACCTGACATCCTTCAGCATTGTCCACAGCTGGACCGACATTAGTGTCATCCGCAAATTAACTAACGTAGCCTGCTACGCCTTCATACAGGTCATTTATAAAATTGACAAACACACAATCGCCTCAAAACAGATCCTTGCGGGAAACGACTAGGTATTGATCTCCAGGATGAACATTTCCCATCAAACAGTTTTCTTTCAGTTCGAAAATTTCTGAATAAAACTGCTCAATCACCCTCAATCCCACGCTTCCTTATTTTATGCAATAGCCTACTGTGGGGCATTTTATGAAACGCCTTACTGAAACGCCACATGAACCGCTTTCCCCTCATCCATCACTTTGTTTACTTTCTCAAAGAACTAAATAAGTTTGTGACGTAGAAGATACCCTTCACAAAACCGTGTTGACTATCCTTAATCAACTTAATCCTCTCTCAATTATTATAATTCCGATCAGTTATAACATTTTCCAACACTTTCCCTACAATCAAAGTGAGGCGTACTTGTCTTTAATTATAAAGTTTGTCCCTACTCCCCTTCTTGAACACGAGGAAAACATTCGCTATCCTCTAGTCTTCTGGCGATTTTTCTTCTTGGCTATGAAGACATAACGTCCAAAACCAAAGACTCTGCAAACTTGTATGGGACTCTGTCTGGGTTGGTTACGCTTCAGAGGATAAAGGTCCACTTGTTGGGACGAATGGCATATTTCAACCCTGTAGGGATTCTATTCTATGCTTCTATGAGCAGCTGCGCCTACGCCTCCTTCTTGTCTATTCTTTTAGAATGCTGGATAACTTATGGCTTTTAACGCCCAGTCCTGAACTTCAGGCAATCTCCATCGCATCATACGCATTTGTCGCTGTTTGTGCTGTCAATGTATCAATTGTGTTCCAAATACTGCTTGCAATTTTGTACAAAGCTTTTCAATAATTTCCATTGATCTGCTTTCTCTTTTAATATTTTCTTCGGCACTATTCTTTCCATTGTCCATTCTTATTTATTAATCCCTCATAATACTGAGCCTCATCTCTATCATTTACTCCAAATTACAACTGACATTCGGACGTTTATGATTTCTTCCCTCATCACTGTGCCTGCTTATCCTAGTCACCTCTACTTTCTGCTGACTTTCTGACCTGCCAGTTTGGTTGCCAGCCTCTTGCATTATAAGTTTACATCCACAAACGTTGCACTAACTAACGCGGGTGAATTTGCTGTCTGTGTAAAAGGTGTTTGTTATGTTGATGAATTGGCGCTGCTACAGTCATCGATATAGCTGAGGAACAGGTGGTGGGTGGTGGCAGTGTAATTGCAGATGCTTCCTGCCCTGCTTTGGTTTCCAGCAAAACACTCTTGACTCTGATCTCCAGCATCTGCAGTTCTCGCTTTCTCCTCATACCAAGCCTCAGTCCATTTGCTGTTTCTTCATTACTCATTCACAGGATTTAGTTCTTATTGGTTTTTTTTTGTCTGTTACGAGTTACACTTGAGGAGGTGGTGATGAGCTTAAATCACTGAGGTCTATGTGCAGTTGGAAAACGCACAGTGCTGTTCAGTTGTGTAATGCAGGGTTTGGAATCGGTGATACTGAAGGAACCGCAATACATTTCCAAGTCTGGATGCACAATGGTTTGAAGGGGAATATGCAGGTCTTTGTGATCCTATGTATCTGATGCCCATTTGCTTCCTGTTGGAAGTGGTCATGGAGTTTGGAATGTATTGTCTGAGGACCTTTGGAGAATTGCTGCAGTGCATCTTGTTGTGACAGAGCATTGGTGGCGGAAGGCAGACATATTGATGGTGTGAGGCCAAACAAGAGGCTGCTTTGTCATATTAGCTTCAAATTGTCCATTATTCGAGCGTTCTGAGGAATTGTCACTGCACCCAAACATCGCACACCGATGCTGCCAGAACCTCGTGTTTCCACCAATTTTTGTTTTTATTACTTCTGTGTCTTTGAAGGTGCACCTATACAGGCAAATGGGAACAGTCCATCATAGGCCTGACTTGTCTATGAGATTTTGGACAGGTTTTGGGAAGTCTGGAGGTGGGTTATTCATTGTGAAATTAGCGGCTATGTACAGCTCTTGTCGTCATAGTGTTTATATGCTTTTTGTTGAATGTGGATTAGATCGAGAAAATAGTTCCCGATGGATTAGGAATATAAACTGAGTAAAACTAGTAAAATCAACAAATATTCCATCTGCAGATGAGGTATTCTGAATGGATGAAGTTCTTTTATATTGACAGTGCTTCCGCACTAACGATGATTACCTTTGGTTTTTAAAGCTTGTTCATATATTTAATATCAAGGATGACATTGGCACTGTACAACTCAGATGATCACGTAGCGTTTGGTGACACTCAGTATCCCAACTGGAAAAATTAATTTGTTTTCGGGTTGAATTTAAAAAAAACTTGACTTTGTCAAGGTAAACTTGAGCGAATGTTTGCATTGGAGTCCCAGAGTGAAATGGTAACCCCAGAATAGAATCGTTCGCTTTCATTGCTGTCTGGGTAACTGTAGCATTGCACAACAGATCAATCTTGGTCTTTGAAAAACCAAGATTATTTTTGAACGAATTTCCATTGAATGAGAAATGCAGAGGATGTTTCTCATTCTTCGGTTATATTTTTCTTGTCTGTTGTGAAATGTATCTTTTACTTCAACTTTTATTTGACTCTGGTCTGGAACAAAAATAACAAGTCCTTTGCTCAATCACGGCTCTGGTAGTTATTTCACAAAATGAATCTTAGGCTTTTTTTTAAAATCGAAGTGACTTTGATACAGAAAAAATAAATATAGTGTGCAGTGGGAAACGCAAACAGGAATTGCTGCAAACACTCAGGATGTCACCCATCATTTTTGGATAGAAAGCAGAGTTAGTTTTTTGGGGTCCAGCAACACTTCTTTGAATATGTTTACAAAGTTAAAAATCACACAACACCAGGTTATAGTCCAACAGGTTTAATTGGAAGCACACCAGCTTTCGGAGCGACGCTCCTTCATCAGGTAGGAGCACAATCACCTGATGAAGGAGCGTTGCTCTGAAAGCTAGTGTGCTTCCAATTAAACCTGTTGGACTATAACCTGGTGTTGTGTGATTTTTAACTTTGTACACCCGAGTCCAACACCGGCATCTCCGAATCTTGAACATGTGTGTAATGAACAGTTTAGACATAAAAGATCGAAGAAGTCTCATGAATACAGTCACAGTTACAATAGTCTCAGATTAACTGAGGAGGAAAACTATCATCAAACCTTTTTTTCCATTACTCTACTTCATGGGGAACTTCTTGCGTTGTTAATTTATACCTTAATCTTGTTCTTTAGTTTTGTTTATTGGCTGGTTGACAGCTGCTGGTATCCGCACAGAGTGATGCGGATCTGCTGGCTTTCATGAATGAAACTTTGGTGTTTTGGAAAATCTCTGGTGACGGGGTCCTCTTATGTCCTTTTCTCCTGCTACTTGTGTGAAGTTGTTGGTGAAGGAAAATGAACTTGTAAATGGAAAACATTATATAACAGGTCGAGTCAGAGTCATTGTGTGGAGATTTAATGTCGAAACATAATGTGAAAATCTTAATTGGATCGTTATTACTCCTACCCAAATTTTGCATAGATTGAGCAAACAAACCAATGCAGGTTGGACTGACCTCATACATCTCTTTGCTGTCACGCAGTTGTAATTTGTAGTGCTCAGGTGCAGTTTTGTCGTACATCTGAAATAGTATACAATCCAGAGATTTCGGTGAGTAAGGGATTTTAGACGCTAGTTTCCTTTAATAATTTGTAGCTGTACAGCTGTGCAGAAGTTGAAAGGAAATTGATGTGTGCACTTCTCTATCCTAAAAAAAGATGTAGATGAGATAAATAGCACAGCATCTCAGAAAAATTGTGATATTTAAACTTTTTTTTAATCTCAGATATCTTTTGGCAATTTTAAGGCTTTGTATATATTGGTTAAGTTTAAGAGAATTAATAATTCTCACTAACATTAATAAGGTCTATTCGTTGTCAATTAAGTAACAAAATTAAAGGTGGATTCAAAGATAATGGCAGTGCAGTTAATGGGTGTGATTGTTGGGTGTGGGATATCTTGAATACAGAGCAAAAGAATCTCGCAATATTCAACTTAGAGTTTATGAGCTGTTGGTCAATCGGAAGACACTGTGGTGCCCCAATGTAATATTATTTCGATACATCATTTGAATTGGCATTCAGAGAATTTTAAAACAGGGTCTTCCAATTTGGTCAGTGCTGAGGTACTGGAATGTGCAGCTGTCGTCGGTCTGTGAACACAGGAGGTAGAGGAGACGGCGCTTTTGCTGGTGTCCAGCAGATCTTTGGTATTTGCAGCATATTTAGATGAAGGCGAGGACTGCAGGATTGTTCAGCGGACACCCACTGCGCCATAATATCGGGAGGCTTTCACATCTGGTGCAGAATGAAGTGCAGTAGCATTAGGATATAACATGGTGAAGGATATTGACAATTTATTCTGTGGGAATTAACAAGAGTCCAGAACACACTCTTGCCTTCTCGTTGACTGGGCTTGCGACAACTACTCAGAGCTGACGAGCAACTTCGAGCGGAAGGGGAGAATTCAGTTATCGTGAGGTTGACTGTATGTACGATGTCAGCATGTACAATGAAGACAGAACAAGGAAGATGCTCTGCACACTTATTGTGAGAAGTATGGCACGAAATTAAATGGCCGAATCTCACAGGTAACATCCTCATTTTGCAAAAGTTAAATCTGAAAAGACATGGGAGGTAAAGTGGGCAATAGTACAGAATAAAGTTAAGAAAATTAAAATAAAGTAAACAGACATTTGTGAAGACTTTGTGCGATTTGTGGTGAACATTTATAATCAGTCAGATTAATTAGCAATTCAGTGCAGTCGAACGGCCTCCCAATTTCGGATGGATAAAGAGAAAATAAAGGATTCTGGATGCTGGAAATCTGAAACAAAATCAGAAATCGTTGGAGGAACCTAGCAGGCATGGCTGTATCTGAGGAGAGGACAGAGATTTAAGTTTTTAAGTTCAGTGATGCCAACACTGGTTTTCATCCACAGACGCTGACAGAACTGTTGATTTCCTCCAGGTATTTTTTAGATTTTTTTCGTTCGATTCTGTGCTTTCATTAAAACTGGAGAAAGAAAATATATAATTGCATTATTCAGTGCGATCTAACGACCACCGAATAGTGGGAAGGATATAGACGTAGAATATGTCGGAGCTTATAGATAAAATTTACTATTATCGGGTAGATAAAATGGAGCACTTCAATAAGTCAAACAGTTCCTGGGATAGTAATAGTTAATTTCCTTTGTGAGCTGCACAATCACACTGAGCTTCCTCACACAACGGACATTGTGCTGACATACCAACCACCGGTCTTGGGAAGTGAACGCCATGCAACGATTGTGGGGATCCACGCATCAAATGAAAGGTTAGAGGGAGTATCAGTGACATTATCAAAGGAAGTGAGGGATTAACTTTCCAAGTATGTATTCAACAGAATAGCCTATCGTCGGTAAAGGAAGCTTTGCAAAATGATTTGTGATAAATGGATTAAGTAGGAGAAAGTGAGGACTGCAGATGCTGGAGACCAGAGCTGAAAAATGTGTTGCTGGAAAAGCGCAGCAGGTCAGACCGCATCCAAGGAGCAGGATAATCGACGTTTCTAGCATAAGCCTTCTTCAGCCCTTTCCTGAAGAATGGCTTACGCCCGAAAAGTCTATTCTCCTGCTACTTGGATGCTGCTTGACCTGCTTCGCTTTTCCAGCAACATATTTTTCAGCTCTAAATGGATTAAGTGACAGTATGGGAATGTTTCATGGAATTCAGAATGATGGGAAAAATGAGGATGAGCATTTCCGACTAAGAATAACCAACTGAGGGTGAATAGACATCATTGTCTCAAGAACGGTATTGTGACGGTTAGAATGGAATGTGTGGTTAGCAGAAAAAAAACCAGCAGTTTAGCAAAGGGCTACCTTCAAATTTGAGATGAATTTGTTACATTCACGGTATAATCTCTCACAGGGGAAAAAATGAAAAGAAATCCACACACCAGAGGATGAAGAAGCTACAAATCAATTTAGAGAAGGAAAGGTTATAATCACAACCAATGAAGACTACATTTGACCTGGTGGACTTTGTCTCCAATATTCAATTAATTTTCCAGATGTGTTCTGATTGGTTTTACAATGACAATGTCAATGCGAACATACATCGCATGCAACCTTCAGAAACACTGAATGGAGACAAATACTCTATTCTGGCGTATTTCTACCAGTTCTGGACAGTGGTCATCCTGACCCAGTGACTGCCATTACTTTTATACCCACCCTCACTTCACCTGCCCTATTTTGGGAGAAATTATGTGGAAAATATAAACGCCCTTCCGGTGACTTGGTCTTCCAGTGATGAGCAAACTCAAACAAGAGCAGTCCTGATACTAGCAATTGCGAGATCCAATCAATTTCTTTTTAATTTGGGAAAGACAATGATAACGTCATTGTACCTTTAGGAAACTGAATTTTGGCTTCCTGCTCAATTACGTTCCCTCCTTGATTAGAGATTACGATAATTTCCCTTCAAAGATGTTAAGTGAACTGGTCTGTAATTCCCCGATTTTCATCTTTCAGCCTCCTTTAAAAGCAGAGTAACGTTTGCAATTTTCCATTCCAGAGAGGCAACTCATGCCTCTAGGCAATTGCAGAGTCGAGTTACCTCCTCTTCCTGTGTTTTTTTATTTAGAAACTCAACGTACCATTTCATGGATATGCAGCTTCCATCGTGGTTTCCTTGTCCGAAAATAGAACCACCCGAACAAGTCACCACCATGAGTTTATAGTCCTCCTCACTGACCAGAAGATGGACTGGAGCACCGAGACTAACACAATGATTGTCGACACAGGACTGAAGCTGGGGAATCTGAGAATTATCACAACTCGTGACTTTTCAGAAACTCCGCAAAACCAAAAATCTTCATGTCAGCACCATGGTGGAATAAACCACACTCATGCTGATGTCGAAGCCACAACAACACAACAACGTCCAACACAGAGCAGTTCACTTGATTGAGGTTCCCGCTCCTCGATTATGTTCCCCCTGCAATATCTACTAAACTGCAGCTGCAGTATGTTCTGTCTGCAGGATGATTTGCAGTGTGTCACCGAGCTTGCTCCTTCCGTTACAAACTCCATCACTGAGGAGACGAGAGCAGCACTGACTGATTTACAATCCCCAACTTCACATTTCCCTCCATACTCTACACCATTCTGGAAATATATTGCAGCTCTTTTGTCAGTGTCATTGTCTCCAAAAGCCGTAAGACCATTGTGGGAGCAGTCCCCACCAGTAAAGCAGAAATTTCCATTGATGATTCGAGACCAATTTCTCAAGCCAGTATGTGGTGGCTGATATAGACTGAAAATACAGCATCTTCGACATCTAATGGCAAATAGTAAAACAAACAGGAAAAAGGAGCTCATTTAGCTGGTGATGTACAATAAGTTTTATAATTTCTCCAAAATGCTGACACTGAAGAGTTTATGCCCTGTTAAGTCTGAACATACCACAGCGAATGAGTATTGATCTGTCCCTTGCCTTCCAACTAATCAATGAAGACTGGAAGGTGAGTCAGCGAGTGAATGAGTGAGTGAGTGAGTGCAGGTCCAGCAAATAAAAATTGGACTCCCACATTACGTGGACGCAGTCTTCCAGGAGGGTCCACATATTCAGACCCGTAATTGGCAATGTAATGCAAGTGTCAAGAGCGATTACTTTAGTTTTCTTCTGCATATCCAATTTCTCCGAAAACCAAGCATGACCAGCAGAACTTTTTGTAATGTTAAAGATTATGACATTCGCTTCCTTTTAGTTTCTGAATTATATGTCATCTCAGTTAAGGGCAATGCACAGTTTCACAGGAACACAGATCAAACATGCAATTGTTACATTAGGTACTCACTTTCGTCACGATTTTGATTCGTGTCCATATCTGTAGAGATAGTATCAGCACTAGGAAGATTGTGTAGGCAGGTTACACTTGAGCGTCAGCATTCAACAAGTCCATCATAGTCCTACTGTTGAGTAACGATCCACTGGCCTGTTGCAACATTCGCAAACAACCCCGTTTAGTAACACAGGTGTAGATGGAGGCCGTTCACCACATCTCGACTGTTCCACAGTTGCTGAGATGAATTCTTATTGGTTATTGTAGTTTACAAGCGTCTTCAGAAAGATAATCAAATTTCATTGGTCACACTTTCAACCTGAAATTTCAAAACCAAGAGGAACATACCATTCCATTCTGATACAGAATTTATCTTATTTTCATAACATGATCTCCAAGCTGCAACATACTCTGCGTTGCATGCTCGCATCTGTACATATCATGGGATTCCGAACTGGTTTGACCCTTTCAATGATGCTTTAAGATTTGGTTGACTAAATTTTTCCCTAAAAACAATGCTCATGGAAAAGGATCTGACTTCATCATTCACAACTTTAACGAACTTTCAGAGAGTCATACAACAAGGAAACAGACTCTTCAGTCCAACTCTGTTGATTGTAATTGCAAACTAAAATAGTCTCATTTGGCTGGGCCATACACCTCCAAACAGTTGTATTCATGTTCTTATCAATGCAACAACTGGATAGAATCCAGAAGTTACCCTGAACTAAGCCTGGATATCATTATATACTGCACAATCCAGACTACTCCCAGTTTACCATTTTAGCTTGTCAAGTGCATCCTGTCTTGGGCAGAAAAAAAAAACATCTTTTCCAAACATTAGAACTCTGTTTTATCAATAAAAGGTCAAAAGGGATGAATTTGATTATGTCTGCGGTGTCGCCACCACGGACTCGATCGTATCCATGCTGTTTCCTCTCTCTCATATATTGTGCAGAATTGCTCACATAAACCAGAAGTTTACAGATCCTGATATAATGGGGATGAAGCAACCGAAAGCAATGTCGCTGAATTCATAGATAGCACAAAGATAGGTGGAAGTATATGTCGTCTTCAGGAGGCGGGAAGTCTGCAGGTGGACTCGGACAACCGAGGAGAGTGTGCAAAAAGTGGCAGATACAAATTAATGTGGGAACTCGTGAGGCTGTGGACTTCAGTAGGAAGAGTAGAAGTGTAGGATACGAGTGAATACTCTTGTCAGCTTAACATTCACGTTGACTTCATAATTCGGAAAGCAAATGCAACGTTAGCATTCATTTGGAGATGGCTAGAATGGAACATAGAACATCAAACAGGAGAGACTTTTTGGCCTTCATTGCGCAGAACTGTTGAGTGAACCTGAAGCTTATCTGTCGTATACTATTTCATTTTCATTCACAAGTCAATCCATTGTCAGTTAAATGACCGTTAAGTTGGCGAGTCGACTGTTGTCACAGGCAGTGCTTTCAGTGCCGAACTTCACTCTGAGGAAAGAAACCACCTCTGACATTTGTCGTATATCTGTCACCCTTCAATTTAAAGCTACGTTCCATATTGTGAACCATCAGAAACAGAGGGAAAAGGCTCTCACCATCTACCCTAACTCAATCTCTGATTATCTTGTATATCCCTATTAAATGACCTCTCAACCTTCTTCCCTCTAACAGTGTCACATCCCTCACATGATCTTCCCTCCATACCAGGCAACATCCAAGTAAATATCCTCTGAATCCTTTCCAAATTGTCAACATCCTCTGCATAATGCGACGACCAGAACTGTACTCAATACTCCATGTGGGACGATACCAGAGTATTGTACAGTTGCATCATAACCTCTTGGCACCGGAACGCTATACCTCTACCACAAAAAGCTAACTCACCAACCCTATCCATCTGGATGGTAACTTTCGGGGATCTATGTACAGGCACACCGAGATCTCTCTGCTTATCCCCACCACAAAGACTCTTACATTTAGCCCAGTATTCTTTATTCCACTTGCTCCTTTCAGTGTGAATCACCTCACACATTTCCGTGCTCAACTCCATTTTCCACCCGTCGGAACAGCTCAGCAGCTTATTTATGTGCCTGTGAAATCTATAACATCCTTCAGTTCTATTCACAACTCCACCGACCATGGTGTATTCGCAAAATTTCTAACCCTTTCCTTTATGCCCTCATTCGTAGTCATTCATAAAAATAAAAACAACATTGGGCTCAAAACTGATCCTTGACGTAAGGTACAAGACTTGAAACTGAACTATAGGATGATCAATTTTCAACAACTACCACCCATTGTCTTCTTTCAGCTAGACAAACCCAACCTCATAATCATCCGCAATCCCATGCCTTCATATAGTGTACAATAGCCTACCTTAGAGAAACATATTAAACATTTTGATGAAATCCATATACAACTTAACAACTGCTTTACTATTATTCGCCTGTTTTGTCCCCATCTCAAAGAACTCAATAAGGTTTGTGTGGCACGAAGTAACCTTCATGAAATCGTTTTGCATCTCGCTCATCAACTTATTCAGCTGTAGTTGATTGTAAATACAACCTTTCAATTTCAAATTTTTTTTCCTAACACTTTACCCAGAACCACAGTAGGGCTCACTCATGTATAATTACCTCGCTTGTCTCTACTCTCCTTCTTAAACAAGGGGACAACATCTGCCATCCTCCAATATTCTGGCACTATTTCTCCAGGCAATAATAAATATAAGAGCAGGGGTTCACTTCTGAGGCTCTTTGAGCCAAGGTCTGACTTCATTGGAAATGTCGTGAACAATTTTGTGTCTCTATCTAAGGAATGATATGTTGAGCTTGTAGGGCGTTCCCAGGGGATTCACAGGAATAATCACAAGAATGAAGGGCTTGTCATTTAAGAAGGGATTAGAGTCTCTGAGAATGTGCACAATTGCGTTTATCAGCATGATAGAGAATCTCATTGTAAGTTACAGAAAACCGAGAGACATAGATAAAGTTGGCATGGTGAATAATTTTCGGCGAGTTGGCGAGATGAACATTCGAACGCACAGCCTCAGCATGAAGGGATGTCATTTTAGAACAGAGAGTAGGATTTTCTGCTGGAAGAGTGTGGTAAATCTAAGGAACCTATTTCCACCGAAGGCTATTGAGGTAACGTCATTGAGTGGAGTGAAGACAAAAGTAGATTGGTCTGTGAATCGCAAGGCCATCAAGGGTAAAGGGATGGAGTCAGGACATCAGGGTCGAGACTCTCTCAGCAATGACTGAATGGTGCAGCAGACCTGATAGGCTGAATGACCTACTTATGTTCCTATAGCGAACGGACTTGTGGTCTAATGCGATAATGAGGCAATACACACGGGCCCACTTGCAAATACAATTTAAGAAGTCACCCTACTGGGAAACTTTCTTTAAGATATAACCTTGGCCCTGACAGTTCGGGCTAGTCATTGTTCCAATTCCAGCATTGGACGAAGGACTTCTTTTTTTAAAAAAAAACTACTTAATAGTTTACAAGCAAATAGAGAATGATTAGAGAAAATAACCACTTCGCAGTTTCCGTTCTGCGAGGAACTACCCATCACGAATTTTCTGAAGGCCAACTGTTAATTTGATTTTATATCCGTCTTCGACTGAAATGGGCTGTCCTGTGATACATGGAACTAATAGCAGAGGTAGGCAGCTCTGAAAATTCACTGCCTTGTTCATCAGATGTGCACGGTCCTAGTTACACTAGAGGAGGTGGCAATGAGCTTAAATCACGGCAGTCCATGTAATGTTGGGAAACCCGTCATGTTGTTCGGCAGTGTACTCCATGATCTTGACTGAGCAACACGAAATTATCCTTTATTTTTCACCTCTCATATGGCCCCTGCTCCCTCTTTTGCTTTAAAGTAAATTGCTTTGATCTTCTTTGGAGGTTTGGAATTCTGAGGAATGATCACCCGTTTTGAAAAATTATCTCTGATGCTGTGATATTTGCTGAAAGTTTTCAGCAATGTCTGTTTATCTAATGATATTCTTTTGCCAACCTAATAGAGCATGAAAAAAAAAATAAAACAGTGATTACTCTTCCGAAAAAAACGGAGGAAATCAAATCTAACATTGTCAAACGTCTCAAAGCTGCAGCACTGACAATCACAAATTCTCTCGCCCTCCATCTTTGATTACCCAAAAACCTCAGGTAGTATCAGTTTGGAATATGGATTCAAAACCCACTTCTATAACCGATGGATTTTCAATTCAATCAGTTCTAAGACGACGTATGAAATTATTTCTCCAATGCGAGTCTCATTCGTGGTGATTATAAAAGGAATCAATTCCTCTCGTGTAAGTTTCCAGAAATGTAGTCTGAATGTTGGTCAGTTTCAGAGGAAGTTTCAGGGCTCAGTTGGAAGCCAACCTTATTTTCACTTGGTAATTATAATGTCAAGGCTTACAAGAATATGGATGAAATGTTAGAAAATGGAATCAGAACAGCTCGGTGGTTGTTGTTTTCTTTTACTGACAGTTTGGAAACAGCAACAATTGGTTGTTTTGCCGATAGTGTCGCTAAAATTGAATGATTAATTGGAAAACATGCCAAGTTGTTCACTGTTCATTATGAACTTGGTCTGTCCTCATAATTGCGGCATGGCGATGTCACGCTGCCCCTGGTAACACCATCCTTATCCACAGGGGGATCTAATTGAAGGTTAATGCAGGGTAGAAGGAGATTTAGTCCACTTTTGGATCCATAAAATAACATGTTTGTTGCTGACAGTTAGGTGACACTCCGATCAATCTCCCCTTTGCAATGCTGACGATCCTCCCTCTTCAGCAGTGGTTTTTGAGATGGCCTGGTGGCTCAGTGGTTAGCAAGGTGTCTCCAAGCGTCAGTGATCCTTATTCGATTACAGCCAGGGGAGCTTTCACGTTCTGCCCGCATTGGTCTGGTTTCTACCGCGTGCTTCAGTTTCCTTCCATATTCCAAAAATTTGCAGGTCCAGTAAATCGGCTATGCTAAATTGGCAATAGAGTTTAGCGATGTGTCAGTTAATTGCATTCATAAGGGACAAAATGATGTGTGGTCGGGGAATTGGTTTGGGTGAGCTCCTCTTCATAGCGTCGTTGTGGATTTCCTGGGCCAAACGGCCTGTTTGCACATTCTGGGAGTTAAACCATTTGTGGAAATTAAAGATGTTAACAAAAAAAAGTGGACGTATCATATGATCACATTGGGACACAGTGTTCTTTTAAAGCTTACAATGTTGGAAAATTCTTACGTACCTCTCCCAAGGACTTGCACTAACTGATTTGAACATACTTAAAAAGCACATAACGCCAGTTTATAGAGATCTAATCTGTCAGACGTTAACCTGATGTGTAATTTTTAACTTGGTCTACCCCAGTTCAATATCAACTCCTCCACATCATCATTTGAGATCATTAATAAGAGAATTGGTCCTATTTGTCAATCAGAGAATTGAAGGATGGATTAATATTGGAAGCTGGGTCGATATAAAGTCGCACCACTGACACAAGTTCACAACTCAACTAGATTGAGGGACAGCTGTACTTAGATGGACAAGATCACTCAAAGATGAGTTTACTCATGCAAGGTATTATTTTCCTTTTGGACTTCAGTGATGGGTAGACAGATGGAACAGGACAGACAGGAATAGAATATGGTGTTTCAAATGAAACATGTGATGGTGTCTTTGAGATTTGTGATTTGAAGTGTCTCCAGCCACGATAGAGAGGAGTTGTGAGGCATCCTCACCCGAACTAACCCCGATTCGTTGAGGGGTTTTTCTGATTTTTGCCTCGGTCTGCTCTGTCATTTCCCCTGATCTGGGAGGTGATGGAGTTCCAAATCCTGCCATTCCTGCTCTGTACTAACTGACAGTAGCTAACAGGTCGCAAAACTGCGCAGAGTCATACTGCACAGATTTAACCTGGAAGTTTCAATCTGGATCCTTCAACATACATAGCCTCATGATTACATGTCGATATTTTCCATGAAAGTTGTCTACTTTTAACAATAGTAATTATTATCTTCTTTTTGACACTTTTCCTGTTTTGAATCTTTGTTTTCAAGAACGATTTGTTTGGATCAGGGTGGATATTTATGTCTAAGGGATGTTTCGTCTCTGGTTGAATCAGCTTCAGCTGTGTTCAACTGCAGCATTATGAGATGTTCTGGGATACGGTGATCATTCAGTGAGGGAGTACAGGAGGAAAGAGTTCTGTTTAATGTCGCGGTAAGCAACATTTGCAGGTCCTGTGAATATCGGGTCTCAGTCCAGTTGTTATTTCCTTAATACTCATTCACAGGATTGAGCGCTTATTGATTTGGTTGATGTTTATTGTCCTCTCCTCTTTTAAACATGAGGAGGTGGTGATGACCTTGTTAATCGCACAATGCTATGAGGAAGTGTAATGCAGGTTTTGAACTCAGTGACCCTGAAGGAGCAATGATTATTTCCAAGTCAGGTTGTTGTGTGCTTTGGACGTGAATTGCAATTGGTTGTATCCATCTACATCTCCTGCCCATTCCTTCTATGTGGAAGTGGTTGTCCAGTTTGGAATATGTTGTGCCAGGATCTCAGGCAAATTTCTGCAGTGCATTTTGCAGACAGTACATGTTGCTGCTGCAGACTATCGGTGGTGGAAGGCATGCATATTTGTGGAAATGTTGCCAACTGAGTAGGCTGCTTTTGCATGAATGGTTGCAAATTGTCAAATATCCGTGGATTCTAAAAACGTGTTACGGCGCACAAAAAACATAACATGGATTTCACTGTACAGATGCAGCCAGATCTACGTTTTTCATGCAACTTCTGCTTCTTTTTTTGTTTACAGATTAGATGTTATGCAGTGTGGAAACAGGCCCTACGGCCAAACAAGCCAACACCAACCCTCCAAAGAGCAACCCTAAAGTTATCCCTTCACCCAACACTTTCGGTCATTTTGCATGGCCAATTCAGCTAACCTGCACATCGGAGGACTGTGGGAGGAAACCGGAGAACCCGTAAGAAACCCACGGAGACACGGGAAAAATGCGCAAACTCCACACGGGCCCTTTCCCGAGGCGGGAATGTGAAGCCGGGCCCCTAGCGCTGTGAGGTAGCAGTGCTAACCATTGTGCCATCGTGCTGCTGAGTGGATTTGGAACTGCACCTGTCTGGACAAGTGGGGAATGATACGTCATTAAGGCTCACTTGTCCCTATTATATCGTGGACAGGTTTTGGGGACACAAGGGGTGCATTCATAGTTTTAACATTACCAATCTCTGTTCTGCTCTTACAGCGACAGTATTTATGCGCGTTTTTTGAATGATGATTTGTAAATTGAAATTGAAATTTGTAAGTAAGAAATGACTTTGATTAAACCTAGAAAACAAAACAACAATTATTCCTTCAGCAGTAAACGCATTTTGAATAAATGAAGACATTGTATAATGACAGTGCCTCCGCACAAATAATGATCACTGTCCTTTTTCAAACTTATTCACATTCATAATCTCGGCGGTGACATCCGCACGCTGCAACCCATGCGATTATACAGCTTCTAGTGGCATTCATTTGCCCAAGGTGGATGTATTGATAAGTTTTCGGGTTGTAATAAAAAAACGTTGACTTTCTTAAGGTGAGCTTGAATGAACTCGAGACGCACAGCGCAATGACAGACTCAGAATAGAATCTTTATGACTCTGCTCTATGTGTAAGTGTAGCACTGCACAACAGATCAGTCTTTGGCGTTTAATGTCCTAAGCGTGTTCACGTTTTTGTCTGCATCAAAATTATCTTTTGTGATCGGCATTTTTTGCTGAAAAGTTTATTTTACGCTGTCTGAATCAGAAATATCAAGTCAGCTCAAAGTCAACCTTACACTTTTCAAAGGCCTGTGGCATGACACGAAGAGATTCTGTTAAAGGGGAAAGTGAACACAGTTTTCAGTGGAAACCCAAACAGAAATTTCTGGAAAACATCAGGAAGTCTGAGAGAATCTATGGAGAGAAACGCAAGATAATATTTTGGGGTCGGTGACCCTTCTTCCGAACATGTGGGTCATGGTTGGCTTTATTCATAGATTGAAAAGATATCACAAGTTATAGTGGTTAAATCGAAGATACAATATTTTCACATTCACGCCAGAGGAATACTGTCATCAAATCATTTTTATCGCTCTGTTTACTTCATGTGGAATGTTTGCATTGTTGAGTTTTTCATTAATCTTAGTTATTTGACTCAGTTGCTTTGTCACACTGCCAGCTTGTCAGGCCAGACAGAGAACATTCCTTTCACCTTTTAATTTAGAAACCATTCATCTGGCCACACTGACTATTGAAGAGCTGCTGGCTTTCAAGGATGGCACTTTGGTCTGTGGAAAAAAATCCCTGGTGACACAGTCGTCTTATGTTCTAAAATGCTGCTATCTCTCTGCAGTTGTCTGTGCAGGATGTGGAATTTTAAAAATGCTGCTTATCGGCTACAGTCAGTGACTTTTGTGGGCATATGTACTGTAAAAACTTAATGTGAATATATTAACTAGTTACTTATCACTTCTGCTCAACCATGGTGTCGATTCAGCAAACATACCAATGGAATTTGGAATGAACTCATAGATCTCTTTTTATCTCCCTACATATGTAATCTGTAGTCCTCCAAAGAAATTGTGTAGTACATCTGAAACCGAGTGCACATTGGAGACTTCGGTGAGTGAGGGATTTTAGACAATCCTTTCTTTTATTAATTTGTCACTCTGCAGCTGAACAGGAGCTGAAAGTTGACTTTCAGAAAGCCATCAAAAAGTCAGCTCTGTGAACACTTCCAAACCCCAAAAGCATGAAGTTATGAAAAAATGACATGGAATCTTAGAGAAATGTGCTCGTGAGTGAATGGCGATTGTTCACTTGCTTTTTCTTTAAAAGATCCAGGATATATTTTCATACTTTTTCCCTTATCTTTTCTTATGATTCAGAGCATTAATAATTTTGAGTGAGAGTACATAGTTTTATCGTTATCAATTACTTTAAAAAATTGAAGCTTCATGAAATGGTAATGGCAGAACAGGTGATATGTGGTGACTGTCGGGTGTGGGATTTATGCGGGCTATTGGATACAGGATAAGTTAATCTTGAAGATATTCTCCTTCGAGTTCATAAGTTACTGACCAAGATGAAGACAATGCGGTGCACCAGTGAGGTTTCAATGTACATTTGATACTTTCTTTGAGGTGGCAGCAACAGTGTTAAGGTTATGGTCTTCCAATTTGATCAATAATGATGTAAGGTAGGGTGCAGGTGGCATAGCTCTGGGGACCGAAGTGGTGGAGGAGACAACGCCTTTCCTGTTATTCAGCAGATGTTTGGTTCTTCCATCTTCTTTGGAGGAGTTTGATGATTGAGGGATGGATGACCTCACGGACCACTGCACCATAATTGAGTAAGACATTACCTTCTGGAGAAGAATAATGAAATGTAGGATGAGGAAACAGTACAGTGAAGGGTATTGAATGTTGTTTTTTCTGCAGTATTGAGCAAGAGTCCAGACTCTTGTCCAGCCATTGAAAGGATTAGGAAAGCTGTTCAGGTAAGAAAAGGAACATAGAATGGAAGGGGGGAGGGGTCATTATTTTGAAGTTGACATTTCTATACCAAACATGACAAAGTGAGGACTGTAGATGCTGGCTTCCAGAGTCGAGATTGTGGTGCTGAACATTTCCTGATTGGGGATTTGTGTCCGAAACGACGATTCTCCTGCTCCTCGACAGCAGTCTGCGCGACTGTACTTTTTCAGCAGTACACTCTCGTTGTACATACCAATGACTCATTCAGAACGAGGAATTGGTCCTGTACAATTATTGTGAGGAACGTCTACAAAATTAAGAAGCCAAATTTCAAATGTAACAGTTGTCCACGAAAGTGGAAAACTGAAAATGCATGGGGTACCAAAAGCAGCCAACGTAAAGCTAAGCAGATGAAAAACATTGAAAAGACAAGTGTGAAGACTTTGTGTTTATTGTGATGAGCATTTGTAGTAAAGTAAATTAAGCAGTTGTGTAAATACATATAAACGTTTATGGTGTAGTTATGCTTACATAGATATGACTGCAGAGTGACCAAATATAGGAGCTGACTATCTCATGAGTCATCAAACAAAAGTGGAAAGGAGGTAGGGTGGCACAGTTTGGAAAGGATTCATATAAATCCAACACTGAAAGAGGATATTGGTCAGGGAAATCATGATACTGAGTTGACATAGATGAAGATAACAAAGATTTGAAATTTTAATGGACAGAAATTATTTGGTGGGAGGTTTGTTTAACGACTGTAATAGAGTATTGCATATGTTAGAGAAGGCATGAACACAAATACCAGTGGTGGAGTTTGGTGCAATGAGAATATTTAGAAGATATCTGGATGGGTGTGTGAATAGGAAGGGTTTAGAAGGATATGCATCAGTGCTGGCAAATGGAACTCGATTAATTGAGGCTACCTGCTCAGCATGGAAATGTTGACCGACGGACGAGTTTCCATGCTGTACATGTTGGTGATTCATTGACCATCCTTTCTGCTGGTGACTCCACTTTCAAGGAACTCTACATCTGCACCCATAGGTCTCTTGGTTCAACAACGCTCCCCAGGGTATATTATTTAGTGTATAAGCCCTGCCCTCAATTGCCTTAATAAAATACAACACTTCACATTTACCGAAATTAAAATCCATGTGTCATTTTCGGCTCATTGATTCATCTGATCAACGTCCCATTTACTGTGGGATAGTCTTCACTCTCCACTGCACTCCTAAATTTGTGTCATCTACCAAATTAGAAAACCACCCATCCAAAAGAACTATCCTTCCCGCAGCTAATCGCAGCACCACCCGCCCCATCTCTCACACTGACACAACGCTCTGACTCGCTGTGAAACAAATGACCCCCTGAAGTCACAATCCTAAACACTCAATAACCATCAAATGTTGCAGTTCGCAGCATTCCTCGTCATTTTCAGCCTGACTTACGGACCCATAACACTGTATACTCTTCGCCATCACCCACCAATCTTTAACCCATCAGCGAGCCAATTCCTCAAACCCAGCTTCCAACTGACGTGCCTCTCTCGCCCCGCATCATATGTGAACTGAAGACTTCACGCACACATTGTATATACCCCTGCTGTCTATATCTCTGACAATACGAGAAATCAGAAACAGTGAGGCAGAATTGGGCATGAATAAGAATTACACCACAGTCTTGTACTCTGATTGAAAATATAATCTACAGAATGATTGATTCAGAGATCTCTGCGTGAAATGAAGATCTCATAGAACATAGAACAGAGAACAATACACCGCAGTACAGGAACTTTGGCCCTCGATGTTGCGCCGATCCAAGCCCACCTAACCAACACTGGTCTTCAGGTCATGTGAATTAAAGAATAGGATGATGGCCATTTTACTCAAGTTTTGGTTTAACAGATTGTTGCTCAAAAATGTATTGCTGGAAAAGCGCAGCAGGTCAGTCAGCATCCAAGGAGAATCACCTGCTCCTTGACTGCTGCCTGACCTGCATCACTTTTCCAGCAACACATTTTTCAGCTGTGATCTCCAGCATCTACAGTCCTCACTTAATCCTCGTTGATTTTAATAGATTGTTCTTTGTAATTAAAAGCACAATTTCTAAATTTGAGGAAAGTTTCGAAGTAGGCAACAGTAAATTATGGGAACTGTTCAAATTAAATGGGCAAAATGGACTAACAATTGTCAAATTAATTTCGATACACATAATTTTGTGACTGCATGTTTTGTTGCACGGCATGGAGATCCAGCCCTTTTCAATTCTGAAAATGTCAAACCAGACTCAAAACATTCACTCTGTTTCTCACTCCATAGATTCTGCAGACTTTCTGAGTTTCCTCAGAATTTATTTGGGGCTGTCCTGCATCCCTGAGTCCAACTACTTTCTACTCTCAATTTAATAACGTTCTGCTTTCCTGCTGACTCAACGAAATGGAGAATCGACCACTTTGCCATATTTTATTCCACCTCCCAAATATCTGTCTCCCGAGAAATTCTCTCCGTGACTTTGCACGCAGTTTTTGTCCTCTTCCCAATTTACATTGCAGATTTCGTAAGATTTGGCTGTTAAAGACTCTGTTCATTCATTATGTTACCGTTATAGCTAATAGACAGATGATGTTCCATATTCAATTGCTGCGGCATTCCACGCATTGCAATTTGCCAACTTAGAAGTTATCTGTTCATCCCAACTCTCTGTCTGCTATTTGTTCGCTAACTCCCTATTTCCGCTGATATACAACTCTGTCAGTGTGAGCTCTTGCATCTTTCATCTCTAACAATTTTGAACATTTTTAGCGACCGAATCACAATACTATCCTGCTTCCTATGATTTCCAACCTGGAGTTATATCCTCAAAATCGTTTGAACAAATGGAATTTCCTTTCAGAAAACGACGTTGATTGACCTTGCTGAAAGTGTGATCTTTCAAGGTGCTGTTATTCTTTACTTTCCATATCGCATACGGTTACCTTGAAAGTCCCACATTCTTGAGCTAAGCCCTTTCCTGAGATATGGTGACCCCTATGTTTAACTATGACATGCCATCTGCGTCCACTGAGAGAGTGGAAACCCATGGTCCTTAGCCATTTTGTGACTTTACTTAATATTTGTGCTGTCATGCATTCCACCAGGGGAAGCAACAGGTGAGGATCCAATGGAGTTGAGAGTAGCCATTGTTATCCCACTGTTTAAGGAAGGTCAGAGTGATATGTATGGAAATTACAGACCTGTGAGCCTCACATTGTTTGCAGAGAAACGATGGGAAAAGATTCTCAGAGGTAGGATCTGTAGGCATTTAGAAGCAAATGGACTTATGAAGGATAGACTCAATATATTTATGTTGGGAAGGTCACACTTCACGAACGTGGTCGATTTTTTTAGGGTTTGAGAAAGTTAATTGATGAGGGAATAATAGTTGATGCTGTCGACAAAAACTTTTGTAAAAGTTTTGATAAGGTCCCTCATGGCAGATTGGTATAAAAGGTGAAGTCACATTGTCTCAGGGGTGAGCTGGCAAGATATAAACAGACCTTGCTTACCCGAACAAGGAAGAGTATAGCTGTGGAATTAATCAGAATTCATTTCAAAATTGTGGCTTCTGACAAGTGAAATTCCACAGTATTCAGTGGTTTGACACCTGTCGTTTGTGATCTACATAAATGATTTGGAGGAAAACATGGCTGGCCAAATTAGTTAGTTTATGGACGACAAGGATTGGTGGTTTTGTGGACAGTGAGGATGACCTTCGGAGTAGACAGCAGGATATAAATCAGTCACTGCATGGGCAGAAAAATGGCAGGTGGAGTTGAGTTCGAAAAAGGTCAGTTGATGCATTAGGGAAGGTCAAGTACAGATGAAAAATATATAGTGAATGGAAGAATCATTAGGAGAGTTAGTATGGAGAGAGATCTGGGTTTCTGGGTCCGCAGATCATGGAAGGCAGCAGCGTATATCGATAGGTATTTAGAGAAATGCATATCGCATGCTTGGCTTCATTGAAAGGGCAGTAAATGTAAGGGTGGAGAGATTATGCTTCAGCTTTACAGAATTTACTTCAGGCCGCACTCAGCATAATGTTCACACTTCTGTACACCACACTACCAGAAGGATGTCAATGCTATGGAGCGTGTACAGAAAATGTTTACTAACATGTTGACTGGTATGGGGGACATTTTGGCTATGGCGAAAGGCTGTCGAGAATACTGAAATGCAAGTTAAGAGACTAGATAGGACTGAGGTTCACAAGTAGGTGGTGTCGCAATTCTGGAAGTGTGAAAATAAATACGCCCCCTGGATTGGATAGGATTTATCCTCGGATCCTGGGAAACAAGGAGGAGGTTTCATTGGCGACGGGAATACTGCCAGAAGACTGGAGGATGGCAAATGTTCTCCCCTTGGTCAAGAAGGCAAGTAGAGACAACTCTTATAATTATAGACGAATGAGCCTTTCATTTCCTGTGAGTGAAATGTTGGGACAGTTTATAAACGACAGGATTTATAATCATCTGGAGACGAATCCGTTGATTGGGGATAGTCAACATGGTTTTGTGCAGGGGAGATCCATTCCGCACAAAACGTATTGAGTTCTATAAGATGGTGACCAACGAGTTGGATGAGGGTAAAGAGATTATGTGGTGTACATGGAATTCAGTAAGTCTTTTGATAAGGTTCCCCACGCCTGGCTATTCCAGAAAGTACTGAGGCATGTGATTCAGCATGATTTCGTGGTTTAGATCAGAGATTGGCTCGTTAGGAGATGATAGAGGGAGGCGGTTGTTGGGAAATGTGCTTACTGGGATTCCGTTAGTAGTGGTGTAATGCAAGGATCTGTTTTGGGGACACTGCTGTTTGTTATTTTTGGACATAATCTGGATGACAGCGGACAAGCATATGATAGTAAATTTGCGAGTGACATTAAGGTCGCTGGAGTTGTGGATAGTGCTCATGTATATTACAAGGTACGGAGGGAGAAAGATAATCTGCAGAAATGGGCTGCGGAGCCAAATGTTAGTCAACGCGCAAAAGTATGAGGGGTAACAGGAATAAATTTACTTGGCGAATGATAAGATTCCTGCAAGTGTAGATGAGCAGAGAGATCTCGGTGTCCATGTACAGAGATCCGTTAAAATAGCTATGCAGGTTAAGAAATTTGTTGATAAGGCATACGGGCTGTGTTCACTTTTATTGGCAGAGGAATTGAGTTTCGTAGCCAAGAGGAAATGTTGCAGCTGTACAAAATTGTGGTGTGTCCTCATTTCGAATATTGCGTACAGTTCTTCTCACTGAATTGGAGGAAAAGTGTTTAAGCTTTGGAGAGGCTTCCGCGAGATTTATGTGAGTGTTGCCTGGTCTGGATGGAACGTCTTATGATGAAAGGTTGAGGCAATTGAGGCTGTTTTGTCAGAGAAAAGAATGTTGAGAGGTGACTTAATTGAGACATAAGAGATAGTCAGAGAGGTAGGCAGAGTGGAGACTGACAGCCTTTATTACTCAAATGGCTAGCACGACGGGACATCTTTAAATTGTGGGGCTGTACCTTAGAGAGAGGACGAATGAGAGAGGTAGTTCCTTTTCTGAGACAGTAGTAAAGGTGGGGAATGTACTGCTTACGACAGCAGCTCACCCGCCAGCGTTAAGGGCATTTAAATGGTCATTTGAAAAACGTACGGATGAATGCATTATTGTGTAGGGTAGATGTGTTTTACTTTTATTCCACAGGTCGCTGCAACGAGGGCCGAAGGGTCCGTGCTGTGCTGTAATTTTCTATGTGTTATATTCATTATCACGGAGACTGGGTTTGCTTTTTGGGGTGACCTGTCAGATAATAGGACATGGATGGCATGGATCGAATGGTGACTAGGAGACCTTTTTCCCAGGGGGGAGGGGTCAGTTACTCGGGGAAACATGCGGAGCGGGCGTGCATTTTAAAAGAGGCAAGTATTTCACAAAAAGTGATGAGTGCTGAGAGCGCATTCCGAAAGAGTTGCTGGAAGCAGACACAATGGCAGTACCTGGTAGAAAACAAGAATAGGAACGGAGGTTGACTGTCTCCTCTAATTGAAGACAGTTCATTGGTGACGGGCAATATGTGTCAACACAGGCTTGTAGGGCCGATAGGCCTGTTGCTGTGCTGTAACAGTCGTTACTTTTTGTTCGATTTTAGCCAATGACATCATATTTCCTAACTTGCATAAATCTTCCAATTTGCTATTCTCTTCCTTTTTGTGGGTTGCCCTATTTGCAGATTTCCCGTAGCGAAAACAATTCCTGAACCGCAGTAATATTGCCACTATCGGAGCAATTATCACTGCAGTAACTATATTTATAACGTTTAGGTCTAATCATTCAGATGCAAGTGAATGTCAGACTTTAATCTCATTTGCTTTCTGAGTAATTGTTCCTTCAGCGATCAAGGTAGTTCCCTCCCTTTACCTCTTGATTCTGAATCTTTTTGTTTCAGTCTTTTTAACATGAAACTGCATATTTGTTCAAACTCTCTTGCAACTTTCTTCTTTCCCGTTATCCATACGCAAATCTCACCATGGAAATAATCAATATTTCAGCTAGCTTCTTCATTTAAATAAGGATAAATGTCCTTGCTTTCAGTTTCTTTTCTCTATTTGTCATTAACATTCATATTCTTGTTCTCTTCATCTCTGTTTGTCATCTGTCAGTTTCTACTTTTTTTAATGTCCTAATCGATGATGATCAATATCTTTAGACTCGCCTTGAACTTGGTAGTTATCCATAAATGGTACATTCTTCTCTTACATTCTGCATTATCGAATAGTTCCTTGAGAAGAACACCGAAATATTACCTTAACTGTATCCCGCTGTTAATCCAGTCTTTTCCCTCTCACCATTTTTTCCATTTCCCACTCAGGTAAACGCTGTCATCATCTCCTTGTGCTTGATCTTCCTTCAATTAAGGCACTACCTTGATATCCAAGATTTTCAATTTTACATTATGTATGAAATTCCGGAAAGCTGTGACCACTTTTGTTGAACGAATCATTTACGATATTATTATTGATGATCCTGTCGCGTTTCGTACATACAAGGACGAAAATAGCTTGTTCTCCAGTTGATTCTAGAACGTATTCTTCGAAAAAACTCTTATAGTTACACCCCATGAATTCAACCGCAAGGCTGTATTTTTCAATTTGATTCATCCAATCAACGTGAAATTTATTATTGTAATGACTAATTCGGTACCTTTCTTACAAAGTCCCACTGTTCGTTGGTGTGTGTGCTCTCCATCTACACTCTTAAAAAACACATGAATGAGACCAAACAGAGACTTATTTTCCTTTCTCATCACCACACATAAACATCCACAAAACCACTTTTCACTATTTCACTGATATCCGATGTTTTAAACTTGAAACAGTACAGCAAATAAACTGGCCTTTCAGACCACCATGCATGCGCCTACCATGATGATTTTCTAATTTAACCTCATCTGATTTCACATGTTATGTGACCCTCCATATCCTGCCTGTTCATGTGTCTGTCAAAATGTCTCTTAACTTCGACATTGCATCTACTTCTAGCACATCAACTGACAGCATTTTCCAGGCATGTACCAGACTCTGTGTAAAAAAAAACAAACGCTTGCCTCTCGTTTCAATTTCCCCTTTTCACATTGAAGATTAAAAATCTAGTTGGCTAAATTCCCTCCGCTTTGTTCGTTGACTTCATAAACATGAAGGATTCTTGAATACTCAATTGAATGTTCCCTGCCGTGATCATTTTGGAAACACATCTCTAAAACAACTTTCATGTCATATCCATTTCTTTGTGACTTTTGACATCAACATTTTAAAAATGCTGCACACATTCAATTTGGGAACTATTAATTCTATCTTTTTACTGAGGACATACGAGCTTTTTCGGTTTGATTTGTTTTACCTGTATCTTTCATTTTGATTGAATTTGTTTCAATTTCTTCCTTCGCTTTCAACTCGCGGTTTACATGTAGTCTTCGGATGCTTTTTGCATTGTCTAAAGTGACAGTAGATACTGATACATTTACATCTTTTCCTGTTGCTAATCCCACAGTCAAACCTTCTAAGAACTTATTGCAATATAATTATCACGACATGAACTGTGGACCGTGACTCAAATAACGTTCATCACACGGAGGCAGTTTATGGAAAAGTACAATTTCATCATACTGTGTTGTTTCCAATATTTGGTTTTCAATTTGGTACGTCATTAATTTGATCAATCTAGTGCTGGAAGATTCCAGTCCACAGACGATGTCTCGTGAAGGTGAATTACATTAAACTTTCAGCATTGGATGAAATGTTGTTTGTTTTATTGTTTGTATTATTTGTACAATGTGTATTGTTTCTTCTCAGAATAAGGAAACAGCTAACTTGAAAGTTGCCCACTCCCTGTCTAAAACCCACTGGTCTTGCCTATTAGGTTGTGCATCATGAACGTCTGGCTGTTTCTGTGCAGTGTGGAGGTATCTATTCTGGCTGCAGTCTCAACAGACACATTTGATTCAAAATTGGACGAAGACTGGAAAAACTGGAAATCACAACGTGGGAACCAGTACACCAAGGTAAAAGGAGAGTCTGTACTGTTCAGCTCACTCAGATAAGAATGGACTGCACACAATTGACAGAGATTGAGAATATGTAGTTGTAGTCAATGAGAGGCATCTGCTGAGTGAAGTGACATTGAGAAAATATTGATCTTGAAATTCAATGGTATTCTCCAAGTTTCTATCTTCATTAGTGAACTGACCAAACACAAAGTGAATCAGTAGCGACTTGGTTTATCTTAATTTGCTAGGATCCCGCTGCAGTCCTGTTGGATTCACTACAAAAAACACAAATCTGACTCTAGAAGATTAAAATCCATTCTTGGTGTTGAAGAGGCATTTGTAAGTGGGCATCTTGGAGACTGAGGGATGGGGGAGCCGTCTGATCATCCCAAGCGGCCCATTCAATGAAGCATCTCTTTGCCGAAGCCCACTTTACTATGCTGGCAGCTTAACGCAGTTCTCTCACACAACAGGTTAAGAAGATACATACATGGACAGTAATTGCCCATGTAGTGGCCTCGGTTGTTTTGCAAGGAATTCCATGCTTGCCACTGGCATAATCTTGCTTCAGACAGGGACTCCTGTTCAGCTATTTAATTTCAATTCACTTTCAGCATGAATCTCTCAGACTGGCAGCTCGACAGGTTTTGCTATGGGTGCGTTATGTTGAGATGGGTCTGGGGAACCGGTGTAATCATTTTCACATCTGGGTGGGACGATGAATCCTGACAGGAAAATGTTATTTCAGATTTCACAAACCGTTTTCTAATGCTTCTGTATTATTTTATGAATGAAAGAAGCTGGAGTCTAATTATATTAATCTGTTTATTCAGGATGAGGAGAGCTACAGGAGAATGATATGGGAGGACAATATGAGATACATCAAACAACACAACCTCGAGCACTCATTGGGGAAACGCACATCTAAATTGGGAATGAACAAGTTTGGAGATCTGGTGTGTACAGGATATATCGTCTACGATCTATTTGATGCCGGTCATTGTGAAATTGTGAAGCTGGTACAAGGTGATATTCAGCTACAGGAGCAGCACTTGGTCATTTGGTCCCCCAAGCTGACTCACTCATTCAGTGCACTCAATGACTGATCTCACTTTACCCCAATTTGTTGATTCCTTCCTTCTCATTCAAGGCTTCCATTACCCGTAACTCTTCTGGAAATCAAAATAATCTCTCTCAAGTTTGAATACATTCAATGACTCAAGTCTCCATTTCTCTTTTGGAAGACAACTCTAATGACTGGCAATCCCCTGAATTTGACAATTTCTGCACACTTGCATGATCATATTTTGTACAATTAATTTTCATTATACAGCACCAGCTGGCTTGAGCACACTCGATGGACGGCAGTCACACCATGGATACACCTCTGTGTTGTTGCGCCTTCATCGATGCTGTCTGTTATGAAGTCTGGACGCCTGAGTTGCATTCTGTACTGTGGAGGCTGCTCCCTTCGGCTATAATATTCTTCTTGAGTCTGCTGGATCTCTGCCTCTGTCCTACCTATCGATGACTAAACTTTATCCACAGCAGATAAACTAACCTGCTTTCCAAACATATTAAAGAATAATCCTGCTCTCTGTATTAGTGCTCCTCAGGACAGTTGGTCATTTCCCCTGTTCTCGGCACTTCCAAAAAATGTGACTAATGACATCAGCATTACACCAGCATCCCATGAATCGAAAAGAAATGATTTGAATTGAATTGGCTTGAATTGAATTGAATTGGATTGAATTGAGCTGAATTGAACTTAATTGAATTGAATTGAATCGAATTGAATTTAATGTGATGTGTACCAAGGCACAGTGAAAGGCTTTGTCTTGCGAACAATACAGGCAGATCACAGAGTTCAGTCACATAGATAAGTAAATAGTAGCGTCAATGTCTATGCCAGGACATTGTTCTGTACTGACCTTTCCCATCAAGAAAAGCATCCTCTCACCATTAGCCCTGTCAATCGCCTTCGAATCTTATTTGTTTCAGTAAGTTCAGCACTCAATCTTCTCATCCTTCATGAGGAGTGGGCCCAGTCTGTCAAACTGTTTCTTTCGTGATAATTCTCTTCTTCATAGGAATAGTTTTGATTAACCTGCTTCAACTTTCCTTCCAAATATTCCTCCGCAAAGAGTGAAATCAATGCTAATCACAGTGCCCTCTGTGCTGTCTGACTGACTTGGTCCAATCGCAACAAGACTTCCCCACTTTGATGCTGTCTTTGCTCTGCATTAAAGACAAATATTTCTTTTGCCTCTTTAATAACTTGCTGGACCTATGTGCAGACAAATGTTAATAAGTGAACAAACAGGCAACACTTTTTTTTACCACAGGAAAGCCAATAGATTGTGTTCACTTGCAATTTTTAAAGACATTTCATGCAGGGCCACACCAGCTGTTGCTAAACAAAATAAAAGATTATGGTGTAATGCGTAACATATTGGCATTGGTTGAGGATTTATTCGCTAAACAGAAAACAGAGAATGGGATTATGGAAAGTGAAGACAGAAATAATCCTATTTTCCTTCTGGGATGGAGGGGAACCACTGCACCAAAGACTGTCCAGCGAGTAAAGGCGAATCAGGTTGGGACTTTAGTGAATGGGGTTTAGAAGAATGACAGGTGATCCCTTTGAAATTTACATGTTCTTACTGGGTTTGACAGGGTGAGTGCACAGATAATGTTGACGCGAATGAGAGAGGCTAGGACTTGACATCATCGAGTTACAATAAATGGACAGCGTTTTGAAATCGAGATGAAGAGGAATTCCTTCTCTCTGAGGCCTGAATGTCTTTGCAGGAAGATAGTTCAGTGACGAAAGCGTTTGTTATTCTCCCCTATATTTGTCATGTTATTGAATAGAGCTGTTGGGAGGTCATGTTGCTGTTGTGGAGGACATTGGTTAGGCCACTGTTGGTATATTGCGTGCAAGTCTGGTCTCATTCCACTCGCAAAGATGTTGTGAAACTTGAAAGGGGTCAGAAAAGATTTACAAGTATTTTGGCAGGACTGCTGGATTTGAGCGATAGGGAGAGGCTGAATGTAATGATGGAGCAAGGTGGAGGGGCCAATAGTCTACTCATGTTGCTATTTGTTATGTTCTTATGGGGGAGGAAACAATTGCGCAAACTGAGTGAGACAGCTGAAATGCCTGTCAACGGCATTGAGAGGAGTCCTTCGGTAAGGAAAAACGAAGATGTGACAAACTCCCCAGTGGGTGGTGACACCGATGAACATGCAGTACAGGTGGAGAACCTGGGAAATGGAATGGAATCTTTGCAGATCGCAGGGTGTGAGGAGACGTAGTTCAACGTAACTGTGGGAGACAGTAGATGGTCTAGCCCTTAAATGGAAACACTAAACTCAAGAAAGGAAAGGAAGATTTTCAGAGATTCCAGGTGAAGTTGGGGGAAGGGTGGAAATTCGGAGTAAAATTGATTACTATTTCTAATTCTGGGAGAGAGTAGGAAGCAACAATCAATGGATCAGAGACAGAGCTTTGACAGGGGTCAGAGTAGGACTTGAACAAGGCATGCTCCATATAGCCTGCAAAAAGGCAGGCGCAACTCTGACTTTTGCATGTCCCGAGGGCCACACTTATTACTCAGAGGATGGGACATGTTCATTCCCCTTTCAAACCGACATGTATCCCTTCCTACCCATCAAAAAGAGACACCAGATGACTCACTACCAGTTTGCAAGCTGAGTTGGGTATGGAGATATCCACAGTTCCTGATGATACGATATTTGATGATAGATAGCACCAAATTTGGTCCTTTTCTAACCATTCCAATCTAGTATCTTCTTGAAAAAGAGCAATTTCATTTTCGTACCTAAACCTAATAGTCCATGGGCAATGAGGTCAACTCAAGACCAACGTGTTATCCGGTATTCAGATGAGGCCAGTGATGGAATGTGAAATCCTCCTGATTGGGAAGGTTCATCTCAAACACCAATAAACCCCACCAATCTGAGGTGAGTTAACCTATCCTTCCATGATGAAATTGACCTGTCAGGTTTTAATGATCATAGACCATTATCGGACTGATTCTTGCAAAATGAAACACATGTATAAAGCAATTGCCATTTTGGTAATTGAACGATCGAGCAGAGATATTTGAGCTGCTCGAGCCTTCTCACACAACTTTTTATTGGATTGGGACGAAATGGATGGCCACTTATTTGCCTGCTGCTCACTTAATCAGTCAAAGATTAAACACGAGTAATGAATGCCCTCATTGCTTTCCCCGCACTTCATGCTAAAGTCAGCGATTATGTAGAATGTAGCTCTCTTACGTTATTGACACTTCTCCTACATAATCACCACTAAAAGCCAATTATTTCACCAATGTGTTTGAATTTTCAGACCAATGAAGAGTTCAATAAGCTCATGAATGGACATCGCCGAATCGAAGCTGTTAACATGACTGAAATTGAAGCTGATGAAACAGATGAAAGTAGTGCATCTAAAGAAAGTTACTTTGAACGAAGAACTGCAACTGTTGACTGGCGAAGAGAAGGTTTAGTTACTCCAGTGAAAAACCAGGTAAACAAATCAGAAAAAGCTCTCAAGATTATTAAGTGCAGACATTAATTTCTCAACAGAATTGGACGTTTTGATCAGCTTGTCGGAATTGTTAGGAAAGGCTCCGTTTCAGTAGATCATTTTTTACACAAATTGCTTCTCCTGTTTTCTTGTTGCATTTGTTTCCTGGTATTCAAGGGAGCATGGTATATGTATCAATGATAATGTTCGTGCTTTTACTCATAATATCTAGAGAAATCTTACTGCAAAAACAAATTCAATGGTTAGATTTAATTGTAAAATTGAAGTCATCCTGTACAATTCCGATGTAATAAATATAAGTTCAGATGTAAATTGGCACAACCCAACAATGGTAATGTTGCGAGCTGCAGTGCCAAGCTTCCTTGTGATACCATATCCAGTCTTCTTCAAAGAATATTCGATCATATGCTCGACACCCCAAATTTTAAAACCACATTCACTTCTGTTGGGCCTTGTACCTCTCTCAATCATTCTCTCCAACTGGACAAGGCTGATCGACAGGAGGGGAGAGCCTGCTGGTCAGTATATGAAATATTGTGTACAAATGGGAGTTGTAAAAGATCGGATTATACTGTAATTCACTAAGTGTCAGTTGCATTGAATGTTTGGGTGCGAGAACACCATGAGGCTCAGTGAGATTTCTCACTATCGTTATCAAAAGCATCTCGGTAGCTACGTCAATGCAGCTATAACATCCCACATATCCACTCCGAGTCTAATTTTCCCACATATTCTTCCCGGAGCAATTCAATAGATTCCTGATTAGTGCCCGATACAATGGGAGCTGAGCCATCATGAAAAAGCTGCTGTGAACCCACATGAGCACGAGCATGGTAACATTGCCCTGCTCAGATAGGAATGTTTTCGAACAGGCCAGAGAATGGTGTAGAAAACAACCAACATGCCATAAGAATGCTATGTGTCAGAAGCGCTGTGACCACCCACCTTCCCCCTCCGACTCACTCTATCCCAGCCCCAGCACCCCATCCTACCCAGATTCATGCTGTCACTGACATCTTCCTCATCTTCAAAACCAACATCGCATTGGCATTGCCACTTCACAACCTCGGAATACCCCCCGTCATGTACCTACAGCAACAGCCATGCAAAACTTAAATCTCTCACTCAATCCTTCCCTTTCTGTCATTCCAGGAGATGAGAGAACACTGGAGGACAGAGAGCTCTTGCATTGGTGGAGAGGTGTCTGAGACCAGATTCCTCAACATGTGAGGAGTGACTCCTGTTTCTCACAAGAAAACATGATGCACCCACATTCCACTAAGCGAGTAAATGCTACTCATCACTGCTTTGTTAGCACTCTGTCAGTCTCATTAATTCTTCAGTGTGTCTTTGCATTAGTCCCAGAAACTTATCTCTCTCGTGCTCTGTCGGTTCCATCAGCATCTATTCTCGACCTTCAGGGAAAGAAGACATCTCCTCGTTCTCTGAGCATGAAATTATTGCGGCCTCAGAGGAAATATCAGTAAGGCTGCGTCCCGCACACACTACCAGCTCCCTGGGAATGTGAGCTATTGAGGATGTGGGAGCACAGTATGGTAAGCACCTCACTTTGTCATTTCCCACAGCATTCGGAGGGCTGCCAGCGACCAGGTACGGGCAGAAGAGACCGTGGTGTCGGAAAACATCTCTATGTACCAGGGAGCAGCAGATGCAGCAGACAGGGATGTACACTTGAAAGACGACAGGGATGCAGATACACTGCGGGGACCCAGATACCCAATCAATGAATCATCTAACCTCCAAGTACAGTTTTGCAGTTGCCATGGAGAAGCAGGCCCAGCACCCTCAGCGTCTGCTGGCCATGGGCACTCAGCTGTACCCCATCGCCCACTGCTCCACAGGCCTGTGGTAGAGGTGCCACTTTTCTGATCACAAGTAATAGGGACAGGGCCCTTCTGGAGGAGGAGGCACACACAGGTCACTCCGAAGACCCAGTCTCAAGATATCATAGAAGTGGCTGAGCCTCCACCTCCAAACTGCTGCCCAGTTCTGCTCGGCATTGTCAGTGCTCTCTCACGCTCGCCAGACAAAAATGCTGCGAGGCTGACTGAACAAACCACTGCAGGGCTCACAGGCCGCAACAATGCTGCCAAACTCAGAAACTGGTATTCATTCAATCTGAGACAATGGAGGTTTAGTGGCAAGCGTGAAAAAAAAACCTCGTATGTTATTTGATCCTTTTCGATAAAGTGGTACCAGCTTGACATCCCACTTGCCTGTTTCCGCCTCGATGGAGAGAAGCCTTAATATAACTGCACCACCGTGATGCCTCACGTCATGGTCACATAGGATCAACGTGTGTACTGAGAGCCTGGTGTCGCATGTGGAACGAAGAGGAACAAGTTTTGTAGAGGTAAGGCTGTGCTGCTAAAACTGTCACACCTCATCCAAAAACTTAATGGAATCCCTTCCCATCCTAGATTCATTTTATTCACCATTGCATATCGTGTTATCACCCATCCTCGCTCACAACTGCAATCTCCCCGATCTCTCAACGCACAGCCCTCAGAAGTGAAGATTTGCAAAATCTTCTTCCTGTGACAACAGTTCTCAAAAACCGTACTTTGTAGCCAAAGGACAGTTGAAACCAAGTCTCTGGATTGCAGACGCAAGGACAACTCCCCCCGCCTCGGAAACCCCGCACCAGACTCTGGTCGATCCCCGGACTGGGATCTGAATCTGACCTTGATTTTCCGTGAATGCAATTTGGATCCAATCTGTCAGCTGGACACCTTTACCTGCAACAACCTTCCAATGCTAGTTGCTGGTGTGCCCTTCAATTCAGTATTGTACTTGCATAGCTCACAGTAAGTGTATCAGGGAAGTGCCATCATGGTTAACAGTGACGAGAAAATGCTGGATGCTAAAATCCATGGGCAAGGCCCATACAACTGGAGCATGTGCAATTTGTCCTGAATGCTATTTGGTCTGATCGAACACCATGGTCGTTTGTAACAAATCGGAAAAAAACGTTCATCCTGTCCCTCTCTGAGAGCCATGCAATATTCCCTTGATAGTCAATGCATTTTGTGAACTTTTCAAGAGAGGAAATTACCTAACGAGACAAGTTTTGCTTTTTAGAAGACTTTTCATAATCAAGTAATCCTCTTTCTTGTCAATGCTTTATGTTGTTGGTTACTGCTATAGAACTTACATCAGTCCTCCTGGGAATAACCCGAAGGACCCTGCTTGGCCCAAACATTGTCCCCGCCAGGCTCTCAGCTAGCGGAAAATTCTCCGACATCTTCAAACTCTCCCTTCTACAAGCTGAAGTCCTAACCTGCTTCAACAAGACCACCATAACCTCTGTAAGTGAGGAAACAAAACTCATGCATTGTCCCTTAATGACTACCGACCAGTGGCCTCAGCACAATAATCATGAAGTGCTTCGGAAGGCTGGTGAGGGTCCACATCAATTCCATTCTCCCAGCCTGCCTCGGTCACTTAAAATTTGCTTATTAAAGTTACAAGTCCACAGTGGGTGAAATATCTCTCGCCCTGCACCCTTTCAAGATCTGGACAAGGACACCTTTGTCAGACCTGTGCTCATTGACTATCCCTCTGCCTTCAACACTCTTATCCTCTTCACATTGAACTCAAAACCCTGTGACATTGTTCATGATTCTATCGTCTACAATTGGATCCGCAGCTGTCTGACCCACAGATACCAATCATTGAAGATAGGCAACTGCACCTTCTCCCGTATAACCTTCACCACTTGTGTCCCTCAATAATGAGTGCTCAACCAGTTACTGTACTCCCTTTACACACACGAATTCCGAACGAACATTATCTATACGTTCATTGACGACAGCACTGTAAAAGAAGGGAAATTTGACAACGATGAATGATAAGACAGAAGGGAGATTGAGGGATCATTGACGTGGTGCAATGCGAATAACTTCTCTCTCTCTCTCAATTTCGGTAAAATTAAAGAACACCTAATTGCCTTCAGAAGGAAACGAGAACGACATGCTTCCATCTACATCAATGGGAATGAGGTTGAGAGAATGGAAAATGTCAAATTTCCTAGACTGGCCAAAATGGACAAATTTTGGAAAATACCATGTGTTTGTGCCGTTCAAAAATATACAACAATGCCTCTTCTTCCTCAGAGAGCTCAGGAACTTTGAGCCCATACTGTCTGGGCCGGAAGGCCTGGTATGAGAACTGCGAAGCTCAGTATCATAACAAACTACAGAATGTTATGTGCGCAGCCCAGACCATCATGTAATCGAATACTCTATCTATGAACTCTACTTACACATCTCGCTACCACGAAACGGTAGGCAACATCATCAAGGTCCTACCTCACCACGGTAATGTACTCCTTACATGCATTCCGTCAGGAAGAAGATCCTGAAGCTTGAACACATCCAGCAGCAGGTGCAGGAACAGCTTTTCCCCAGCTGTGATTAGACGGTTATGAGACTCTCTAGCTCAAATCATACTGATCTTGCTAACATTGTATTTGCCTTGTGACCACTCTCTGCAATGTACCATTTGTCCAAGTCTTTTTTGATCTCTTCATCCTCGCATACTATCATGCGCCTCTATTGCTCATAAACAAATAGTTTCACTGTTGTTCGTGACACGTGACTATACATAAATCAAATCAAATCCGAACCCAGGCACAGCGATATTCACAGATTCTGTGTAATTCTGAGAAACCTGAACAAACATTTAGACTAAGACCATTAGTGTGAGACTGTGTGCCAAATGAACGTAGATGCAAACTTGCTATCGTTTTTAGATCAATATGATTTAATGTGGTTATATTTCTGTCAAAACTAGGGTCAATGTTCTTCTTCCTGGGCTTTCAGTGCAACTGGTGGCATCGAAGGACAGTGGGCAAAAAAACATGGAAACCTGGTTTCGCTCAGTGAACAGAATCTGATTGATTGTAACTTTGGAGGTGCTGGATGCGATGATAGAACCGCATTGCATGGCTTTGATCAAGTGATTCAATTTGGAGGCATCAACTCTGCTGAAACTTACCCTTACACAGGAAAGGTAAATCCCCAAGACTTCTCATAAGATTGTGGTGGAGTCTGGGTTCATTCTCATTTCGTTTTATTTTATTTCTTCGGTCCTGTCTGCGTTCACTTGTAAGTTTTCTTGGAGTTTATTTTAATTACCTCTTGGTGAAGAGCAGCGAAACCTGTGAGTGTGTCGAGCAGCATGGACTCACAACGGAGATAAACGAGAGAGTTTGGGTTCCTGATGGCTCCTGTCCTGACGATAATTCATGGCTGCTCAGGCGGTGATGAGTCTAAATCCCTGGCATTGTCCATATCCAGTACAGTTTCGTGCAGGCAGCAGATGAGCTCTGTTTTTGTTCATGGCAATATCTGTATCTATCATAGATTCACAAAATTAGCTGTGCAGGTGAGTCTTGGATTTTGGCAGCATCTGCATCCAGCACAGATTCATGGAGGTTGGGTGCAAGTGGGTCAGTTTGCTGTCAGTGTCTGTATCCAGCAAAGGTTCATGGAGGCAAAGCGGAGGTGAGTTTTGTTTCCTATCAGTATCTGTATCCAGCTCAGATTCATGGAGGCAGAAAAGGTGAGTTTGGTTTCCTGACATTACTGCATCCATCATAGATTAATTGAGGCAGAGTGAAGATTAGTTTGGGTTCTGTCAGTATCGTTGTCCAGCGCAAATTCATGGAGAGAGGGGAAAGGTGTTTTCGGGTTCCTGTCATGATCTGTATCCAGCACAGATTCATGGAGATTAGGAGAATGTAAGTTTGGGTTCCTGTCAGTGCAGGTCTCCATCACAGATTCATGGAGGTAGCAATGCAGCTTAGGCCCAGTACAAGATCCGGCAGCAACTGCAGTGACTGCATTAATAAGCGATATCTAAAGCAGCCTCGTGGTAACAACAGAATCGTGTTTGGACCAATGTCATGCCCAGCAGCATCAGTGCCATCTACTTTGCTGATGTCCATCAAGACCGCCTTGTGACCAAGGCATCAGCGGAGTCAAGATGCTGCCAAAGATTGGGCGACTTTCATTCCGACGGTGATAGAGAAGGGGACACATGCCTGACCAGCATGTCCATGATGGAGCACTTAGCAAGGACGATATAATCTTTCCGCACTCCAAGTCATCTCAACCTTATCTTGGAATGCTCTCCTACATCTTGACACAACAACTCGTACAATGTGTCTGAGGAGTTAAGAGTACTTCCATTTCTGTGAATTAATGCTCACCACTCCCACAGTTCAAAGATGTGGAGGTTGGGGGATTGTCTATTTTAAGCTAACTATAGTGCGCATGGAATTATAGGTGAGGTGTGTAAGCACTGGGAGACGCAGTGTTACAGGGATACGGTAGGGCCGAATGGACACTTTCTACATTCTGTGGATTCTCTGATACTGGGATGTGACGTTCAGCTGAATCAACGGAGCATTCAGCATGTTCTGTCCTTCAGACGGGGACGTGCACCATCCACAATAACAGTTAACATCCTAACACAGCGATGGACAGATCTGAAGAGTCAGGAATAAAGGTTACTATTTTAGTCTGTCTGCTTCTCCCATGTACCCCATTGGGCTGGTCAGTCACTCTAATATAAGCTGCAATTTTACATGAAAAGGAACAACTTACGTTTGGAGTGTGAGAGATAAGAAGTTATAAACGTTTGATGGGAAATCTTCGAATTGTGTGCTCATGTCATTGGTAGGTCTGTGTGTAAATATGGTTCTTTGTTAAGAGAGGTGTTTACTCTTTAGGAATGTCATTTACCGTGCGAATTGCTGGGTTGACATTTGGCATATTGTGGTGTAATTAAGAAACTTGGCTTGAATCGATACTCAGAAGACTTTTTTGCGTAATTTGCTTTACGGTTGATGTTGTTCTTCCAGAAGCCGTTGTTGTCTTTCTACACATCACAATTGTCCCAAGTATTGGATTTGATTGGGATCAGCCTCTTGCTTGCCAATCCCAGCTCTTTGTCTCAATGCAACACTGTTTCACCTTGTTCTTCAGTTCACTTTTCAAGCACTTACCCCAGCTCTTCCACACTCTCATGTCTGGACTCATTGTAGATGACTTGTGCGTTATTATCCAGGACAGCTGTCGCTTTTGTTTTGGCTTTCTGCCAACACTGTTTAATTGTTCCTGAGGCCACGCAGACTTTAAGTTCATTGTCTGCCCATCCACTCTGCTCTCCAAAATCCAGCGTTTCATTGGCCAAATAAACAATTGAATGAAAGGAACACTATCTTCATATGACAGGCATACATGATCTGGTGACTGGGCATCACTCTAAACTAAACCTATTCTCTGGCTATGTTTTATGGAGGTGATGGCCTCTCACTCACTGGCTGGCAAGTCAACATTAACAGAGTCTCCTCTTTTCATGAAGCCCCAGTGTACGTATTGTCACTAGGGCACTGAGCTGGACAAGAGAAGGGCTTTGCACAAATGACATCGCCAAGGAGTGGTCATTACCAGTCAGAGGCCAGTGGCCCTGCTCAACAGGAAGACAGTAACATTGCGTAAAACAACAGTCTGAGGGCTGGTATTGATCTTGGGTAACAGACCAACAGTAAGTGATTGAGTGAGAGGAGTGGAGGTGACGATCACAACACAGCTTTGTGTAGGAGTGTGTTTGGCTGGGGTAGGGTGTGGTGCAGTAAGGTCACATATCAGCAGGTGTAACCTTCCTCAACTGGTACTTGATATTTCCAGACCCCTAAATCTACAAGCAATTCTGAACACATTTGCATGTCGTTGTCCACTCATGTTGAGCACCTAACTCACCGCTGAATGAATTATTTTGGCATTGGTATCAGAACTGCTCAGTATTATAAATTGCCAATTTGTCAGCCTCAGTTTGAACTCCAGCGCGAATACTCGGCTTGTGATTCATTATACCTTTAGTCTCTAATTTACACTCCACATTTGGGGAAACGACATGATCTCAAGAGTTAAAGTGAGGATGACACCCCTTTCCATTAAGGTATGACGTGACATCAAGGAGCCCAAGAAAATCTGTAGTGAATGGGAATGATTAGAAAACGTTTCTGTAATTGTAATTATATCGAACACACTGGAAGGTTTTTGCAGTTATTCGATGTCTTTCTGCTCAGGACATGTCGATCGGAGTTCTTGAGTGTAGCCTTCTTGGTAAAGCCATCTTCAGCTGCTTCATCACTGGCCTTCTATCCAAAAGGTACGCGGGGGAATATCTACACGATTGTCAGCACCATTTGAATTTATCATATTTTGAAGTAATCTGTGTCCAATGCGGCAAAGTGTGGACAATATCTCCACTTGCGAAGATAAATGACAAATAACATTCTCACCAGACAAGTGCCAGGCAATGACATAATCCAACATGGGAGTGCATTTAACCATTACTGAATCGCACACTATCAATATCTCTGAAGCCTTTCCATCAACTAAAGAAAAGGCAAGGATATGGTGAAATACTTCCACTTCCCTGGATGACTGCAGCTCCAACAACAAAGAAAGAAACAGTTATTTTATTGGTTGTCTTCAATGGACATTGGAAAGATTGGGTAGTCCATCTTGGAAACCTGCAGATATAACAGAATTTGCTGATAAGGGTGATTTGAAATTCCCCAATATTAATTGGAAAATCCGTGGTGCAGATTATCTGGATGGAGATGATTTTGTTAGGTGTTTCCAGGAAGTATTCCTGACGCAATAAGTAGATATGACGACTGGGGTGGCCATATTGGATTTGGTGTGAAGCAATTCGCCAGGCCAGGTGCCAGATAACTCAGTGGCAGAGCATTTTGGTGACAGAGAGCATAAATGCCTCAAATTTGAGGTCCCATTGGGGAGGAATGGAAACTGACTTTATGAGAGGAAATTTAATCTGGGGACGGGATGTTTTACTGCTCTTAGACCTGTGGAGTGTGTGGAGTGTAAATTAGGAATAATTGCTTTACGGAAATGCACAACAGAAATGTGGAGCATTTTTTTTTGCTACGTTGAATAACTTTGTCCCAATGAGACCGGTGTGGAATTGTAAAGGGAAGGAGCCCTGGATGACAAGAGTAGAAGAGGATCTGGCGCATATTTTGAAGATTACAGGGTCGAAAGGAAATAACTCAAAAATGAACTGAGGAAAACTGGTTGGGGGCATGAGAAAGCCCTGGCGGGAAGGATTTGAAAAAATCCAAATGTTTTGCACACGTTCATTAGGAATAAGAGAATGATCTAAGAGAGCATAAGCTGGATCTAAGCCAGTGGAGTGAACTTAAGCACTGAGCGTGGCGAGGTAGAGAAGAAGCAAAATGAGTTTTTTTGCTATTGTATTCATGAGACAGAGGGAGCTTGATGTTAGAGAGAATACTGGGGAAGAGCTTAATAGGCTTGAGCAGATTGATATTAAGAATGTGGATTTGGTGGAAATTCTGGAAAGCGTGAGTATGATTAAATCTCGAGGGCCAGATCAGATCAAAACATTTCCTACGAGAAGTGAGGAATTAGGTTCCTGCACCTCTGTCAATGATCTTTGAATCCAAACTCTCCATAGTAGTTCTTCATGTTTGGAGGGAGGCATATATTGTACTTCTCTTCAGGGAAGTAAATAGGAAAAAAACATGGAAATTATTGTATGGTAGGTTTACGTCTGTGGTCAGCAAGGTACTGAAAAATGTTCGCAGATATAGGATTTTGGATTGTTTGGATAAAGATTTTGGATTAAGGAACGTTGTTTTTTTATAAATGGCTTGGATAAAGAAGTGGAAGGTAACCAGAGTCGTGTACCCAGGAAAAAGGCTGTCAGGAGAGGTCATACGTTTATGGCCATTGGAGAAAGCAAAGGGAAGATATCAGAGGTAGGTTATTTCCACAAAGAGGTTTTGATGCGTGGACTGCACTGCTAGCTTTGGTAGTAAAGTTAGAAACATTAAGAATATTTAAGTGACCGCTGGTCAAGCACATGCACGGCAGCAATTGGAAAGGTATGTATTTAGGTTGATCTTAGATTAAGATAAATATTTGGCACAACATTGGGGTCTGAAGGGCCTGCAATGTGCTGCACTGATCAGTGTTCTATGTTTGGACGCTGAGTAGGTTTGACACCATCCAGGACATTCACTCCATTTGTCTGGCATCACAGCCACAAATATTAATTCCCTCCAATATCACCACAAAGTGATAGCAGTATGTACAATCCACGAGCTACAGCTGTGAAGTTGACTGATGGACTGTAGACAGAACCTTCCAAACCGAAGGCCACTTCCGCCAAGGAAGGGAGTAGGTACAGTTAACACCACTCTCTGCAACATCCCCTCAAATCACTCACCATCCCGGCTCAGAAATTTATTGTCATTCCGTCACCGACTTTGGGTCAAAAGCCTTGAACTCCCTCTCGAACAGAATAGTACCGATCAAAAATTCTGCAAATGTTCTGGAAGGCAACTCATCACACCTTCTCCAAGCCAAGTTTGAATGAACGCTGACACAGTCTGCCACAACTACATTGTAAGCCATCTTGAAATTAAATCTGGGTGTATTTGGCAATTCATCCTGCTCCACACACACACACCCATTTCGATATCACTCCCAGTATCAATCTCACCCCAGAGTCGGCATCATGTTCTGCCCTGTGTCCTGAAACTGAAGTAACTGCAACATTGTTGAGAAGTAATTGAAAATTATTGACCAGAATCTTTACTCCATCAGAGAGTAGCAAAGTCACCACATTTATAATTGTCCAATTTTCGTTTAAACACGGGCATTGAGACCATACTTTAAACTATCAATATATTCCATCATTTCCAACATGCAAGAATTTACAGAGAGGCCGAGGGGTGCAGGTGTATAATTCACTGGAAGTGGAGCCGATGATAGATAATATGGTGAAGGAGGCATTTGGCATAATTACCTTTATTGTTCAAAACATTGATACAGGTATTGGGACGTCATATTGCAGCTGTACAGGACATTGGCGAGGCCACTTTTGTAAAACTGTACACGCGTTTGGTTGCTCTGTTTAAGGGGGGATGTTGTTAACATTCACAGGGTGCAGAAAATATAGACAAGGTTTTTGCTCGGATTGGGTTACAGTTATCGGGAGAGACTGAATAGGCTGTGGCTTTTCTCCAAGCGGAGGAACAGAGGCTGAGTGGTGACATTATCAAGGTCTATAAAATCATGAAATACATGAATCGGGTGAAGAGCAGAATGTTTTAGCCATGGGATCGGAGTCCAAACCTAGAGAGCAGAGCCTTAAAATGAAAGGGGAAATATTTGAATAGGCACTGAGACTAATACTAATTAATTGTAATCCAATGACTCTAATGATGTCATTATTGACGGTTTGGGAAACGTTTATCTGCATGTGAAGAATTTAATTCACTACTGTATGATCACAAGTTTCAGATGAGTCGACCGAAAACTGTGAAGAGCCTCAACTCTTTCTAATGTTGTTTCGGTATGAGCTAACGAGATGGTGAGCTTGATTGGGATATTGAGTTGTCAAGGCAAAGTACATTTTTTTTATTTTCTCACATTTCAAGTCGTTTCTAATACCATTGCTTGGTCTCAGTGTAGAATGTTTCGAATACATTGAGCAATAAACATGAAGTTTGACACAAGAAAACCCTAAAAATGATCTGAGTTGTAACTGTCTCGCGCCGAGTTTCATGTATGTATGGAAAGACCTCCCTGAAGAAGTGGCGGAGGCTGGTACAATTACAAAATTAAAAAGGTACGGTGATGGGTATATGGATTGGAAGTGTTCAGGGCCAAGTGTTCGCAAATGGGAGTACAAAACGTCAGGATATGTGACCGGCGTGGACGAGTTAGAACAAACAGTTTGTTTTCGTGCTAAGTCACGCAAAATGTGCCTTTTTCTAAACAAACAGTGAACAAATATTGCACAGATTTGGGAAAATAAATTGGCTGCCAAAGTCGGAATGCAGAAACGAGTCAAGCAAAGAAAAAATAACTTTATTCTGATCTTAATGAGTATTTCTTTTGAACATTTTATTTAAAACTTAGCATGGAGACGACTGCAGATTTAAACCAGATAAAATTGCTGCTAAAATCACTGGCTGCAAATGGGTTTCTCGAGGCGAGGCAGCATTGGAACAAGCAGTGAGAGAGATAGGACCGATGTCTGTTGTGATTAATGCAAGTCTGAAATCCTTTCAACATTATAAAGGAGGTAAGTCGCAGAGCACTGGATGATGTCTTTGAATCAGATTATCGACTGTTCAAGAAAAGGTATTAGAAATCATAAATCTACAGACACATTTACTGTCACTATTTTGGTATTAATATTACTGCAAAGTTTACCATGGACCATGACCCTTACCCGTGTTCCTGCCTACACTACCCCCGTGTTACATGCCGTATAGTACTGTCAGATATCATCGAGTTAAAGCTCGATCATACTACAAACTGAGCTCATGAATGGTAATGAGAAATGGACCTGCTCCATTCGGAGTGATGCAAATAGCTCAAAACGTTGGGCGATAGCTATGAGAACTGACAGTGAGGTGTAACTGTCCTGATGTGCTGCTGAGTGCCTGCACATGTCAGCGTTTTATTAATTGTAAACTGAAGACGCTACACTCACTGTATCTGGATTAAGAGGAAGGGCGAGACCTTCGACTTGAAATCTCTTGGCCTCCTGCTGAAAGTCCTTAACTCTCCGCTCCAGCTCTTCTGTCAGCAGCTGTTTCTATTCTGTTCTTGATCTCCTCTCGTGTGGCAACTCGAGATGACTTGCAAAGACGGTAGTCTGAATAGGTAGATCGACGCCTGCACATGCTTCTTGTTATGATGATACAGGTCGTCTCCATGTGCAGGACCATTCCCTATTGACTCCATCAACATTTCAAATCACAAAGCACTTCTACTGTACAACCCACAATTGGAGACAAACCCGAAAAATACTGAATGCAGAGTGGAGCTCCTTCATTACCCTAGGTGTAGGATTTTGTAAGTTGTCAGAATGTGTTAACACACATGGAAGCAAACTGATATTTCACACGGTCAGATACCATGGTCAGTGTCTTCTACTAATGTCTGGTAAATTATTTCCACTCTGAAAATAATCTCAGCACGATACTATATCAATCATTGATATAAAAACAACAACAAAAATTATATAAAATGGAAGAATGTAATCAAGGTCAGACCTTCAATTGGAAAACAGATAGACTGTGATTGGGTGCAACAAGGAAGTTAAATAAGAAAAGGGATGGTGGTCCAGTGCAAGCAGGAATGGACAGGAGACAATTATAGCAAGTAAAGAAATGTATGCAATACGTTTCAGGGCCTGACGGAGTGTTATTTAAAAAAGAGAGATCTCAGGCCCGCATGCATAGTTCCATGATTTTGGAGACACACGGAGACAGGGTAATGCAAGCAGCATTCGTCAGTGCATTGAGTATATGCTTTGCGTTGATATGTTCCAGCTGCAAAAGACATTGGTAAGGCTAGTTTTAGAATTTTATATTAATCTGGACTTTCTGCTATAAGAAAGATTTTGTTAAATTTGAAAGGATCCAGAAAATATTTACAAGGACTTAGCAAGGGATGAAGTATTTGAGGGTTAGAGTGAGGCTGAATAGATCCAAGATTAGAGTTTTGCTGGAGAAGCATAGCAGGTCAGGCAGCATTTGAGGATGAGGAAAATCGAGTTTCGGACAAAAGCCCTTCCTGATGAAGGACTTGTGCCGGAAAAATCGATTTTCCCGCTCCTCAGATGCTGCCTGACCTGCTGTGCATTTCCAGCGTAAGTCTAATCTGGACTCTGATCTCCAGCATCTGCAGTCCTCACTTTCGCCCGAGGCTGAGAAGGCTGCAGCCTTGTTCGCTGGTACGACAGAGACTGAAGGGTGAGCTTGTGGAGGTTCATAAACAATAATGGGTATGGGACGAATAAAGAGGAGGGGAGTCCAAAACTAGAGACCGTACGTTTAAGGTGAGAAGGAAAAGGTTTAAACGTTATCTGAGGAGCAATGTTTTCACACAGAGCATGGTACGTGTCTGGAATGAAATACCAGAGGAAGTGGTGGAGAGTGATACAAATACAACATTAGAAAAGGCATCTGGATGGGTAGATGAATAGGAATGGTTTACAGGGATATTGGCCAAGTGCTGAAAAATAGGACTAGATTGCTTGAGGATATGTGCTCAGCATGGACTATTTCGATCGACCAGATCGAAGCATTTCTACGCGATAAAGGTCTATGACTCTGAAGGATGTGCCGAGAGGAAGTGAGAATGGTGGAGGCAATGTCATTGGGAAACATTGATTAAAGTCAACAGATGTAATGGTGCAGAGTGAGGACGATCAATTTGAAGAAAATTAGTACAAACAGACATGTCAGTGTTCATGAAACAAAGCTAAATTAACACTAATTAAATATTTCACAGATAAACCATTTAATATGTGTCTCCTTACAGGAGTTTACTATGATGAAAATTGCAATGGATATGTAACCGATGAAGTGCTGGTGGTTGGTTTTGGAATTGAGGATGGAATGAAGTATTGGCTGGTTAAAAACAGGTCCGTACTCTTTGAAATAACAAACACCTGATCACAGACAGAGAAGGGACAGTGGCATGGAATGAATTTCCTGTCTGTTTGCTGCAACCTGTGTATCTGTTCAGCGAGCACGTAACTCTGTGTTTATCTGGAAGTGAATGCTTAATGGTTGTGCTGTCTGAGATGATATCTAAAACTATGTCTGAGCCAGGTGTCCCATCATCAAGAAACGCTGCACTTACGTTTCTTGACTGAAGTATTGCTTCATACAGAGGCAGGCATCAGAGTGTCATTATTCCTGAATCACAATCATTTTTTAAACTTACCAGTACAAAATAAAAACATACTGTTAAAATTAACAGCTATGCACAACAAAAAGCAATTTACTGGGGAAATGGGTGGCAAAGTCAGATCCCAAACCCAACTGTCCAACCTGTTCACAGGGAAACAAGGACAAAGTTCGAATCACTTGTCACGAGAGCACTGATGGGATCAGATTAACAGCCCCAATTCTGTAACATAAAACATAGAGCTTTACAGCCCAGTACATGCCTTTTAACGCTCGATGCTGCGCCGACCTGTGGAATCAATCTGAAGCCCATGTAACGAACACTATTCCATTCTCGTACATATGCCTGGTCAATGACCATTTAAATATTCTGAAATGTGGCAATACCTCTACTGTTGCAGGCAGAGTTCCAAGCCCCTACAACAATCTGAGGAAAGAAACTACCACTGACACCTGTCCAATATCTGTCTCTGTTGATTTTAAAGCCCTCCTGCCAGCCATTGCCATTCAAGGAAAAAAAAGCCTCTCACTATCCAACCTATCAAATATTTTCATTAACCTATGTGTCTCAATTAATTCACCTCTCAAACTTTTTCCAAACGCAAAAAGCCTTAACTCCCTCAGCTTTTCCTTTTACTATCTCCCTCCATTACTGGCGATTTCCCAGTAAATCTCATCTGAATCCGTTCCAAAGTATGCACATTCTTCCTGTAATATGGTTACCAAAACTGTGCATATTACCCAGAAAGTGGTTGCAACAGAGTTTAGTACGGCTTGAAGCATGACCTCCTGTTTCTGAAACTGAATCCCCTTAACAATCAAAGCTAACACGCCAAATGCCTTCCTAATAACCCGATCAATCTGGGAGGCAACATTCAACATCGATGTACCTCGACACCGAGATCTCTGTGCTCATCGACACAAGCACGAATCTGACCATTCGCCCATTACATTGGATTCCTTCCAAACTGAATCACCTCACACTTTACCACGTTAAACTGCATTTGCCACCTTTCGTCATAGCTCTGCAGCTTATCTACTTATCTCTGCAATCCATACATCCTTAGTAACTGTCCACAACTCTAACGAACGTAATTTCATCCGCATATTAATCCACCATCCTTCTGTGCTCTCATTCATTTCATTTCTATAAAAATCAACGAACAAAAGTGGATCCAAAAACTGATCCTTGCGGTCCATTATTAGTAACTGAACGGTAGAATGAATATTTTCCATCAACTATCACCGTCTATCTCCTTTCAGCGATTTATTCTATGAGGCGTCGCTGGCTGCTGTTATTACAATCACGGCAGTCATATTTGGAAGAAGCAGTGACATCTTCAGGTCCAGACTGGATACAAAATTTTTGATTAAATAAGTCCTGTGGTTCGGGTGAATATACACACACACAGACACACACACAGACACACACACAGACACACAGACACACACACACACACACACACACACACACACACAGACACCTACACACATTTCTACATGATTTCCCAGAATTCCCAGAAGAAACAGTATGTGGGTAGCTTATAATAAATACACATTGTTGTTTAATAAGGTAGACAGTATTACAATGTAATGGGTGCTGGAATAGTTTGGTAAAGCTGGAAATGTGATTTGGGCAGGGTAACCGGATATGGAACACATTTTAAGGCCGAAGTATCCTTGCAGTTTAGGAGACACTGGATAACCTGTGCCCAAATCAACTCATGCTCTGCATAGACTCGATTCAGTGGCAGGCAATCTCCAAACGATGATGGTAAAAAAAAACTGAGAAAATCTCATCTTCCATAAGGCAAGAAGGAAATCTCCAAGAGGCCATATTTCAAGCTCTCACTCGTCCCTATTCACTTTTCCCTTCATATCTACTACAGCTGCAGACCTATTCCTGATATTGATCTCACCTCACGTCATTTTAAATGTTGTAGTGAGTCCATACGTACTGTACAGATCAGCAATTGATGCAAGAGGAAACAATTGTCTCTTTCCAGCCTGATGCAAATAATTCTTTCCAACTCATTATCTAGCTCAGTAATTCCAGAATTCAGTCCCTATAATAATTCCAATTGTATACCAGAGTTAAAACAGCTGCTTATCCAAACGTGTCCCTTTTATCAGCGTTTTGATTCTACCACCAATCGAATTTCTTATTTTCCAGCTGGGGAACAGACTGGGGTGAAGACGGGTACATCAAAATTGCTAAGGATAGAGGTAATCACTGTGAAATTGCCAGTGTTGTGCGATACCCTGTCGTGTAACGAGCCAACTGATAAGACAGAGCTTCATCAATCCCAGCTGAATGAAAACCCGGACCATTTCTGATAATGCTGACTCATTCAAGGACATTGCTTTAATTGTCTGCTGCAAATTTAAAAAGTGAAATAATAACGATTTTTGCACATTTCTATCACTTCATATAAAACCAATGGCATTGTCTGATTGATACATATAGCCTCTGTAAATGATAGAATAAATAAATTCTCCAGCTTGTAGAAGACAATAATCTGCATGTACTGCTGATGACCAACAATATAATAAAGGCTGCCAGCAATCATTTTCAGAGCTTGTTTGTTCCAAAGGAATGTATTTAGCTTTGTGCCTAATGAATTGTCTTGACTGCTATGAAATATATTGTCCAAACATGTTGTAGACAAATGCACGGAAAATGCGAAGAGTCTGTGTTTTTTGACAACAGCACCGTTACTGAATAAATTCAATGGGGTTGTTGAGGACATTAAGGCTTAATTGAACAGAGTCTAACCAGAAACTCTCCTGGAAACATGTTAAGCTGGCCAGACTGTAGAATGGGAGTGTCCCGATGAGATTCAGTTCAGACAAATGCGAATATGCAATTTCACCTATTGATTGGTACTGCATGGAAAAACTGGAAAACTGAGTACTTTAAGTATGACAAAGCAATACTGGTGGAGAATCGTAAATGACAAAAAGAGGTCACACACAGATCTTGTGAAATAGACGAATACTGGTTTATTTCTGACGATATCATGGGCAAGAGATATTGCTAGGAGTGGTACAGCATGGACATACTGCACAGATAATTCCAGGATTCTTTATCCCGTGCTCCAGATACAAATAGTGTGCATAGTTTTACATCCGTGCTCACGTCGTGCATTGTTAATTCCAAGACCATATGAATTAAATTATATTGAATGGAAAAAAATGTAATTGTAACAGGGGTGCCCGTTCCTCGGCTAGTGCAGATGCTCATCTCCAGTATCCTCGTTTCAATGTTCATGCAGGGTGGTGTGCAATCTTCCGTCGCATCAGGTGTCAGTCAGTCTCGGGAGGCTTTGTGGGGTTCAGTACTTGAGGAGACTGGGGATGTCCTCACATCACTTCGATAGAGATGATGCTATTGTGAGCTAGGAATACTGTTGTCAGATCATCTCAGGAGTGTATTCATTGAGTCTGGAAGCTGTTTAGAAAATGGCTTGTTTTGCTGTTTTGTTACTGAGCTCGTTGTAGTCAAATTGAGGTATTTTGCATATGTTGTGTTTAGTAAATAACCGACATGGCTTCTGCAATCAAGTAGTGGGCACGCAGAGTAGTTCATTTTCTTTTCTCCGACAATTCCTCCTTTTTTTGTTTTTGTCTGAGAACTGGGTTTGAGATGAAGAGGCTGTGTCGCAAGAACCAGAAGGTTATCTGACGCCGTCGGGGCAGCATCAGTTGGGTTGGATTTGGAGTCCGAGTCCAAAGCTGCATATTCCGTGTCGGTTGCAAAGTTATTGTTCGAATGGGCTTTCATTGATGCATGGTAAGGGGGCGGGGGTAGCACCTTGGAGGACAAACGCTGGCGATTTAAACGCATTTTAATATCCATGCAACAAGTGCGATATCGACAATGATAGTAATGACGAATATGAATCCCTGTCGCAAGGCTGTGCTCCAGGACAACTGTCACAGTTCTTGCCCAGTTCCATAGGTCCCATTTGGTTTTTGGTTGAGCAGTACAGCGGTAGTGCATTGGATACGCCAGGCTGGGTTACTGATGTCCTCACTGGGGTTGGGTAAGTAAGTGTAGCAATTGGAAACGATGAGTGTGCATGCGCCCACTTTCTCGAACAGCAGATAGTCCTGGATCATCCAGTTTTGCAGGGTGCCATTGGGGATGCCAACAGTTTTGAAATTCAGCTGGTCGTTGGCTACCTCCTCCAAGGTGGGGCCAGCTGATGAGTTTTTATTTTGAATCGAGTGGTTGCATATTTGGGTGAAAGGATAGAGAGAACCAGGTCAAGATCGGTGAGGCTTTGCTTCCTGTGATATGGTGGTGTCGTAAAGGGAAATACAGGGAATGATATGCAAATGAGACTGCACCGCATATACCTCATAACAGCTCCTGGGTCAGGATAATGAAAGGTAGGCTTTGTGGCCACAAATAGCATAGATACCATTATAGATTTTCAAATTGTCGGTCTGGAACTCTCTTTAGGCTTTGGTGAAGGTGGTATTTTGGATGGTAACGTTGAGGACGTGAAGGATCAGTAAACTGTCTTCTCCTGTGGACCACCTTGCTGTGGGAGTGAGGAGCAACGAGTTCATGCACTGGCACCAGTCGGCATTCCATCTGATTGGATGGCTGTTTTTGATTATGATGGATTACAGGGGTTTGCACTGTCTGGTCGAGTCTGTGAGGGGTAGTGCCGGGGTATCGTTGGAAAGGTTGAATAAGCGAAGACCCATCCCTAAAGTTTGTTTAATAGCTACCCTGCGGGTTTCCAGTGGGCCAAACATTTACACCCGTAACTTTCCATTCCCGGTGACAAGCTGAGAGAGGTTACTTCAGGGACTTGTCGCGTTCCAGCCGCCATTGATTTCTGATTTGTTGAAGGGGATGGGTTTCAAGGGAATTCACTCTTGGGAGTACATGGAGGCATGAGCGCAAACACAACATCTAATCTGCTTGACCCGTAACTCGTGTACACCTAACATTTCTCTTTACCTGCCCCCAGTTCCAATCATCCCGTGGCAGGATGATCAGGGTGAGGAGATAAATGATTAGTATAGCGGCGGTCAGCTAGAATTTCCTCAGGGAGCGGAGCTGACTTTGGTTGTGTTTCCTGTTTGTTGCTGTTTGCGGTGGAGCTCGCTTGCAGCAGGTCTCATGCTGGATTTCTATTCAATTTGACAGTTGTCCGGGTTGTCAGAAACAACAGTTATGGGTCTTTCTAATTCGATGAGAAAATCGTTTTCCAGTGAATTAATCATTATGTAGTGAGAAAGTGAGGACTGCAGATGCTGGAGATCAGACCTGAAAATGTGTTGCTGGAAAAGCAGAGCAGGTCAGGCAGCATCCAAGAAGGAGGAGAATCAACGTTTCGGGCATGGACCCTTCTACGGGAATGAGGAGAGTGTGCCAAGCAGGCTAAGATAAAAGGTAGGGAGGAGGGACTTGGGGGAGGGGCGTTGGAAATGCGATAGGTGGAAGGAGATTAAGGTGAGGGTGATATGCCGGAATGGGGGTGAGGGCGGAGAGGTGAGGAAGAAGATTGCAGGTTAGGAAGGTGGTGCTGCCTTCGAGGGTTGGGACTGAGACAAGGTGGGGGGGAGGGGAAATGAGGAAACTGGAGAAGTCTGAGTTCATGCCTTGTGGTTGGAGATTTCCGAGGCAGAAGATGAGGCATTCTTCCTCCAGCTGTCGTGTTGATCTCTTGTGGTTGGAGGGTTCCTAGGCGAAAGATGAGGCGCTCTTCCTCCAGCCGTCGTGTTGATCCTTCCATATCCGCTGCAAATTCACCTGCACCTTCGCACACATCATTTACTGCATCCCCGAACCCGATTTGGCCTCCTCTATATTGCGGACATAGGCCGCCTACTTGCGGAACATTTCAGAGAACACCTCTGGGACACCTGGACCAACCAACCCAACCACCCTGTGGCTCAACACTTCAACTCTCCCTTCCACTCCACCAAGGACATGCAGGTACTTGTACTCCTCCATAGCCAGACCATAGCAACACGGCGTCTGGAAGAAGAGCACATTCATCTTCCGCCTAGGACCCCTCCAAGCACAAGGGATGAACTCAGATTTCTCCAGTTTCCACATTTCTCCTCCCCCCACCTTGACACTGTCCCAACCCTCTAACTCAGCACCACCTTCCTAATCCTGCAATCTTCTTCCTGACCTTTCCGCCCCCACCCCCACTCCCGCCTATCGCCCTCACCTTAACCTCCTTCCACCTATCACATTTCCAACACCCCTCCCCCAAGTACCTCCTCCATACCTTTTATCTTAGCCTGCTTGGCACACTCTCCTCATTCGTGTAGAAGGGCTCATGCCCGAAACGTTGATTATCCTTATCTTTGGATGCTGACTGACCTGATGTGCTTTTCCAGCAACACATTTTCCGGTCTGATCTCCAGCATCTGCAGCTGTATTCAACGCTAGTTATGTCACAGATGATGTAATGTATGCACGAGCGAAATCCATGTTATTATGAAGTGGAGGTTGACCCCCGAACTACGAACTAAAAGTGTTACTAATGTTTAGAACAAATTTCCTGTAGAATCCACTCAATTGTAAAACTCGTAGTACTTCCTTCTTTGAGGATGGGTTTGCGAATTCCTCGATGGCCTTCACCTTCATGTTCCTCAGTGTTATCACCCACTTCCGTTGCTGTGCCCGAAGAATGCCATTTCCAATTTCACAATTCGTGGTTTTGCAAGTTTATGATCAATGTCCCCTGCCATAGACTTTCATGGAACATTTTCAAAATCTATCAGAATTGCTTGATTGACCTGTTGAGGCATGTTTGTAAATTTGCAAGTCACATTCCTGGGCCATACCAATTTGTTCAAATTCCATCTCTTTCTTCGGATTATATTCCCTTATTCCTTACCCCCTCCCTCAGTCTATCTTCTGCAGATAAGCTGACCTAGGAGCCAACAGTTCTGAGGAAGCGTCAGTCGACACGAAACGTTAAACCTGATTTCTCTTCACAAATGCCGCCAGACCTGCTGAGCCTTTCCAGCAACATCTGTGCTTCTTGTTTCTGATTCACAGCATCCGCAGTTTTTTAAATCGATTTTTATTCAATGATACCATTGTCATCAATAATACTGATGCCTGCTTCATATCTCAGAGTTATAAATTACATTTACACCTCCTCTTTGATATGTATATATTTACAATCAGCCTGCCCTAAAATTCAGTGTGGACGGTTGGAATTATATTGCAATTTCACAAACCTATATTTAAACACTGTCTCCAGGCCTGTCAAGTTCGGTTCATTCCAGCAATTTGTCCTCTGAGGCAGCAGTTTTCACAACTGTGCAAGACGATTGCAACCACATAAAACAAACACTCTCCATATGCACACACAGAAACAGACACTCAATTGAAAATCTGAATCTACTTCTATGACATCATACTCATTCAGTATCTCTACCTCATGCAGCATGGTGCCTCAGTGGTGAGCACTGCTGCCTCACAGCTCAAGGGACCAGATTCGATTCCAGCCTCAGGCAACTGTCTGTGTGGAGTTTGCACATTCGCCCTGTGTTTGTAGAGATTTCCTCTGTGTGCTCCAATCTCCAATCACAACACAAAGATGTGCAGATTGGATTAATTTACCATAGTGTTCAGGGATGTGTATGTGAGATGCATTAGGGGAAATGTAGATAAATGGGGTCGGGAAATGGGTTTGAGTGGATTACCCTCCAGACGGTCGTTGTGGATGTGTTGGGCCAAATGACCTGTTTTCACAGTGTAGGGATTCGACGGAAGTTCGAGACAATAAAACATTTCAAATGAACTTCAGTTCCAAGAAGCACATGTTGCAAACAATGCAGCCTATTCGACTTTTGAAATAAGTACAATTCAAACAAATGATCCCAACACATTATATTGTAAGTTGAATGCCCAGTCCCTCAATCTAATATATATTGAGTAATATCATCCAAAAAACAGACACTCTCCAACAAGTGCTTGAGGTTCAACTCCAGAGTATCCCCCAATCTGTAATGATTCACCGAACAGTAGAGATTCTTTAATGATACAAACTATTCAACAAAAAAACTGAAATTGAACCACCTTCACATCGAGCTGACATGGTCCTGTGATGTATAAATTCCAATAATGGGTTAATGTCAACGAACCCGGTCCTCCGAACAGGTTGTGCAAATCCAGACGTTATTAATAGTGCAGGCATGTCATCTAATGCAGAGATCAATCTTCCAGTGGCTTTATACCTGGCAGCAGCAACTTGTATCAATCCCATTGTCTAACGTATTGTTCAGGGTGACTTGCACACTGTCCAAGTCTGCACCAGTGCATTGTTGGGGAAAGATGTCAATTACTTGACAAAGAACTTGACAAGATCAGTTTGTCCAATTGTTTCCCATTAGTAACATGAAAGGAGGTCTCAGCAAATCAGATGTGACATACCATCCTCTCAACTATGCTCAATTACTGCAGAACTTGCTGAAAGGAAAAAAAAATTGTTCCATTTGGCTAATGTGGATGAGCGAGATCAGGAAATACACATACTATGGCGAACTACTCATGACCTGGAGTAAGCTATTAAATAATCACAACATCGAAGAATCCAAATGCATCTTAAATCAATTGCAGCCAGCGGTAAGTCTCAGGACTGTCAAAGCAGGAATCATACAAGATTGTTATTCTTGATAGGGATTACAATTATCACACCTTGCCAATTCAGGTGTCCCTCAGCCCAATGTGCTCAGTCGAACCATACCAAGTGATGCATCACATCTTAATAAATGAGGAATTATCACATTTGTCCATCTCGACCAATGATGTTCAAAGGTTGTACGATATTAGTGACATCTCAGAACCCAAATCAACCATGTCCACGTGCTTAATGAGCTGCACAACTTCCAGATTAGCAGTGATCATTTTCAAATAAATTTCACACGACAAAAGTGTCGGAAAATAATTAATTCCGACGAAGCCAATAATGCTCTATATACTATTGATAATAAGTTGCGGTTACGATTGTTAATCATCCCACTATGTTGATTCTGACAGTTAACTGTGACCGAGAAATGCATTGATTTTTATGTTTATATGCGTAGGTGATATGTATACATTACCACACACTAGAAATGAATAATTTAATTCTCAATGAGTAATTCAAAACTATTATAGTTCACAATTATCTACACACATGACTGGCTTCCGAAGCTGTTTCAAAGACCATTTCAGAATCAACCGGAATGTTTATATCTCTTTAATGACATGTAGACCACGCCCGGTAAGATATGCAAATTTCCTTCGAAGAAGATGTTCGTAAACTAGATGTTATTTTGAGCTGTTTCAATAGTTACATGATATCCATCAAACTAGTTTAATTTTAATTAAATCTAAACTTAATTGTAGATTTTATTGAATTCAATTTGACGCTTTCCAAACTTACTTCAGATTTCCTTTTTCATTTTGGATGAAGTATTCGATGGGATAAATACCATTTGTACCCGAAAGTGACAACACAAGTTCATAAGGTGGTAAAGAAGGCAAATGCTATGCTTTTTGACATCGGTATGATCCTTCACTGCGATAGTTGGCCAGTCATATTGTAAGCATGTAAGATTTGAGCCACATTGGAGTATTGCGTGCAGTTCTGTTTGAAATTTAGGAAAGGATATGAAGACTGGGTTTCGCGTGCAAAAGTGGTTTACAAGAATATTTCATGGATCGGAATCCATTAGTTATCAGTAGAAGAGGGATGTACTTGGATTAATGACCTCAAGAGGTTTCAGAGGCCAAGGGAAAACCTGATAGAATTGCAAAATGTTGGGATGAATTAATAGGGTCGATAGTCAGAGCCTTTATCACAGGGTGGAAATGTCACATAATAGTCTGCATAGTTTGAAGTTAGTGGGGGAGGGGGGTGGAAGAATTAAAGGGGGATTTGCAACAAAAAGTCTTTTTACACAGCACGTGAACAGGGCCTGGAATATGCTGCCAGGACAAATGTTAGAAATGGATACGATAAGGACACCAAAGAATCTTTCAGATAGATGCATGAAAAGCCAACGATTTGGCAAATGGACAATGTGCAGACAAACTGTGTATGTTTAGAACGACGACATGGACAGCAAACACTCAATGGGCTGAAGGGCCTTCATGTGTTTTTGTACATTAGATTCACTGTAGTGTGGAAACAGGCCATTTGGCCCAACCCTCCAAAGAGAAACCAACCCAGACCCATTTCCCTTCATTTAATCCTGACGAATGCACCTAACACTACGAGTAATTTAGCATGGACAATTCACCTGGTCTGCCCATCTTTTGGATTTCGGGCGGAAACCCTTGCAGGCTCAGGAAGAATGTGTAAACTCCACACAAATAGTCTCACGCGACGGGAATTGAACCCAGCTGCCGGGAACTGTGACGTAGCAATGCTAACCCCTGAGCCATCATGCCAGCCCAAGTTCTATGTTTTATATTCTTCTGTGGAATAGGCCATTAATCTGTTGTTTTGTTTCAGAACTTACAAATTTTTGGGAGGAATGAAATGACGAAAACTTTGATGAAACGGAGCTCTATGTTGACCAAGGAGGAATTATTGCCAAGTGACTACATTTTATCTGTAGAAAACCAAAGGTTATGAAAAATGTGTTTTTGAAACTGGATTTTGAACATCTCAAACATTTTCCAGTTCTCGTGGGGATTCATCAAGCTGAAATGCAACTTGATATATTTTATTCACAACATCACTGAAACGTAGTGTGCTGTTTCAAGATGCTGGCCAGAGTGCTGGCCACCTTTTCAAGATGTTGCAATATAATCTGTGTTGATATGTATTATATGTTGAATAAATTACGTGCTACATTAAATATGAAGTATGATACATAACTTCAGTGTGAGGTGGGTTGCTGTGATTTCAACGAGTAATATTGTAGTTTTCCACATACCTGAAAAAATAATTGACTTTTAACAATTATTATTCTTTTGCAATCATTAATGACGTAAGGTGTGCTGTTACTTTAAGACAGTTGAAAGCTAGCAAGGACTCAGAGAGTCACAGAGCCCAGAACAAGATAACAATGTAACGTTTGGTCAGAACAACTAGCACGGGCTGACCTGCTGTGAGACAAAAGCAAATGCAAATTCAACCAGTCAGTTTGCATTATGCCCAAGACAGAAAAATCTTATCAAATTTGAATTTGGTATTTTGCCAATATTAAAACCATGAAGTGATCCGATGTTTTGGGGTATAAAACCAGAAAGAAAACTTGATCAGTATGAGAGAGAATTGCCAACATACTAGTAAATGTAGGCTGCTCATCAGAACTCTCTGAGAGTTACCTGTCTGGAGATGGAATTTGCACAGTAAAAAAAGATGCACACCGACCCTGAGAGCAAACCGACAGAGGAAGATGCCAAGAGAAGATTCAACAGCTGGCTGTTTTTTGTAATTTGAATTTTTCAGCAAAGCTTAATCAGGTGTTTTATCAGACCAGTATTGTAGAGGGGAAGGTAATCGATAGGGTGAGATATTTGAGTTGAAATCAGTTGTTAGTTAATGTTTCCTGATAGACTTTAAGCAAAGATGCTAATTTTTCCTTTAAATAGTGACTTTTGGGATAGTTCTTTGCAACTCAAATGTTCATATTACCGCATGGGGTAAATCTTATCTGTCTTGCTCATCTAACTTAGTGAGCCGGAGGGGTGTGGGGGGGGGGGGGGGTTTACCTCGTGTCATAAGACATAATCATCGAATCACCCAATAAATAATAAGGCCTTTGGACCATCAAGGCTACTCTGCCAAAACTACGGTCTATCAACTCTTCCCACTTTTGAGTATGTCATCCATAGACTTGAATGTTATGGTTTATCTGATGCTCATTCAAGAATCCTTTTTCTCAGGATTGTACAGTTGGTCGGCTGCTTTACTAGGATGAATATTTCCCCGACCATTCTCATTAACCCCCCCCCCCCCCCCATCTCTCAAATCCTTTGAATTTCTTCGTATCACTCATGGATTTTATTTATATTTGTCTTAAATTGTTTTGCAAACCATGAAAGCCCATCATAGATCTTTCTCGACAAGAATAAATCTTACTTTTGTTTTTAGTCTGCATTAAATTTATCTTGATGATTTTGCTTTCTGGGACATTGTGACAATTGTTGGTCAGGTAGGAGCAAAGCCATACTAGTTGTACCTTAAGCAGAATGAGAAATGAATCCCTCCGGTCATGATTGCTCATTCTGTTGGGGCAGGATTAAAGTAATATGGTTGGAGGAGGTATCCCGAGGATGAGTCATCAGGGGAAGATACAGAGTAAGATCGAGAAAAAAACATTCCGGAAATAAATTAGGAGGTTCTAAAAAGTAGAAAGCCAGTCACGGTGAAGCGAAATTGAAATTGTTAAGATTGAATGATACATATTTTCTAGCAAGGGGTCTGAAGATCAAAGACGGAGGATTTGATATCATAAGTTAAGAGACAGGATTGAAGTCATTAATGTCAGTGAAGGCAAGCAGAGGGATATGTCGGTCAGTTTTCCAGAATGTACAGGCTTCAAGCAATACAGAGAAGCAGTGAAAATTGGAGGGCAAGTCATAATATTGATCAGTGATCAATTTCCACGAGTAGAGAATGACAAAGCATGAAGAATTTCCTCAAATGAATTTATCCAATTAAAAGTAAATAAAACAAACCAAAACGGAGCAATTACATCACTATGGAATGTACTATATGCCCTCTATTACTTCGGGAAAAAAAATGAGTATATATGTCGGTAAATTTCCAGGAATTGTCAAATTCATATGGAGCTGGTTTGGCGATTTCAACTTTCCGATTATTAATTGGAATAATGATAACGTGAATGACTTCGAGGCAGGAGAATTCTTAAAGTGCATCTAGTAGTTCACGAATCCACTATAATCAAGGAGAAAGTGAGAACTGCAAATGCTGGAGATGAGAGACTCCGTTTTAATCAAGTTTGTATGGAAAACAAAAGACGAGAATCAGACTGGAATCGAAGTTCTAAATGAGGGGAAGACCGCTTTACATAAAGTCATGTGAGGTTTGGCAAGAGAGGACAGGAAGAAGACTTTTTCTCGACAAGTCTGAAAGTGCCGGAAAGTTTGCACATTCAACAATAAAGTGAGGAGAGTACATGCCAGGATGTTCAATTAAATAAAAATCGTGAAACCCTCAAAATCAGTATTTTCTACACATCCTTAGCGTCAATACTGTTCGCTGAAGACAGCAGAACTTATAAAGGAGTATAGAATGATCAAGGGAAAACTTAACAATAAGATAAGAGGAAAAACACAGACGTGAAAGAACAATGTTGCGAAAACAAAGGAAAATCAATGAACTTTGTTCGAACTTTCAGGATACAACCAAAACCAGAGAAAAATAGATTGCATTCAGGACCACCGTGATAATTCGTATCTGAAACCAGATGATGGAGGTCGTGGTCTCAATATCATGAGTGAGAGGAGCGATATGGGAGAGAAATCAGAGAGAAAAAAGAGTGCAGCGAAAGCCAAGTGAGAGTTGTAGGGGATTTTTAATTGGGGGATAGGTAGAATACCTTGTAAGGAGGATCACAGGTCTCATACAGTCTGTTGCCTACCCTAGTTCGGCAGAGGGACATCGCTGACCGGCCTGAAAGGAGATTGAGAGGGAGGAGGATGATCCAGTTGCTGTGGTCCACTTTGGGACCAACAACATAGGCATGCCGAGGAGGGATGATCTGTTTGGGGATTATCAAGGCCTCGAAAAGTAATTAAGAAACAGGTAATGAAGGTTTATAATCTTTGGGTTACTAACTGAACCACTTGCAACTTTGCTGAGTAATAAGAAAATTAGCAAGGAAACACATGGCTCTTGGAGTGGTGTGGGAAGAGGGGTTCCATTTCATGGGCTATTGTCATCAATTTTAGAACGATGGAATCTGACCTAATGGGATGGTCAACGTCTGAACCGATACAGAACCAGTGTTGCAGCGAAAAGGACAAATCGGGTGGTCACTTGGAATTCACACGAGTGCATTAGTGGGGAGGATGGGAGGGGCAAACGACAGCGAAGCAGCAGGTTTGCATGAGTGCAGAGTTTAATTACGTAGCGTTTAACTACGCAGAGTTTAACTAAGAAAGAAGTTGAAAGGAAGGACAACTCAAGAGATATTATTAATAGAGATGTTACAATTCAAAAAGAGGGTATAAAAACTACAAGAAAGGCACTTTGCATGAATGCTGTTAGCATTTGAAACAAGGTTAATGGCACAAATCATTGAGAAGGAATATGATTTAGTCGCCATTACAGAGACATGGTTGCCGATGATCACAACTGGGAGTTTAATATCCAGGTGATTCAGACGCTTCAGAATGACAGAAAAGAAGGGAAGGAAGGTAATGGAGCTCTCATTTTTCAGGATCAGGGCGATGGTGAGAGATGATGTAAGTTCTGTGGAAAATAAGATTGAATTCATTTGGGTGGAGATTAGAAATTCTAAAAAGACAGTGAAAGGCATAGTTTGTCGGCCATGAAATTATAGCATCACAGTGATGTACACAACGAACAATGATGTAACATTTGCATGTAAAAATAGTATGGAAAGTATTATGGGATTTTTAATCTACATGTCGATTGATTGAACCAGGTCAATCAAGGTAGCCTTGAGGAGGAGTTCATTGAATGTATCCACAATAGTTTTCTTCAACAGTCTATAACGGAACGAACAATGGAACAAGCTACCCGAGGTCTGGTCCTATGCAATGAGACAGGAATAATTCATAATCTCCTAGTAAGAGATCCTGTTGGTAGGTAAGATTGCAGTATGGTTGAGTTTAGAATACAGATGGAAACTCAGAAAATAAAATCCCACTTCAAGGTCACGTACTAAAACAAAGGAGACTACAATAGGTTGAGGGAGGAGATGGCTAAAGTAGACTGGAAGCAAAGACTTTAATGTAGATCAGTTGACGAACAGTGGAGGACTTTCAAACACAATTCTTCAAAGTGCTCATGAAAAGTATATACCAGCGAAAAGGAAGGACTGTAGGAAAAGTGGTAATCTACCATGAATGCCAAAGGAAACAAGGGAGGCTATCAAATTGAAAGAGAAGGCATACAAACTGGCAGAGACCTGCCCGAATCTAGAAGATTGGAAAAACACCAAAGGACAACAAAAAGCCACAAAAAAGATATAACCGAAAGTAGGATAAATTATGATAGTAAACTCGCTTAGAATGAAAAGACTGACAGCAAAGATTTCAAGGATATAAAATGAAAAGTTGTGGCACAGGTAAACATTAGTCCTTCAGAAGACAAGAAGTGTGATTTAATAATGGGATATGAGGAAATGTGTGATACATGGAAAAGTTTTTTTTTTGTCAGTCATCACCGTGGAGGACACGAATAACATATCAGTAATTGTCAAGGAGGGTAATGTAGGTTAGGACTTACAAACGATCATTATCACAAAAGAAGTAGTGTTGTTGAAGCTAATGAAGCTAAACATAACACAACTCTACTGGTCCTAATGAAATGCGTCTTAGGGTATGAAAAGCGATCGGGACGGAAATACCAAGTGCACTTTTGGTAATTTTCCAAAATTCAATGGACTCAAGGGCAGTTCCGGAAGATAGGAGAACAGCAAATTTGACAACGATTTTGTTTTTTAAAAAGAGGTAGACAAAAGATGGGGAATTATAGGGAGGTGATATTAACTTCAGCAGTGGGAAAAATACTTGAAGCTATTATCAAAGAAGAATTAGCAAAACACCTAGATAGAAATTACTCCATTGGACAGATGCAGCATGGGTTCATGAAAGGCAGGTCATCCTTAACTAATTTACTGAAATCCAATGAAGACATTTCAAGCACTGTGGACAATGGGGAAACAGTAGATGTAGTTTATCAAGATTTCCAAAAGCCATTCGACAAGATGCCTCACAAAAGGCTGTTGGATAAGGTAAGGTTGTGTGGCGTTATGGGCAATCTGTTAGCATGAACAGAGGATTGGTTAACTAACAGGAATCAGAGTGGGGATAAATGAGCATTGTTGGTTTGTGATCAGTGACGAGTTTTGCATCTCAGGAATCAGTATTGCGACCACAATTATTCACACTTTGTATAGATGGTTTGGAATTGGGGACCATGTGTAGTGTGTCAAAGTTTGCAGAGGACATTAGTATGAGTGGTAGAGCAACGTGTGCAGAAGACTGTGAAAGCTTGCAGAGGAACAAAGATGGTTTAAATGAGTGGACAAACATCTGACAGAAAGAATGCATGTTAATAAACGTGATGTCATCCAACTTAGTAGGAATAACATTTAAAAAGATTATTATTTGAATGGGAAAAATTGCAACAAGCTGCTGCGGAAGGGACCTCAGTGGAATTGCACAAGATCTCCAGAAGGTTGGTGTACAAGTACAGGAGGTAATTTAGAATTTTGTCCTTCATGCAAATGGGCGTGTATGCTACAGGGTGCTGTTGACGCCACTGTGTGCACTTTTGGTCTCCTTAATTGAGAAAGGATGTACTAGCTATGGAGAGGGAGCAGAGGAGATTAATTTGTTTGATGCTGGAGTTGAAGGGATTGACCTATGACGTGAGGCTGAGGTTACTGGGAATATATAAATTGCAGCTTAGAAGAATAGTGGGGGATCTAAAAGAAACATATCAAACTATGAGGTGAATAGACAGTATCAAATTAGAGAGAATGTTCCACTGGCAAGTGAAACTGGAACAAGAAGGCATATACCTCAACGTTAGCGGGAGCAAATTTGGGACTGAATTGAGGAGGAACTTCTTCATCCAGAGGGCAGTGAATCTATAGAATTTATTGCCCAATTAAATGGTTGAAGCTTCCTCATTGAATGTCTTAAAGCGAAGATAAATAACTTTTTGGAAAGTAAAGGAATTAAGGGCGATGGTGAGAAGGTGGGAAGTGGGGCTGAGCCCATGAAAAGATTAGACATGATGTAATTGAATGGCTGAGCAGGCTCAATGGGCCAATTGGACGATGTGTGCTCCTTGTTCTTACTTTGTTATTGTGGTTTACACTGGATCTGAAAATGGGAATGGGGCATGTTAAAGAGAGGACCACTGAGTGAAAGATCCTCTCGGATGCTGCAATTATAACATGATAGAATATAATATTCAGTTTGGGAGTGAGTAATTTGCATCAACAGCAATTACAATGAAATGACTGTCAGAACAGCGAAGGTAAACTGGGCAGATAAATTAAGAGGAAAGGTAGCAAATGACTTCAATAGTGAAGGAGTGCTGCACTATTGGAGGGTCATAACTAAGGAATCACCGCACTGTTGGAGGATCAGTACTTAGGGAGTGCTGTATTGTTGGAAGGATCACTACTAAGGGAGTGCTGTACTATCTAATCCTTAGTACAGTCCTGTCTCAGGACAGTAGAGATGCAATGCCGCACTGTCAGGGGTTAGTATTGAAGAAGTGCCGCAGTATTGGAGTGTCCCTTTCCATTTTTGACGAACTCTGCTCCACAGTTTCCAGATTGAATTTGCTCGCTCTGCTTTTTCAGGGAGAATGTTCGAGACCCCAACCCCTTCATCAACCCTGCCTCCCTCACACACCAAGGCAGCACGTTTCAGGCCTGAACACCTCAATTGACCCTGTCTTACCAACACTCTCAGGCAGCATGTTCAGACCCTAAATCCTCGATCGAATCTGCTTTCCCCACATTGTCAGGCAGCATGTCCAGACGCTAAACCCTCGATCGACCCTGCCTTACTCTCAGGCAGTGTTTTGTGAACCCTAAATCTATTATTCCCTCAGGCAGCATGTTCATACCTTAAATCCTTGAGAAGCACTCTCAGTCAATGTGTTCAATATCTTAACCCTTCAATTGACAACATTAAAAAAAACATTTGAACAAATACATGGATAGGAAAAGTTTACAAGTATCCGGGCCAGGTCCAGGGAAATAGGGTAACCATGGATGGACAATTTGGTCGGCACGGGCCAGTTTGGGCTGAAGGACCTGTCTCCGTGCTGCACAACTCTATGAACCTGCCTCGCCCACATTGTCAGGCACTATGTTCCTGATCCTAACCCCTCAATTGACCTTGCCTACACCACACTCTTAGGCAAATTGTTCCTGTCCCTAAATCCTCCATTCACCGTGCCTCCTCACACACTCAGGTGAAACGTTTCAGGCCCCAACACAGCGATTGATCCTGCCTGGCCCACACAAAATGAAGCTATCTTACTGAGACTTGGTGGGTAGCACTACACTGGATTGATTTGTTTCTAACGCCTTTACTGCCATTCGTTTTAAGTCTGTTGCTCAATGCTCTGACAGTCAGACACATTTTAGTGATCAGTCAAGTTTGGAAGAGGCTGATGGTCGAGAACAAGGAGAGAATCAGAGACCCAGAGATGGAAGGCAGAAGGAATTCTGTGATTTTGCTTTTCACCATATCTCGGAGCTTCAACTACCTGTGTTCAGTCGATAATTTACATTTCTCATATTATGTCTTTCAAAGATTTAATCTTGTCGATTACCTGCTGATTCCATATGACTTTATTGTAGTTGGTTTCATGTCATAAAGCGTACGTTGCTGCACAAAGACATGATTGTTTAGGTCCACAACGAAGAACGGTCATGCAATAAAATAACTGCTAATATGAATTCCTTGAATTATGACTAAACAAACTCCTCAGTGTTGTCCACAGGAGGGTCCCACTGTTTCCAGATTATGAATTAATCGTTTTTATTCACTAGTGGGATGAGGGTATCACTGGTTGGGTCCAGAACATGTTACCCTTCCCTAGTTGCTTTTATTTTTGACAACGTTGCAGTGAGCTGCCTTCTTGAACTGCTGTAGTCCACGTGCTGTGGATAGACCCACAAGATTGTGAGGGAGGGAATTCCAGGATTTTGATGCAGTATCACAAAAGAACATGTGATATATTTCTTAATCAAGAAGGGAACTTGCAAAAGGTTGGTGTTCCAATGTGTTTACTGCCCTTGTCCTTCTTTAGAGGCTGCAACACATTCTGGATGGAAATGCACGCGTGGTTGGAAGGTACTGTCTGAGGATCTTGCATGTATGTCTGCAGCGCATCTTGTAGATGGTACACATTTCTGCTAATGACGGTCGGTGATGTGGGAATATATGTTTGTGGATTCAATCATGGAGGGAGAGGAGGAAGGCAGCAGCTCACAACATGATCTAAACTAACAACACTGTTAATGCACACACACATACACACACACTGGGAGACACAAATACAAGACAGTTGTGGAAAGGGTTGCAACTGGACGTCGACGTCTCAGTGTTGAACATCGTCATTGGTGGAAATGTTGTGCTCCCTCTCCAATTGGTAAATAATTAATGTTTGTGCAGTGTTCATGACATTATATACATTATATAGAATGCTTCCACTGCACCGACGCAAATGAGAATTCTGAGTTTTCTTCACAGATGCTACCAGACTGCTCTGCTTTTCCAGCATTTTCTATGCGTGTTTCTGATTTATAGCATCCACAATCTGAATGATTTTTATTTTGCAATGTGAGATACACACAGTCTCTGATATTACCGCCTCAGAAATCAGCTTCTTATGCAGTGACGTGGCTGTCCAATACAAGGTGGTATTTTATCACTCCAAGCACAAGCTGGACAGAGACAGAACATGAGAGAGGCAGACAGGATTCAGTCCAAATATAATAGAGATCCCATTCACAGAGACACTGCCACGGAGAAACACACACAGATCTGAAAGAGGGAGAAAGGGAGGATAGATATAAAAGATGGATAGAAGGACAGAGAGAAAGGATGGAGAGAAGGACAGAGAAGGCGGGAGAGAGAACAGAGAGAAACAAGGACGGCGGAATGAAGGATGTTTCTCGCTATCCCAGTTACTCCGAGCGCTTTTGATATTTTCTGACACTCCTCCTCTCCTGGGGTTTACCTCTGCCTGGAAATGTATCAGCGTGTCTCTACGTTTGTCACAGAGTCATAGTTGTAGAGCACAGAAAACCTATGTTCCAATTTGTCCATGCCGATCTGATAACAGAAATTACTCTCATCCCATTTGCCAGCACTTGGCCCATATCCCTCCAAATCCTTCCCGCTCACATTCCTATCCAGATGCCTTTTAAATGTTATCATTGTACCAGTCTCCACCACTTCTTCTGATAGCTCGTTCCATAGACACACCAAACTTTGCATAAAAATGTTGCCCCTTAGATCCCTTATACGTTTTCCTCATCTCACCTCGAAACATGCCCTCTAGTTTTGTACTCACCCACCCAAGGGAAACGACTTTGGCTAATCACCCCATCAGTGCCCCTCATGATTTTCTAAACCTTTATATGACCACTCCTCAGCTTCCGGTGCACCAGGGAAAATAGGCCCAGTCTATTCAACCACTCAATGCCAGCTCAAGCCCTCCAAAGCTGACAATGTCCTTGTAAATCTTTTATAAACCTTTCAGGTTTCGCAACATCCTTCTTTAAGCAGGGAGACGAGAATTGCACACAGTGGCCTAACCAATGTCCCCAAATATTATGCCAAGCCCACTCTCTGAGGCAGAGTTAAGTGAGTCTGTGTGGAGTGACTTATAAATATCAGATGGCTTTAACGCTAAGCAAGACCCCAGTGTCAAAATTACAGAAGCTTCACGTCACAATGGCTGTCCTCTTAGGCTCCTCATTCAGTCATCCTGGTCCTGTGCGATTGCTCAGGACTTTCCGCGAATGGCCTCATTGACTAATCTTTCTGTGGAGACCACTCCTTCAGCCTGTCCTACATACTGTCTCGTGCTAACTCCTCTATCTCTCTCATACAACAGACCCTTCCTTCCTCACTCCCAAACCCCGATAAAACACTCCACCCTCGCTCAATACGATCTCGCCGTTTCACTGACCACATGAATTCAATGCAAGGTTCCAGTCTTCAGCCATCCATTGCACACTGTCATCAGGAGGTCACTTCATGCCCCTTCCACTCCCCCATCCTCTGTTGAGAAAAATAGTGGTGGTAAAACGTGGGACAGAGGTGGTATAAGGAGGATCCCACTGCATTAACTGCACAGCTCCCTGTGTCACTGAGTCCATGTCTTCCCAATGCTGCCTGTACGGTCAATAGGATAGAGCAGAGGAGTCAAAGGATAAAAGCGTGAGAAAATGCAAGGAGAAAAATGAGAGGAGGACCAACAGACAGAAGGAGTGAGTGCGAGAATGAGAGAAGGGCAGGCAGAGAACGTGAGGGAGAGATCGACAGTGAAAGCTGGTGGGGGGGGGGGGATTTGGGGAACGCAGCAGAATGTCCGACAGGTATAGGATGGAAGAGGGGATGGAGGGAGGGAAAAGAAAGGAAGAGAAAAAAGAAGGTAAGACAGAGAAGAGGAGAGAAATCCCAAGGAGAAATGTAGGGCAGTGAAAGAGATTTGCAAACACTGAGAGGTCGAGCTAAGAGAGTGGGTGTGCCACTGCAGTGCAGACAAAATGGTCTACAGACACAAACAACAAAGTCCCATAGAGCTGAGAGACAGATGCAGCGAGAAATGAGCAAAGATGTTCGTTTTGAAGTGATTGAATGAAGAAGCATTCCTGGAAAAAAAAGATGGCGAGGTGACAGGGAGGCCATAAGTTGTAGGAAAGGAATCTGAAAGGAATTTGAACAAGGGTAGAGAAATAAAGACGGTGGGGTAGGATGGGGATTGAAGAAAAGATGCAGGAGAGACTTCTGGGAAAGTGGAAATTGAGATGAGAACTGTAGTGACAGAGGGAGTCAGTGATAGCTGTTGGATTAGACTCTGCAGCAGCCCCTGCGTGATCTTTTATTGCTATTTAACTCGACCCAATCCTGAGCTCACCCTTGGGGGTAAAATCCCAGAGACAGCCTAAACCCCTCATTTCTCTTCGCTGTGTGTTTATGAACGACAAAGAAAGAGGAGGTGTTCAACTATTCTCTCTGGTTCCATCTCTTGTCTGATGATTCTCTCTTTCGCTGTATTGTCAGAGTTTCAACTCCAATATCTGGCCTCTTCTGTTTCAATTTGGAATGGTCTTATGTTCTTAATGCAATCTTCCAACTCTTGGCCCAAAGATTGCTGCACTCTTCTTAGAGTTTAGGAGTGAACCAACTTTTTCGGATTTGGGTTCAAGATTTTGAGTGAGAAGTGAAATCTCTTCGAAGCTGCCCTTAGTCTCTCAGTGTAAGGTGGAGAAGGCCAGTCACGAGGAAAAAAATAGCAGGCCCGATGTGCTCTCTTCTCCAGCGCAGTTTGTGAAAGACACATGGGAGGGACGAATTTCCCTCACTGGCTTCCCCTGCTCTCCCTTCTGGCTCAGGCGGGGCGGTAATGGGCTTGCTCCTGGCTCCAATCGAGTTGAGAGTTGGCTATAATTGTGTTGTACAAGGAAAGCCCCCTGGAATGAAGTTTGTTAGCTCTTTTGGATAGAGAGCTCGTTTGTAATACAGTGTGATATCAACAGTGTGGGTTCAATTCCCACAACCAGGGGTTACCATGAAGGATTCACCTTCTCAAACTCTCCCCTCACCTGGGGTGTGCTGACCCTCTGATCCACCAGCCACCATATGAAATGTTGTTCGACCAAACAGGAGAACAGTCACATTGATGGGACTGAGTGTGGACGGTTCTTGTCCCAATGGAACAGGGATCATCATAAAATGGAACAGCAGAAGGAAGTGATTCACTCCCAAATTCCGCTCCACCTTTAAATCAGACCATGGCTGATATGATCATACTCAACCCAAATTTCCTTCCCTTGTCCCGCATCTCATTACTGAATAAAATTCTTATCCTTCTTGTTCGAAGATCACATTTCCAGTTCTCAAAGACGCTGACTTGGAGTGGTCACAAAAATAAATGTGCTGGGAATTTTTCAAGACATTTGATTGTCTGCACAATAAGCTGATTAAGGAGGGTTGCTTTTCCTTCTTGCTGTCAATTGTGATGAAGGGTGAGTGGATGGGAAACGTTTCCTCTGCTTTAATCTCACAGAAGCTGCCAAACCTGCTGAGTTTTTCCAAGGATTCACCTCTGGGGAGCGGCCCCAAGCGGCACCGCAATCCCTATTGGTTGGCACCACTGGATTGACAGAGCTCTTACCCAATCGTAGCCGGAGACTGAACTCGGTCCCGTCTTGTGGGCTCGCCGTGTCTCGAGGCGCCGCCGTTTAACTGACATTGCGCGAGGGAGGGCGGGGCTTGCGCATGCTTCGCGTTTCAAGCTGGGACCCATAGGACGGCTGCTGGCTTTCTCTCTCTCCCGGAGTGTCAGCTGCACTGGAGTCAAAGGGTTTGTGTAAAACCAAAATCCTTTCACTGATGGCAAGAAAACAGCTTCCATGCTGTTTCACAAAATGTTAACGTGTGTCGGTAGACTGTGAGAGAGATAACATAAAACAGCTTACTTTCCCCGGGCAGGGAGGTCAGAATGGCCCACAGCAGGGAAACAGGCCACAAGAAACACAAGCCCCAATTGCTGCAAAAGCTCAACGGCTCTGGCGGAGTTTACCCTTCAGGTCAAGTGACCTTCCTGAGAACTGTCTTTGGCCAAACCCTGCATGATGACAGCACTCTCTCTGGGCTGGCACCACCTAACCGGCTTTCCTGAACTGAACTCGCTCCATTTGGCTGTGTTTGGCTCCTATCCCTCTGAACCTTTCCTTTAAGGTGAAATGGTGGCTCAGTGGTTAGCACTACCTCAGCACCAGGGACCCAGGTCTGATTCCACCCTCGGGCGACTGTGTCGAGTTTGTATATTCTCCCCCTCTCTGTGTGAGTTTCTGCTGGTTGCTCTGGGTTCCCCCCACATTCCAAAATGTGCACGTTTAGGTGAATCGGGCAGGCTAACGAACCCATTAGTATTTAGGGGCATAGTTGTGCGTTAGTTGTGAGACATGCAGGATTATAGGGTTTGGCAGCGATTTGAAGGGAGATGGGGCTGGTTGGGTTGTTCTTTGGAGGAATGGAGTTCACTCGTTGGGCGGAATGGCCTGTTCCCACAATGAAACGCTCCAATGCAATCCAATCACCTGTCCAATTGATGTTGGCACTCAGAGGTAGCAGGACGAGATAAGGTGCATCCAAGGATTTTGCGTGGGAACGAGACATTATAGAGGCACTAACGATATGATTACAGCCTTTACGAGATTCTGATGAGGTCCCAGGAGACTGGACGGTTGTCAACACGACAACCTTTTACTAAAACGTGTTGGAAAGCTAATCCAGTTATTGACAGTCATGGCTGCTTAACTCCAGCGGAGTTTCTGGCAACAATTATTTTGAATAAAGCTCGTAGTTATGTGGACAAAAGTGGGTTGGTAAGGAAAATTCACGGTGAAATTGTGCATAACTAACTTGCTAATGTTTTTCAATGGATTAACAAAGTGTTTAATGAGGGAAATGCTACTGATGGAGTTTACATGGATTTCCTGAAGGTACCACGCAACAGACTTGAGTTTAGTTTTCGTTCATAGTGTAACAGGGAGGGGTAACATGGATGCAACAGAAACTGTGTGGTGGGAAAGGCAGAAGATCTGTTTGGATGTTTCGATGTTTTTCAATCTGCAGTGAGGTTTGGAATAGAGTTCGCGAATTGTGAATATTGGGAGCGCCATGTTCTGGGAAGGATGAAGGACAAGGGTGTATAAGGGATGCTTGGATAACAAGGGAAAGTGTAAATTTTGTCCAAGGGATAAAAGAATCGTATTTCAGGTTTTTGGATGCTAAAATCAAACAGGGCCCATAATGAACATAAAAAGGAGAAATAACTCAAGCAGGGAATTAGTAGAGCAAGAAGGTTCCATAAAATGACTTCAGCAATTAAGGTTGAAGAGTATCGCAAGGCATTGTGTACAGACATTCAAAATAAGAGGATAATCGGGAGAAGGTATGAACGTTTTGAGTAGGTGACAATGGTGATGAAAGGGGATAGAGCAGTGAATGTTGTCTACATGCTTTTTGATAAGGCATTTAACAAGGTGCATCACGGTAGGTTCATCCAATAGATTAAGATGCATGGGATCCACTGTGACTTTTCCATGAGCAGTGGTGTTCTGCACAAATCTATACTGGGAACACTTGTGTTTGTGTCTTGTGCCTTCTATCGGTGCTGTTTAGCTAACTTACTTACCCAATTTAATGTCCCTCTCACCTCCGACACATAACCTAAATGTGAGATCCCCGACATTCGTCCTGCCAATTTCTGATTAACTAATTCAAATGGTCTCTAACTTCATGCCCAGATATTAATTCGAAGGGCGTCAAATGATTAGATTCGTTTATGATATCCCCAACGGCAAACAATACGAATGGGACACCTTTATCCCGATCTGTCACGTATTCCAGACAATAACCATGGTCTTCCGGGTCTGATGCGAGCTTTCAAAAGCTCCCAGAGATTTTCGACATCACGCAATGGATTTAATTTGCCCTATGACTAAACTATACATGACTTCCTTAAAAAGGTTATCATTAAAATTGAACCCTTGTCCTGATTGAATTTCGTGGGGTCGCCCATACTGTGTGAAGAAAGCAATTAACGCCTCTACTAACCTCTGTGCCTTAATATTCTGTCACTGAATGGCCATCGGAAATCTGGTGGACGCATTCATTTTGAGGAGCAAGTGCTGGTTCCCAAGTTTAGTTTTTGGGAAAAGACATACTCATGCAGTTTTAAACCTTGTGAAAGGTTCTTTCAATGCAGGAATTGGCAACAAAGGTCCTGAATTTATTAGTCTTTAGATTACCTACCATTTGACATGTGCGACATGTATGGTAATATTTAACCAAATCCTTGTTCATTCCAGGCCAGTAAAAATGTTTTTGTACCTTTACCTGAGTCTTTCGTACACCGAGATGGCAGCCAACAGGGAGTTCATGTAAAACCCGTGACACTTCCTGCCTGTATTCTACCATCAACACAATCTTGTGTACTTCTGCCTATTTCTCCTGTGCACTAACATGCCGTGCTCTCCACTTTCGTCTTAGGATTCCATATTTAAGATAATAGCCTTCAGGAAAATTCTCAGCCTCCCATTCAGAGTAGGCATCAACATATTTTTTTTATCGTCTTATCTTTCGATTGGAAGTTCATGAGTTTTTCGGGACTGAGCATTTCTCCCTGACTCCCTTCCTGTTCTGGATTTTCCAAAGGCTATTATGTCAAACAAGGTGTCCATTAACTGAGCCTCAGCTCCGTTTTCTTTCTCTTTTGTTTTTGGGTCGGTCAGTGAGTTGATTGTGGGATCTGGTTTCTACACTGTCTTGGAAAATTTCAGGATATTTTTCTTTTAAGTTCTCAGTTACCTGGTCTTCGTCGGGCTTCTCCGCAAAAAAGTGTGTCACTCCCACCTTTGATCCTGCCAAGACATTTCCAAGAACAAACTGACGTTCTGGACCTGACACTCTGTCATTCAGTACTTCCCCAGTCTTGAGTTGGCGCTCCAACCTGACCTGACAGAGGGCAATGCTGAATTTCTATCCATCTATCCCAGCAATTACCACTGTCTCGGCTAACAGATCAAAAAGAGTGCAAATACATTCGTCTCTTACTATTACAAAATGACTCGGTTCTGTATCTCTCAAAATTATACTTTCCTTTCATTTTCTTTCCAAATCATTAGATTCCTTTTTAACCTGTGGGAAACAATAACCAGTGTTCCCTATTCTTTGTTCCTTAGTGTAGGATCTCCCCTTCGCCCAATTTCTGTCCCTCACAGGATGCAAGTCTTGCCAGTATCTAAATTTTGCCTTCTGCACCAATCTGCCACGTCGTCTCACTTCTTGAGCTTTCTGTTTATCCACATGAATTCTTGTTGTGTCAAGACCTGAGCTTTTCAACTCTTCCAGGGGAATAATCTCTTCTCGATTCTCATAGGTCTTAACTATTTTTAAGACTTGCACTATCTATCAAGGTGACTATTTTAATTCTCTCAGTCTCAACATAAGCCTGTTCCTGGTTTCTTCATTAAGTTTCCGAACTGCTGTCTATGCGCATCTGGTACCAATTCATAAGCACTCAACTTAACCTGCTTCACCTCTTCATTATCTCTTGATCACTCAGCTGACAGCACTGCACAGACCTCATTGGCTCTGCCTACGAAATTAGACAGAACTAGCATTACCCACAATTCCACTGACCACTTCATTTACCTCGCCAATAATTTAAATAAAATAAAGACGTTTTCAACATCTTTCTCATCAAGACGTTACAGTATTTTAACATATTCGTATCTGTCACTAATTTGCCTCTCCATCTCCATCCTGTTACTTGACTTTCCTGAATAAGTCATCATTTCTGAAGCTCAAATTCTTTCTCCTTTTCCAATGTTTCTCTTTTTATCCATCACTTTTTTCGCTCTCTCTCTTTGCTCAGCTCAGAAGCTTCTCTTTCTTTTCGTTTCCCGCTCTCTCTTGATACATCTGCGAACTCAATTTTTCTTAATTATAATTTAGGTTTATTTTTCTAACTTTACTGTATTTGTGTGTTTCTCTGACACACCTAAGTGGTTGAATAACTCACTTATACTTTCAGTTTTACATTTGTCCTTGATTAAACAGAATTCTACCCTCTTCACAAATTCTAAAAGTATGCTCTTTTGTTTGAAACGTTCTTGGCAAAGTTGGGAGACATTTTGACATCCCAGAATGTCTTTAGCCATATTCTCAAGAGCCATTTCTCTCACTTTTAATGTAACCAATCACAAGTAACAGAAATTAAAGAAATTGTCTCACCTACCTTTTATTTAATATCTCGGACACTAATTAGCATATGTTTAATTCTGCTGCGATCTTTCCTACAACAAATCTGGCCAAATCTGTCCAAATCTCAGACAGGATCTGATTATTCCGTACAATTCACGTACCCAAGCCCCCAAGTTGTTGTGACGCGCTGGCAAACCCTTCTGTTAATTAAAGCAATTACACACACTCAACCTCACTTCGCCTCATAATCTGCTAAAGTACGAATGACAATCAATTGTCCAAAATTCAACCACTTCACAAAAAATATTGATTTTATGCTGTCACTCTAAAACTGAACGTTAAACAAGAGCAACTTGCAACTCTGTGTCTCATTTTTCTAAATAATTTTGTATTTACTTCGAAAGCTACAACAATAAAACCCCTCCTAAATTTATAAATACTCAGTTTTCAACATCTGACATTGGTTGTCATTCCCATTGTCGATCTTCCTCTGTTTGTGTATCTGCCTGAGTCGTCCTCAGTCATCTGATGCTTGGTTGTTTCATATGAAAAAGGTACCTTCGGCACAGAATTTGGTGAAAACAATACTACAAGTTGTCGATACAGTTCTTCCTGGCTAACTGTCCAAAACGCCTGTTTTTTATACTCCAACTATTGGATCGTCTCATTGATTCAATATTGTTAAAATAGTAAAATTCGAATTCAATTTGATTTTCGTTTCTTGGGAATTAATTTACACTGATTGGCTAATTCGAAATGCTGACAAAGCAATTGAGGTTTCTAGATTACAGCCAAAGTTTTCCTCTTAAGTTGCATGTTTCATTTATCAGTCATATGACTGGTGCTTGCCAGCTTTCACTCACTCTTAAAAGTACATTACACATCTCTAACTTCATAACAACGAAGTCTCTGTCTCTGAAACAAAACAATCATTTGGGGAATCGGCTACCTGTTCAGACTCCAGGCAAACGTTCCCTCCGAAATCATAGATTGGCCCACTCTACCTCTCATCATTTTCTTATTCCTCACGTCTGTCTCAAACGCTTTTGGATTTTAGCTAATCCTTCCTGCCAAGGCTTTTTACTGCTTCCGCCTGGGTCTACTCAATCCATTTTTCATGTTTTTTTTCAGCTAGCCTAAAGCTGTGCCAGATCCTTGCTTCCTCAAACATAAGTAGGTTTCCTTCTTCCTTTTGACGAAAAACTCCTCTGCTTTTTTCATTCAAGGCTTCTTCCACTTAACATTCCTTACCTGTCTCAGTGGGACAAAGATATCCAACACTCGCAACAAGTGTTCCATAAACAGCCTATGCATTTCTGTTGTACATTTCTGGTAGAACAACTCATCTCCCTTGCCATTGACATGATAAACCTGACGCAGTTGTGGCTAGTTTAAGCGAAATGGTCTCTCACTGAACGATCTGACACCCGGCTCGGCTCGGTGCCTCGCACCACATCCAACATGGCCTCCAGCATAGTCGACCTATGTATATATTGAGTCAACAATCCCTCCTTGACACACTTGGGAAAAAAAAACGGTTTCATCGCGGCCATCTGCACTTAGGAGTTTCCAAACAATATTGGGGAAATTAAAGTCAGCTGTAACAACAACTGTGTTACATTTGTACCTTATCTAGTTCTACTGTCCAATCTGTTCTTCCATCGCTCTCTCTCTCTCTCCTCTTATTAGGGTGTCGATAGAAAACATAAAATAAAGTGATTGCTCCTTGCCAGTTGCTGATGTACACCTATACTGACTAAGGAGACAAACCCTCCTCGGCAATCTTTTTCAATGCGGCTGTAATGCACTCTCTATTAAGAGTAGTTGCTGAAGAGATTTATCAGGATGTTACCGGTGTTGGAGAGAATTTGTTTTTTTAATAAGATGGAGGCAAACTGACGTTGTTTACTGCATAGTAGAGGAGATTAGGGTGGTTTCGATGATTAGATTCCCTACAGCGTGGAAAGAGGTCCTTCGGCCCAAACAGTCCACACTGACCCTCCAAAGGGGAACCCACACAGACCCCTTTCGCTCTACCTAATGTACCTGACAGTTTGGGCAACTTAGCATGGCTACTTCACCTGCGGAATGTGGGAGGAAACCGGAGCACCCGCAGGAATCCCATACAGACACGGGGATAACGTGCAAATAGCACACAGACAGTCGGCTGAGGCTGGAATTGAATCTGGGACCTGAGTGATTTGAGGCAGCAGTGACCAACTTTGACACTGCAAGCATTGCTCACTTGCAAACGTCAGTGACACGCTTGGTCAGTGGGGGACTGAACCCCTGGCTTTGGCATTATTAGTGCCACCCTCCAACTATCTGAGTGCAAGAGGAAGGTACGAGCAGCGTAGACGGGGAGATCCAAATCCATGAATGAGGAATCAGTGACAATGGGGTCTTGATTATATCAGGGTGAGGAGGTTTAGAGGAAATACGAGAGAGTGATAAGAAACTGTAAGGCACTGCCTGCACCCTGAAGACCTTTAAATAAGTATTGGGAAATGTACCATCAAAGTCAATGCATGCAGCACAATGTCTCAGTTCTGGAGAATGGGATTCGTCGCATTAAAATAATTATATGTTTATTAACTACCAATAAAGTAGAAGCTTTATTTGTATATGTACATGTACATATTCAACACAACTAAACCAACCGACATTTAAAACAAAACATTGCTTCGCGATGTCAATCACAGGTTTTATTAGTATTGATTATTCATTTGGAGTGGATATACCATCACACATGTCAGGCAAATTATAATCGTCTTGATGCTAGTGTTCATTTTTGAACTTCTATTTTGATACAGTAGCGCAAGGGAGTGGATTACAATTGTGCAATATAGCAACATATTCGAATATGTCAAGAGAGGATGGACGCTTAAAGGTTTAAAGGTGAATCATTTGTATATTCCATGTTTACGACCGGGTGTTCAGGATAATTAAATATATGTTTTCGCTCAGAGAACAGGAGATCGTAACATTTTGGGGTGTTTTGCAAGAGACATAAAAAAGGAAATGTTCAATATAAACACATTACATCAGGAGAAAACGTTTTCCCTTGTTCCTGTCACTTCCTGACTTGGTGTGTGTATATATAAATCTACTGTATATTGAGGGGTTGAGAATGTCTACGTTTTCAGAATGCAAGCATTCATATCGCAAACCCTGATAACTCAGAGAAGACAGTAGGAATTATTGCGTATGGAAAATGCAAAGATTTGAGTTTGGGCTTTAATTCTCCGGAATTGATTTAGTGAATAGTGCAGGTGTTAAGCAATATTTTGCTTGCTATGTGAAGATTCGAGCATTCATGTTTCTAACTTCCTTTTTATTTTTTTTAACTTCTGCGAAGCAACCTAATTTTTTGTTATTAAAATGATGAGATGTGCCTTTCAGCTCGATTTTTAACCTCCTGTGTTTCTTGAAGAGGTGTGCTGTAAACCTGATACTTTATTTAATGGTTTTAATTTCTCTATACTATCTGTTTATTAACATGTTCACATATTGATTATAGTAGGCACATGAATTGCTTTTCTTTAATCTCAACCTTATTCACTGTCCAAGTCTTTAAACATTCTTTCCTGGAAATTGAGAGCTTTATTTCTCCTTAAGCTGCTGCATGCGCTGCTCATTCTGCAGTATCATCTGCACTGGGGGAACAAAAACAAACAGGTGTGACCACTTGACAGAACACGTTGATTTAATTGCAAGCATGAACGGCAGGTCTGTTTCTTTCTCTCTCTCTCTCTCTCTCTGTGTCGGACCACTTAGCTTTTCCAGGATGTTGCATTTTAATTTCAAATTTCCACCAATGTACACATTAAATTGTTATTCAGCAGAGATCATGTAAGAAGATACAGAAAAGATAATGCCAGATATCATGTTTGTATTCTGTAAGTTACAGTCACAATGTTTGAATGAGAGGACGGGTGAGACAAGGAATGACAAAAGTTCTTAAGGAGTGAACTTGCTTCCGAGATTTTTAAGACCGTCAAACCATTGGATGTACAATAAAAAGAAATCTGTTGTATTTGATATATAACTGAGCTGTACTCTGTTAACAGCAACAGAATCAGCCCCACGACCATAATTAAATCCGGAATTTAATTAGCTGCAAACAGAGGCATAAATCTAATCCCACAGTGAAAAATACCCGTCAGCCTTGATTGTTGATTTCCTATCAGTTTCCTGTCCCAACCACCATGGAATTTGAAACCATGCTCATAGGAATACAGTGAAACAGTTCCAAACATGACACTGTCCTGAGAAGAGTTACTCAATCCGAAATCTGGTTCTCTCCATGAATGCTGCCATACCTGCTGTGCTTTGCCCGCAACGTCTACTTATGACAACGTTGGTAGCGCAGCTTCACGTGGTTGAGTGGTCAAAGCCATTAGATTTAAACATGACTTTTTAACGAGTTGCGGGTTTGAATTCCACTGCTGCCAATTCCATAGTTACGCATAGCAATAGCAGTTACCGTGAACGGGCTGCGAAACTTTGACACTGCATTGTTTTCTTTCCCTCTGGGTCTTTGCGGCCCCTCAGGCCTCTGGCATCCTCCTTGATGAAACTGGGAAAATGGGCGACGAGCACTGAAAATAGTGAGAGCTCCAGCTGTCCAATGGTCCTTCAGATTCCCGATATCATCGTACTTTGAGGGATTTTGCAACACTTGATGGCGACTGTCCTTATTGTTCAATTGGTCAGTATTCATCCATAAACTGGATGTTCAGTGGTTCGAGACCACCAAGGAACTAATTTCAGTTATTTCAGCTCATTCAATTGCACCAACTACAGACTAACATCTATCTGGCAAATATCGATTAAGACATTGGATACATATAACATCAATGACTCTATGTTCCCCACTCTACACGGAGTGAAACAGGGACAAGCTGCAGGTTCTCTCCAATGCCTTGCTGCAAAACGAATTGGGTCAAATCAGCGGCTTCTGACCCAGTCCTGTCACGCAACGTGTTCCTCATGAACGGTCTTCTCGTATGGATTGTGCAACGATATTTTTCAATTTGGCAACGGCTGCAATCGATTCTTATGCTTTGAACATTTTACTTTAATCGAACTCCTGTCTCCTCATCAGAAGGCGACAGTATTATGAAGATTTAGAAGCGTACTGTACATTTAAGAGAGTTAAAAAGCTAGCAGAACTTCCTGACGCAACACAAAATGTCCTGAACAAGGTAAGAAATGTAACATTTGGTCGAAAACCTAGCAACAGCTCTATTGCTATGAGGCAACAACAAATTTCAAATTCGCCCCCAAGATACGAAAACTGATTTTAGTATTTGGATCATGTTAAAAGCAATGAAACGATCCGACGTTTGGGGGCATCTGACATTTTGAACAGTTAGGTGGACCAGTAAAGACAACTGCAAGAAGACGAACAGATGTAGGCTGCTAGTCAGAGCTCTCTGACAGGTGTCTGTCTGGAGAAGGAGTTTATGCACAAAAAAATCCAATCTGACCTGGAGAGAGATTCTACCGAAAAAACCTACAAAAGACACTTGGCAAAGCTGAGTGGTCTTGAAACATGATTTTTAAAAAAAAATTATTAATCGAGGTTTTATTGGACCAGTATTGTGAGGGGGAGGGGGGGATTGAGTGAGGGGGGAAAGATAGGTTTAAGAGAAAGGAGATGCCAATACTTGTTATTTAATATTCTCTTTCATATTTAGATCCCGTTTGCACAGATCGACTGGAAACCAGCGACTAAACACAGGGGCACAATTCGAATTAAATTTGGCGAAGGCTTCTGTTTGGTACCTTGAAGGATCACAAAACACGTCATTTTAACTCTAATTTCCGTCCAGAGATGCTTTTGAACTTGCTGAGTTTCTCCAACAATTTCTGTTCATAAATTTACATAAATGATGTAGCCGAGATTACCTCTCTCTGTCCTTCTCTCTTCCCACTGGAAAACAATAATATCCAGCACCAACCTCACGTACATCGTGTCCATTCGTCTCTGAGAACCTGTTACTTTCTTTATAAACAACTATCATACCTGAATGCTGCTGTCTAAAACATATAATTCGGTCTTCTCTCGGTTCTCCAGCACCTTTTGTAAAACAGAAATGTCAATCCTCAAGCCATTTTGGTCATTCTACCATTTAATTAGTGTTCGTCATTGCTGGTGTATGTCAACAATGAACAATTGAAGGAATTTTGTTGCTGAACCACTTTTCTTGAAATTTTCCAAAGGTATTTGTAAAGAAAAGTGCCATGTTTCCCATAATGCAGACATTTGCTGATAAGGTACTTCTAATGCTGTCTAGATTTATTTTTAACTCTTCAAGCTGAAGGTGAGCTTTTATGTTATTTCACAAAAGATAAAAGATGACACGCGCTTTCTGCACCATCACTACATACATGCATTAATACAAGTCACAACTTTTGTCTTCCTGGAATCTCCGTTTGGTGTGAATTTCGAAACACGTTAGTCTAGTTTTGTTTTCCTGAAGTTTTATTCATGAAAAATGTACCTTCCACCGTGGGACTTTTTATAGTTCGACTGAACTCTACGACTTCAAATCAGGTTTTGCTGAAGCAGTTCACCAAAGATACCTTTTAAAGTGCTTATAGGATGCACATTTCTTGAAATGTTCACACGAGAGTTTTTTTTTTCTGTGTCAATATGTAGATGCTGCTGCAATATACTGTGCAGCGTTGGCCCTATGTCTTCCGAATGGAGCAAACAAATGCTCAAGGGAACACACGGCTAGCATTCGAGTTAAGAGCAAGCACAAAACCGTCCTATTTGAGAGTCCATTTGAAAAGAATAAATCCTATCTAGGCATATTGCGGTCATGTAGATTTTATTAAAGTAAGACAGGGCTTAGCTAAAATGTACGTGAAAGCAAATCAACAGAAGAGCAGGGGTATGGTCAATGATTACTTGCAGCAATTTCATTTACCATAAAACAATGAAGCAACAAGCCCAGAGCTGCTGCATTACATGGTATATACAGGGGAAAGTGAAGTCCGCAGGTTTTGGAGTATCAGAGTTGAGCGCGTATTGCTGGAAAGGCACAGCAGGTCAGACAGCATCCGAGGGGCATGAAAACTCAACGCTTCAGGCATAAGTACTTCGTCAGGACTTCAGGACTGGGAGAAATGGGAATGATGGGTACATTCCAGGAACGAAGGGAGAAAAACAACGGGGTACAATAGAGAATGCAGGTGGTGCAGGAAGATTTAAAATAGATAAGTCCTACTGGCCCGATGATAACTACCTCTGGTTAGTGAGGGAAGCATTAGAAAAGAATACTGATGGCTTGACCAAGATCTTTACATTATTGCTCGCCACCGAAGTGGTCATTGAGGAGTGTCGATCAGCTGATGTTGTTTCTCCGTTAGCCTCGGGACATAGCGATAATCCAGGCTACCATCCACAGGTGAGTGTCACATCAGTGATTCAAAAGCACTTGGAAAGAATTCTGAGAGAAAGGATTCATGTGCATTTGGGAATGCATAGCTAAATTACGAAGAGTCAACATGGCTTTGAGGAGGGCACCTTATATTTTACTGCCATGAAATAAATTTTTGAGACTGTGCAAACATGATTATTGTGCAAACAGTGGCTATTGTTCGTAAGGCTCGTAAGCTCGTAAGGCTTTTGAAAGGTCCTCACCGTAGGCTTATTCAGAATAGCAACATGCATAGGATCCATGGTCACTTGGCTGCTTGCCTTTCCAGTAGAGTACAGTTGGTAGTGGCGGATGGCTGTTTTTCTGGTTGGAGGCGCGTGACTCATAGTGTTATGCAGGGACCTGTACTGGGACCTCTGCTCTTTGTGATACAGACACACGCACACATGCACACATATGAATGCATTGGAAAAAAAGTGGATGTGTGGATTAGAATTTTTGCAGAGTAAAACAGTTCAGTTAATTTATGAATAATTTAGAAGTTGATCAAAGTATCCAGTGGTATTAAGATCAGTTCCAGATATTGGCAGAGAAATGGCAGACGAAGATTAATACAAATAACTGTGTCTTGCTGCTTTTTTACAGATGAAATGTTCAGTAAAAGTATACACTTAATGGCAGAACGGATTTTCAGATATCCGGAAAGCACTGATGGGCAGGGATCCTCTGGTTCGTGACTATACCTCCCTGAACATGACCACGGTGGTAAAGCAGAATTGTGGCTTGATTGCTTTTAACGTTTGGGGAATTAAATAGAGGATTCAGGTTTTGCATGTTGCAACTTAATAAGAATTTGAATTGGTCAAACTTAGAGTATTGGGTTCAGTGCTGACCGTTTCGTTTCAGGAAGATGTGAGAGCTTTGGAGTGGGTGGGGAAGACATTTGCCATTATGTTTCCTGGATTGGAAAATATGAGCTTTAAGGAGAAGCTAGAAAAGTTGGGGCACTTCTTCTGAAGCGGCGGTGGCTGAGGCAAGACTTCTTACAAAACCATAAAATTATGCGATGCATAGATAGAGTTAATGGTCAGAATCATTTTTCCAGAGTCGACAGATCTATCATTAGGGAAGGGTAACATTTCAAACGAGACGGGAGGGCACTTTTTTTTACAATAGAATTACCAGAATGTGCTGCCAAGGGAATGGTGAGGTAGGTCCACTTGGGGTATCTAAGGGACTTTTAGATAAGCACATTAATATGCACGGAATGGAGTCATATGGCGCACAGACAGGCAAAAGAGATTAGTTTCGTTTGGTGTCAAGTACAGTACATGATCATAGGCTGAAGCGGCATTCCTTTGTGTTTAGTTGTATGTACCATGTTGATGAGTGGGGAACATGGGGTTTGAATGCTCAAGGACACACTTAGAAGAGAAAATTGCGATCTGAGAACATCCTGGCAGATAAGATTAGGGAAAATCAAAAATGTGTTACAAGAATAAAAAAGGTAAAAAACTAATGAGGGAAATATTAAGGTCGATGAGGGACAAAGGCCTACTCTGTGGGTGAAAATCAACAACATTGGCAAACTGCGAGTTGCATACTTCACACGTGTCTTCCCTCTGGGCAAGGAAGATTTAAGTGCAAACCGTTACCACGTTACGTGTGAAGGTCATGAGCAGATTCAGAGAAAAACACGGAGTTTTAGGTGGTTTTGGTGGATTTAAAATTGAACAAACATACCCATCTCAACACGAGTTGTATCCTAGACTATTGCAGGAGATAACGAGTGAAATGCTGTACTGCTGACACAATTTTGGACTTATTTCCTGCAAAAAAACAATGGTAGGTAAGACTGCATGTGATTGAGCCACTGGGAAAATATACCCAAATTTCAATTTGAATTCCATTTAAATTTCAGGATTTGAATGCTAGTCAATATGTAATAGACCTGAGGATCCTGATGCTGGAACGGTATTGTTACTTTGGGAATGTTATTGGAGAGTTCTGGAAGAACCCAGAGGAATTGCTCTTTATATTTGATGGTTTGGAAGAAATAAAAGACAGTATTGATATTTCTGATGTTCTGAAAAATAGACCCTCAATTCATGTGCACTAATCTTGAATGCTGGAGTGAAAGTGTCTGACACTGTGTGTAAAGTTTAATCCAGCACAAGCTGCTCCAGGGATCTTCTTGGTCAGCTGTCCCATTTATTGGAAATAGCTGAGTTCAGTGCCTGGCCTGAAATCCTGGGATTTGTTTATGATGAACGGAATGAATATTTCATCAGAATTATTGAAGATCAGCTGATGGCAGCGGCTGTTTTCAAATACGTGAAAGAGAACAAGATCCAATATACCATGGGCTACAACCCTTCGTATTGCTGGATCCTCGGTCTGTTATTGAGTCCCTTCTTCAGAGAACAAGACGGGAAACTACAACAACTTCGAAGACCATCACCCAATCATATTCTGACTATAGTTACAACATTGTGGAAAGCCCCCTGTGCTGTATGACTGAAGCTTGGTAAGATGGCTTTCACAGGATTCCGAAGAGGAAGGTTGTATTCAAGAATATACTTCCTGTCTGGTTTCCTAATGGAACTATTGGTGAGAGATTAGACTCTGCACTGTGTGGTTTACACGCTCCCACACGTCGCCAGCCAAGAGTTTGTCGCTGCACTCGCACAATGCCAGACCTCAGATCCCAGGGACATTGCGAAGCACCGCAGTGAAGCCCTTGGGGAGGAAAAGGAGCTTGATGGATTGAGCCTGCCTCCTGGTGGGCTGTGAAATGTCAGTGAATTCTATGACGCAATTAAACACCGCCGAGTACAAGGCAGGTCTGAAGGATTCCAAAGTCTGCCCCCCGAATGCCAAGTATTGAGGTAATTTTATGTTGGTTCTTAAATCCTTTCTGAATCTTCTCGAGTTAAGTAATATCCTTCCTGTAGCAGGGTCGCCAGAACTGCCAGATGGGAGGGTGATGTTGTCTCATTGTAACTGAGATTTGAATTAAAGAAGACACAGAAATAGCGCAAATTTTGCTGTCGTGATCATTAAGATCATAGAGAGTATTTCTGATAAGGGATTTAGAGAGAAATGAGGAGTATTGAGAGGTTTTGATTATGATGGTACATTTGTATAGATCTTCTGAGCTGAGATGAACGCTGCGATGTTTTGGAAGATCTGAAGCGTGGACTTTGGTGTGAATTATCCATGAACTTTGAACTTGTTAATGTGCAATTTCCCTTCCAGACGTGACTCTCTGTAACTCTGTGCTCGAGCAGAAGGTTTCTGCCAGTTCTGACGCATTGACTTGATTAGTTCGCCAGAAAAAAGATAGTATGAAGCCTAATGTTAACTCCTGTGAGATTGTAAAACTGTACTCACAGTCATGACATGAACACTCTATCGCCCCAAAATCTTGGAATCATGGAGTCATGCAACATGGAAATAGCAGATCCTTCTTTCCAACTGATCCTCGCTGACCAGGTTTCCCAAACTAAACTAGTCCGATTTGTCTGCAATGATTTATATCCCTTTGAACCTTTCCGATTCACGTACCTTTCCAGATAGCTTCGTCTCGCTGTTCATTCTGCATACAAACCACCCTCCGTGGAAATAGTTGCCCCACACCCCCTCCTCACCCCCTCATTTCCTCACCCCCTCATCTCCCGGTCTCTGCTCGAAACACTAACCAGACTTCCACCATTAACTGATTAAATCCTGACCTTGTTAACTGTTCAAAAACGCAATAAACTCCATCTGCCGCTCCTCAGCCTATTTTGCCAATTGGTCACGATCCCTTTATAATCACAGCTAACCTCCTTCGCTGTTGAGCATACTAACAAAGAGATTGGTGTAAGGAAGGGGCTGAGCACTTTATCCGAATCACTAGCATGGACAGTGGTATCAATAGGACCAGGAACTGGCGAAGGGGTGTGGAGCATGAAAGGTCTCGGAGTCTGTGAGCTTATACATACAATTGCCTGAAATGGAATAGGAGAAAGTGAAGGCAGGAGGAAGGTACCACAGAAGGTCCACCAAATAAAGGGCATTTGTGTAAACTGAAAAAAGGTGTATGAAACTTTCTCCATATCCAGCTGATTGAAAGGGGATGGCGTCAGGACAGTCATGACAGTACTGGCTGTAGCAAGGTAGCTGAGTAAGACTGGAACAAAAACGAATACACAAAGGCAGCATCACCAGGGCTTCCTAAACCAACACGATTTAAACGGGGATGCTCCAGTGTTTACGCCCAGCAGCCACACAAACACCCCTTCCAACAGCACACGGCCTAGCAGCAGGAACAGTGTTGTTTTTTCATTTCCTGATCAGAACTGTTGTTTAACAGAGGAATTCCAGCAAAACTGTGTGAATGAGCTGCAATGGATTAAGTTCAAATAGGGCTCTGGGACCCACACGAGATGGTTGAAGGAAGCTGAAATGGATATTTACTGTTGGATCCTTCTCAGGGAAGATCCTAAGCACTGATAATTTTATTCAACTCCTTTTAACTGAGCATTACACGAGTTAGAGGAATTTCAACATGGGAGTTGACCTTTAACGCAAACACACAAAACTAACCCACAGCCTGAAGGCACCCCTTCATCAGTCTTGACTAGTCCTTGAACTGACTATCTCGTGATTCAAACTGACTAATTTTGACTTACCTCTTTAACCTGCCACACTCTGCATCCACCACCCTCCTAACGTGACAATCTAGCCATTTGCCTCACCCATATGCCTACCGGGCTCTTTTGTGAATTAATTCACCAGATGAGAGCAATTATCGCCCATCCCTAGTTGCCCTCAGGAGGTTATTTGTGTTCTATCTTTTTGAACTGTTGCAGTCCATCCATTCACTCACTCACTGATTCAGTCATTCATTAAGGCACGCACACACCCACACGCCACACACCAGAACGGGTTAAGTCTTCTGCTTCCTTTGAGCCTACAGCATATCAACGAAAATATCCAAGGGATGCTACACTTCTCATTTCTCAAGAAGCCAGGCTGAAAAAGACATTGCTTTAAAGAACATCGAAGTATGGAATAAATGCCAAAAGAGGTCATTTGCAAAAGAAGCAAAGGTGAAGTGAGGTGAAAGTTCTTCATTTAGCAAATAGTTGGTGTATGGAATGTGATGTCTGGGAATATGGTGGAGGCAGGTTCAATCGAGGCATTCAACAAGGCACTGGATGATCATTTGGATACAAATGATGTGAAATGATATGGGGAGAGAAAAGCAAGAGATTAACACGAGTAATGCTGCTCATTGAGAAGGCAGTGCAGTCACAATGGGCCAAATGGTCTCTTCCTGCACTTTTGCACTTCTGTGATTCTGCGGGATATCAGACCTCACCTCAGCATAAGACCAGTGATAGTGAATTGACAGCGAGTTTTCTTTGTTCTTGTTTCTCTGTTCCAAATTCCTTGGGAAACGGAAATTCCATTGAAAGTGAAAATCGGTGATGTATATCTCCAGTAATGGGGATTTAGTCAAATATCATTGTTACTTGTCATTTATTAATTGCAGTAGAACCTTCCAATTTGTCCTGTTGGATTGTATATTTAGATCAAAGAAGCTCTCATTTCACTTTATCATGTTTCTCGAAATATTCGAGACACACATTTTGCATAAATTTTGGTTTGACCAAATACTTGTCTCGCAACTTTTGTTTCGTTTCTAGATCAATGACCCGGGAGATTCATGAATAAAATTACATCTGTGGCTCCGAGAAAACAAAACTGCACAATACAGGGACTGGAGTAAGTAGCAGAATGTGAGATGTTTATAATGACTCGATGTCTGACACTGTACTCTTAATAAAAAGTGATCAAGTTTAACCGTATCAGGAAGGACATTAATACCAAACAGTCGAAGTAAAATTGAACAAGAGTGGAAAGGTAAAACAGATGGCATTATATTTGCCAGCTCTTGCAGGCCCACCCAGTAATCAAACTCTGAATTGATTGAAACTAAAATCAGGCTGAACAAGTTCGGAAGAACCGGGCAATCTCCTGTATTCTGTGTCTGTACCAGTGAAAGGACTGTCTATGACTGAGTAATACACACCGTAAAATACACACACTGCAGGAATTACCAGGCTTTGTGGCATTGTATTTGAAGTTATCTGAAAATGTACTGTATCGGTCACAATTAAAAAGCACTGCATTTTATTAATATCAATAACACTTTATTCACAGTATTCAGTGAGAATGAAAAATAAGGTACATTACAATTGGTAAATCTAGTATAGTATTGGTATTGTTAAATATGGTTCACTTTTGTTAGAATTCATCGTACAAATATACTCCTGTCAGTAACATTGTTCTTTATCCTGTAAATACTGTACATACCTGCAGTATCCTTGTCCAGACTGAATCTTACCCATACTATCTTTTCTGCTTTCCATTATTACCCTTGTTTGATCCAATTTCTGCCATGAATGGTGTCAGTATCCGATTCTGGGACCTCTGATCTCATCTCTGCTCTCAGTGCACATTGCGCACTGATGGATCTGACCCAAACTGGTGACAAATTGTTTCATTTCGGAGTAAAACAACTGTCTGTGGCTGTGGGGATTCCAAACCGTAAAATATAGATTCTGAAGTAAGTGCCAGATTGTGAGACAGTGTGGTTATAAGGACTGATTATCTGGCACTGTGATGACGACTGACAGTTGCTTTTTCATTTACAACACCACATTATTTTTCGTCCTAGTAATAACTTATTAGTTAAACTGCCCACTATTTGTAATAGTGATTGTACAATTTGAAAGTAGTAGTGGTATTAAACAATCTGACAATTTGTATCAGCAAAATTGTCAATAATAAAGGTTTTGTACATTATTGTTAGTGTGTAATAGAACTATTAATCAGCACTACGTTATTAGTAATAGAGCTTTCATGAATTCCATAGTATTTATGTTAGTAACAGTAATTAAAATATTTTAAATATTCCATAATAAAGTAACACTGTACATTATTGTGATCAGTCATAGTGATGTCACACATTATACATTGTATCACATTGTACATTATTAACACATAAGTCCATAAGAAATATGTAACTCCTAATTTTCTCAACTTCTATCAGGTCTCGTCTCAACTTCCTCTGACTCAGCCTATCTAGCCATTCTTTATAACTTAAACCTTCCACACGAGGCAGAATCCTGGGAAATCTCTTCTGAACCCTCTACAGCTTAATAATATCCTTCCTATAACTGGGCGACAAGAACCGGATACAGTATTCCAGAAGATGCCTCATCAATGTTCTGCACAACGTTACCATGACTTCCGAAATAAGTAGTAGGCCATTCAGCCCCTTCAGCCTCCTCTGCCATTCAATAGGATAATGGCTGATGCAGCATTTCCACTTTTCTGCCCTTTCTCCATAATCCTTGATTCCCCGACTGGTCATGAATCTTTCTATCTCAGACATAAATACAGAAAAGGGGACAGTTAGTAAATTGCAGGGTGACAATAAAATTGGTGGCATAATAGCATTGAAGAAGGATTTGTTAGATTACAAAGGGATGTTGATCAAATGTGTCAATGGTCTGAAAATGGCAAATGGAGTTCAATCTGGATTAATGCAAGGTATTGCATTTTGGTACACCAAACAAGGGGTGGGCCTAGAATGAAATATAGGTCCTTGGGTAGTATTGCAGAACACAGGGACCTTGGGGTACCTGTACATAAAGCTTTGAAATTTGCCTCACATACGTAGTTAAGACGTATGTTTGGCAGGCTTGCCTTAATTCCGGAGCCTTTTGAGTGCAGGAGTTCGGAAGTCATGTACCGTTGTCCAGAACATTGATGAAGCATCTTCTGGAATACTGGGTCCGGTTCTAATCGCCCAGTCATAGGAAGGATATTATTAAGCTGAAGAGGGTTAAGATGTGATTTACCAGTATGCTGCAGAGTATGGGAGGTTTGAGTTATATAGAACGGCTGGATAGGCTGGGATATTTTCCACTGGATCACAGGAGGTTTGAGAAGTGACTTGATAGAAGCTTAGAAAAATAATGCGTTAATTTTGTAGGTTTTTTTTCCGAGGATGGGGGATCTCGAGACTCGGGTGCATACTTTTAAGGTGAGAAGAGAGATTTTATCAAGACTTAAGAGCATTTTTTCCCCAGAGTGGTTGGTTCCCATGTGGAATTACTTTCCTATGGAAGTTGTGGATGTGGTTACAATTGCAATGTTTAAAAGACATTTGGATACGTAGATGAATTGGAAAGGCTTGGAGGGATTTGGGCCAGGAGCATGAAGGTGGGGCTAGTTTAGTCTGGGATTATGTTTGGCATGGACTGGTAGGACTGAAGTGTCTGTTTCCATGCTGGCTGACTCAATAATTCACCCACAGCTCTCTATGGCATGGAATTTCAAAGACATCCCTAAGACAGGAAAATTCTCCTCATCTCTGTCATAGAAAAAGGTGCGCTAATATCAGTCTATGTCCTCTGGTTCTAGACTTTTCTATGAAGGGAAATCTCCTCTCAGTATTTACCCCGTCAGGCCCGTTAAGAATCCACTATGTTTTAATGAGATCACATCTCATTTATCTGAAGTGCAGCAAGTAGTGTCACAGCCTGTTAAACCTTTGTTCCTAAGGCAATCAGTGGTGTCAGGGGTGGGTTCTTTACCCAGAGAGTGGTGGGGGCATGGAATGCGCTGCCCATGGGAGTGGTAGAGACAGAATCATTGGCGACCTTTTAGCGGCATTTGGATGGGTACATGGATGGGTGCTTAATCTAGGTTAGAAGTTCGGCACAACATCGTGGGCCGAAGGGCCTGTTCTGTGCTGTATTGTTCTATGTTCTATGTTAATCTCGCCACACTACAGATCATCCAAGTGAATCATCTCTGAACTGCATCCAATGAAATGAAACTTTTCCGTAAATAAAAAAAAGCAAAGCTGCCAACAGCACTCCCGATGTGGTCTCACCAGCATCTTGTGCGACTGCAGTAAGACTTCCTGACTCTTTTCCTCCAAGCAACTTGAAATTAGACCAAACATTCCATTAGCATTATCTACGGCACCCTGTCTGTTCGCTTTGTGTTTCCTGCACAGGTACCCCTCAGTTTTTGTGTTGCAGCTTTCTGCACCTTTCCCCTATTTAAATAATACTGATCTATTATTTCCCTTCCAAAATGAACACTTTCATTTGTATCAGAGCGCTCATGTCAAATTTCACGTCTGCTTCACTTTAATTTCAATTTTCCATTTTTCCACCTCTCTCCGTCTCTAAACTCAAGCCCGACAAATACTTGCCCCTCATATTCTGGTGCTCAAGACCTTGTTTCCACTCTCACTACAAAGCAGTCACTAACATTTCTGAAGCTGAGCAATAATAAACTGGGAAGTTCAGTTGTGGAACTATTTACCCCAAACTGAAAAATACAGACATGTTGGTTGGGGTGTGGGGTGAGGGAAAGAAGTACTGGACGTTTATTCATAGCAACTAGGTGGCTACAACTGTAGATTAAGACTTGAGCCATATCATTTGCATCATTGAACATGTTACTAATATAACCATGGAGAGATTACTGCAAAAAATGATACCATTCAGAAATTGTGCCTGCTTTCCTCACAAACACCTGCATAGTTTTATTTGTCCCCTTTCTCGCTTTTCAGAAAATAATCCATTGTCGTCTTTAATGCCTGAGTTGAATCAATCTCAATACACTCTCAGGCAGAACATTCCAAATCCTACCCATTTAATGCAGGAAATAACTTCCTCATTTTGCCATTGCTTCTCTTACCAATTACCCTAAATAAATTGCTTCCTGGTTCCCAATTATATCACAATTGGGAACATTTCTACCCAATGTACTCTGAGTTAATGGATGCACGAAGTTCTGAAAATATTTTATGCTATCTACTTAATGTTAGAACTGGTTCCCTTCACTATGCACAGAATAATCAAGAAAATTGAAATATTCCTCTGAATTCAATCTGACGAGATTTAAGAAAGGTATTGATGTAACCTTCGTTACATTGACTTGGCCGTCAATGTTGACATTTCTAAGTTCTTTACTGTTGGTAATGTAGACATTTGCTGCACTTAATCAAATATTAACTCATTTTGATTTTAACACTTTGAGGATAGAGAACTAAAGCACTTTCTGCAAGTGGGACTGAGGGCTAAATATCAATCTCAGTACATGTTTCTGTAACCTTGTGCACTTGATTGCCACCTACAAGCATCCCCAGTCCCTCTATCACCAATGCTCGGTAGCAGCAGTGTGTATTATCTACAAGATGCACCGCATAAATTCATCAAAGATCCTTCGTTAGTATCTTCTCAATCCATAACCACTTCCATCTAGAAGGACAAGTGCTGCAGGTACATTGGAGCACCTCCCCTGCAAGTTCCCCTCCAAACCATTCACCATCCTGAGTAGGAAATATCACTGTCAGTCAGTCTGATGACTGGAATTTCCTCCCTAAGGCATTGTGGGTCAACCCACAATGGAGAGTTAAACAGCAGCGGTTCAAGAAACTCATCCCACCTTTTGAATTTGGCAAGCAGGAATGAGCAATAAATGCTGGCCCAACCAACGATGCCCGATTCCCATGAATGAAAAAAATGAGAAAACCTCAATTAGCAATTGTGATTTATTGCTCTTGATGTCAGGGAAGGCACTACATGAGTTCTGATGGGATGCTCCCAGGCTTCTCATTGTCATCTATGTCATTCAGGACCTAGGAACATTCCATCTGCTTCGTGTCTCCAGTTTACTGGAACAGAATATCCCATATTTTACAGTTACGTCTGTGTCAGAAATATTGCTGTTAATAAACTTTGGTTCGTGTTCTTTTTATCTCCCCCCCCCCCGGGTCCGTACTGCTGCCTTCTCTGTGTTTTGTGCTGAGTATCTTACCCTCACTGTCAGAAAAAAACAGTCACTGATGGAGTTGTCAATCTGATTAAACATCTTAACCGACAATTCTGTCCCCTCATTGTTCCTCCGTGTACAAACTGATTCATCTGCAATGGATCAAGTGAGTCTTTATGAGCTGCTTTAGTATTAGATATACAAAATAGATTAGTTTCAATATGTTTCTATATTTTGTATTCAGCGCTAACACCAGTCTTCCCGTTATTCACATCGTATTTCCATCTCGTTAGTTACTGTTTAATCTTCAGCATGTTTCAGATTGTGGGGAAATTAGTTCACTCCAAATGGTGAAAGAAAAGACACTTGAACTCACTCTGATCCAGACTGAGGGGGACTGTGTCAATCTTGGAAGTTATAAGCATCACTGCGGTCATCACGTGAACATTTTGGGTTGAATCTGCACCCCACCCGCACATCTTTCAACCGGCTGTGCACAAGGTTGAAATTCAATTAACCATTTCCCAGATTCCACTCCAGCTGAGGGAGGGCCATCTCTCATTGTGAGGTCAGAGGGTCACGACACACATTTGCCTGTTCTCACAATGTGGTTTCTACAGGATATCTCTGCCTCAATGCTTCCTGCTGGGGACATGCACAGGCACGTAGGAGCCAGAATGGGAGTCTGTCTGGGCTGCAATGGAACAGTGACAATTATACTCAATATTCATGGGTCTGTGGGATACATTACTCCAGAAAGCTGGAGGTTCAGATACCAGTTCCCAGTGAGCCTGCTCAGAGACGAATCTGTGCAGGAGGGAAAGGGGACTGTGCCTTTCAGCTGAGAGGGACTCCTCTGCCAACAACTTCCACTCTTTCTGGGTTCACTCAGAGTAACAGCCCTGCTTTGGATATTCCTGGGCTTCTGCTTTCCAGGAATCAGACTCCATAATCGAGCAGCTCCATGGAGAGAGAAAGAAAGGATAAGCTTGTGAATAGAATAGTGAGCACAACATCCTTGGTAACTGCACAAACCAATGTGTCCACAGGAGTAAACTGCAGGACTTTCCTGGGAGTTATTTCTCACTGAGTGACAGAACTTTCCTACTGAGCCCATATCCCTCCAAACCCTTCATATTTAAAACTCATCCAGATGCCTTCTAAATATTGCAATTGTACGAACCTCCACCACTTCCTCTGGCAGCACATTCAACACCCGCACATCCTCTGTGTGAAAACAAGTTGCCCCTTCGGTCTGTTTTTTATCGTTCCCCTCTCACCTAAAACCTATGATCTCCAGTTCTAGACTCCTCACCCCCAGGGAAAATACCTTGTCTATTTAGCCTATCCTTGCCCTTCACTATTTTATAAACATCTATCAGGTCACACTTTAGCCTCCGACGCTCCAGGGAAAACCACCCCAGCCTTTACAAACTGTCCCTAAAGCTCTAATCCTCCAATCCTGGCAACATTCTTGTAAATCTTTTCTGACTCCTTTCAGGTTTCACAATATCCTTCTGACAGGAAGTAGATCAGAACTGCACATAATATTCCAAAAATGGCCGAACCCTCATCCAGTATATCTGCAAAATGACCTTCCAACTCCGATACTCAATATTCTGACTAATAAAGGTAAGCATACCAAACGCCTTCTTCATTAACCTATCTATCTGCGACTCTACTTTGAAGGAACTATGAACCTGCACCCCAAGGTCTCTTTGTTCAGCACCACTCTCTCGGACATTACCATTCAGTGTATAAGTCCTGCGAAGATTTGCTTACGCAAAATACAACATTTCTCATTTATCGAAATTAAACTCCATCTGACACTATTCAGCCCATTGGCCATTGGATCAAGGTCTAGTTGTAATCTGTAAACTTCTTTGCTGTCCACTAAACCTCCAATTTTGGTATCATCTGCAAACGTACTAACTATACGTTCTATGTTGACAACAAAAGTATATATATAAATGTTGAAAAGTACTGGACCCAGCAGAGATCTTTATAGCACTCCACTGTTCGCAGGCCTCAGTCTGAAAAAGAATCCTCCACCATCAGGTCTTCTACCTTCAAACCAGTTATGTATCCAAATTGCTAGTTCTCAATGTATTCTATGAAATCTAACCTTGCTAACCAGTCTCCCATGGGGAACCTTGTCAAACACCTTACTGACGTCCAGATAGATCACGTCCACCGCGCTGCATTCATCAATCATTTTTGTGACTTCTTCAAAACCTCAAATAAGTTCATGAGACATAATTCTACTCGCACAAAGACAGGTTGACTATCCCGAATCAATACTTGCCTTTCCAAATACGTTTAAATCCTGTCCTTCAGAAATCCCTCCAACAACTTTCCTACCACCGAAGTGAAGCTCATTAATCTATAGTTCCCTGGCTTGTCCTTATCAACTTTATTAAATCGTGGTATCACGTTAGCCAACTCTAGTCTTACGCAACTCACCTGTGACTATTCATAAGACAATTAGACAATTATCTCAGCAAGGGGCCCAGCAATCATTTCCCTAGCTTCTCATAGAGTTCTAGGGTACATCTGATTCGAAGAAAATGAGGACTGCAGATGCTGTAGATCAGAGCTGAAAAATGTGTTGCTGGAAATGTGCAGCTGGTCAGGCAGCATCCAAGGAGCAGGATAATCAACGTTTCGGACATAAGCTTTCCTGAAGAAGGACCTATGCCTGAAACGTCGATTCTCTTGCTCCTTGGATATTGCCTGACCTGTTGCGCTTTTCCATCAACACATTTTACACCTGATTGGGCCCTGGGGATTTAATTATGTATATTAAACTCTATTTGCCATTTGTCTGCTCACTTGCCCAGCTGATGAAGGTCCTGCTGCATTTTCTATAATCTTCCACACTGTCCACGATACCACCCCATTTTAGTGTCATCAGCAAAACTGATTACTCATGCCTTGTACAGTCTCATCCAAATCACTGAAATCGATAGCAAACAGCAATGGGCCAAACAACCACGCCTGAGGGACTCCAATAGTCACAGGCCTGCAATCAGACAAGCATCCTTTGACTATTACCCTCTGCTTCCTACTGTCAAGACAATTGTGGATCCAATTTGCCAGCTTGCCTGGGATTCCATGAGATCCAGCCTTCCAGAACAGCCGACCATGTGCAACCTTATCAAAGGCCGTAAGGCTCTATTTCTGTTTCCCAGTTAGTTTGTCCTTTGTGGGAATCACTTCAAAATTTCCTCATCCCTTTGAATTCCATTTTATTCCCAATTTCCGAGAGGATCTCTTACTGTGACTTGACTCATTTACTCAGCTTCATGATGCAATGCTGGATCTGAAACAGGTGCATCTCAAGTCAGTGAACAATGTTGTTGTTCCAACAAAAACTGAAAAACGTTCCACAAACTCCATCCAGTGTATGTCTGCCGCCCTGCCTTCTCAACCTTGCTGGTCACTTCATCAAAGATCTCAAACAAATTTGTGAGGCATGATCTTCCATCCACAAAGCCATGCTGACTGTTCCGAATCAAACCCTAACTTTTCAAATGCATATACATCTTATCCCTCACAATCCTATCAAGTAATTCACACACCATAGACTTTAGGTTTATTAGTCTATAGTTCTGAGGAAATTTGTGCCCTGGAATTAGTAACTTTCTTTTTATATTCCACCCAGAAATTAGAGGAAACATTAATGTAATATCTGTGCCATTTTCCCTGTGCTCCCATATCACCAGGTTTGGAGGGACGCTGTTGATTGGCGGAGGTCTGTGGGTCTATAAACCCCGCCCCTCCCCCAGGCTATGTCCAGGCGTGCCCCCAAATTCAGCTACTCCACGTCACCGCGGCTCGGGCGGAATCCCGCGCGCGCACATTCGAACACCCCACCGTTGGCCACCAACCGCCGCACGTCGTGTGTGTGTCCGTCATAACTACAATTCCCATGAGGCCCCCCGTTTTATGCCTCCACCAGACCAAGCTCACCAGCCCTTACTGCGCAGGCGCTGCCTACCAGGCAGCATGGGTAATGTAGTCCACCCAGAGTGTTCTGTGGGAACCGAGTTGCTGAGGGAGGTTTTGTGGAGAGAGAAACAGTTAATGTGTTGAGATTTATCTAACTCTTGTTCAGAACTGGAAAGGAGTTCCCGGAAAATGCTGGTGTTTGTGGTGTAGAACGAGGGGAACAGATTGTGAGAGTGAACAGAGCTAAAGAATATGCCTTTTTGTTTTATATTTGAGGCTGTTCCTGCACATGTTTGCCCCTGATCATTTGCAGACAGACATTTCACAGTTTCCCTGTTTATCTCGGGCAGTGCTCCCTCTCAGACTCAACTCAGGGCAATCTGCTTCTGGTCCCCACATATTGCTTGTCCTTTGTGGGAACACTTTAAAACTTCGTCATCCCTCTGAATTTCATCTTAATCCCAATTTTCTGGAGGATCTCTTACTGTGACATGATTCATTTACTCAGCTTCATGATGCAATGTTGGATCTGAAACAGGTACATCCCCAGTCAGTGAACAATGTTGTTGATCCAACAAACACAGACAAAAACATTCTACAAACTCCACTTCGGGATCACTCTTGCCAATGTGACTGACCCAGACGACATGAAGACTGAGGTCCCCCACAATCGCTTCCTTGTCTTTTCACGCATCCCATAAGTTTCTGTTTAAGTCAGTGTCTAACGATGCAGTGCTATGCAGCAGGCGCTAAACTGTTCTTCCCTTTGCAATTCCTGGCGCATAGTCTTCCAAATTGCTTTTCTACTGGATTTATTTCACAACCTGAAGATAAATAATTTGTCAGTCTTGCTTTTGTTATTCCTAACTAAAATATTCCTCCCAGCTGTATTCCCAGTCTGTTTGCAAAATGAGTACTCCAGAATATTTATGTCCCACCTTTGGTTCACGTTAATCAAATCTCCCTGGTGATCAGATCAGTCATTCACTGATGTCTATTTGTCTTATTGCAGATACTATGCACATTCAAGTCGAGAAAGTGTCATTTTTACTCGGAACAAAAGTTAAATTTGTCCTTCCCGTTCCTATCTGCTTAGCGTCAGCCACATGATCATGCGATTCCCATATTTCAATCTTTCCCTTTGTTTTCGGAAATATGCACTGACCTGACACCCTGCTCCTGTGTCACCTCTGTCAGCTGACATCGCTATCCATAATCGTATTCACATGATTGACCAGGACACTGATCCCAGCACTGTTCTCGTGGAATCCATCACACTGGGATATCTCACTTTTCCTGAATACGAATGCCAGAACCCCCTCATGAATCAAAACCACTTCTGACAGTGTTGTTGATTCCCGAAATCTTCGTTCAAGCTTTTGGGATCACTCTGCATGTGGTATCGATCACTGTGTGTGTGTAGCTGCTGCGTGCTGGAGATGAGAGTCAAGATTAGGGTGGTGCGGGAAAAGTACAGGAGGTCAGGCAGCATCCGAGGAGCAGAAAATCGACATTTCGGGCATTTTCTCCTGCTCCTCGGATGCTGCCTGACCTGCTGTGCTTTTCCAGCACTACTCTAATCGTAGCTGCTGCCTCAGTCTGACACTTTCTGTTGCAGCTGGTCTGAGATCCTGGGCCCGCATAATTTTCCACTCTTGAGAGAAGAGCAGAAAGATGATGCAGTACAGGCCAGGAATGGAGATTGGGGTTTTCCAGATCTCCATGAGACTCAGTATCATTACATCAATGTAATCCTCACAACGTCAGTTTAATTTCTGAATTTGTCTATTTCTGCATCTCCTCTCGCTGCTCGGAATTCCTGACTTAGTAGAATTTCCAACTCTTGTCTCACCCAACACCACATTAAAGGCATTCAACCTGCCAGAAAGATGAAGGAGAGTGAGATCTGCAGCCTTCAATAAATCCTACAGGTAACTTCCCTTGTGTTGGATAAAGTGGAGGTGAATTAGAGGGCTCAAAGCTGTCGGCCCACAAATGTGACACTGCTGGAGGGATGAAGTGGGAGCACAAAGGCTCCACTGTCATCCTGTCAAGAGAGGCCTGCTTTCACCACTGCTTTACTGAGTTGAACTGAGACAGCACATACCAGAATTGAATACTGGGATGTTCACAGGCTGTTTTAATGAAGCTCCATTCAACAGGTGAAAGCAGGCCTCTTATAAGAGGCTGGTAATAAAGTTTGCGATCTTTTTATTCTATTCTGTTCTCTGTCTTCAACCCGGTATTTATGTTATGTCTTTTAGTCCTGTGTGTTTCATCTTTGAAAATTCTATAACAGCCCTAATCTCTGTCACCTCCTCCAGTGCCGATTACTCTCCCTATCTCTGTACCTTGCGCCAGTCTCTAAAACGTGACCTATCTCAGCAATCTCGTCTTCCAGTCACGGCAATAGCAACTATCTTTCCCATCTCCTTCAGTCTCTGCAACCTCCTACAACTCACCTGATCTGTGCACCCTCCTCCAGTCAATGCAACACTCCTTCCTATCATCCTACAGCAACTCACTATTTCTATAATCTCCTATCATTAATACAAACCTCCCGACCTCCTTAAAGTTCTTCAACACAACATCCTCCCCTCCATGTGTATCTTGCTCCAGTCTCTACTACACACATTATTCATGTGACCTCTTGAAACCACTTTGAAACTCCCCATGGCTGTCACCTCTTTCAGTCTCTACAATCTTCTCTATCTTTCACCTCCTCCCGTTGCTATAGTGTTCCCTATCTCTGGTCCCTCCAGTCATGACTAGCCTTCCTCACGCTGTCATCTCCTGCAGCCTCCAAAACTATCCATGCTCCTGTAACATTCTCTTAAATTCTGTAATCACCTCCAGTCCCTACAGCTGTCTTTTTGTCACCTCCTTCAGTCCTCCATTGTCTGCAGCCCTCCATGTCGTGAACCTCATCCAGTCTTGACAACCATCTCTATCACTGTAATGTGCTGCAACCTTCCTATTCAAATAACCTTCTTCCATCCTTCCAATAAACACTAATTTATTAACTTTTTGCTATGCTCCATACGATGTCTGCTTCCTCTTCCTGTTCCTGCAACCTTTGAGAACTCTGTAACCTTATCCGGTCTGTACCTTTCCATCTAATTGTCATACTGTATCGAAACAGGTCCTTGAATCCATGATGTCTCTGCAGACAATTAGCAGCAAACTCCACCAACCTCATTTCCCTGCACTTGGTGCATAAGCTTCTTAACTCTGGCATTTTAATTACGCATCCAGATGTTTCTTTACTGCTGTGGGAGCCTCTGCCTCCACCACCCTCTCAGGCAACACGTTCCATCTATCTACCATCCTCTGAGTGAAATAAAGTACATCTCAAAACTCCTCCAACTCAACTGCTCCCCACCTTAATCTTATGCCCTCTTGTGTATGACAGTATGCAATGTGGAAGAGATTCTCGAATTCTACTCTGTCTGTATGTCTCATAGGTTTGGAAACATTAATCAGATCCCTCGCTCAGCCTCCTCTCCGCCAGCAACATAATCTCAGCTTATCAGTCACCCCTCATAAGCGAACCTTTCATCCAAGGTAACATCCCAATGAATCTCTTTTTCACTCTCTCCAATGCAATCATGATTTTCTGACATTGAGGCAAACAGATCTGGGAACAGTACTCCAGATGTCGTATCACCAATGTTTGTAGATAGCTTCCTTACTCATTCATTCCTGATAAAGAGCTCATGCTCGAAACGTCACTCTCCTGCTCCTTGGATGCTGTCTGACCTGCTGTGCTTTTCCAGAACCACACTCTCGACACTTGATAATGAAGACAAGCCTCCCAGACGCGAGCTTTGTCAACCTGCACTTACCCCCTTCATGGATCTATAGACTTGGACGCCACAAACCCTAAGTCCTCCACAGGAATTAAGCATTCATTGTGTATGCCCTTAATTTCCATTTGCCAGTGCCCTGCCCAATTTACCAGTTGATCAGTATCTGACTGGGACTAACCTCCTCACTATCAAGAGCACCACCTATTTTTGTGTCTTCTGCAAACTTGTGAATTCCACAGTCTGTATTCACACAGAGTCAGACAGTAATACAGCGTGGAAACAGGCCCTTCAGTCTAAACTCGGCCATGCTGACTGTGACGCCCACAAAGCTTATTCCAAGTGCCCACAATTCTTCCATATCCCTCTCAACTCTTCCCATTCCATGCACCTACAAAAATACATTTTTACAAATATTGCTATGGTACCCGCCTCAACCATTGCCTCTGGCAGCCCAGTCCATGTCCGCACCACGCTCTGTGTGACGAAGTTACCCTTCAGTTTCGTCGAAAACCTTTCCCCTCCCACCTTAAACCAATGCCCTCTAGTTTTCAGTTCACCATCTCTTGGAAAACAACTATATGCATTCATCCTATCTGTGCCCCTCGTGATTTTCTTCTCCTCAGTAAGGTCACTCCTCATTCTCTGACATTCCAAGGAATAAAGTCCTATACTGGCCAATCTCTCCGGATACCTCAGGCCTACTTGTCCTGGCAACATCCTCAGACCTTCTTTGCATTCTAAACAATATTCCAAGTCATTCATATAAAAAAACAAGCAGCAAGCATCCCAGCGCTGAACAATGTGGCACACTGCTGGTCAGAGACTGCGTTACTAAGACAACGCTGCACCAACATCCTTTGTCTCATATTTGTGAGCCAAGTTTGAATCCAGTTTGCCAACTTGTTTTGGATCCCTTGGCCCTTAATATTTTATACCAGCTTTCCATGTGGGACCTTGTCAAATGCCTGACTGAAGTTCATGTCAACCACATCAACTGCATTACCCTAATCAGTAGGTTGAGACATGTTTTCAAAAACTGAATTAATTTAATCTTCCTCCAGTCCTGTCATCCCTCTGTTTCACTTTAACTCGTTCCTACTACACTCCCTTCCTCAGTAAATTGTGTAATTCCTAAAATAGTTCTCGTCGATATGAACTTGTGTTCTTGCAATCCTCCATATGACTGTAAACTCTTACCATCCAGAGAAACCTTTATGAATCGAACATTTGTCGTTCATTACAGTATTCCCCATTCACTGTTAACTGCAGCAGCCTGTAAAACTGTCCCTGTCTCTCTAAACCGCATCGAGCTTGTACGAATCTCCCGTTGGCTGCAAACTTCCCCTCAGTCTCCACAAAGCTGTCTGTCTGAATAATGTTGTCATGTCTCAATAACCCTCTTGATCACTGAAAACTTCCCATCACGACAGCACTGGTTATCTCTGTAACCTCTTCCCAACTCCACAAACTTCGCTGGGCCTGTAACCACCTCTAATTCATACACACATCCTACCCCTGGAAGCTTTTTCAGTCTCTCAAATATTCTGTTTCAGAATAACTTTATCGAGTCAATACCATCATTCCTATCTCTGCAAACACCTCTGCCAATACAAACTTCCCTATCCGTGTATTCACCTTCAGTTCCTACAAACTTCCCAGTTATTAGTGGTGTGCCACAATAATCTGTTTTGGGACCACTGCTGTTTGCCAACTTATAAATGACTTGGACGCAGGCAAAGGTTAGTAAGTTGCAGATGACACTAAAGTCGGTGGAGTGGTGGACAGTGTGGAAGAATGTTGCAGGGGGACTTGGATAAACTGACGAAGTGGGCTTAGGAGTTGGAAACTACAGTTCAATGCAGATAATTCCGAGATAGTTAAATTCCGGGTTGCTGAGGGAGCAGAGCGCAAGGAGGCAGGGTAGGGGAGAGAGAGACAGACAGACAGATAGCGAGTGAGAAACAGCGAAAGAGAGCAAGACAGTGTGTGAGAGACTGAGAGAGAAACAGTAATAGAGGGAGAGAGAAATGAAAGAAAGAGAAAGACTCAGAGAAAGATAGATAGAGAGAGAATCAATGAGTGAGTGAGAGAGAAAGTGTGACAGAGAAAGACAGAGTGAGAAAGAATGTCAAAAGCAGAGACCTAGAGAGAGACAGTGCGAGAAGGAGGGACAGCGAAAGAGAATGGTGGGGGGTTGAGAGAGTGAAAGAGATACAGATCGTGAGGTATAGAAGAAAGATGTCTTCAGAGACAATGAGAGTTAAAGAGAGAAAGAAACGGAGACACATAGAGATTGATAGAGAGACAGTGAAACAGAGAGTGAGAGAGAGACACTGAGGGAGGTAGAATCGGAGCAGGTAAAAAAAGCAGAAGGAGTGAGAGAGACGGGCAGAGTCAGTTAGAGAGAGAGAGAAAGACAGCATTGAGCCACTGATCGAGAGACAGAGATCTAGGAGAGAAAGACAGAGAGAGACAACAAGACAGAGAAAGAGACACAGTGTGAGCGAGAGAGAGTGAAAGTGTGAGCGAAAAATCACAGAGAACAAGGCAGGCAGAGAGACAGACAGACAGAGTTATGATGACAGTGACAGACAGGCAGTGAGTGATATAATGAATGAAAGAACAAGAGAGAGTGAGAGCGAGATAGTGAGAGTGGGAGAGCAACACAGAAAGAGAGAGAAGGTGTGAGGGACATTGTATCAAATGGAGACAGGCAGAGAGAGAGAGACAGAAAAGTTTCACTAACCTGAACCACCTCTTCTCTGAATTAATTGCCGACTCTGCCCTTGAGCCCTCAATCGATGTCACTGTCCCTGCTGGCACACTCCTTCATTTGATTTGGAAACACATTTATATATTGCAAAACAACTACCTTGGCCAGGCGAACCACGACCATTCAGCCAGCTCTTGTGTCAACAGGAGTTCGAAAGCCAAGAGGAAAAGATAATTTAGATTGCAGTTGTATATTCCTTTCCTTCTGACCCATTTGATGTCCATAACCTGGTAAATGGTTGCAGATCACGCTAAACCAATACATTTGTTCATTGTTCATTCAATGGAAATAAGATGCCTCTGTGTAAGTACTTATCAGAAGGCAAGTACTTCATCTGCACAAATAGTTTTATGTTGATCTCTCCACTGGAGCATAACCTTCCCTCATAAGATCAGCGATACTGTACACTTTACTCAAAGGCACAACCCAGCTGACATCTGGCAAGTGGACAACCTGACAGTGAAGCATTGCCTCCCCCCACCCCGCCCAGCTCCTGATAATGAGACAGTCTGTATATGCCGTCGTCTGGTTAGCCTCCATTTAAATTGAAAATTTTCAAGATTTCATTATTTGTAAAAAATTTGAATTCCAAGCATGAGCAAAAGCCTGAAAGCGATGCAGTCGTGGAATACAGGGGAAGGTAAAGAGTATTGTCAATAAAAGGAAGAGGTGTACCAATCTGATGGTGGGTTGTGGGGAGCGTTTTGTGGTGCAGTGGGAATGTGCTAAATGTATAAAATATATATAAAGCTGACGTTAAACACCAGGCCTGGGAACTCGGAACATTTTCGAAGTCCATAAAGCAGGGACTAACAAAATAATGAATTGAGAGAGAAAATAACATGGAATTAAACTAGCGAGAGATATAAACATGTGTTTGAAACCACTTTCTGCCTTTTGCGTTTGATCCCTGTTGATGCAAGAGGTGGCTGGATGTTTGTTGTTTGTCTGGCCGAGATGGTTGTTTTGCAATATGTAAGTGTCTGGCCAAATCAAAAGAAGGAGTGGGCCAACAGGGACAGTGACGTCAATTGCGGACTCAAGGGCAGAATCGGTAAGCAGTTCAGAGAAGCGGTGGTAAAACTTTTCTCTCTCTGCGCCCTTTCTCCATTTGATACAATGGCCCTCAACCCTTTTCGCTCTTTCTCTGTGTTGCTCTGCCATTCTCACTATCTCGCATTCTCACACTCTGACTCTGTGTTGTTCTGTCACTCTTTATATCACTCACTGTCTGTCTGTCTCTTTCATCATCACTATGTTTATCTTTCTCTCTGTCTTGTTCTCTGTGTTTTTTTCTCTCTCACTTTCACTCTCTCTCTGTGTCTCTTTCTTTATCTTGCTATCTCTCACTGTCTTTCTCTCCTAGATTTCTGTCTGTCTCTCTCATACTGCTTCTCTCACACTGCCTTTTTGTCTCTCTCACTGACTCTGCCCGTCTCTCTTTCTCACTTTATCACTCCCGCCTTCCTGCATATTTACCTGCTCTGACTCTGTCTCACTCACTGTCTCTCTCTCATTGTCTCTTTATCACACTTTCTATGTATCTCCCTTCTTTCTCTTTTACTGGCTCCTTCTCTCTGACTACCTCTTTCTTTCTATCTATCTCTCACTATCTGTATCTGTTTCCCTCTCTCTTCCGCACCTTTCGCTTTCACTGTCCCTCCCTCTCCCACTGTATCACCATTCTCTCTCTCTCTCTGTCTGAGGCTTTCTCTTTCTTTCATTTCTCTCTCCCTCTATTGCTGTTCCTCTATCGCGCTCTCACTGTTTTTCTCCCTTCCTCTCTCTCACACACAGTCTTGCTCTCTCTATCACTGTCTTGCTCTCTCTCACTTTTTCTCTCTCGCGCTTGCCGTCTGTCTCTCTCTCCTCCCCACCCCGCCCCCTCGCTCTCTCCCCCCTCACCTCCCCGGCATTGAACTATCCCGGAATTTTCTCCATTGAACTGCATTTCCAACTCCTCAGCCCACTTCTGCAGTTTATCCAAGTCCGCCTGCAACTGCAACATTTTTCCACACTGTCCAGCACTCCACTGACTTTCGTATCATCTGCAAACTTACTAACCCATCCACCGATGCCTGCATCCAAGTCATTTATAAAACTGACAAACAGCAGTGGTCCCAAAATACATCCTTGTGTCACACCACCAGTAAATGGGAAGTTTGGAGGAACTGAAGGTGAATGCATGGATAGGGAAGTTTGTGATGGGAAAACATGTTTACAGAGATGGAAATGAAAATATCGAATTGAAAAAGTTATTCTGAAACAGAATATTTGAGAGACTGAAGAAGCGTCCTGAGATGGGGTGCGTGTATGGACGAGAGGAGATTACAGACAGAGCCAAGTTTGTAGATTTGGGAAGAGGTTACAGAGGCAATCAGTGATGTAGTGATGGGAAGGATTGACAGCGATCAAGAGGGTTGTCGAGATATGACAACATTATTCAGATCGAGAATTCTGTCGGGACTATGGGGGAGGTTGCAGCCAAAGGGACGTTTGTACAGCCTAGATGAGCTTGCAGAGGCAGGGACAGGTTTAATGGTTGGAGTAGGCAACAGTGAATGGGGAATGCTGTAATGAATGACAAATGTTCAAGTCACAAAGGTTTCTCGGGATGGTAAGAGTTTACAGTCGTATGGAGCATTGCAAGAACAGAAGTTTATATCGAAGAGAGGTATTTTCGTGATTATACAATTTACTGAAGCAGGGAGATTAGTAGGAATGAGGCAAATTAAGAAAGAGGGATTACAGGATTGGAGGAAGTTTAACTTAAGTGAGATTTTCTAAATATGTCTCAGTATATTGATTAGGGGAGCGCAGTTCATGTGGTTCGCATGGAACTAAGAAAGACATTTGACAAGGTCCCACGTGGAAAGCTGGTACAAAACGAAAGGGCCCAGGGATCCAAAACATGTTGGCAAACTGGATTTAAACTTGGCTTACAACTACGGGACAAAGGGTGTTGATGCAGCGTTGTCTTAGTAACACAAAGCCTCCGACCAGCAGTGGACCACATTGTTCAGCGCTGGGATGCTTGCTGTTTGTTAGTTGTATTAATGACTGGGAAGAATGGTAGGTGTGCAAAGAAGATCTGAGGATGTTGCCAAGACAAATATTCCTCAGTGAAAGGGAGAGGTTGGCCAGTATCGGACTTTATTCCTTGGAATGTCAGAGAATTAGGGGTACCCGACGGAGGTCTATAAAGTCATGAATGGCATTGATAGGATGAATGCATATGAGTTGTTTTGCCAGGGATGGGGAACTGAAAACTAGGGGGCATTAGTTTAAGGTGAGAGCTGAAAGATGTAAGAAGGACCTGAGGGGTAACTTTGTCATCCAGGGAGTGGTGTGTATATGGATTGGGCTGCCAGAGGACGTGGTTGAGGTGGGTACAATAGCAATATTTTTGTAAAAAACATTTTTAACCACGTGGATGGGAAGAGTTGAGGCAGATATGGAGAAATGTGGGCACTTGAAATAAACTTTGTGGGCGTCATAGTCAGCATGGCCCAGTTTGGACTGAAGAGCCAAACTGAAGAGACTGTATGACTCTGACTCTGTGTGAATGCAAAAGCTGGAATTAGCAAGTTTGAAGGTGACACAAAAATCGGTGGCGCTGTTGATAATGAGGAGGATAGTTCCAGTCTGATACTGCTCAGCTGGTAAACTGGGGAGGACTAAGGGGTTGTGGCGTCCATGTCGATAGATCCATGAAGGGGTCTGTGCAGGTGGACAGGTTGAAAAGCTGGCGTCTGGGAGGCTTGTCTTCATTATCAGGTGTCGAGAGTGCGGTGCTGGAAAAGCACAGCAGGTCAGGCAGCATCCGAGGAGCAGGAGAGTTTATGTTTCGAGCATGAGCACTTCATCAGGAATAAATGAGTAAGGAAGCTTTCGACAAATATTGGTGAGACAACATCTTGAGTACTGTGCCCAGATCTGTTGGCCACTGTCAGTAAACCATGATTGCATCAGAGAGAGTGAAAAAGAGATTCATCAGGATGTTGCCTTGGATGAAAAGTTTCAGTTATGAGGGGTGACGGATAGGCTGAGATTTTTTTCGCTGGAGTAGAGGAGGCTGAGCGAAGAATCTGTCTGATGTTCCCAAAATTATGGGAGATGCAGACAGCGGAGATTACGAAAATCTCTTGCCCTTTTCATACCATCATACACAAGAGGGCAAAAGATTAAGGTGAGGAGCAGGTGAGTTGGAGGATATTTCAGAAGTAGTTATTTTACCAATGGCATGGTATATAGATGGGAAGTGTTGCCTGAGAGTGTGGTGGAGGCAGACACTCCCATAACATTGAAGAAGCATCCGGATGCGTAATGAAATTGCAAGAACCTTGTAGCTTATGGACCAAGTGCAGCGAAATGAGATTAGTGAAGTTTGCTGCTGGTTGTCTGCAGAAACATCATGGTTGATGGGCCTGTTTCTATGCAGGATGACAATACGGTATAGGGTGCAGACTGGATAAGTTTACAGAGTTCACAAGGGCTGCAGGAACAGGGGGAGGAAGCAGACATAGTTTGTAGCGTAGAAACAGGTGCATCAATTAGTGTTTATTGGAAGGATGAAAGAAGTTTTCAACAATATGAAGATTGCAGACGATTACAGAGATCGATGTCAAGACTGGGTGAGGATAGTGACATGGTGGGATGTAGACAATGGATAAGGTTACAGGATTAGCAACATTTCTTCAGACTGAAGGAGGTAAGGAAGGACAAAAAGACAGCTTCAGAGAGTGGAGGTGATTACCACAATCAAGATAATGTTACAGGGACATGGATAGTTTTAGCGGTTTTGGGAGACTACAGCGTTAGGAAGGCTAATCGTGACTGAAGGAAGTAGGGACAGGCAGCAGTGTAGCAACATGAGAAGGTCGGAGACAGAGAAGATTGTAGAGACTGAATGAGATGACAGATGTGTGGAGGGTCAAAGTGGCTTCAGGAATTTACATGAATACGGATTGCCCTAGAGACTGGAGCAAGTTACACATGGAGGAAAGGATGCAATGCTTGAAGAACTTTAAGCAGTTCAGGAGGTTTGTGTTAATGTCTGGAGATTACAGAAGTAGTGAGGTTTTGTGAGATGGGAGGAAAGACTGTTGCAGGGGCGGGAAGAGGTTGCACACATAAGGAAGGTCGGAAGATTTTGAAGAGATTGGAGGCAATTGCAGACTACTGGAATGACTGGAGGATGAGATTCCGAAGATCGGTCATGTTTTCGATACTGGAGCAAGTTGCAGAGATAGGGAGATCAGTCGCGGATGAAGGAGGTTACAGAGATTGGGACTGTTATAAAAGTTTGAAAAATGAAACAGACAGGATCATAAGACGTGACTTAAATATTGTATTGAAGACAGAGAACAGAATAGAATAAAAAGATATCCGACATTGTTATCAGCCTCTCCTAAGAGGCCTGCTTTCACCTCTTAAATTGAGCTTCATTAAAACATCATGTGAAAACCCCAGTCATCAACTGAGTCCTGTGCTATCATCGTGAATCTCAGTAAAGCAGTGGGGAAAGCAGGCCTCTCTTGGCAGGATGACAATGGAGCCTTTGTGCTCCCACATCAGCCCTCTGGCTATTTCAAATTTGTGGGCCTCCATCTTTGAACCCTCTAATTCATCTCCGCTTTGTACAACACAAGTGAAAATACCTGCAGGATTTATTGAAGATTGTAGGTCTCACACTCCATCTTTCTAGCTGCTTGATTGTTTTCCATATGGTGGTGGACGAGACAGTAGTTGGGAATTCTGCTAAGTCAGGAATTCCAATCAACTACAGGCAACACAGAAATAGACAGATTCAGAAATTAAACTGACGTTGTGAGGATTACACATATGGAATGGTACTGAGTCTCACAAAGGTCTCGAAAATCGCAGTCTCCAATCCTGGCCTGTGCAACATCATGTTTATGCTCTTTACTCGAGAGCTGAGAGTTCTGTGGGCCCAGGATCTCAGAGCAGCTGCAACAGAAAGTGGCAGACAGAGGCAGCAGCTACACCCACGCAGTGATGGATTCCACATGTAGGGATAATGGTCGATCACAAAAGCATGCCAGAAGATTTCAGAATAAAACAACACTGTCAGAAAAAGTGTTTTTTATTCATGCGGGGCTGGTGTCAGTATTCAGGAAATGTGATATATCCCATTTTGATGGATTCCACGAGAACAGTGCTGGGACCAGTGTCCTGGTCACTCATATGAATATGATTATGGATAGCGGTGTAAACTGAGGGAGGTGAGGCAGGAGCAGGGGTCAGGTCAGTGGTATTTCCAAAAACAGAGAAAGATTGAAACATTGGAATAGCATGATCATGTGGCTGACGATAAGCAGAAAGGAACAGGAAGGGACAAGTTTAACTTTTAATAAAAATGTAAATGATACTTTCTCTCCATGAATGTGCAAAGCAACTGCAATAAGACAGATGGACATGAGTGGATGACTTGGACGAGATCACCAGGGAGACGAGGTTAACATGAAAAAAAGGTGGGAAATAAATATTCTACAGTATTCAGAATTACCTGATCAGGTTTTGAGGACATATCTACCTTCATGGATGTTAGGATCTCCAGCACCACCTCCTCTGTAATATGGACAGCTTTCAAAACATCACTATTTATTCCCCCATGTTCCCCAGCTTCCAAGTCTTGTTGAGTTGCTGGTGAATAGTAACCCGAGGATATTGAGAGTGAGGGTGTTAGTGACGGCAACACCATTGAATATCAAGGGACAATGGTTAAATTGTTTCATAATGGAGATGCTTTTGCCTGATATTTATTTGGTGTAAATCTTAAAAATGACTTTTAAATCTAAGTCAGGATATTGTCCAGATCTTTTTGCAAACTACATGGGCGGCTTCAGGATCCGAGGAATCCGGAATGATTCTGGGCATTGTGATACAGTCGTTGGACATCCCTGCTTTTGAGGGAGGTTCATTCATGAAGCAGCTGAAGATAGCTGGGTCTCGGACAACCTGAGAAACTCTGCAGAGATGTCAGTCTTCTTGCTTATGATATGAGTTGAAGTTTCATGGACATGGATTTCAGCCCCTCAAAAGTCGTAGCAACATAAATTTAACCTTAAAAACTAGTCAAAAATGTTCAACTATTACTCAAATGTATATACTATTTGAGCATCGAAAGATGTCCGCAAAATGTTGTTTTGTTTTTGTTTGGTTTTTTGAACCCACCATATGAAATGTTAACGACCCCCTGATGCAGAAGCTCTCACACCCCAACTTGTAGTTTCTTTCTCCGTGTGTATGCAATTGTTTATCCAGGGACATCTATTATCCTTTCTCTGGCCCTGTGTAACCTAACACTGCTAAATGTTAAAGTCAAATCTCTCGGTTACCTTTTCTCGCCAGAAGCAACTTATTTACAGAGCAGAATCATATCCTGCTTTGACCTCAAATCTTAATTTTATGGGTACTTGTGGAATACAAATTTGCAGGGCCATAGGGAATGCGATTTATTGGAAATGGGCTTCCAATGTCGACCCTGAAGAAGACCCAAATGAATTAAATTGATGGAATGCTTCCCAATAAGCCCAATGACGTATGAATTTCAATAAGTACTTATTCTTAGAGACTAATCCATGGAAACATTGTTTCAAGACCAAATTTCCAATTTGACCAGATCGTTGCTTCCACATTTCTCTTGATTTATGTATTTCTTCGAAATTGGAATCCTAGTTTTCGATTCATATTATTCTGTGAAATCTCTCTAATCTTGTTTATAATTCTATTACAATGGCATGCGTCTGCATTAATCAGGTGTTCGTGAAATAACCATGCAGTAAAATCAATGAGACAGAAAATGATGTTCCTAGTATTTGCCCCAGTTTTAATAACGCCTGATTCTACAATAAAGGGCTGTCCATGCTGGACGCACTGACGGAAAAGGCACAACAAGAATCTTTTACTTGAAGTGAGATGCAACGTGCTCAGCTCATGATGAGCTGTGGGGATAATCTTGTTGGATAACTGCACTGACACCGAAAAGGTAGGAATTAGAAGCAGGAATAGATTATTCAGTGCTGCCTTCCTACCGCCCCCCCCCCCACCAAAAATGAGATCTTCACTGAAACACCACAACACCTTTTTCTAGCACTCTAGTGTAATATCTTTGGTGGTTTACATTTTCCACACTTTCATTCCGCCACACTTAGCTTGTATTAATCATTTATTGGCTTTTTATGCTAACCTCGAAAGTTGCATTCTCACTTTACATCATCGGCCAACTTGTAAATCGTACATTTGGTCACAGAATTCTAACCATGCATACGGATTGGGGATGGTTGGTGTGAAAATGCTGGTCCTTTTGGAAACATTCTGGTCACAACAAGCTAACCCGAGAATGGCCTACGTATTCCTAATATTTGTTTGCTGGCCTTTAAACTATGCTGAATGCTAACCAGGTTGTTATCTACAGTTACACACTCTATCATACAGGATACCAGACCCTCACTATTTACATTGAATGCATTCTGCCAGTTAATTTTTCCAAAGACGGAGCTCTGTCGAGTTTGTGAAACAAGGTTTGTCTTGATAAACTCGTGTTGACTCCATCCAATCAGAGCATTTTATTTTTAAGCGTCCACTTACATAATCGTTTTCAAGACAATTTGATATTTCACTGGGGTTGATGCCATACCAACATCATAGAGTCTGCTGGACTGATTCCAAAGTTTTCAGAATTTGGAAAGATAACCAGCAACATTTGTACGATTATGCACTATCACTACAACCAATAATCTGCAGATTCACAGATGCTGATTTTCAGATTCCAGGATTATATTATTTTCTCCAGTACTACAAGGCATTTGATATGGTTGCCCACGGTAGGCTCATCATAAAGTAAGGAGCATTTGTATACAGGGAGATTTGCAGAGCTGGGCTAAGAAATGGCAGATGGAGTTCAACCTGGATGAATGTGAAGTGATGCATTTTCGAAGGTGGAACTTTATGCTGAATATAGGATTAAAGACAGGATTCTTGGCAGTGTGGAGGAACAGAGGGATCTGGATGTTCAAGTGGGTAAATCCCTCAAAGTTGCCACCTAAGTGTGTAGGGTTGTTATGAAAACATATGGTGTTTTGGTTTTCATTAATGGGAATCGACTTTTAAAATCTGCGAGGTTTTGCTGCAGCTCTACAAAACCCTGGTGAGATCACATGTGGAATATTGTTCTGGTCACCCTACTATAGGAAAGATGTGGAGAATTGGCGAACGTGCAAAGAAGGTTTACCAGTATGGTACCTGGACTGGAGGGCTTGTCTTCCGAACAGAGATTGACTAAGCTCGGATTTTTCTCTCTGGAGAAGAGGAGGAAGAGAGGTGAGCGAATTGAGGTATACAAGATAAGGAGTGGCATGGATAGAGTCGATAGCCAGAGACGATTCACTAGGCAGGATTGACTGGCACGAGGGGTCATAGTCTAAAGGTGTTAGGCGGAAAGTAGACAGGAGATGTCACAGGTAGGTTCTTTATGTTGAGAGTTGTGAGTGCATGGAGAGCGTTGCCAACGGTGGTGGCGAAAGCAGAGTCTCTAGGGACATTTATGTAACTGATCGAAAAGCACATGGACAGCAGGGGATTGAGGGATACGGAGGTTAGGTGATTTTGGTTTAGATTAGGATTAATACTCAGCATAACATCGTCAGCTGAAGGTCCTGTTCTGAGCTGTACTTTTCTATGTTCTATGTTCTACTTTTGTTCATGAATGATCAGTTCGTCTATCTCCTCATTTTGACGAGGGCATCGTGTCTGTTGTATTGTTGAGAAACTTTGTGAAATTTTGTCTCTGAGAAAAGGTCAAAAATATCATCTTTATTTCTCTGTTGTTTACTTTGTCCCAATTGCAGCTTTTCTTCTGCTGCCAATCGAGGGCACATATTTGACTTTCCTGATCACATTTTGTTTAACCTGCAGAAAGCTGTTGCAAACACATTTGTATCTCTCACTAGTTTAATTTCGTGGTGTTTTCTCTCACAAGGCATTATTTTGTTAGTCCCCCCCTTTACTGAATTAGAAACTGTTCTGAGTCTCCGGGCCCGGGGTTTAACGTCAGCTTTATATATATTTATACATTTACCACTGCTTCAGAAAACGCTCCCCACCACCCACCATCAGCTTGGTACACCACTTCCTTGAAGTATCAATACTCTTTACCTTCACCTGTATTCCATGATTAGATCTTTTTAGGCTTTTGCTCATGCCTGCAACTCAAATTTGTTATAAATGATGAAATCATTAAAATCTTTGATTTAAATGGAAGCTAACCAGACTACAGACTGTCGCATTATCAGGAGCAGTGGGGAGGCATTGCTTCACTGTCAGCTTGTCTACTTGCCAGATGTCAGCTGGCTTGTGCCTTTGAGTAAAGTGTAGAGTATCGCTGATCTTATGAGGGAAGGTTATGCTTCCAGTGGAGAGAGAGCATAAAAGTATTTCTGCAGATGAAGTACTTGCCTTCTGACACAGACATGATTCTTTCCATTGAATGTTTGGACGATGAATAAACGTATTTCTTTCGGAGGAGTCTGGAACCAGGTACCAGGTTCTAGAAATCGTGTGTTTCAAAAGGAAATGAATATACAGCAGCAATCGAAACTATCTTCTGCATTTTACGTTCAATCCCTGTTGACGCAAGAGGTGGCTCGATGTTTGTTGTTCGTCTGGCCGAGATGGTTATGTTGCAATATGTAAGTGCCTGGCCAAATCAAAAGAAGGAGTGGGCCAATAGGGACAGTGACATCAATTGAGGACTCAAGGGCAGTTTCATTAATTAGGTCAGAGAAGCGGTGGTTCAGGTTGGTGAGTCTTTTTGAATCTCTCTGCCTGTCTCCATTTGAGACAATCTGCCTCACCCCTTCTCTCTCTTCTCTGTGTCGCTCAGTCATTCACATTATCTCGCTCTCTCACACCCTGACTTTTTCTCTTGTTCTTTCACTCTTCGTATCACTCAGTCTGTTTCTCTGTCTCTGTCATTATCACTCTGTCTCTCCATCTGCATTGTTCTCTGTGTTTTTTCTCTCATTTTCTCTCCCTCCGTGTCTCTCTGTCTTGATGTCTCTCACTGTCTTTCTTTCCTAGCTTTGTCTCTCATGCCGCCTCTCTCTCTCTTAAACTATCTTTCTCTCTATCACTGACTCTCAGATATTCCCACTGCCTCTGCCAGTCTCTCTCTCTCACACACATTTTCTCTCTCTCCTTCCTGATTTTTTTAAACTTCTCTGACTCTGTCTCTGTCCGTGTCTATCTCTCACTGTCTTCCTCTCTACTTATCTCTCTCTCTCTCTGTGTATCTCTCTTTCTTTCTCTCTTTTACTGTCTCTTTCTGTCTGGCTACCTCTATCAATCTCTCACTATCTGTATCTCTTTCCCTTTCTCTCCCCCACCTTTCTCTCTTTCACTTTCGGTCCCTGTACCCCACTGTAGCTCCCTCTATGCCTGTCTTTCTACATGTCCCTGTCTTTGCCATTCTCTATCTCTGTGTCTTTCTCTGTCTCACTTTCTCTCTCACTCACTCACTCATTCATTCATTCTCTCTCTCGATCTCTTTTTTCACTACTCTGTTTCCCAGAGCTATTGCTCCCTTTCTCTGAATCTCTTTCTCTCTCTGGCTCACTCACACTGTCTGTTCTTCTCTCCTGCTGTCTCTCTCTCTCTCTCTCTCTCTCTCTCTGTCTCTCGCCCTCTCTCTCTCTCACTGTCTCTCTTTGCCTCTCTCCCACTGGATGTCACATCCTCCCTCTATTGTTGTCCCTTCCTCTCTTTCTAGCTGTCCGTCCCTCTCACTCTCTCTTTCCGTCTCTTTTTCTCTCTTGATGTCTTGCACTTGCTCTGTCTCCCGCTGTCTCTCTTTCTATATGTCCTTTTCACGGTTTCTCTGTCTCTAACTCCCTCCCTCCCATTCTCTCTCTCTCTCTCTTACACTGTCCACCCTGTCTTGCTGTCTTCCCCTCTCTTTCGCTGTCTCCTCCTCTCTCTTCTCCCGTCTCTCTCTGTCACGCACTCTCTCTCACTGTCCCCTTCTCTCTTACTTGCTGTTCCACACTCTCTCTCGCTCAACTTACCGCGAGTTCACTCCCTCTGTTCCGTGCTCTCTCACGCTCGCTGTCCTGTAATCTCCCTTGCTTGCTGTCCCATGTGCTCTCTTGCTCGGTGTCCTGCACTCTCTCTCGCTGTCCCACGTTCTCTCTTTTTCACTGTCCCACGCTCCCTCTCGCTCACAGTCCCACGCTCCCACTCTCTCACTCTCCCGCGCGCCCTCTCACTCACTGTCCAGCACGGACCCTCTCTCTCACTCTCCCGCGCTCTCCTGTCCAGCTCTGTCCCTTTCTCTCACTGTCCCGCGCTACCTCTCGCTCACTGTCCAGCGCTGTCCCTCCACATCTCCTCCACAAACCCCTCTTCCAGTTGTAATAGGGTATGGGCTAGCTATACCCTATAACTCCTAGAAGAAACTTCGATCATCACCTGCAAATCGACCCATGGGAGATAACCAGAACTTCTGCTTAACTTTTGCGCAAGCACCACCTACGACGATACACAGACATTGTCTGTTTGCCGACATGTGTGTCCCTGCATATCTTTCACGCTTTTGCTAATGTAGTATGAATTGAACAAGTTGTTTTTTTTTTCCCTTTCCAGATTTTTTGTGTTTTCCCTACAGTACGGTTAAAGGGTGCTGACAAATCTCAAAATGCGGACACTCTGCCTGTTCCTGTTGGTGCTGCCCGCAATCTCCATGTCAGATGCCGCTGCACTGGATAACCGTGCCTTTACTATCATTGTTCAACAGTAAGTGTCAGTGAAACAGATCTTATCTGACCATCTCTGTCAGCTGGGGGCTGTGCTCAATCTGAGGTCAAATCAGAGCCTGGTTGCCTGGAGCAGCCTGGTAATAAATGGCGAGGACACGGCAGGCATAGGGAGTGCTCTGTAGCTGTGGGAAATAAGTCTGAACCCATTAACTAGGACCCTCATTACTCCCAGAGGAAGGGACTTCCAGGGAAAAAATTACCAGATTTCCCGGGGTCATATCTCGAACAGTGAAATCGATAGCACCCACTAACCCCTAAATAAAGGAGAGAGTAAAATACATCGGAGTGTGCATTGAAAAGAAAGTCCAAATCCCTCACACAGGCAACATTTTACTGTTTACCGAATCATCTCACTCAACTCTCAGTTTCCCTTTGTCTTCCTCTACCTCCTTTGCTATTATTCCCATTTCCTGTCAGTCTGCAAGTCTTTGTTCTGTTTGTCTTTGTATGCCCCAAACATTTTTCCGATTAGCAATTGTTCCAGGATTCTCCCTACCTCCAGCTTCTGCTGATTGCACCTGGAGCTCTCATTCTCTCTCTCTCTCTTTCTCTCTCCCCGTCTCTATTTATTTCTAACCATCACGTGTAACATGCGGCATCAGGTAGTGCATCAGTCAAAGTAACTTAAAATGAAGTTATAGCGAGTTATCAAGAAGGCTTTTGGCATTCTCTGATTCAATGCAGGAGGATTTGTACAAAAATAAGTAACATGGTTCTGCTCTCTGTCAAGTACCCTGATTCTCTCTTTAAACCTCTCACTCATTCCAGAACTTACTACAACACTGGGACAGGGATACAAAGTAAATCAACATTGACCTTCCCATGCAAGAACTTGAAATGTGAAATGCAGGGTTTCACGTTTTCTATAATATGATGGGCATTGTTCCACGTAACCCATCTCAAACCGTGCCTACTGACGCTGCAAAGGGAATGTATTACCCAACTCTGTTCCTTGACTCACACCCTGACTTTATCTCTTTCAGGTTCCGCAGAGCAGCTGGGCATCAGGTGACCGATTATGGGAGAAAACACTTCGCCTTCCTGGTGGCTTTACCTGCTTCCCAGTGCAGAAATACGAACAGACTTGTAGACCTTTACCCCGGCAGATCAATACATCCTTTCATTACCTACGATGTGAACGTATTCCTGAACTACCCAGGTATCAACTACCTCGCTGTCTTCCCGAACAGTGGCAGTCGTTGCCCAGAAAGTAAATTGCTGAACCCCGCCCAGATCAATGGGAACCGCACCGCGGCTCAGCTTTTCCAAACTCTGCTGAATAACACAACCCAACACAATAACCAGCCAGTGGGCTGTGTCATTCTCTACACCACCTTCAGCCCATGTCTAGATCACTGTTTCAGTTACACGGGGAATTGTGAGATCATCCCTGCCATGCAAAGTTCCCCATTTCGGGACATATGGACTGAACCAGACATTCACAAGTATTTTGTCTTCAGTAAAATATTTGCACATGATGGAGATCAGAGCCGACACCAGGAAATCCGGGAAAAGCTGGCTGCAGTGGAGAACACCGGGTTTCATATCAGAAGGTGTGATCTCGAAAACCCATTCAGGTGTAGAGAATGTTTCACCCCGGAATACTGCATCGAGCAGACTTAAAATTGGCGAGTCCTCTTGTTGCAGGCAGGGCATTCCATGCCCTTACTACTCTCTGAATAAAGAATCTATCTCTGATATCTGGCCTTTATGTATGCCCCCTCAGTTTAAACTATGCCCCTTTGTGCTAGCAATCACCATCCGAGGAAAACGGCTCTGTCTGCCCTATCTATTCCTCTGATCATCTTGTGTGCCTCTGTCAAGTCTCTCTGAGGAAAACAGCATTAAGTCCATCAGCCTTCTTCAAGAGACCTTCCCTCCGTACCAGGCAACATCCTGATAAATATCTTCTGCACCATTTCCAAAGCTTCCACATCCTTCTTAGAATGCAGTGAGCAGGACCGTGCCCAGTACTCCAAGTGTGGCCACACCAGAGTTTTTTTACAGCTGCAACATGACCTCATGGCTCCAAAACTCACTCCCTCTATTAATAAAAGCTAACACACCTTTGCCATGTTAACAACCCTTCAACCTGAGTGTAAACATTCAGCGCTCTAATATGGACACTGAGATCTCACTGCTCATCCACGCTACCAAGAATCTTACCATTAGCTCAGTACTCTGTATTTCTGTTACTCCTTCTAAAGTGGATCACCTCTCAGCTTTCCGCATTAACCTCCATTTGTCACCTATCCAGCCAGCTCTGCAGCTTATCTATGTCTCACTGTAACCTACAACATCATTTGGCACTATCTGAACCTCCACCAACATTAATGGCATCCGCAAATGTACTAACCCAGGCTTCTATACCCTCATCCACATCATTTATAAAACTGATCAACAGCAGGGGCATCAAAACAGACCCTTGAGTACACCGCTAGAATCTGAAGTTCAGGATGTAACAATTCCCAACAACAACTGCCCTCTGTCTTCTTACTTACAATTAATTATCCAAACCGCAAGATCACCCTCAATCCCATGCTTCCGTATTTTCTGTGATAGCCTACCGTGGGGAATCTTGTCAAACGCTTTACTGAAACTGAGATGTTTGACAACAATATTTGAAAGGGTTCAGATAAGATTTCCATGGATGCTGCCAGGGTTTGAGGGTTTCAGCTATGGGGAGAGGCTGTATAGACTGTATTCAATGTGATCTAAACTTGCTACACAGTCTATGGTTGAGCAGTCGAGGAACCTTTTCGAACACTGTTGTGCAGAAAATACAGAGAACCACCAGCAGGCGCAGAGAGTTTTTCAAGAAGTAGGCCTTCTATTTGCAAACAAAAAACCGTGACACCGAGAAAGCTGATTCTCGAAAGCCCACTGTCCTCAGGCTCCATGGATTTTAATTTATTTTAATCATGTTTCTGTTAGTTTATCAGCATGTCCAACTGCATTCATAAAGTACCTCACTCTAGGTACACACTAATCCAGTGGTGTTAGTTCCAATTATCACCTAAGTTGGACATTCTACTTAATGTTATTCTAATATCACCGTTGGATGTTTATTGGTAACTCTGCTACAGTGATCTTCAATTTCAGACTAACCTTGCATGATAGATATTTAGCTATTCCATCTGTTACAATAGTCTCCTCTCTCAAGCTCACTCTAGTAACTATTAATTAGCTATTTCAATGTCATGTCCCAAATATTTATAGTCCCAATCCTGTCATAATAGCACTTAACAGAGGAACATGCTTTATTACTTGTGTTATCTCATCTTGCCATAGTGAACTTTCAGCCTTAACCTTACTCTGCGAATTGGTGTAAGAATGTTTCACTCTGGTTATCCCATCCTGTCCCTGCCTTCCACAGAATACAGATGCCAGTGGTCTTCATGCTTTAACCCTTCCCATGCTTTCCTGTTCTTTATTTTCCATACTCCCCCCTTTGAGACCTACTGGTCTCACCCATGGAAAGAATACAATAAGCTTAGCCTCTCTTGTGCCCAATACCAGCAATATAGATCCCAACATGGACAAAATAATTTTCGGAGTCGGAAACTTAAAGTGTTCTTCCTCCATTCCTGAGGTCCCTTGGGCCAAATACCTGCCCTCCAATAACCAGAACAGGAAAAAAGACCCAAGATCCCTCACTATCTTGGACCCGCAGCACGTTCTTCAGAAGTATCATCGACGTCCCCACGTGGACATATTCCTTGCACTGTGGCGGTTGTTAGATCATACCCATCGAACAGTGAGGTTCCACCAGAGGAGTAAGCTTTTCCTGGGGTAGTTGAAATGACCACAAGTTGCCGTGCAGTGACGCGAACTAAAAAGGACTTAATAAAAGGTAGAGCACAACAACAGATGAAGGCAACAACAAGCAAAACTGAACCTACAGTAAGACCAATCTTGACAAACCATGCTCCGCATGACCCTAGTATAGTATTCAGCCAATCACAAGCCTGATGACCAAATGCGGCATTGTTTTTATTTTTATCTCCCTTCTTAGATTGTTTAGCTTTTCCATTGCTTTCGTCAAAGATCCCCTAGGGCTAGTGTTGTTAGGTATAAATGTACAGCATTTTTCCCCAAACATCACACAAACTCCCCCTTTTCCTTCCTGTATCCAATCTAAGGCCTGTCTGTTTTGTCATGTCATTTTAGTGGTAGCATCAAATTGTTCTCCGAAGGGCACAACGGCATCATCAGTATAATGGATAAATCTCTGCTTTTTGTAATAAATGTAATTAATCCATTCAGCATTCTTGCGAATAACTATCATTGGGATAAGAGCTTGCAAGCCCGCAGCAATCTCATTGCAGGCCATAAACTCGTTAGGAATACCTCTTGGCTGTCCTGTACTATCAATCTGAATTGTCGGATCAGGGACATACCGTCGCTTAGTTCGTCGATTGTAATGTAGCGTCAATCTGCGTGTGGCGATATAACCACCTCAGGTCGGAGCATTACACGGGCAAAGCTGCCACTCCAGTCACTGGGCAGCGTCATGCCCAACCCTAATTTCTTACCTCCCAGCCAGTAAGTATTTGGTCAGTGGGACACGTTGAGAATTTAAAACAGCCCCAAATGTCACGTCCATCTCCATTTGAATTGTATTCCCACAAAGACCCATAACGTAGCCGACGAGTGCATAGCCATTTCACTTAAAGCTTTCAAAACTGAACCCATCCCGTTTCCTGAAAGCAGCCTCGGGAAGCTTGTAATTAGTCTTACTGGTGAAGCACGGGGTTCTGTATCAACTTCACGACTGTAGTTGCTACCAGCCCACGTCATCCTGCTGATAGAATGTCGTGGCCTGAAGTAGCAGGCACCAAAAGGGGGCAAGAGAATAGCCGGTAAGTTGATGAATCATGAGTGCTGCAAACACCATTCAGTACAGATGCTCAAGTTAAACGGCATATGGACAACATAGCATGAGGGGGGTTAAATCAGTTCACAAGAAGCAGTCCTGTCTAGCCATTACTACGACCGTGTCGTTTGCCCATTGATACCAGTGATTGGCACGGGCGCGTACCATGCTAGGGCAACAAAATAACCCTGGCATTACCTGTCCAGGTCTGCCAAGTTAATGGTCGCCAAGTCTGATTATGCAGGCCTGGCATCAGAGAGGTGGTTATCAAGGGCATCCCCCATGTCTTCCCCATCCTTGCTGCCAGGTGGACTGTTCTCAACATTTCCATAAGTATCGTTTCTGGAATGATCAGGATTCCCAAGAACTTCACCTGTACCTTGTTCAGAACCCTATGGAGGCGTACTAGCCTCCTGTGTGTCCTACCCGTGTCCATGTTTTTCAGCCTTAACTTCACTTACCTCAGTGTTAGAGTTAATTTGTGCCGGTGAGAGAGCTTTAGTACAATGTTTAAGGTGGTACCATATGCGTCGTCCTTCCACTTGGATGGTGGTAGATGATGCCTTAATCACGAAGAAAGTTCTCTCCCTCCTCGACTTATTTCAGCATCTTCGAAAAACCCGCACGTCCACACAAACCCCGGGCTTACTAGGTCCTTCCTCGTTGACAGCTGTCAGTTCCCTCTGTATTTCCAGCAGGTGGATAGTCTCATGTATCATAGGTTGCTGCTGCATATATTGCTTAAGTTCTGATATGAACTGCTCCAAGCTAGGCCCTTTGTATTGGCCTCTCCACCTGGGCACAGGCAAAGGTCTACCTGTGAGCATCTCAAGCGGTGTGAGCATCTCATGTAGTGTTAGATTGTAAAGCCAGCACATTAATCCAATTAAGGTTGGTGCTTGCGCAGTTCTTGTTTAATTTGGCTGTCAATGTCCCATGTATTCTTTCCACCATACCCTGTGACGGGGGATGATATACTCATCGAAACCTCTGCTTCATTTTCAAAGAATGCAGCATCAAATTAATGTCGTACTGAATGAAGGTAGACCCATTCTCTGAGCTGATTTCCGACGGTATACCAGCCCTTGAGATATCTTCATTCGCCATAAATGTTACTACTGCCCCAGCTCCTGCTTTCAACCTTATTTCCACTGGCCCAGCTGATTTCACTCTCCCCCCATTTGCATCATGTTGCGACCACAAATTGCCCGGTAATGTATCCAATTGCTCATTACCATATTGATCACCTTCCTCCACTGTCACTGGAATGCTCCGCTCGTTTGTTACCTTGGCTTCCTTTGGGTTCCCTGTCAAGTTGCAGCACGCTAGTGTTTTAATATAGCTGCCATCCCTCTATTCCCAAACACCTGATGTGAGCATATTCCATTCCCTAATTGTTTCTACATACCTGGCCATAGGCCTAAATATTTAGATTTATATTCCTTATTTACCAGTAAGGTTACATGCAGTGCAGAGCCTGGTACGCTCTACCAGTTTGGCAGGAATGGATTTCTCTCTATTTGTAGGATCACTTCGTGCTCCCCCAATAACATTGCTTCACTTCTCAAATTTTGTGGAGCACTGTCTTTCTACTGCCACTATCTTTCTAACACCTCATCCTGAGACTCATCAAATATCACTGTATAGTTCAGCTCAGATTTAGATGGTTTTGCTTTAGTCAACATCGTATACACCCCTGCTTCTTACATCCCACAAATGTCTTGAACATCACTTGCTATATCCCCTATCAAATAAACATTAACATCTTTAACTTCTGGCATCATTAATTGTATATTGGACTTTTTTACTAACAACTCCAACTATGTGCACTCCAAATTGACTTCTAACTGTCAGCTATGTTTACTTCAACTGTTTGTGAGTAATTATGAGACCATCTCCTTTGCTTCTCATTGAGGCGGGTTAGAGTATTTGCTGAGTTTGAAGGAACTGTGAAGGAGCAGATGAAATACTTATCCACAGTAAGTAAGGTAATAAGTAGAAACATGTTAGCATACTTTACATGCACATGGCGTATATGTGTTGTGTGTTAGTGGTGAGGCTGGTTGGTGGGATAAACAGTGGGGAAGTTTCGGGATGATAAGTAAGTTTGATGATACAAATATTCACAGGGTGATTGGCAGTGAGGAAGATAATCTCAGGTTACAGATAGAAACAGACAAATTTGTCTGTTGGGCATGTCAGTGGTAGATGAAATTTAACTTTGATAAATGTGAGATGATGCTTCTTGCCAGGAGGCACAAGACAAGACAGTACTGAATGAGTGGTGAGATACTTGGAAGCTCAGAGGAAATAAAGATCCCTCGATGTGTCAGAAGTGGCTAATGGTTCAGTGAAGAAGATATCTTTACCAGCAGGGACTTCCTGTCGGTGCTCTGGAGGACTTTGGTTCAGTCACAATTGGAGTTTTGTGTGCAGTTCTGGTCACTGTACGATAAGAAGGATGTGATTGCATTAGACAAGGTGCACAAAGATCTTCGTGAAAATGTTGCTGGGAGAGTAGCAGTTTAGTTGTGAAGACAGATTCTGGATAAGGTCGAGTGGCGATCTTATGAGTAGAGATAAGAGGATAAGACGATGAGGGGCATGTTTGGGGAAATCTTCAGCAGTTTTTCCCCTTCTCTGTCGATCCAATCGCAATGTGGCCCCTTTTTTAGCTGAAAGGCTGAAGGTTCAAAGAGAAGATGAGACCTAGAGTTCGGTCGGTTGATTTGGGCATCTTCAAAATCTTTAAAAAGTAATTGAATGACAATCAGGACAATGGAGTAATTTTTGAAATGGGACTCGTGTAATTTGTAATATAATTTTCGAGTTTCTAACACGACGGATCGATGAGTCAAGTCTGTCCCATATGATGTTATCATTCAATGATTTGTAAGTTAACTTTCTGAATTAGTTTCTGTTTTCAGATTAGATTAGACGATTTACAGTGTGGAAACAGGTCCTACAGCACAACAAGTCCACAGCGACCCTCCGAAGAGCAACCCACCAAAACCCATTCCAATACATTTACCCCTTCACCTCACACTACGGGCAATTTAGCATGGCCAATTCACCTAAGTTGCACATGACTAATTTTTGTCTTCGCTTTGAAGAAATATTAACTCATGTACGTTCAAGCTGTTGTGATGGTTGCTATCAACTTCTGGTTCTCATTTAGAGAATTCATTCTCAGATAGATTTTGCCAAACGAGTTGCAAAAGTAAATTAAAAGGAAAGCAATAATATAACCATGTTGGGTAGAACACCTCTCAACGATCTCTACAACGAGAGACATTGAATGACCGAATAGCCTCAGAAACAACAAATGTCCTCAGTGAAAAGAAGTGCAAAAAATTATATTTTTGAGACTAATTGTGAGAGAAATAAAGGAAGTCTTGTTGTTTGAAGACTACCTGCAATTCGCATTTGAGACCCAAGAGGATCCAATTAATTCAGAAATTGGGGTATTCAAATTGACTTAATGAAAAACATCATTAAAGTATACCTGTTGGGATGATTTGGTCGTTGAAAATTATTAAAACTTTGGAAGTGTCATCATAATTTCCCAGTGGATATACCACACAATATAAAGTAAAATCTCTGAATCGGTATAACCTCCAATTCGAAATAATGCTCCAATTCCAACAGATTAACAGTGCAGCAAAGGAGAGTTAGTGCCACAAACAATAAAATGCATCTTCCAAGGCAAATGGTCAAAAAAGTTTACTACACCATCATTGCTGTTGTTGGAGTTCCTGGTAAGTCTTGGAACCACTCATGTTGTACATATCTCTGCATCTTCCAATTAGAATTATTCGGAATGTGGGTTCCTATTCAAAGAGGAAAATGTAACTCCAGTGTCCAAGTGTTACTGGGAGCATCACTCAAAGTAAAATTATACTGAGTGTGGGTTACTAACTGGAGGGGAACAAATTAACCCAGTGGCTTTGTGTACGTAGGAGTATCTACGAATATAGAATTTAACTGGTTGTGGTGAACCGAATTCAAGTGAATGCCTGACTATGTTCACATTGAGGAGCATAATTTGACTGTAAATGTGGAATGTTTGTTTCATAATACATTTCTAATTCCTGATGTGTTCACTGATGAAATTGTCATTGTAGATTGTAAATATGATTGAATGCAAATTAGATCAATCGTTGATGTGTACATTTGGTACTATGTTTGCAAAGTTAAATGTTCCATTGGGGGGACATATATGTGACTCATTCGCATATCGTGAAAATAATAGAATAGCAACGTCAATTCACTCATTTATCCGATGGACAGATAATGTTTATTTAAAAAATCTTTTGGACTGATTGATATTCCAGGATGGTTAAGGCAAGCCTGCATCATGGCTACTACACTTCTTTATCGAGATGTTAATAATAAAGAATCTCGACTAACAAGTGTTGACACTATTTCGCACTTGCACCTGGTAAGGTTTTGATGAACAATGTTTGAATCAGTTATTCATAATCTTAGCGCAGTTGATTTTTAAAATGATCACTGTCCATTACTTTGTCATGTGTGTCCTCCTTGGGAGGAAGAGGTTTTGTTAAGGACGTTGCGCGAGTTAGTTTCAAGGCAATATTATTAAAAAGCAAAATAAACTTAACAGGAAAAAAATATGATACAATAAATAATGGGCATCAGCACTTGTTAAATAATAATAAGTGTGATAAATAATTGAATTAGAGAGGATTACAGAAAAGAAAGAGAATACAATAAAGAATGTTGTATAATAATACAGGAAATCGTGAAAAAGATTTTTGACTTCAGGCACATTGGTGAGATTCTGCTCGCCTCTACATAATTCATGTTACAGGCAGAGCTGATAAATCTAATTTTCCAAGTCGAGAGCATTTGTCTTCTTTTCGTGTGATAATGATAAACGTTCTGACTCTGCCAGATGTCCAACCTCATCACACAACCCCAATTCTTGTTCCACAGCTTCTAACCATTCAACATAACCATGTGTTAAACTCTAAAGTGCGACTAACTCCGGATTGTTTGACTTGCAATTACAAAATATTTATTCCTTAATCAGATATTACTACTTTTATAGTTTTTTTCATGAACTGAAATAAATTCTCCGGGTTCTTAACGTATAAATTACAAACATATAGATACAACAGGAAACCTTTAAGAAACTGGAGTCAATGCAATCACAACTCTCTTTATTATTGCACTGCCTGCAGGTAAGATGGTTCTGGCAGTAAAAGGATAAACATCTCAGCTGTCATACATCGACGCACGAATTCTGCAAGGTCGTCTCCTTGGCACCAAACTCTGCAGTTGCCTCACCAATGCCCTTCTCTCCACTTGTCATGTCCAAAGCAAAGATGTTTCCACACAATTACACCACGTTCAGCACAGTTTGCAACTCTTTGTATAACGAAGACATTTGTGTCCCAAAACTTCAGGATAGCATCCAGCTTGGCATGATAATTGATAAATAACATTCGCACTCCGCAAACGCCATGCAATAACAATCTTAAACTGTAAGAATCTGCCAAACACCAATTGACCTACAATGCCATTACCATCCCTGAATGCACGATGAGCATCATAGAGTTGTACGATGGAAACGCACACTTCAGTCCAGCTTGTCCATGCCAACTAAGTTCTGCATTTCACAGAATCCACATCGTGTGGAAACAGGCAGCTCAGTCCAACAAGTCTGCATCCGATTCCCTACGTTATCCCCTGCATTTCCAATGGCTAACGCACCTAACCTACACATCCCTGAACAACAGGGAAAATTTATCATAGTTATACCACCTGACATGTGCATTTTTGGACTTTTGTAGGAAGTTGGTGCATCCGGCAGAAACTCCCATAAAACGCGGGGAAAACATGCAAACTCCACATAGACTCTTGCAGTGCGGCTGGAATTTTACCTGACTCCCTTGTCCTGTGAGACAGCAGTGCAAACCACTGTGCCATCCAAAGCCCTCCATACTTTTCCTATTCATGTACTGTCCAAATTCCTTTTGAGAATTATATCTGTACCGGTATTTATAAAATTCTGCGGCAGTTCATTACAGAACTAAATCACCTTCTGTGTGAAACAGTTGCCCATCAAGAGTCTCTGATTCGTTGTTTTACTGATTCCGGGTGTGTGTTTTTTTTGTGAGTGTTTTGTTATGGGAAATTACAGCTAGACAAAGGAAACTGTAAAGCAAAATAAATACCTTCTCGCGATCCACCCCTCCCCAGCCCCCTAAAAAGACGCATTGAGTACCTGGCCGTGTTTCTGAGATTAATTTTCGGCCCATGTGATTCTGTTTGTCTTTTGAAAGTGCAAGTTATTTCACTTGAGAGAAGCTACTGTAGTGGTTCTCATGACATTGTACTGAACAAAAAGAAGCCTGAGTCCTAAAATTTAACATGTATCGAGAAAATTTAATTAATCATTTCAAATCTATTTTCTTCTATTTTCTTTCATCTTACAGTTAGTCTGGTGGCAATTGCATTCTTATCTCGGAGCATGTGTGGCCTTTCAACATGTTCCACTCGCTATCTCGCAGCCATGGCAGTGTCTGATCTACTGTTCATTATTTTTGAGATCATATTTGATGAGTTTGTTTACTATTATTATCCGCAGTCTTTTCTGGACATCACTCCTGTTTGTAGTGTTCTCCGCGTCCTAAGCTGCTTTACTGTTGATTGTTCTGTCTGGTTCACTGTTGCTTTTACATTTGATCGATTTGTCGCCATTTGTATTCATCAGATGCAATCTCAGAATTGCACAGCGAAAACAGCAATGAGAGTTCTCACAAAAATCTACATTTTCTTCTCTTTAAAGATTATTCCCAATTATTTCAAATTTGAATCTGGAAGGATCATTAGAAACATTGCATGGTACTGTTATAGAAGAGACAGTCATTATAACAATGTACATTGGGTGAGTTTTACATATATTGACATATTTTTAACACCATTTCTCCCATTCATTTTTATTGTCTTCCTCAATATTCTGACAGTCAGACACATCTTTGAGGCAGTTAAGGCACGGAAAGGATTGAAGGGTCAGAGAAAAAACAGAGAATGACCCAGAGATAGACAGCAGAAAGAAATCTGTGATTTTACTCTTTGCCATATCCGCCAATTTTATCCTTCTCTGGTTTGTGTATATTTTATATATGTTCTATGTTGGTTATTACGTGGATGATTTTTATCTCTTTGAACAAGTTGTATACATGCTGCGGAACCGAAGTGGCTGCACAAATGCACTTATTTATGTGGTGACGCAGAAAAAAAATAGACAGCAGTTAAAGTATTCCGTGAAATATCCAGTTATAAAAACAATTCAATTGATGAATAAATCCAAGTGACTGAGAGCCAACATGAGATGCAGCAGATAATGGAACGAGGTGTCCACCTGAGGAATGAACGAAAGGGTAAAAGAGGAGTAGCAACAGGATTTTGTTGTTTTTATCCAATGAGGAAGAAATAACTCCATCCAAGGAGCAACACGGAAGACACTAGAGGAATAAAGTCAAAGTCAACTGCTGATAGCAATGAGCAGCTGAATATAGAAAGCTAAACAACAAAACTCAAACCGAAAGAGGAAGTATTCATGCCTCCGAAAAAAATGAATCTCCCAAGCAATCACTGCACAGCAAGTGAAGCAGACACAAAAATTAACTATCTGGTGAATGTATCATCTCGCTCACTGCAGGCCAGAGTGGGAAGCTCTTTCTCACAGAACTCTCGAATCCACACATCTGGACAAATTGCAAAACCACGAGAAGCTTCCGATTAAAAAGATTGAATAGCATAATGAATAAAATATGTTTTTATATCATAAATGTGTTTCCAGGGATACTTTGTTTCCATTCAGTTCCCCCGATTTGATCCAGATATCTGTTCCTTCCTTTGATTATTTTTCTCATGATTCATGTAACCTGAGACAGAGGACCCGAAAAAATGTTGCTGTCTGATCTAATCCCATTTTTCTTTCGGTATTTAGGGATGAGAGGTCATTTCCTCAAATTCTAGGAGCAGCAATTAACGTTTTCTAAGCTGTTGCATTGTTTTGGGAATTTTGGTGAAAAGAAAGATTAGAATAAAAATGACACTTTTTAAAAAAGACAGAGAGACAATGGCACGAACCTTGTGCTCAAGGTATGAAAGGAGAAAGAAACCGACACAAGTGCTTGACACAGCTATTTCAGGGAAGTATCTTTGGACATCGAAGTGTGTCTATGAAAAATTAACCAACAGTCAAATTCCAAGATTAACTTAAAGGAACCTGCGAGAGAGAGCACGCAGTACAGGAGCAGCTAAGTGCATAGTTTTTAAAAATATTTTAAGTGGAACCTTGCTGCCCTTTTTTGGAAGTCTGCCATAGTGAATAGAGTGGGTTCTTTGTGATGATATGTTTATTGAGTTCTGCCTCTTGATTAAATTTAAAAATACAAAAATTGATACCGAAATTGCCTGGAGGAGTGCCTTATTAGAGCAGTAAGACTGTGCTATTTCTTGTACCTATAGATTTTTCAGGTGCAAAGATTGCCTTTAGGAGAGTGATGTGCCCTTCTTCTATGATGTGAGGGGTTCGGGAGAGTTTCTATGCTACTGTTGAGTATGTTGGCAGTAAAAGTGTTTGGTTGTAAATTCAATAAGTTTATTTTGATGAGCTGGAACGACAGTTAGAGGCAGTGAAAAATTTACAGGAGCGGATATAGTCATGAAGATGGATAACGTCTATTAAAGTTAGGAAGAAGAGGCAGGTAGTGCTGGTGTTTCTGGTGGCTATCACCATCGTAAACAAGTATGCTGCTTGGGATGTACTTGGGATGGATCTCAGATGAATGTAGCACCAGCAGTCAAGTTTCTGTCACCAAGCCAGGCTTTAATGTAACGTATAATGTCAGGTTCCAACCGATTGGTTGTGAGAGGAACCTCTAAATTCAGAGGTACAAACATTCTTCAGGGGACCGCGCGAATGGCTTGTTGCCTTCCCGGAGCCAGGATCAAGAATATCTCGAGGAGAAAGTGAGGACTGTAGATGCTGGAGATCAGAACTGAAAATGTGTTGCTGGAAAAGCGCAGCAGGTCAGGCAGCATCCAAGGAGCAGGAGAATCGACGTTTCGGGCATCAGCCCTTCTTCAGAAATGAGGTAAATGTGTCCAGCAGGCTAACATAAAAGGTAGGGAGGAGGGACTTGGGGAGGGGCGTTGGAAATACGATAGGTGGAAGGAGGTCAAGGTGAGGGTGATAGGCCAGAGTGGGGTAGGGGCGGAGAGGTCAGGAAAAAGATTGCAGGTTAGGAAGGCGGTGCTGAGTTTGAGGGATTTGACTGAGACAAGGTGGGGGGAGGGGAAATGAGGAAACGGGAGAAATCTGAGTTCATCACTTGTGGTTGGTGGTTTCCTAGGCGGAAGATGAGGCGCTCTTCCTCCAACCGTCGTGTTGCTATGGTCTGGCGATGGAGGAGTCCTAGGACCTGCATGTCCTTGGTGGAGTGGGAGGGGGAGTTGAAGTGTTGAGCTGCGGGGTGGTTGGGTTGGTTGGTCCGGGTGTCCCAGAGGTGTTCTCTGAAACGTTCTGCAAGTAGGCAGCCTGTTTCCCCAATATGGAGGAGGCCACATCGGGTGCAGCAGATGCACTAGATGATGTGTGTGGAGGTGCAGGTGAATTTGTGGCGGATATGAAAGTATCCCTTGGGGCCTTGGAGGGAAGTAAGAGGGGAGGTGTGGGCGCAAGTTTTGCATTTCTTGCGGTTGCAGGGGAAGGTGCAGGGAGTGGAGGTTGGGTTGGCAGAAGGTGTGAACCTGACGAGGGAGTCACAGAGGGAGTGGTCTTTTCGGAAAGCTGATAGGGGAGGGGAGGAAAATATATCCCTGGTTGTGGGGTCCGTTTGGATGTGGCGGAAATGACGGCATCTTTGCTGTTTCTGGCAGAGGATTCCAAATCTCGCTCACGTCTTGTCTCTCAAAGCACTTCTTAATTCTCACCTGATCTCTGTGAACATTCAGTCTCAAGGTCTGCTCCATCTCGTTCTACAATCTGCAACCAGTAGGCATTCTTTATCCTTTTGGAACATGTCTCTTCCAGATGATATCTTGAAGGCTTTGATTAGCCCTCCCCTGTGTCTTTTCAATTTGAGCAGAACCATTTGTACAATCTCTCCTCAGAATTTATCCCCTCAAGTCCAGGATCATTCTTACTTCTCACAGTTTCTTCCCATTCTCCCAATCTATCAATATCTCTGTGTAATTTGGGGGGAGCATATGCACTGTCTGCAACGCTGCTTAACTGTAATCCTATCCCAGTGCTCTGCCTAGTATTATCGAAAAAGTGTAGAAAGCGCTTTACTCTGCATTGAATACTGTGCTGCACCTGTCCAGGGAGTGCTAAATAGGGATAGTACAGAGGGTTTATACTTTGCATCTGACTTCATTCTCCACATGTTTTGTTGAGGTCTCGATTGAAAATGTGAGAGGGGCACAGACTCTGATTTAACATAGTGATGTTGCTGCCCAGAGTGTATTTGATGTGCTCAGGATGGGGGAAGTCGGTGATTTTATCAATATCTAACCCAGGCTGAAAGTGGTCTGTGAATTTCAAAAAGCTGAAGAGTAGAGAGAACTCTATTCTCGATGTAATCCCATATTCTACTTGCACTTGTTTAAATATGGCGAGTCTGATTAAATGATACGAGAACTGAAACAATGTGACATGTGAAAAGATCCTTTGTGGATGTTACACCGAAGACAAGACAAATTAAACGATCATATGTTAATATGGTAGCAGAAACACAGAAACCTTCTGTTCTCTTCCTTCTTTCCAAATTTCAGTCTGGGCCAAAAATACTGTCACAATGTGCAATGAATCAAAAGCTGATTTCTGTCCAATGTTATTGTATCGTCACAATATGAATTTTCATTACAGAGGGAGTAAATTGAGGAGTTTTTTTTGAAGGTGATTAAAATGCAAATTCTGCAGACCGCTTGCAGTGAATCCCTGAGACAATGTCACATTCCCCAGTTTTTGCATTACTTTCCAAGCACCAAATATTTGCTCGACACAAATATGCCAAAACTGATAAAGTTCACCCACTGAATTGCACGTGTACAGATTTGTTCAGCTCCTGATGATGGGCTTTTGCCCGAAACGTCGATTTTCCTGCTCCACGGATGCTGCCTGCCCCGCTGTGCTTTTCCAGCACCACTAATTCAGACTTGTTCAATATCTGTCACAAAGTTTGAATTCTGTAGAGCTAGGCCCCATCCTAAGTCTTTCTCAAATGCCACACAAACCAGCTTATGTAAAGATAAGACGTGAAGGCTCAGCTGAGGCGCTTGAGAGTAACAAGGCAGCCAGGAAGGATATAAAGAGAGAGCTGTGAAGATCCAGGAGGGGACATAAGAAGTCTTTGGCAGGTAAGATCTCGGAAACCCGAAAGCATTCTAAAGAATGTCATGAACAAAAGACTGACTTTATTAAGATCTGGGTGATTCAAGGGCAGAGCATGGAACAGTAGAACAGAGAGTGCAGTGCAGGGCATTCGGCCCTCGATGTTGTGCCGACCTGTGGAACCGATCTAAAGCCTTTCCATCCTCAACTATTTCATTTTCATCCGTATGAGCATTTAATGTTGGCGAGTCTACACCTATTTCCGGCAGTGTGTTCCACGCACCTACTATTCTCTAAGTAAAGGAACTACATCTGTCACCTGTCTTATACCTATCGTCCCTCAGTTTAAAGTTATGTCCCCTCGTGCGAGCCATCAGCATCTGAGGAAAAATGCTCTCACTGTCCACCATATCTAAACCTCTGATTATCTTATATGTCTCAATTGAGTTCAGAAGACTGAGAGGGGATCTGATTGAAACGTATAGGATTATGAAAGGATTGGACACTCTGGCAGGAGGAAACATATTTCCGCTGATGGGGGAGTGCCGAACCAGAGGACACAACTTAAAAATACGGGGTAGACAATTTAGGACAGAGATGAGGAAAAACTACTTCACCCAGAGAGTGGTGGCAGTGTGGAATGCTCTGCCCCAGAGGGCAGTGGAGGCCCAGTCACTGGATTCATTTCAGAAAGAATTGGATAGAGCTCTTAAAGATAGTGGAGTCAAGGGTTATGGAGATAAGGCTGGAACAGGATACTGATTGGGAATGATCAGCCATGATCATATTGAATGGCGGTGCAGGCTCGAAGGGCTGAATGGCCTACTCCTGCATCTATTGTCTATTGTCTTATTAAGTCACCTCTCCAACGTCTTCTCTCGAACTAAGACAGCTTCATTTCCCTCAAACTTTCATCATTAGACGTTGCCTCCATACCAGGCAGCATCCTCGTAAATCTCATCTTAAACCTTTCCAAAGCTTCCATATTCTTCCAATAATGAGGTGCCCGGAATTGTACGCATTACTCCAAGTGTGGATGCGTCAGAGTTTTGTGCAGGTGCAGCATGACCTCGAGGCACCGAAACTCAATCCCTGTTCCAATAAAAGCTAACACACTGAATGCCTTCTTAACAACCCTATCATCCTGGGTGGCAACTTTCAGGGATCTATGTACGTGGGCAACAAGATCTCGATGTTAATTTATGCTCACCAAGAATCTTACCATTCGCCCAGTTCTCTTCATTACCATTGCTCCTTCCAAAGTGAATTATAGAACATAGAACATAGAACAATACAGCACAGAACAGGCCCTTCGGCCCACGATGTTGTGCCGAACTTCTATCCTAGATTAAGCACCCATCCATGTACCTATCCAAATGCCGCTTAAAGGTCGCCAATGAATCTGACTCTACCACTCCCACGGGCAGCGCATTCCATGCCCCCACCACTCTCTGGGTAAAGAACCCACCCCTGACATCTCCCCTATACCTTCCACCCTTCACCTTAAATTTATGTCCCCTTGTAACACTTTGTTGTACCCGGTGAAAAAGTTTCTGACTGTCTATTATGTCACACTTTTCCATATTAAACTCCATTTGCCACCTCTCAGCTCAGCTCTGGAGATTATCTATGTCCCTCTGTAACCTGCAAAATAATTCGGCACAGTCCAGAACTCCACTGATCTTAGTGTCATCCGCAAATTTAAAAACCGTTGCTGCTACACACTCACCTCGGTCATTTATAAAAATGCCAAGACACAATGTCCCCAAAACAGATTATTGTGGTACACTACGAGTAACTGTACTGCAGAATGAAAATTTTCTATCAACCACCACCCTCTGCCCTCTTTGAGCTAGCTAATTTCTGTTCCAAACTCATTAAATTAACTTTAACCCCATGCCTCCATATTTTGTATAACAGCCTACAACTGGGAAACTTATCAAACGTCTTAGTGAAATCCATATACACCACATCAACCGCCTTAACGTCATCCACCTGTTTGGTCCCCACTTGAAAGAGCTCAATTAGGTTTGTGAGGCACGAACTACCCTTCACAAAACCATTTTGACTATCATTAATGAGCTTTATAATCTCTTGATGGTTAGATATCCTATCTCTCATAAACTTTCCAATGTTTTAACTATTTTATCCAACGTAAGGCTCACTGGTGTATGATTACCATGGTTGTCTCTACTCTCCTTCTTGAATAAGGGGACCGTATTTGCTATGCTCCAGCCTTCTTGCACTAGTCCTGTAGATAAGAGCGACATTAAGACCAAAGGAAAAGGCGCTGCAATCTCCTCCCTAACTTCCCAGAGAATCCTATGATAAATCCCATTCAGCCCAGGAGAGTGTTCTATCTTCACGCTTTCCACAATTGCTAACACCTCCTCCTTGTGAATCTCAATCTCGTCTAGTCTCATATCTTGTATCTGAGTATTCTCTTCGACAACATTGCCTTTTCGGAGTGGGAATGCTGACGGAAATTAATCATTTGGCGCGTTCCTGTGACACCACTCACAACCTCCTACAACTATCCATGATTGTATCTAATCTTTCTCTCATCATAACTTCATTCCTGATATACGTATACAAAGATTTCGGGTTTTCCTTGACCTTATCTGCCAACGACCTGTTACGCCCCCTTCTGGCTCTTCGTAGCTCTGTCACTGTGACCATTCCTGGCTAACATGTAATTCACAAATGCCCTTACTGAGCCTTCACGTCTGATCCTATTATAAACTTACTTCTTACTCTTGTGAAGAGATTCAACATCTTTAGAAAAACACGGCTCCCTGGTTCGACCACTGCCCTACTTGACAGGTGCACATTTATCAAGGTCACGCAATAGCTATTCCTTGAATGAGCTCCACATTTCAACTGTGCCAATCCCCTGCAGCTTCCTTCCCCATCCTCTGCATTCTAAATCTAGCCTAATCGCATCATAATTGTCTTTCCCCCAACAATAACTCCTGCCCGGCTTTATATACTTACCTCTTTCCATTGCTAAAGTAAACGCAACCACATTGTGATCATTATCCTCAAAGTACTCACTTACCTGAAAGTCTGGCACCTGGCATGGTTCTTTACCTCATACCAAATCCAATGCAGCCTCTGCCCTTGTTAGCTTTTCTCCATACTGTATCAGGAAACCATCCTGAACACACTGTACAAACACTGATCCACCTATGTTATTTTTATATTTCGAAAGTTGAACTACCCCATAACAACTATCCTATTTCTTTTGCTCTTATCTAAAATTATCTTTGCTCTCTTTTCCTCTACGTCTGCGGAATTATTTGGAAACCTATAGAAAACAGCCAATCGGGAACCTTCTCATTTCCTTCTTCTAAACTTAGTCCATATTACCTCAATAGACGAGTTCTCAAACGTTCTTTCTGTCATTGTAATACTATCCTTGACTAACAATGTGACGCCTCCCCCTCCTTTACCATCTTCTCTGTTCTTACTGATACATCTAAATCCTGGAACCTGCAACAACCATTTTTGTTCCTGCTCTATCCATTTTTTTCTGAAATGGCCACAATATCGAAGTCACTGGTCCCAACCCATGCTGCACGTTCACCCACTTTATTCCGAATGTTTGTGGAATTTATGTAGACACATTTACTTATCCTATACAAAAAAACCCAGACTCCCTCAGTTAGATTGTGTACAGTTACTCACTCACCGGTATGTATTGCCTTTGTTTAAAACACCAGATCCAAAAGATTAGATTACACTCTGTAAATCACTCCCCAGTACTTGTTATCCTCCATCTATACACCAGATGGCCTCCATTAGATCACATATTATACCTCACTCCCAATATATGTAATCCCGTGTATAAAACCCCAGATCACTTCAATTAGATTTCACACGGTGCATCACTCCTCCGTTTTTGTTATTCCATGTATTAAAGACTCACGATCCCCTCGATCAGATTAAAGGCTCTAACTCACTCTCCGCTATGTGTTACCATTTATATAAAGCCTAAGATCCCCTCAATTATATTACACACTGTAACCCACTCCCTGGTGTGGGTCATCCTGTATATACAACCACAGAACCCTTCGATAAAATTACATTCCATAACTAACACCCTGGTTTGTTCTACCCCCATTCAAAACACAATGGCCTGTTGACAAATGTCAATGTGACACTTGTCTTCACCCTCACGTCTAAATGCTGCATGAGAAAAAATACATCTGAGATTGTGCATGAGAGAGACAGAGAGAGAGATTCCGTATGAGAGAGACAGTGAGAATGTACATGCGAGAGGGTAAGAATGTGTATGAGAGAGATTATGTATATGTCAGAGAGATCATGAAAATGCACATGAGAGAGATATTGAGATTGTGCAGGAGAGAGAGAGACGTAGTGAGATTGTGCATGAGAGAATGTGAGATTGTGTGAGAGAGCAAAATTGTGGATGAATGAGAGAGAGTGGGATTGTATATGAGAGAGGTTGTGCATGAGAGAGAAAGTTGGATTATGTACGAGAGACCGTGATTAAACATGAGACAGAGCGAGATTGTGCATGAGAGAGATAGTGATATCGTGAATACAAAAAGATGGGGCAAATGTGTCAAAAGCGGTCTTGAAATTTGATGACAGAATCACAGCAGCTTTCTGTGATTTGTGTAAAAGGATAGGATAATAGTTTTAAATACTGAATACGTACTGAAGTAAAGGAGGACTTAACACAGTAATGCAGGTCCATGATAGCACGCACACACGCACAAACACTCACACACAGAGATGCACACTGGCTCACAGTTATACAGGGACATGGAACGGCAAACTGATGTTGGGATTTTAAAAGTAAAGTTCCATTAAACGATCCCTAGGTGTCATTTTAAAACAAGATATTAAAACAAATAGTTTAGGCTCAAGACGCTGAAAGGGTCCTGCCTCACACTTCGAAAAGGAATCAGAAGGTATTTTTGGTAGCTGGACGTGGCACATGGGATTAGGTTGACTTTACATGCGGATTTTCAGAAACAGTAAGCTAATCGGGAATCAGAACAGAACAAAGTGAATCAAACAAAAGACGTGGTGTTGTTTTTTGTGAAATAGCTATTTTGCTGTTGAGAATGCTTGCATCATGGTCGAGAAGGAAGGGGCATGTGCGTGTGGACGAATGTGTGTGTGTGCAAGAGAGAGTGAGTGTATGCGTGTGTGTGTGTGCATGTGTGTGAGAGAGATGGAGAGACGGTGTGAGTCTGTGAGAGCGAGTCTGAGCATCTGTGTGTGTGACAGTGTCTGTGTAAGGGAATGTGTTATGATGGAGAGATTGTGAGTGTGAGTGTGTGAGAATATGTGAGTGTGTGCGTGTGTATGTACGTGCAAATGTGTGCATGTGAGAGAGTATGTATGAGAGAGAGTATGTATATGAGATGAGGGTGAGCGTGTGTGAGAGAGACTGTATGTGAGAGTGCGTGAGAGTATGAGTGTGTGAAAGTGTGAGAGTGAATTTGTGACATAATGTGTGAGACAGTGTGTGAGAGACTGTGTAGTGCGTGTGTGAGAGTGTGTCGGCCTGCCTGTGTATAACATAGAACATAGAGCACAGAAGAGTACAGAGCAGAACAGGCCCTTCAGCCCACGATGTTGTGCCGACCACTGATCCGCATGAAAGCACACTCAAATGTCTGTGACCATATGCATGTCCAGTAGTCTCTTACATGTCCACAATGACCTCGCTTCCACAACTGCTGCTGGCAACGCATTCTATGCTCTCACAACTCTGTGGAAAGAACCCACCTCTGACATTCCTCTATACTTTCCTCCAACCAGCTTAAAACTATGATCCCTCGTGTTAGCCATTTATGCCCTGGGAAATAGTCTCTGGCTATCGACTCTATCTATGCCTCTCATTATCTTATATACCTCAATTAGGTCCACTGTCCTCCTCCTTTTCTCCAATGAAAAACGGCCGAGCTCAGTCAAACTCTCTTCATAGGATAAGCCCTCCAGTCCAGGCAGCATCCTGGTAAACGTCCTCTGAACCCTCTCCAAAACATCCACATCTTTCCTATAAGAGGGTGACCAGAACTGGACGCAGTCTTCTAAGTGCAGTCTAAACAAAGTTTTATAGAGCTGCAACAAGATCTCCCGACTCTTAAACTCAATCCCCTTGTTAATGAAAGCTAATTCGCCATATGCTTTCTTAAAAGCCCTGTCCACTTAGGTGACAAATTTAAGGGATCGATGTACCTGCATACCAAGATCCCTGTGTTTCTCCACACTGCCAAGAATCCTATCCTTAATCCTGTACTCAGCTTTCAAACTTGACCTTTCAAAATGCATCACCTCGCATTTATATACGTTGAACTCTATCTGCCACCTCTCAGCCCATCTCTGCATCCTGTCAATGTCCCGCTGCAGCCTACACAGCCCTCTATACTGTCTGTGACACCTCCAACCTTTGTGTCGTCTGCCAACTTACTGACCCATCCTTCGATCCCCTCATCCAAGTCATTAATAAGAATTACAAACGGTCAAAGCCCAAGGATAGAGACCTGTGGAAAAACACTCACCACAGACGTCCAGGCAGAATATTTTCCTTCTACTACCACTCGCTGCCTTCTGTTGGACAGACAATTCTGTATCCAGACAGCTAAGTTTCCCTGTATCCCAGTCCTCCTGACTTTCTGAATGAGCCTGCCATAGGGAACCTTATCATATGCCTTCCTGAAGTCCACATACATCACATCCACATCTCGACACTCATCAACTTTTTTCGTCACATCCTCAAATAACTCGAAAAGGTTTGTGAAGCAAGACTTGCCCCTCACAAAGCCGTGTTGACTGCATTTAATCAAGCCATGCTCTTCCAGATGGTAATAAATACTGTCCCTCAGAATCCTTTTTAATACCTTGCAGACCACATACGTGAGACTTACTGTTCTGTAACTCCCGGGGTTTTCCCTATTTCCTTTCTTGAAGAGAGGAATTACATTGGCCTGTCTCCAGTCCTCAGGTTCGGCTCCAGTGGAGAGTGAGGATGCAAAGATCTTCGCAAGTGGCGAAGCAATTGCATTTCTGCTTTGCCAAAGCAGCGGAGGAAAAATCTGGTCCGGGCCTGGTGACTTGTTAATCTTAATGTTTGACAAAATTTTCAGCATATCAGCTTCCATGATTTCTAACCATTCCAGCATGCACACCTGCTCTTCAAAGGTTTCATTCACTACAAAGTTCGTTTTTTTAGTAAAGACAGAAGTAAAAACCTCATTTAGGGCTTCCCCTACCTCTTCAGACACCACACACAAATTCCCTATGCTATCACTGATCGGCAGTACACTTTCTTTGACCATTCTCTTATTCTTCACAAATGTGTAAAATGCCTTTGTGTTGTCCCAAATCCGTTCTGCCAAGCCTTTCTCGTGCCCCCCCCCCCCCCCCCCCGGCTCTCCTCAGACCATTTTTGAGCTCCTTCCTCGCCTGACTGTAATCCTCTAGAGCTGAGCTCGACCCTAGCTTCCTCCACCTTATGTAAGCCAATTTTTTCCTTTTGACGAGAAGCTCCACCGCTCTCGTCATCCAAGGTTCATTTATCTTACCACATCTTGCCTGTCTCAGAGGGACATATTCATTCATCACTTGCAACAACTGTTTCTTAAACAGTCTCCACATGTCTTTAGTGCCTTTACCATGGAACAATTCCTCACAATCCATGATTCCTTACTCATGTCTAATCGCATCATAGTTGCCTCTTCCCTAATTAAATATATTCCCCTTTTTCCTAATCCTCTCCTTCTCCATAACTATGCAGAAAGTGAGGCAGTTGTGTACACTATCAGCAAAATGCTTTCCCACCGCAAGATCTGATACATGCCCTGGCTCGTTTCCGAGCACCAAGTCTAGAATGGCCTCTCTCCTTGTCCGCCTGTCAAAGTACTGAGTTAGCAAACCCTCCTGAAAACACCTTAAAAAAAGCTCCATTCAAATCTTCTGCTCGAAGGCGGTTCCAATCAATATTGGGAAAGTTAAAGTCACCCATTACAACAACCCAACTACGTCAACAATTTTCCAAAATCTGCGGATCTATACTTTCTTCCATTTCCCTGGTTCCATTCGGGGGCCTGTTATAAAACTCTAACGAGGTGACTGCTCCCTTGCTGTTCCTAATTCCCACCCATACTGACTCGGTAGGCAGATCTTCCTCGACAATGGAAGCTTCTGTAGCTGTGATACCCTCTCTGATTAGTAGTGCTACACTCCCTCCTCTTTTACCACCTCCCTATTCTTTTTAAATGCTCTAAACCCTGGAACATCCAACAACCAATCCTGCCCATGAGAAACCCATGTCTCTGTTATGGCCACAACATCATAGCGCCAGGTACTGATCCATGCTCTAAGTTGATCACTTTTATTCCTGATACTTCTTGCGTTACAGCAAACACACTTTAACTGATTCCTTGGTTCTGTCGCAGCAAAATTCTTCCCACTAGCTGGTCTACCTCTTCCTTAAGCCTCATCTGCATCAACTCTCACCTCCGGTACACAGCTCAGGTTCCCACCTCCCTTCCATAATAGTTTAAACCCTCTCGAACGACTCGAGCAAACCTTCCACCCAGGACATTGGTCCCCTTCCAGTTCAGATGCAACCCGTCCTTCGTGTACAGGTCCCACATTCCCCCAGAAGGCATTCTAATTTTCTACATATCTGAAGCCCTCCCTCCTACAGCAGCTGCGCAGCCACGTGTTAAGCTGCACCCGATCCCTGTTCCTCGCCTCGCTATCTCGTGGCACCGGTAGTAAACTAAAGAACACTACACTTTTCGTCCTGTTTTGCAGCTTCCATCGTAACTCCCTGAAATCACTTTTTATATCCACATCCTTTTTCTGGCTTTATCATTAGTGCCAATATGTAACACGATTTCTGGCTGTTCGCCCTCCCCTTTTAGGACCTTATACACCCGATCGGAGATGTCCCGGACCCAGGCACCAGGGAGGCAACCAGGGAGGATTCTTCAAAGAATCCCGATCCTGACTACACAATCTCCTGTCGATTCCCCTTACTATCGAGTCCCTTACCACAAGTGCTTTTCTATTCTTCCCCCTTCCCTTCTTTGCCACAGTGTCAGGTTCAGTGCCAGAGAACTGACGACTCTGGCTTTCCTCTGGTAGGTCATCCCCCCCAGCAGTATGCAAAACAGTATAATTCTTACTGAGGGGAATGTCCACAGGGGATCTCTGCACTGTCTGTCTGTCCCCTTTCCTCCCGCTTACTGTAACCCATCTATGGATTAGTCGTGCTCGAAGAGCACAGCAGTTCAGGCAGCATCCAAGGATCTTCGAAATCCACGTTTCGGGCAAAAGCCCTTCATCAGGAATAAAGTTTTATTGCTGTGAGAGTGTGGTTATAAGACTGATTATCTGGCACTGTGATGACGACTGACAGTTGCTATTTCATTAACAACACCACATTATTTTTCGTCCTATAAATGTCTTATTCGTTAAACTGCCCACTATTTGTAATAGTGATTGTATAATTTGAAACTAGTCGTGGCATTAAACACTATGACAATTTGTATCAGCAAAATTGTCAATAATAAAGATTTTGTACATTATTGTTAAAGTGTAATAGAACTATTAATCAGCACTACGTTACTAGTAACAGAGCTTTCATGAATTCCATATTATTCATGTCAGTAACAGTAATTAAAATATCTTAAATATTCCTGAATAAAGCCTGAACTGCTGTGCTCTTCCAGCACCACTAATCCAGAATCTGGTTTCCAGCATCTGCAGTCATTGTTTTGACCTCATTGATTTTAACCCTACTGTGAATCCTCTTGCAAGGATGCCAGCCTTGAAGAAGTTTTCCTCCTCTCTCTACAAGAATCTCAGGGAGATCCTCTCCCACTGCAACTCCCAGGTCATTTCATCTGCCCTGAAGCTCTTCAACCATGTCGTGAAACAAACCCGCTACCACAGCCACATTTGCTTCCTCAGTGCCTGCCTAAAACTAGAATAATATTGGTATTGTTAAATATGGTTCACTTTTGTTCGAATTGATCGTACAAATGTACTCCTATCAGTAGCATTGTTCTTTATCCTGTAAATACTGTACATACCTGCAGTATCCTTGTCCAGACTGAATCTTACCCATACTATCTTTTCTGCTTTCCATTATTTCCCTTGTTTGATCCAGTTTCTGCCATGAATGGTGTCAGTATCCGATTCTGGGACGTCTGATCTCATCTCTGCTCTCAGTGCACCTTGCTCAGTGATGGATCTGACCCAAACTGGTGATAAATTGTGTCATTCCGAAGTAAAACAACTGTCTGTGGCTGTGGGGATTCCAAACCATAAAATATAAATTCTGAAGTAAGTGCCAGATTGTGAGAGAGTGTGGTTATAAGAACTGATTATCTGGCACTGTGATGACGACTGACAGTTGCTATTTCAATAACAACACTACATTATTTTTCGCCCTTTAAATAACTTATTAGTTAAACTGCCCACTATTTGTAATAGTGATTGTATAATTTGAAACTAGTCGTGGCATTAAACACTCTGACAATTTGCATCAGCAAAATTGCCAATAATAAAGATTTTGTACATTATTGTTAAAGTGTAAGAGAACTATTAATCAGCACTACGTTACTAGTAACAGAGCTTTCATTAATTCCATAGTATTCATGTCAGTAACAGTAATTAAAATATCTTAAATATTCCAGAATAACTTAATACTGTACAAAATCGTGATCAGTCATAGTGGTGGAACGCATTATACATTGTCTCACACGATACATTATTAAACATAAGTCCATAAAAAATATATAACTCCTAGTTTTCTCAACTTCTATCAGGTCTCTTCTCAATCTCCTTTGATCCAGTGGAAACAATCCATCCTGTCTAGCATTTCTTTATAGCTTAAAACCTCCACACTCGGCAGAATCCTGGTTAATCTCTTCTGAACCCTCTCCAGCATAATAATGTCATTCCTATAACTGGGCGGACAGAACCGGACACAGTATTCCAGAAGAGACCTCATCAATGTTCTGCACAACGTTAACATGACTTCCGAAATAAGCAGTAGGCCATTCAGCCCCTTCAGCCTCCTCTGCCATTCAATATGATCATGACTGGTCCAACATTTCCACTTTTCTGCCCTTTCTCCATAATCCATAATTCCCCGACTGATCAAAAATCTTCCTATCTCAGCCTTTAATTCACAAAGGTGGACAATTAGTAAGTTGCAGGGTGTCACTAAAATCGGTGGCATAATAGCAGTGAAGAAGGATTTGTTAGATTACAAAGGGATGTTGATCAAAGGTGTCAATGGTCTCAAAAAGGCAAATGGAGATCAATCTGGGTTAATGCAAGGTATTGCATTTTCGTTTCCCAAACAAGGGGTGGGCTTAGAATGAAATATAGGTCCTTGGGGTGTATTGCAGAACACAGGGACCTAGGGGTGCATGTACATAAAGCTTTGAAGTTTGCATCACATAGGTTGTTAAGAAATGCGTTTGGCAGGCTTGCCCTTAATTGCTCAGCCTTTTGAGTCGAGGAGTTCGGAAGTCATGTAACGTTGTCCAGAACATTGATGAAGCACCTTCCGGAATACTGGGTCCGGTTCTAGTCGCCCAGTCTTAGGAAGAATATTATTAAGCTGGAGAGGGTTAAGATGAGATTTTCCAGAATGCTGCAAAGTATAGGAGGTTTGAGTTATAAATAAAGGCTGGATAGGCTGGGATTTTTTTTTCCACTGGATCAGGGAAGGTTGAGAAGTGACCTGATAGAAGTTTATAAACTAATGCGTTACTTTGTCGGGTTTGTTTTCCGAGGATGAAGGATTTCGAGACTCGGGCGCATATGTTAAAGGTGAGAAGAGAGATTTTGTTAAGAATTAAGAGCGATTTTTTTCCCACTGAGAGTGGTTCCCATGTGGAATTAATTTCCTGAGCAAATGCTGGTTGTGGTTACAATTGCAATGTGTAAAAGACATTTGGATGGCTAGATGATAGGAAAGGCTTGGAGGGATATGGGACAGGAGCATGAAGGTGGGGCTAGTTTAGTTTGAGATTGTGTTTGGCATGGACTGGTAGGACTGAAGTGTCTGTTTTCATGCTGGCTGACTCACTAATTCTGCCCCACAGCTCTCTATGGAATGTAATTCCAAAAACAATCCTCAGACAGGAAAATGCTCCTCATCTCTGTCTTACAAAAAAGAGGCAATAATATAAGTCTATGCACTCTGGTTCTAGACTTTCCCATGAGTGGAAAACTCCTCTCAGTATTTACCCTGTCAGGCCCGTTAAACATCCTGTATGTTTCAATGAGATCACCTCTCATTTATGTAAACTGCAGTAAGTAGTGTCCAGCCTGTTAAACCTTTGGTCCTAAGACAATCTCCCCAAACTACAGATCATCCAAGTGAATCTTTTCTGAACTGCATCCAATGAAATGAAACATTTCCCTAAATAAAGAAAGCAAAACTGCCCACAGCACTCCCGAAGTGGTCTCACCAGCATCTTGTGCGGCTGCAGTAAGACTTCCTGACTCTTGTCCTCCAACCAACTTGAAATTCGATCAAACATTCCATTAGCATTATCTATTGCACCCTGTCTGCTAGCTTTGTGTTTCCTGCATAGGTTCCCCTCAGTTTTTGTGTTGCAGCTTTCTGCACCTTTTCCCTATTTAAATAATACTGACCTTTTGTTTCCCTTCCAAAGTGAACACTTTTTTTTGTATCAGAGCTCTCATGTCAAATTTTATGTCTGCTTCACTTTAATTTCAATTTTCCACTTCCCACCCTCTCTCCATCTCTAAACTAAAGCCCGAGAAATGCTTGCCCCTCATATTCTGGTCCTCATGATCTTGTTTCCGCACTCACGACAAATCAGTCACGAACATTTCTGAGGCTGAACAGTAATATACTGGGAGGTTCAAGATTGGAACTATTGACCCCAAGCTGAAAGATACAGACATGGCGGTGGTGAGGGGAAGGAAGGAAGTACTGGACGTTCATTCATAACAACTAGGTGGCGACAACTGGAGATTAATATTTGAGCCATATCATTTGCAACATTGAACCTGTTACTATTATAACCATTGAGAAATTACTGCAAAAAATGATGCCATTCAGAAAATGTGCCTGCTTTCCTCACAAACACCTGCATAGCTTTATTTGTCCCCTGTCTCACTTTTGAGAAAATAATTCATTGTCGTCTTGGATGCCTGATTTGAATCTACCTCAATACACACTAAAGCAGAATATTCCAGATCCTCACCGTTTAATGCAGGAAATAACTTCCTCATGTTGCCATTGCTTCTCTTACCAAGTACCTGAAATAAAATGCTTTCTGGTTCACAATTCTTTCACCAATGGGAACATTTTCACCCAATGCACTCTGAGTTAATGGATGCTCGAAGCTCTGCAAATATTGTCTGCGATCTACTTAATTTCAGAACTGGTTACCTTCAGTATGCACAGAATAATCAAGAAAATTGAAATATTCCCATGAATTCAATCTGATGAGTTTTAAGAAAGGTATTGATTCCTTACATTGACTTGGCACTCAATGTTGACATTTCTAAGTTCTTTACTGTTGTTAATGTTGAAATTTTCAGCACTTAATCAAATATTAACTCATCTTGATTTTAACACTTTGAGGATAGAGAGCTAAAGCAATTTCTGGAAGTGGGACTGAGGGCTAAATATCAATCTCAGTCCATGTTTCTATAACCTTGTGCACTTGATTGACACCTACAAGCATCCCCAGTCCCTTTATCATCAATGCTTGGTAGCAGCAGTGTGTATTAATTCATCAAAGATCCTTCATCAGTACCTTCTCAATCCATAACCACATCCATCTCGAAGGACAGGTGCTGCAGTTACATCGGAACACCACCCCTGCAAGTTCCCCTCCAAACCATTCACCATTCGAAGTTGGAAATATCACTGTCAGTGAGTCAGAATTCTTGAAATTCCTCCCTCAGGCATTGTGGGTCAACCCACAATGTACAGTTAGACAGCAGCGGTTCAGAAAGCTGATCCTACCGTTTCAATTTGACAAGTAGGAATGAGCAATAAATGCTGGCCCAGCCAGCGATGCCTGATTCCCATGAATGAAAAAAAAAACAGTAAAACCTCAATTAGCAATTGTGATTTATTGCTCTTGATCTCAGGGAAGTCAGTACTTGAGTTCTGACGGAATGCTCTCAGGCTTCTCATTGTCACCTATGTCATTCAGGACCTAGGAACATTCCACCTGCTTCCTGTCTTCCATTTACTGGAACAGAATATCCAATATTTTACAGTTACGGATTAGTGATACAGGAAGAGGACAGCAGTTCAGGCAGCATCCAAGTAGTTTCGAAATCGACGTTTCGGGCAAAAGCCTTTCATCAGGAATAAAGGCAGTGAGCCTGAAGCGTGGAGAGATAAGCTAGAGGAGGGTGGGGGTGGGGAGAAAGTAGCATAGAGTACAATGGGTGAGTGTGGGAGGGGATGAAGGTGATAGGTCAAGGAGGAGAGGGTAGAGTGGATAGGTGGAACAGAAGATAGGCAGTTAGGACAAGTCCGGACAAGTCAAGGGGACAGTTACTCAGCTGAAAGTTTAGAACTAGGGTGAGGTGGGGGAAGGGGAAATGAGGAAACTGTTGAAGCCCACATTGATGCCCTGGGGTTGAAGTGTTCCGAGGCCGAAAATGAGGCGTTCTTCCTCCAGGCGTCTGGTGGTGAGGAAGCGGCGGTGAAGGAGGCCCAGGACCTCCATGCCCTCGGCAGAATGGGAGGGGGAGTTGAAATGTTGAGCCACGGGGCGGTGTGGTTGATTGGTGCGGGTGTCCCGGAGAGGTTGCCTTAAGCGCTCTGCTAGGAGGCGCCAAGTCTCCCCAATGTAGAGGAGACCGCATCGGGAGCAACGGATACAATAAATGATATTAGTGGATGTGCAGGTAAATCTTTGATGGATGTGGAAGGCTCCTTTAGGGCCTTGGATAGAGGTGAAGGAGGAGGTGTGGGCTCAGGTTTTCCAGTTCCTGTGGTGGCAGGGGAAAGTGCTAGGATTGGAGGGTGGGTTGTTTGGGGGCGTGGACCTGACAAGGTAGTCGTGGAGGGAACGGTCTTTGCAGAAGGGGGAAAGGGGTGTGGAGGGAAATATATCCCTGGTAGTGGGGTCTGTTTGGAGGTGGCGGAATGGTCGGCGGATGATTTGGTTTATGCGAAGGTTGGTAGGGTGGGAGGTGAGCACTAGGGGCGTTCTGTAATTGTTACGGTTGGAGGGGTGGGGTCGGTGGGCGGAGGTGCGGGATGTAGGTGAGATGCGTTGGAGGGCATCTTTAACCACGTGGAAGGGAAATTGCGGTCTATAAAGAAGGCGGCCATCTGGTGTGTTCTGTGGTGGAACTGGTCCTCCTGGGAGCAGATCCGGCGGACGGGGAGGAATTGGGAATACGGGATGGCATTTTTGCAAAAGGTAGGGTAGGAAGACGTGTAATTCAGGTAGCTGTGGGAGTCGTTGGGTTTGTAAAAAATGTCAGTGTCAAGTCGGTCGTCATTAATGGAGATGGAGAGGTCCAGGAAGGGGAGGGAGGTGTCAGAGATTGTCCAGGTAAATTTCAGGTCAGGGTGGAATGTGTTGGTAAAGTTGATGAATTGCTCCACCACCTCGCGGGAGCACGCGGTGGCGCCAATGCAGTCATGAATGTAGCGAAGAGGTGGGGAGTGGTGCCGGTGTAATTACGGAAGATCAACGGCTCTATGTAGCCAACAAAGAGACAGGCATATCTGGGGCCCATACGTGTGTCCATGGCTACCCCTTTGGTCTGGAGGAAGTGGGAGCATTCAAAGGAGAAATTGTTAAGGGTGAGGACCAGTTCGGCCAAACGAATGAGAATGTCGGTGGAAGGGTACTGTTGGGGACGTCTGGAGTGGAATAAACGGAGGGCATGGAGGCCCTGGTCATGGCGCATGGAGATGTAGAGGGATTGAATATCCATGGTGAAGATTAGGCGTTCGGGGCCAGGGAAATGGAAGTCTTCGAGAAGTTGGAGGGCGTGAGTGGTGTCTCCAACGTATGTGGGGAGTTCCTAGACTGGGGGGATAGGACAGTGTCGAAGTAGGTAGAGATTAGTTCAGTGGGGCAGGAGCATGCTGAGACAATGGGTCGGCCAGGGTGGTCAGGCTTGTGTATCTTGGGAAATAGGTAGAACCGGGCAGTGCGGGGTTCCTGGACTATGAGGTTGGATGCTGTGGGTGGGAGATCTGCCAAGCGAGCGATGTTGCATTGCAACAGCCACCTAATTCCACACACGCTGATCATTCTTACGCTACTCGTTTAAACCAGCAGCAATCAGGCCTTAATTCAGAAGGAGACGGCCCCTCCGTCATTGACAGTTCTCTGCCCCCACAGTTATCTGGAATAGGTCGCATTCCATTTGATAAACCATGGACCCACATTGATGTCCGTGACATTTTAAAAAACATCGCAGACTCGATAAAGCAGTCTGCTCCCTTTTACATTTTTTTTTACAAATTTGTGACATTTATGAGTGCCTTCCCCTTGTTGTACAGACTTTACTGCAACTGGTTTACGGTTCCCAGTTATCTTCAGTTAAAGGATCTATTAATTTTCCCTCACAATATCGGAACACGCCTGAGGTGCGGTTTGATTGGTTAGGTAGATGTGTCAGAGATGCCATTGAGTGCCGCCAGGCAACAGAGTGCTTTTGGTGAAGTTATATGCTGCCAGCAGAGGGCGTCTGCGACTGTCCCAAATTTTCTTGCTCAAATGAGAGATGCGTGGAATTGTTCAGCTTGAATTCTTATAAATGATATTGAAAAACTAGCCGTTCAGAGACTTATCAGTTGTGTCCGACCTTATCATGCCCAGCATTATAAGGTTCAGATCCGGACTTGCCAGATTGTCTCATGGAGAGATACTCTTAGTACACTTAACAACAATGGATATTCAAGGTTTGTTTTTTGAAATTGCTTATCCTCAATTTGAATTAAATTTAATTTAATTTTGTTCCCTCTCCTTCCAGGGTATGCTCTGCATTGACAAATGACTTGTTAAGTGTTGGTCTTGTGGTCTGTATGGGCACTGGGAGTAGAACTGCTATGTGGCGTCTTCACGACGTGTTGTGCCATCATGTACACATTGAGTTTACAAGCGCCAATACCAGCCGTTTGAAGATTCTTCCCATTCCCCTAGTGACTCGGGCTACCCCGGTGTTGGGCGGGGAGAGGGTTGCAGCATACCGCCCTCATACGACTGTCCCCGTCCTCATCTGAAAATCCTTTGATGACAGTGGAAATGGGAGGCCGTTCCGTTCCGGTTTTGGTAGATTCAGGGACCACTCATTCTTCTACACCTCCCTGTGTGGATTTACCACTTAATTCTGACTCGGTCCATGCTATCGGTGCCTCTGCTTTACTTTGGTTGAACCGCGTCTTAATACTATCCCTATTATTGTCACAGTTCCAGACTCAGACTTTATTTCACCCTCCTCCCCGAACACTTTGCCAGATCGTGAGACTCTTTGTAAACTGAATGCCTCTTTTCATCGTAGCCCTGAAGGCGTGGTTTTGGAGACTCCTGAGTCACGCTACGCTATGCTGTGTATGGCCATGACTGAAACTTCACCATCGCCCCCTTCCGTGTATGGCTGGTAGTGTGCCACTGGGTCACTTCGTTCATTATTATCTTCCCTTATTGCGCAGCTACAGGATGCCCCTTTGTTCCCCCACGTTTCTTTTCTGCAATGCATCCTTTTGACAGATAATCCCTTTCAGCATTTTTATTGTTCCACGGCCCACCTCTGTGTCCCTGATCCGCCATACTCTGCGTTTGCTGATTTTCTCAATTTCTGATATGACCCTTCCTAGCCTTTGTTGTGTTGGCGTTCAGAGATTTTCATCTGAAGTTTCTCTTTCCTCCTCACAATTCAAGGTTCTTCGCTCTGTGGTGTCTGCTTTTATTGCTTTTGTCCTGAAAACTGTCACTTTAAAACCTGAAGCTCAATCACCGTCGGTCCATCAGAATCTGTTCACACCCACTTCTACTGAAGGAATTAGACCTGTTAATGTTTCCCTTTTAAATTCAGCGTATCCTTATTCGTATGCGTAATCCAGGCAATATCCCTATTCTGCCTGGACTGAAACGCGATAAATCTGACAGATGGAGACTTTTTCGGGATCTATTAATGCTGTTATTGACCCTCGCTACCCCGTAGTCCTGACACAAATGCTATCCTTACTTCCATCCCTTCTTCAGCGACTTGTTTTTCCCGTGGTTGACCTCTGCTCCGCCTTTTTTTCTATTAAATTGTTCCCTAATTGTCAGTACCATTTTGCCTTCACTTTTGGCGGCCGTCAATATACATGGATCAATATGCATAGATACCCCAAATGTGTACGGAGAACTCAACGTTTATCCAGCCGCTGTACAGCGTACTTTAGAAGGTTTGCACATGCCCTGCAGCAGTGTACTTCCTCAATATGCTAGTGATTTACTCATAGCCTCCTCTATGTCTGATGCTTGTATGCAAGATACCATTGCCCTGCTGCAGTGTTTGGCACAGGATGGCCGCAAAGTTTCATTGGACAAAATGCAGCTCTGTCAGCCCAAGAACTTATCCAAACGACAATGGACTCCTGAAATGACACAAAACTTTGAACGTTGAAAATCTGTACTAAGTACACCACCTGCCATGGGTCTTCCTGATTTTGCTCAGTGGTTTCAAATTTATGTTGTTGAAAGGGAGTGTTCTGCCTCTATAATTTTGACACATATGCATGGGGATCTCTGTCGCCCTGTTGTCTTTTATTCTGTCCAGTTGCCTGCTGGTTTAAGCGGAATGCTGGCATGTTTGTGAGCTGTGGCAGCTGCCTCAGTAATGGAAAAAAATCTAACCCCTGGTTTTGAAACACCCATGCGCAGTTTTTCTTCCACATTCAGTCTACCTGCTGTTAAAGCCTGCAGTTACGCAGCTTTTTACTGCTTCTAGATGTACGGGCTATAATGTCATCCTACTCTCCTGGTCTAAGCTCACTCTGTGCCATGCCACGTCTTTGAATCCCGCTATCTTCCTTCCTGTTACTGACTCCTTAGAGTAACCTGATCATGAATATTTACATGTCGTCTGTGATGTTGTTACAACTAGTCCCAATCTTTATGAAAACCCCCTACATCACCCTGACATGCTACTTTTTTTACTGATCGCTCCTCCTACATGCCTGCAGATCATTTAACACTACAGGGCTATGTTGTCTGCACACCACCTGAAGTCCTCGAATCTGCTGCTCTTCCTAATGGCACATCTGCACAAACAGCTGAGCTTTTTGCTCTTACACGGGCATGTATTTTAGCTACTGGAAAATCAGATTATATTTATCTTGTTTCCCGCTATGCTTTCGGAGTGTTTCAAGATTTTGGGATTCTGGAAGCATGGAGGTTTTATCACTTCCTCAGGGAAACCTGCACAACACAGTCAACTTATTAATAACATTTTGGAGGCCTCCCTAAGGCCGTAGCTGTTACTAAATGCACTGCACGCATGGCTGCTGAAGACGTCATCACTTGTGGCAACACCTTCACTGACAGGGCTTCTCAGGTGGCTACCAGTTGTCCAAGCATGCACAGATCGCATTAACCTAAAATATGCCAGTTTTCTACTGCTACTGATTTTTAGATTATTTGATGGTGTCTGAAACGCACAGATGGCATTATGGTGTCACTGATTCGATTATTACACTTCGTGGTGGCCGTATTATTATCCCACAGATCCCATTTACATGTCCAGGCAATAGCCGCCCATGGGGTTGGCTATATTGGCAAATGGGTCATGTGGTCATAGATTTTTGAATTGTACCTGGGTTTACCACTGCTGCTTGTGCTCTGTTATCGCGTTGTCTTATTTAGCTGTAAAACGATAACTCAAAGCGATTATTCAAGTTTGACCATCTTCCTGTCCCCGGCGGCCTACATGTGAATCTTCAAATAGATTTTGTCCATATGCCCAAAAGACTAAGTTTTTAATACCTGTTGGACATTGTTGATATGTTCTCAAAGTGGTTTGAGGTTTTTGCCACCAAAACAAATGATAGTAGGAGATTTGCTAAGGGTTTGATGCGGGATGCCATCCTTATATTTGGAGATCCTGGTTCGGTTGGTAGTGATGGGGCATTCATTTCACTACAGCTGTTTTATAGACTATTTGTAAGGCTCTTGCTATCTCGCGGCGACTTCATATTCCTTATCCGCCGCAAACCTTGGATATGGTGGAAAGGATGAATGGCATACTTAAATTAGTCTTTACCAGAATCACGCAAGAGACAGGTTTGCCTTGGCCCGACGCACTACCTTTGCTTTACTTCAATTTCGAATCAGTTTAATAGTTAAACAATTCTCACCCCATTTGAGATTTTAACAGGTAGACCTATGCCTACTGCAACTGGGAATCCTGTGCTGACAGTTGACGTCGTCCTGTTTCTTGATTGATTACACCAGTGCCCTTTCAGAACTTCTTATTAGAAACCATGATACAGTCAGATCAGACATTCCTGTTCTTAAAACTGTTCCCATGCATCCTTTCCAGGCAGGGGATGAGGTTATGATTCAATCATTTGTAACGACCTCTCTCTCTCCGAGATGAAAAGGTCCATTTTTTATCCTTTTGTTGAAGGGAGCAGCTCTCAAAGTCCTGGGTAAAGCAGAATGGACCAATGCCAATCATTGCAAGAGAGCTCCACCTCAAGGAAAAAATCTTTTGGCTACAGCTTCGTTACTGATGAAACCAAAGACCACAGATATTTTCAATTAATGGTGTTTGCCATTCTTTTACTTTATTTTTGTATGCTTTTTTGATGATGCTCTTATTTGTTTGCGACCGTTGCTGTGACGAAGTGTCCCCTATGAAGAGAAATCATTATTTGAATACTTTCCTTTTTATGACATATATTTATGTTCCAGAACGTCAACCACTCTCTATGTTTGGTTTGCACTCATTTTCTGTTCCATTCCAAAGATGGAATTCCCTTGAGGGCGGTCCCTTTGAATGAATCTGACACTGCTGAATCGTGGTTACTTCAAAGTCATTCTGCTGCTGCTATGATTTTTTGCATTCCCCCAACTTCCTAAAAATGATGGGTGTTTCTTCCACTTATGGAGATAAAACCAACCTACGGTGGTGATCGCGGATATGCGATGGGCACTTTTGAAGGCTGGTTCCAGCCTCTGTATAATCTATCACGTATACCCCCATTTCTGCTCCTCGCAAATGTCACATCCACGACTGCACCTTGACCAAGTATTTGCAATAAAAGTAAGTACCCTTTTGGTTGGCAGCCTGAGTTCAATAAATACCTTCACTCAATCTTCCTTTCAACATCTGATTTTCCATCCACTATGGATGGCAGTACACTTATTCTCACTGTTCCTAACAGGAGTGCCATTAATAATCTTTCACCACATTTTGTACTGGTGTGGAAAGTGATCTTTTGTTCGCTTTCAATGGCACTAAATTTGTTTCTAGTCTGAAGGCCTACCCCGATTCCTAGTCTCCAGGATTGGCTGCTGCTATCTCGGCTTTGTCGTCCCTTTCCTTTGACACTCCTGCCCTTCACCGTTTAAGAGTCCGATGCCTCGTACGAAAAGATCACTTACTATTTTTTAACATCTTTTGACCATTTGTGTCTCCTCCCAATGGCACCATTCAACTTGAGTTTCAAGTTCGAAGGACTGCCACCACTTTGGAGGAGATTTCAAATGCCAATGCTTCAGCGTTTGATGGCCTAAATGAAGAGATGGTAGCTATTCGTACCGTGGCCCTTCAGAATCGCATGGTTCTTGATTATCTTTTATCTGAAAAAGGTTGCACTTGTGCCCTTATTGCCTCTGAATGTTGCACCTGTATCCCTGATTCTCGTGAAAGCATTACAAACAGACCTGGACATATTCGCAGGGTGGCGTTCTCTCTTCGTGATGTAAGCCCAGATTGGGATCTTTGGACTTGGGTGGACAGTTTACTTGGCTCTGGATCATTCACACGTTTACAGGGTCTTGTGGTTCTAATTGCAATTTCAGTTCTGTTTTCCCTTGTCATTGTGTTATTTAAACGATGCCGTGCCCAATTTGGGCCCGTTTTCCCAGTTTATACATTTTTCTGTCTCCAATGTATCCTCAATATTTTATGAAATCTCTGATTCAATTAGTTGTGAAAACCCTTCCTCTGAAAATTACCTGAATGACCAGGAACCCTCCATCACCTGGCAACCCCCTGGGACTCGTAATGTTCCTCTTTTTGCCAATTCTACTGAACTGCCACTCTGATTAGGTGAAAAAAAAAGGAAAAGGAAAAAAAAAAGAAGCAATTGTGGGAGATTTGTTATAACCCAAGCAGACATTTTGGATCATATCGACAGCCTGGAATCCATTCTTACCTTCATATTCGTGTCTGCTTTCACGTTCCCAGGCTCAGAGAGGAGCTGTACAAGCACGTGATAGTGAACTCTATCCAACATGGGAATGTTGTTCTTTTACAAGAATCTTTTGTTACACTAATTGTTCATCAACTAATAATCAGCACTATCCAGACAGCTACATGACTGGGCCTAGTGCTTCATTATGTTTCAATTAATAGTTTGCTAATCGCTAAATGATTATAACCGATGTGACCACACAACTCTCTGTACCTCATCGAAGTGACTTGTGGCCTGTGACCATCGTGGCCGACTTGTGCCTGTGAGCTCATGAATAAACAGTCAGCAACCCAAGGCTTGAGGGGCCTGAGTCATTTTCCTTAATTTGGATCGATACGATGAATCTTAGATTGAATATTTTTGCTCTGATCTCCAATCGTATGCATAGTTGCCATGCGTAATTCGACATATTACTGTTCAGTGTTTGTGCACTGCCTACAAGGCACAGGGCAAAAATGCCCCGCCGCAATGCTCTCCATTGTGCAGAGGATTGCAGCTCGAACAAGACCGAAGAAGCTCGAATCTAATCCATGGCAAAGTCGGCCCATTTGATGAGCATTCAATCCACCAGCAACAATATTCAATTTCTTTATTAGCCATGCATACTGGGAACTGCAACGTCATTAACAAATTTCATTGCAGCAATGGACAAGGTTACTTTGACCAGAAATTCCAGTCTCACAATGTACCACAGGTATTGAGAAAAGGACATGGCAATAACAAAAGATCATCGACCATTTATCCCATCGAGCCTGTTCTGCCATGCAATGAGATGATCTGTTGTGAAACTCCACATATCTGTCTTTGTCCTATTCTCGCAATCTCGCTTAACAAATAATCACAATAAAAGGCAATCTTCAATATACATTACAAATAATCTAGCGTCAACAGCCGATTAAGGAAAAGTGCTCTGAACATCTCCATACTTTCTGCTCAGAGGAGTGTTATGATATTTCTCCTGAACAATCTGGCCCTATTTTCTTCAGGTAATCTACCATTTTTATGGAATCTCCAAAAAGTGGAAATTGCTTATGTTCATCTGTTCTTGGTTATCTGTTCATATCTTGAAGACTTTGCTTGAAACATCCCTTAACATTCAAACTTCGAGAGACAATAATCTTAATTTGTATTGTTTCTCATAATGCGAGAACTGCGTGTGCGTCTGTCTGTGTTAAAATCAGCAAGATCGGAGTCAATTTAAGTGACATGGAGATGAGACGCTCCACGCTTCAGGCTCACTGCCTTTATTCCTGATCAAGGGCTTTTGCCCAAAACGTCTATTTTGAAGCAACTTGGATGCTGCCTGAACTGCTGTGCTCTTCAAGCACCACTAATCCAGAACCTATGTAGAAGAAGCAATTCGGCCAATCGAATCCATGGTATAAAGCTGAAGAGTATTCCACCAATGCACACTCCCTACCCTATTCTTGTCATCCTGCATTCCGACGGCAATCCACTGAAACTCGACATCTTTGTACTCTGGGAGATAACTAATGCAGACACAAGGTGAATGCACAAACCTCAGATATACAGTCGCCCGATGCTGAATTCGAGCCATGGTCCTCGGCCTTACAACAGCAGGGTAACTACAGAGCACAGTGCTGCTGAATGGAAGGCAAATAAGTAAAGGCATATTTGGAACTAGGTACATTCTGACTTGAAAAGGAGACAGAATGATAACATTGAAGAGGATTTCCCGTGTGCTCAGCAACAAACAAATTGAACCAGTTCGATTGAGAGATTGAAGTTCAAAGTGACTGAGAGATATTCTGGATGTGAAATAGTGTGATATCATTATATGTCAGGTACAGAGAAATGCCCCCAAACACAATGAGAACAGATAAGAAAGTTTAAAGATGGATTCTACACAGTCTATTTCAATTAACTTCCATCAAACTTCTCCATTGAAGATCAGGTTATTTGATGAGTACAATTCAGAGCAGCAATTAGTCGACATTCGGATAATGTTTCAAGTGCGCCATTCTAGCTCTGTAGCATGTACTTCAAAAGTGATCCTGTGTTGATCAGGCAACCTCAGCCCAGTGATCTCAAACTCTGTACTCTGGGGCATATTTAAAAAATGCGTTGAATATGAGAGAGGAATAACGAATGGTTCACGATGGCAATGTTACTTAAATCATGTCTAAGTGGAAACTGACAGTGTAAAAATGCTTCAAATAATGCGTGTTTACAATGTTGTTATCGATATGAGAATTCCTTCGAGTTTTCTGATTTCTGTCCTTTCTGACATGTACTGACGTTTAAATTTTGCTATGCGGAGCACTATCTCAAAACTTGACCTGATGGGCAAGTCTAAATTTGCGTGAATTATCTCGAGGGGAGGTAAGAGTACCGAATGGATATCGGAGCTGATGCAGATTAATTGAGAGTGAAATGATCTCAGTCATTTTTGTTGAAGTATTTCAACATTCATGGAATATTAAAACCAGCATGTTAATTTGAAAAAAGACGATGGTAAACAGGCACAGGGTTTATATCGATGGGTGTTTTTTGATTTGCTGTGACACATTGAGATCACAGCTGATGAAGTGCACTGCACATCAGCCTTTAACAAAATGAAAGTAGGATGGTAAGTTAATCAAGCTATGCGATATTTCATTAATGCTTACTTTGACCAAAGATTACATAGTATGCAATTTTGGTCCCGGTGTCGTTGGGAGACAGCAAAATCAGAAAGCGTTTAAATAAATTCACCCAGGTTGTTCCGTGGGGGGCAAGGTAAATCCTAGGTGGTGAAAGCGCATCCCTTGTCAGAAGTGGAGGACACGAATTCAAATCAATTCACAAGAGTAAACATGTAGAAACGATGCCAAAGTAATTACACATGGAAGAACAGAACATGATCTCAAATGGCTTTCCAGGTATTGTAACCATTGTGGCTGATATAAAGGCAGTTGAAATCAAATGTAATATCGATATAAAATGTGCAGACTTGCGGACAGAAATGAAAAGAAAACAATGAAACCATGAGGAAACCTTCCCTATCCGACGTCATCATTGGTCAAATAGACTGATCTAATTACTGTCGGATTCTATATTCGGGTTTACATCATCCAGTAATGTTCTTGTTATCCTGTCAACAGGACACCGCCGGTAGCGAGGGCCAGCCATAGCTCATGCTAATTCTATCTGTTAACTGCATCGGGTGCGTGTGTTTTGTTAGTGTTCTCAGAAAAGAGAACAAGTACCGCTCATCTCTCACTCTGTTGTCACTGCATATCATCATAGATTCACAGTGTCATACAGCACGGAAAAAAGATTCTTCAGTCCAACCAGTCCATTCCGAACTTAACTCCAAACTGAACAGGTCCCATCTGTCTGTTCCAGACCCAGTCTCTTCTAAACTTTCCTATTCTTGCATTTATGCAAATATCATTTAAACGTTGTAATTGTATACTTAAACAAACGCCATGTAAGGTATCCATTGCCAAAGGAACAGTCTGTTGAACACAACCTGATCACTGCGGCAATGAGATCCAAAAATGACCCCCATTTGCTGATGATAAAAGGCCTCAGGAGTACGTTTGCTTCACGATGTGGAGTTGACCACAGCAATCTCCCACTCAATGTCCCACAATGTGAAATGAAATGAATATCAATTCTCAGGCCCCGATTCTTCAATTATTTACATCGTGAAATTAATTGGAAAAAGGAAGAAAAGGGATATTTAAGCAGATTGGTTAAATGTCTTCTGAACTTCGACTGGATAACGGCATAAACACAAGTGTTTGTGCAGCAGCCCGAGGTTTGCAGAATGAAGCTCAGTTCAAGTACAAAGTAGTGTATATGAATATTCTTATATCCCAAGTGTGCTATCCGTTTCCACAAACAAAACAGCGTCATCAACCCACGTAGTAGAATGAAAGTTCCTGAGATAACGAACAAGAAAAGAATAGATTTCCTTCGGCTCTCCCCCTCTGAATCACCATGACACTCCCAAATTCTCTGAGACTGGAGCCTCTTGCGGGCTTGACTGCTCATTAAAACCTGTCTGATGGTGAAAACATTGAACAGCACAATGAGCACAAATGGAACGGCCAGTGAGAAGATGTGATGCAAGAACTCGATTGCTGTCCAGATCAGAGACAATTGAACTTCCTCAGCCATGATACAAAACCACGGGGTGTTCCACCTTCCGTAGAAACCAGTTAACATAAAATACCAGCTGATGTTTTTTAAACAGCATAATACTCCAAGTGTTCCAAGAACCATGTCTGCTGTTTTTATGGTGCAATATTTACTTCTCCACTTCTTGCAACAGATGGTCGCAAATCGATCAAAAGTAAAAGCAACAGTGAACCAGACAGATGAATCTGTGACAGCATTTAACAGTGCAGCATGTATATTACACATGGGAATGGTCCGTATGAAACGAAAATTATCTCGATAGACCAGTACAATATGCCTTAGGATTAGATCGAAGATAATAACAAGTATGTCAGCCACTGCCATGGCCACCATGTATCGTGTGACACATTTGGAGAGACGACAGTCTTGACGACTCAGTATCATGATCGTCATTATGTTAACTGTGACGTGGAAATAAACAGGGAAATTGTATATTAGATTTATGGCAACGTTCATTCAAATTATTGGCATCTATAAACGTGGTACTGCTTACTCTGGTGCATTGAAGTGAATTTATTTAGACTTTTTCTCAAAAAAGGAAGGGTGTTAGGGTGTAACACAGGAAATGTTCGATTTTCAGCACTGAGGCCCACTGATATTTTTTTGAACCATACCTTGAACTTCTACCCCCAGAGCACTGTTCAGACACAGCCCACCTCTTAGCATTCCAACTGAATGCATCATCTTCAATGATGAACGGATTAAAGTTGGGGATACTGACGAACCCAAACAGTGGTTGGCAGATTGCACTGCTGTTTGTGGTCTTAAGGAGACAATGTACCGAAATCGGGAAAGCATGCAGGGCTCTGGAAGCAAGGATATTTATATTAAGAAAAATGCGTTATTATGAATAAATAGACAATAGACAATAGACAATAGACAATAGATGCAGGAGTAGGCCATTCTGCCCTTCGAGCCTGCACCGCCATTCAATATGATCATGGCCGATCATTCCTAATCAGTATCCTGTTCCAGCCTTATCTCCATACCCCTTGACTCCACTATCTTTAAGAGCTCTATCCAATTCTTTCTTAAATCAATCCAGAGACTGGGCCTCCACTGCCCTCTGGGGCAGAGCATTCCACACAGCCACCACTCTCTGGGTGAAGTAGTTTCTCCTCATCTCTGTCCTAAATGGTCTACCCCGTATTTTTAAGTTGTGTCCTCTGGTTCGGCACTCCCCCATCAACGGAAATATGTTCCCTCCTGCCAGAGTGTCCAGCCCTTTCATAATCCTATACGTTTCAATCAGATCCCCTCTCAGTCTTCTAAACTCAAGGGTATACAAGCCCAGTCGCTTCAGTCTTTCCGTGTAAGGCAATCCTGCCATTCCAGGAATTGACCTCGTGAACCTACGCTGCACTCCCTCAATAGCCAGAATGTCTTTCCTCAAATTTGGAGACCAGAACTGTACACAGTACTCCAGGTGTGGTCTCACCAGGGCCCTGTACAGCTGCAGAAGCACCTCTTTGCTTCTATACTCAATCCCTCTTGTTATGAAGGCCAGCATGCTATTAGCCTTCTTCACGACCTGCTGTATCTGCATGCTTGCCTTCATTGACTGGTGGACAAGAACACCCAGATCTCTCTGAACAGCCCCTTTACCTAATTTGATACCATTGAGGTAGTAATCTGCCTTCCTGTTCTTGCCACCAAAGTGGATAACCAGACATTTATCCACATTAAACTGCATCTGCCATGCATCTGCCCACTCACCTAACTTGTCCAGGTCACCCTGTAATCTCCTAACATCCTCATCACATTTCACCCTACCACCTAGCTTTGTGTCATCAGCAAATTTGCTAATGTTATTGCTGATACCATCTTCTATATCATTTACATATATTGTAAAAAGCTGCGGTCCAAGCACGGATCCCTGCGGTACCGCACTGGTCACTGCCTGCCTTTCCGAAATGGAGCCGTTAATCACTACCCTTTGTTTCCTATTAGCCAACCAATTCTCTATCCAATCTAGTACTTTGCCCCCAATCCCGTGCGCCCTAATTTTACTCACTAACCTCTTGTGTGGGACTTTATCAAACGCTTTCTGAAAGTCCAGGTACACTACATCCACTGGATCTCCCTCGTCCATCTTCCGAGTTACATCCTCAAAACATTCAAGAAGATTAGTCAAGCATGATTTCCCCTTCATAAATCCATGCTGACTCTGTCCTATCCTGTTACTATTATCCAGATGTGCCGTAATTTCATCCTTTATAGTAGACTCCAGCATCTTTCCCACCACTGAGGTCAGACTACCTGGTCTATAATTTCCTGCTTTCTCCCGCCCACCCTTCTTAAAAAGTGGCACCACATTAGCCGCCCTCCAATCCTCAGGAACCGACCCCGATTCTATTGAACTCTGGAAAATAATCACCAGCGCATCCACGATTTCCCGAGCCACCTCCTTCAGTACCCTGGGATGCAGGCCATCAGGTCCCGGAGACTTATCAACCTTCAGACCTAACAGACTCTCCAACACCAAATCCTGGCAAATAGAAATTCCCTTAATTTCAGGTCCTTCAGCCACTGTTACCTCATGGAGATTGCTTGTGTCTTCCCCAGTGAACACAGATCTGAAGTACCCATTTAATTCCTCTGCCATTTCTTCGTTCCCAGTGATATATTCCCCTGCTTCTGTCTTCAAGGGCCCAATTTTTGTCCTAACCATTTTTTTGCCTTGGACATACCTAAAAAAGCTTTTACTATCCTCCTTTATATTCTTGGCCAGTTTACCTTCGTACCTCATTTTTTCTCTGCGAATAAAAGCACACCCGCTCCCACTTTGGTATCAGGGGATCGCATATTTTTTGTTAGATATTATGGAGGAGGTAAGCATTTCCATGACCCTACCTTACGGCTGGTGAAAAATGTGACACATAAGACAGAGTGTCAGCCCATACAAACTGAGTGCCCAGAATAATTTGGTCATTGTTTGGAGTCGTAGAGTCATACATAATCTCAACAAAGAAAAGGCCCTTTGGTCAATTGCGTCTGCATGGAGCATGAACAATCCACTTCAATGTCTGGACTCCCCCACCCCCACCCCCAAATTCATAATACTCACTCGGGGAGAAATTCATAAACGTTGCTGACGCCCTCAGAATGGAATGGGGTAAAATGATTTTGTGCAACACACTTTATTTCTGTTTCATTTTTAGCTGGAAGAAAATTTTTGTTTTGGATGTCGAATGGTAAGGCTGGGAAAGTTACCATCCAGATACATCAAGTGAAGCAAGACAAGGCGATTGTATTACCTGACCAATCCTGGAATTAACTTTTGAGTTTCAGGCATAAACATAACAGTAACATTACCCAGATGGTCGGCAGCAGCTGATGGTCAAAGCGAATGCATAATTTTAAAGATCAAACAAAGGTAAGAGAATTTCTTTAGCCAATTCCTGTGGTGTCATGAAACTTATCCCAGAAAAAAAACATGGTGAGAATAATCTCTCCTTGTCATTCAGCTGATGAGATATTCTCATTTCAGGAGCTACAGTTCCATTTCTTTATTTTGGTTCAGAAAAGGTCGCAGAGCAGTTGAAACCCGTGTTGTGCCCACTGAACTTTCTGATCTGGTCATTTGACCTCCGAGGATACTTCGAACATCAGCAGCTCGAAAACAATGTGCATCGTTTCCACTAACACTACCGAAGCCACATTAAGTCAGAAGACAATCGTTAATATATATATATATATCCAAATACAGCAGGACGAAGTAAATATCCAATGTTTGGTCTAGAACGTTGCAAATAACGTACCTGCCACTACAATGGTAGGCTTTGATCATCACCAACTAGAGAAGATTAAACACTTCTTAATGTTCACTGTTATCATGTCTCGCTTCCCCATGAGTAACGTCCCAGGAGGTTACCAATAAACAGACACTAAACTGACGTAGCCATATGCATGCAATGACAGCAGGAGCTGATCAGAAGATAAGAATCCAACATGGGTAATATCTTACCCCAAGATTTGTCGATCATGAACAAGGCACAAGGCGATAGTGTGATTCGTTCTGACTAAGGAACACTGAAATCGAAAAGGGATATGTTTTTTCTTTCCGTAGCCATTGTCAAATATGATGACTTTCTCTGACATAATCTGTTTTTATTTCAGATTTTTTGCATTCGCAGATCTCTGCTTCATTATATAATGGGATAGACCCCAATCTGTCTGGATGTTTGCAGCTCTAATAACGTTAAAAAAAGCTTGATACTATCCAAGCCAAAGGAGCTAACTGGATTGACAGCAAATCCACAGAACATACACTGCCTAGAATGCCAATATCTAATAGCAGCAATGTGTTTGGTCTACACGAGAAATTGGATATACTCAGAAGTCACATTGCTCAACGCCTTCTATTTGAATGAACATAACAATTTCGAATGGCAAGAGCCGACATAAAGAAGAAATGCGCCACCTTCTTCATCCTCACCATGACAGGCATTATCCGGATTTCCAACTGCATCAGCATTCATTCCGTGAGTTTAGGTCAATGGTCTGTAGTTCCTTCCAGAATTGTGCTCTGAAAGTGTTAGTGGCGCACGGACTGTACAGTTCCAGAAGCTATATCATCGTCAAAGTCTCAGGGACTACAGGAGATGGATAGTAGATGTTTCCCCAACCAATAAGACAGAGGCCCTATGACTGAACTAAAATTCAATGATGCTTGCAAGAAAGTTTCACCTTACATTGGACTATTTCCCCACACACTTAAGTGCATGGACAGCTGAGAATCAGCTGCGTGGACAATTACCATACTTTCACAGAAAACCTCCTGAAAAAATAGTTGACAAGAATGATAGACGCTTTTCAATATAAACAACATCTGTAGCTATGGCTTGCAGAACAAGCTGGATAGTCTCATAGGTTCTGAACTTGATAGTAGTGCATTCAATAATAGTGACATCGACTAAAGTCATTGTCGTTATTAAATGCAGAAGGTGGTTAAATAGTTTAAGCAGAACAAATATTATTGAGAGAGCGAGATACTACACTGAAAGTGTGGAATTTGACTTGTTGCCTGACTGAAATCCATATGTCACTGAGATCAATGAGTATCACTATGATGGATTTTCCATGCACCAGGCTGTGATCACAAGTATAAGCTGAACTGAAATATTGCAAGTGTGTTTGTGTATATGTGTGCGTGTTGGTGTGCACCGACATAAGCATATGCATGTATGTATGTGTACATGCGTGTCCGTTTTATGTATACTTGATTTTATGTGAAACATGCATAACTTTCCCTCTGCGTTTTCTTTAGAACAAGTATGGAATAGGTTGTTGAATATTTACACAATCTTGTGAAACAATTCTCCTGTACGCCATGATCAGGACAGTGTGAAGATTGGATTTCAAATCTATAGTAATGGAGCCACTCCGTATAAGTCTCGTTTCCAACATTGTTGCCAATGCACAATGGGAATTCTCTTTTAAAAATAAGGATGATCAGAAAAAAAGATAGCAATGTCATTAATAAGGAAAGGAAAAGCAGCAGAATTTCGGAGGCGACAGGCAGTTTGGTAAAATGAACAAAGACATGATAGAATACGTGTAATACAGTGAGATGTGAAGAGATGTTTCACTGAATGTTACACTGAAGTTGCACAATATACGCTGACATGCAAAAGTTTACACTGAGATCTCCAATGTGGAAAGCTACGCTTATATATCTGCTGTATCATACTGTTTTGCAGAGATTAGTTCTCTGAAAAACATGGAATGAGCTCTGAACATGAGTAAAATTATGGGTGAACTAATTCGAATTAGTAATTGAATTAGTATTATTTCAGGGTTGCTGTGATGGAGTGGTAGGGTCCCAGCCTTGGAGCCAGGACACCCGCATTCAAATCTCAACGCCTCCACGTGTATAGAATTTTATATCGGAGCTGCTTGGAATGAAATATCTAAATGAATTCAACTCAGGGATTGAGGGTTCACGGTTGCGTATTGATTCATGCGTAAATTTCAGTCGTGAGCAGTGAAAAGCTGCTTTATAAAAAATATCAGGAAAGATTGCAGTGGATTGGGCAGAATTACAAGTCTACAGTCTTAAACCAAAACCAAAGTTGATTAAGGTGACTTACCAGGGACACCAACAAACGCCAATATTGGATAATATCCTGCTTGGATAATCCTAAGTATTTGATAGATTCGCCAATTGATTGGAGTTTGGTCATAGCGTGTAGAAAGAACATGAAATGCATGGTACACGCTTCTGTTGATTGCTGTAACTCTCCAACGTGTGGTTGCCAGATTCGAATCCATTGTGGACATACTGCTATTCACTGTTCTTAGAATATGAAATGTTTCTGTAAACAATGTAGATTCTGATCAATTCTGGAAAGATTCAATTCTGTTGCATAAAGACTTAACCCATTAACATAACATACCAACGTTTTACTCTCAGATCCTGTACTGACCTGGTCCTCTCCCAAGATTCGCAGTTTGCTGCTTGCTCGAAGTGATGATACATTGAGAGGATCTCTTATTTATATAATTTGCAAAGCCTCCAATGTGTCAATTAACGTTCTTGGAGGCAGGCGGTAAAGCCTATAATGCGACAATGAGCATCCTGGAGGTTAACATGTTCCGTCTTTGAATAAACATTTTCAGTTAATTACTTGTACTCCAATGCCCGTTGCGCAACGATGACGCTGTGTAGTCTTGAAATGACACAAAGAGGTTTTGTAAATTTTCGGCAGGATAGAGTGGTGCATAAAGCTGGGGCATTGTCCCTAGGGATTCAAACACTCGTAAGTTGTGGCTCGAGACAGATGTGTAAGTGTTCAGTAATGATAAATGTAGTTTAAAGAATGTCAAGGGAACAAAACATAATACTGAATCATATTATCACTCCCACTTCAGTGTTTGGTATATCCAGAAATAACTTCTGAAGATAGCATCAGTTTTGTTTGGAATAATATTGAATGGCCTACGGCGTGGCGTGGGGATGTACCAGCAGGAATATGTTAACGTGAGATTGTGACTCACTGAAATCGTTTGCTAACGTTGTTGGTTGGAATTATAAATAATGACTTCCAAAATAAATCTTGGGTCAAATGAAACCAGTCAGATCGTGACGTTATAACTAATATGAAGACACTTAAATGTGATTATACATGGAACTTCTGCTCACTCTTCGAATGAGATTATCTCTAATCTGATTGTGACGAAACAAGATTATACTGCAATTCGTAAACACATCTCTTGAACTCTTTGAATACCAAAGATTATTACTCAGGATTGAATGCATTCAATAACAAAGCGTTACCACTGTCAATGCAAGAATATGCTGAAGAAGATCAAATACCATAATATGAAAATTATAGGAATGGAATTCTATTATTTAGTCCATCATGCCATCCCCATAATTTGAGAGAACACAGTTGATAATTAGTTTTGTCCCATTGGCGAATTCCAAACATTCATCGTCTTACTCAAGACAAACTATTCCATCACATATTTATTTGATCTGCCCTTTGTGTTCCTTATTTTGAACGGTGTTGCTAAATCTTGGCCTTGCGGCACCGTCGAGACTATTTCTAAAATCGATCGTGCCTCATGTCAAAGTTGTTGGTTTGACTGAAACAACAAATATTTCGTTGTGAAAATGATTGTTAATTTTGTTCATATATGTATATAGAATAATCTCAACGCACCTTCGAGTCACGAGAAAAGCAAACAATAAATGCGAACTGAATGAGGGAAAGTTCCGAAATATATTAAAAGATGTGACATTTTCTTAGTTTAGCATTGGGATCTGCTGCCACGGCCTCGAACGAATGAGTGCAGCCATCCCAAATATGATGAGATGCGTTTCTACATTGTTTAGTATTTTTAAAAATCCATTTCTTTTGTTTCCTGTCTCTAGTTTCCTTGCGTAGGTGGTGGTGAGTTATCTTCTTGAACTGCTGCGTTCCAACGGCTGTGGGCTAACCCATAATTCCACGATGGAGGGAATTCCAGGATGCCGACACAGGAATATTGAAAGAATGGCGATGAAGCAATGATCGTGAGTGGCTTGAGGTTAACGTGAAGGTGGCGGTGTTCTCATACTTCTATTGCTGTCACCCTTCTCGATGAAAGTGGTCGTGGGTTTGGAACCTAATCTCTGATGATATTTTGTGAATTTCTGGAGTATACCGTCCAGGTAGTAGAGACTGCTGCGACTGAGTCTTGTTGGAGCTACATTCATCCAGGCAACTGGGGATTATTCCATTACAGTCCTGACTTGTGACTTCTCGATTGTGGACATGAACTGCCGAATCAGAAGGCAAGTTACACGTCACAGCATTTCGATCATCTGACCTGCACTTGTTTTCACTGCATTTATGCGGTGAGATCACTTGCGTTTCTGGTTAATGATAGCTCCAGGATGTTGATAATGGGGGATTCAGTGATGGTAACATCATTGAATGTCAATAAGTGGTGGTTAGGTCGACTCATATTGGTGAATGTCATAACATGGCATTTCTGTGGCAAATGTGTTTCTTGCTATTTGTACGCCCATGCCTCAATATTGTCCAGACCTTGTGGCATTTGAACATGAACTCTGTCTATATCCGAAGAGTTGTGAATGGTGCTGAACATTGAGCAGTCATCAGTGAACATCCCCACTTCTGACATTATGGTGAAGGGAAGGTCATTGATGAAGCAGCTGAAGATGCATGTGTCGAGGACCGTACCCTGACGAATTCTAGCACAGATATAATCGAACTGGGATGACTGACCTCCAACAACAACGATCATTGTCCTCTGTGCCAGATATGACGACAATCAACGGAAAGTTTACCGTTGCCACCCATTGATTTCAGTTTTGGTCACGCTCCTTGATGCCACACACGATTGAATGTAGGCTTCATATCAAGGGCTGATGTCCCCTCACCTCTAGAATGAATCTGTTCCGTCTATTTTTGAACCAGGCCTGCAATGAGGTCAGGAACTGCTGGACCCTGGTAGAACCCAAACAGTGCTCCAGTAAGCAGGTTGTTGCTGATCATGTGCGGCAGGATTGCACTGCTGATGAAAACCTCTATCACTTCTTTGATGCTCAACAGTAGACTGATGGGGTGTTCATTAGCCCAGGTTGGATTTCTACTGCTCCTCATGTACAGGGCGTACCTGGGCGAATTTCCACATTGTGGGGTAAAAGCACATTACTTATGTTGGAACCACTAGGTTACGATCGGATTTTTGAGGAAAAACTCCCCGTCGCCATGAACCCGGAGGAAATTTTATGGTATTTTTCTGCAGCGCATTGTAGAAGATGTGAACCACTGCAAAAGTTCAGAAATGGTGAACTGATTTTCTGAATTCGATGTGCATAATTAGATTTTGACTGAGTTATATAATATAGTAACAAACTAAGAAAACAAAAGGATGCCAAAGACGGCCAAACAAACGGGTAATCTTTGTCATGCACAAACCTGAAATCATAACGGACTTGTGGTAAAGAGAAATGGATGATGAAGTTCAGATCAATGAAGCCAAAGGAAACGAGATTATTGCATTTTGGTGTGATCACTAATTTTGAAAACGTTGGTCAGGGCCACCAGAATCTATTAGAATGAAATTGGTAAAATATAATGAAAAGAAATAGCCATGATCCCTAAAGTTGGATATTTCACACCTGTCATCGTGATTTGTGAGCACACTGGTCATAAGCAGATTCTATTTTGAATTTCACACGATTCTATGCAACGTGTGGTCGATGAACAATTTCTGTTAACCAGGATAATGGCATGTACAGCAAGATTATTTAATATCAGCAGTTCAAGTTCCAGTGAATCGACCACTCATAAGTTCCGTAAGGAATGTCTTGAATTTCCTTCGTTGTTTAAGA